>NC_090233.1:27892341-28604341 GCF_024489055.1 Chanodichthys erythropterus
ATTGATTTTTTTTTTTATTAGAAAGTATTTATTTGAAATTGATTTTTTTTTTGTAACAATGTAGTGTTTAGTGTCACTTTTGATCAATTTAATGCATCCTTATTAAATAAAACACATAATTTCCTCTCCTGTTCTGCTTTGTGTAGTCACATGTGATCTTCTTGCCGTGTGGACACGTATGCTGTTGCCAGACCTGCAGCGATGCCCTGCAGTCCTGCCCTCTGTGCCGTGCTTCTGTATCTCAGCGTGTCCGTCTTTACCATGGCTGAAGCCGGCGAGCATCCACCTAGTACTTCTGTGGTCAGGATCATACCTCACGTGTCATTATTGGTCCCATTTGCTGCATGAAATCATAGTCTGTGAACCTTCAAGCACTTTAGAAGTTACTGGATTTTCTCTTCTACTCCTGCAACAACTAAGCCAATCAGAGAGGAACATAAACAGCAAGACAGTTGTCCAATGGCAAAAAAGTTCATCTTAAGCTAGTCATATTCCAATAAATTAACAGTAAGAAACTATTTGGTAACGGTTCATCTAACTAAAAAAATGAGTAGAATATATATACTAATATACAACTTGTTGAGTCTTAGTATTGCCCTTGATGTACATGCTTAAAGCACTTGTGCCTTTTCTGTATTTAATGTCAACCCCCCCCCACTAAATATTTTTAAATATTTGCATGTTCTCCATTGTAAAGCTACATCTTCATCCACATGAGACAGTCCCCCCATGCCCATAATGTTATTCTAGCATCACCATCATATAGTAGGACCAAATTGCATCACCATTAAGAGCTGTTCACACCAAGGACAATAACTCTAAAGATACATTTTAATAATTCTAATTCTCTGAGAATAGGAAGTCCTCACCACAGCTATAACGATAACAACACAAAGGAATCACATCACTTGAATCACTTTCTGAACAATTTTTTATTTTTCCAGGAGGATAAAAAACATTGACAGCCAATCAGAATCTACCCCAAATTAAAGAGCTCAAACATTTAAAGTGGCAGCTGACATAACTGCAGCGTGTGCTGTGCTTATAATAAACAGGACTCCATCGTCCGTTGGTGTGGATGCTAATATAGTTATTGTTCTTGGTGTGAACCATAGACTGTAAAAAAAGATGGACGCCGCGACGCCGCTTCATTCCATTGTATTGAACTGAAGCCAAAATGGGCTGATGAATGGGCGCTGACACGTTACGCAATACGTCAAAAAAAAAAAGAAGTTTGGAGCCTGGGCATGCGCAGAAGGAATCGTCAGTTGAGCCGGAGGCGGAGTCGCGATATCAAACTTCCGCCCAGATGACTGCTAAGTTCAACTAACGTTACAGGAGATCGATTGCTGTAATTAGAGTAGGCTATCATTAGTTTTGTCCTGCTAATTAGTATTTTATACCCATAAAAATAATAAGTAACTGCCAGATAACGATCACCTGCTTTTTCCCGACATGGTTAACATTAGGTGTGTTATCTTAATTAATAACATTTATTAATTAGCTTATAATGCCCACATTTGATGTTACAGAAAAAAAGTTCAGTGATCCGTCAGATCCTGTAGGTCGGTTAGGACAGTTTACTGCTGAACAACTCATTTTGTTGGTGTTAAATAACAAAGAAATTGAAAATTAACAGTTAGTTAATACATCTTCAATCTCCCCTCGAAGCTCCGACAGTCCTCAGACAAGCTGTCAATCAACTTCGAATCATGACGACACGCCCCGTTTTTATAGCATCAAATTGCTAGCTAAAATCTAAATCATCACAAAAACGAACAATTGAATATATATCAGTGTGATAACAACTACCTTAAATGACCAAAACCATCTTTCAGAAAGTTTTATTTGAAGCAGAATTTATTTTTAAGTTTTCACTGAAGTCTCATTCGACTGCATTGAGAGGGTGGGGTTTATGACCTGTACTGCATCCAGCCTCCAGGGGGCGATCAAAGAGCCCGCGGCTTCACTTTTCACAACGTATGAGACACACCCGGTGTGAACTGACCTTTACTCTGCAGTGCCATCTGAGAGAATCAATTCAGGGTGTTTTTTCATATGAAACTATGTTATTCCCTTAACTAAGACGAGTTGATACATACCTCTCTCGTCTCAGTGCGTGCACTAAATCGCTCTGTCTTGCGGCGAAACTTTGTTAGCACTTAGCTTAGCCCAGTTCATTCAATAGGGGCCAAGCAGAGAAGCTACCAAACATCTCCACGTTTTCCCTATTTAAATACGGTTACTCGAGTACTGTAACTCGACCTAGGACGGTGACACAAAACAAAACGTTGCGCTTTTCTAAGCGTGTAAAATGGATAACTATATTGTATGGCGGAATACCACAGCAAGTGCTCGGGAGCACTTTGACTTGGCGCAGTAATCCTCCTCCCATCCTGCCGCTCCCTCTCCTCCTCTCTCTCATTTCCATCAATAGAACCAACGAGACTTTTACAGGAGAGGGAGCGGGGGCCGGTGAGAGGACTTTTCACGAGTGAAGATATCACTGCGCCAAGTCAAAGTGCTCCCGAGCACTTGCTATGGTATTCCGCCATACAATATAGTTTAATATGAAAAAACGGTGGAGTATCCCTTTAAAGTCATTTTTACGATTTAAAATTTTAGTACAAATTTTAATCTTAAAGGTGCTAAAGAGGATTTTCGTCGACTGAGAAACCAAAGACTGTTACTGAGTTTTTGAAATGAGCGCATGCGTAAGAATTTCGAAGGAACGCATCCCAAAACTTGTGCACAAGTATTGGAACACGAGTGTTTACCACCGGCATTCGCTGTGTCATGTTAGTGGATTCATTATGTCGGACTCACCGCAGGTAACTCATAATCTGCAGTTGTTACTCCGGTCTCCTGACAAAAACATTGCATGCGGCGCACAAAAGTGTGGAAAGTTACTGGAGCGCGCGGCCGTGCTCGTCTCTCACAAGGAAGGAACGTCATGGCAGTGATTGACAAGCCAGAGGGCCAATCGTTTACGCGATGATCACGTAAACGTTTGGCTGATGTTTTTAAGGCCCTACCTCGTGCACAGATGATGTATATTAATTTTATTCCTTTCAGTGCACCTAATAAATTGTCTTTTATCAGTTAGTAAAGACAGTTTCAAGTAATATTGCAAAAATGTATAAAACAAAACATCCTCTTTACCACCTTTAATATATTTATATTTTTTTTAGATTTACAGAATCGAGCCTTCTGCATTTAAATGGTTTAAACTGACTTGGCAACACTGCAACACTACAGGTTGAAAGTGAAATCTTTCTGAAGGCACTGTACTTGCTATATAACACTCCAAAACAATCAACCTCACAAATGTTCTGCCAGTCCTTTTATTCTGTCAGCCGTCCAGTTTCAGTGACTTCAAGTATTGCACACATGCAATAGTGTTTCCTAAATTACTTCTGTCTTCATCCAAGTGCTCTTATATGCAAGTCTGCTTCTCTCGTCATATGTACAGAATGAAAAAAGAACTTAGTATGTCTGTAGTTAAAACAATGTTCATTTAATTTCGTATTCATTTATATTTCAAGAAATTATCCTGAAGTGTTTATTAGCATGATAATTCACATCAGAACCTTTTAATCTGTGTGTTTTGTGTGATTCAGTTATGCTGTATGGACTGGACTGGACAAATATGTCTTTTATTGGCTGTGCAGCTCAAATTGCATTTGTCATTAAAGAAAAAAATTCTTAAAGCTGAAAGACTTTTTAGCAGAATGTGCAATCAGTACATGATAGTGTACCAAAAACAAGTAAAAAAAGAACTCTTCTAGACCATAGTAATAGTAGGAGTTACTGTATAAACTACCCTCTGATGGCAGGTTATTATTAACTTATGTACGCACTGTAGTCCTCCTACATTTATTTTGTTATAAAAATGGATAAGGTTTGTGGTCATTTGATACTATACAAAAGGCACCTTACCTGTGTTGACCGAGTAAGATTGAATCTCAATGTTACACTCATTTCTCACATACATACTGCCAATACATGTTTTCCTTTGTTGTCTGCATATTCATAATATAATGTATTTTTTTTTAGCTTTTATAATTGTACCCAACCAACCACATCCATTGAAATGGTGCCTGTTCATTTTTAAGAGTGTGAGTTATCTCACCTGTCACACATCTGCAAAATAAACCTGCTAAAATAATGTGTTCTAGTGTCCTTTTAGAATTAAGAGGGCTATTTTTTACATACTGCAACTGCATGTCTTTTATAATACACACACACACACACACACACACACAATATATACATTTTATATACACACATACACACACACACACGAACAGTCAGTTTTGCAACACCAGTAGGTCAGTGACAATGTTCAATAAAAGAATAATGCAAAGTTTCAACACATGTAATAAACCTATTTAATAAAAAGCAATAAAGAATTACATACATGCGAATACAAACTTTTAGACATTAATTCTTTGGATGAGTTAATGATAATAAAGATAACTTGAGAAGTAACTCGATGTGACAAAGACGATGATGAGGATAATTACAGCAAAGGCACAAATAATGACAGCAGCAATATTTAGGCATCGAGCTCTACTGCCATAAGACCGTGCCGATGTGAGGTCTCCGAGCAATCTGCTGTCCCTGGCCTGACACACATAAAATATACAATAAGCTTAAGGTATTTATTAAGCAGCAGGATAATTATATAATGAAATATATTTATTGCTTACCTTTATTGAGTTGTAAAATGCTCCAAACCCAAGGCAGCAAGGGTTACAGAAGTGAAGATTGAATGTGGAAAAAATGATATCATCATTGAATTTTTGCTCAGGCATGGACACTATCATTGGCTGGGCAGTGTAGACTCTATTGTCCTGCACTGGAATCCTCGCAGGCGCTGGGTACTTCTGTATCGCCATGTCAATTCAAGACCAAGAAGTTGCTCTCAGTGATGTCTGTAGGTGTTCAGTTTTCTTTTATAGAGAGCTCCAACTTGGTGTGTGTGTGTGAGTGTGAGAGAGAGAGAGAGAGAGAGAGGAAGAAAGGGAGTAGAAACCTGCTCTCAGTTATGTGGAAAAATAACCTAGCTGTGTGATTTGTCCTTGATCCTTATCTATGTCTGGAGAAATCCTTGCCTGGTACTCTTTATGTTGGAGACATCACTGCCTGGCCCGCTTGAACCTTTCCTTGAACATTATTTACATTCTAGCTCATGATTTATCTACAGTTGAAGGATCTAAGGATTCTCAATAGCAACCTGTGTGTGTGCTACTTTGAGAGAGAAACCATACATCTGTGTTGTATTCTTTGTTTGTTTTAATATGAATTAAGTTTATAATAATTTATAATCAGTTGTCATTTGATTTATCATAATCATTTATTAATTTTGTCATTTTATGTTTTTATATTTTATATTACTTATTTCCTTTCTATTGATGTTGATCTTATGATTGTGTGGTTTCAAGGGATGTTTGTCTTTAGGAGTACTTTGTGATTTTGTGTTGTACTAACGCAACTGAAAATATGCTGAAATGTTTTTTTTAAAAAGGTGCAGTTTTGATCTGTTGTGATATTAGTCACAGCATTAGTTTTCAAAATTTACCACTTGCTTGTAAAAATTGTGCCAAAGCAATAAAAAACAAACAAAAAAAAAAACTTATGTATCCTTGGCGTTGAATATTATAAACATATCTGAACAAACTTCTGAACATGAAACATTGTCCTCATTGCATTCCTGACTGAAGGGACTAAGGTTATTTCTCAGCGTTTTGCAATGTTTGGGTGGAGTTAAAGGGGTGTCTCTGAGTAAAAAGATAAAACAGCGAAATTCCTAATATTACTTCCAATATTTCCAAATTATGTTCATTTTCATAGAGCGGGCCGATATCGTGACGATTATTTAAAATCAATCGAGAGAAGCAGATATCGTTATCGTGATAAAATACAATTAATCGTGCAGCCCTAATTTAATTTATTTTGACTTGACATTTGATATTCAACAGTATCCTTGACATTTATTCAACAGTGCTTTTGATCTGCCTGCACTGACACTGTTCTTTAAAAGGAAAAATTATATACCAGTTATCAATGTAAAGCTGCTTTGACACAATCTGCATTGTAAAAAGCGCTATATAAATAAGGGTGACTTGACTAAATGAAAAAAAAAAAAACATTTTTGGGTGAACTCTCTCTTTGAGAAACTACTAAATGTTTTCAACACAGACACACAACAAAACATGTTTATACATTACACAAATAAAACATACGTTGAAATTTTTCTCAGCTACTCTCAGACAAAGGAAATCTGTAGTTGTGTTATTATTGTCTGAAATCATCATACTTGGGCTATTTTTAAACCCAATATTAATAAGTGAGAATTAAATGTTAAAATGATGGCTTTCAGTTATACTGTTTATGTTGTTTCAACATTAACTTGGAGACTCAATGTGAAATTATTACAATATATACATATTTAAAGTTTTAATGTTAGGTGCAATTAAACATGATCAATTACAAAAAAAAAAAAAAAGTGCAATTCATTAGTTCATTGTTTTTTTTTTTTAACTGATTGACAGCTCTATTATAAATACAGCCCAAATATTAAATTAGAGGATGTTCTTTTAAGACAATTGTTCAAACATGTACAAGTAAATATTGCATCTAGTTAACTTACAACCAGGCCCTGAAATTAACGCTCGTCAAGCGTCAAATGCGAAAAAAAATCAGCATTGGCGAGTATATGAAACGGTGTCAAACGCCAGTTGGACGGTAATCTTTTTATGAATACTAACAATGCAATGTTGTGAGAATATGAATGTGAACAAACTCGAACAACGCTCAGGACAGTTTACAGGCAAGTACTGCATCCTCACGAAAGTTTAAGTCTTGCCAGTTTGAATATTAAAGAGCAAGAAGATGCAAAAAATAACTCAATTCCTTAAAACTGCATCTCAGACAGTGTGCGAATACTGAACTGAGCTCTCTTTCTCACCATTTTGTGCTTGAAAGGACAAATTCACACAAAATATTATCAACAAATGCCTGTCTCAGCGAGTATCCTAGTAAACATTGTTGGTTTTGGCTTAAGTGAATGTAAACAGTAGAGAAAGACAAAGCACGTGTACGCACATCAGTCTTAAAGTGACAGCAGCCTAATATTTCTGCTGGTGTCTGTGTTTTTAATGTTAATCAAACAACAAAATAGCTTATGTAACTTTAACAAGGATTAATCTAGTTTAATTTATACAGTGTTATTTTACATTTGATTACTTTATTCAATGTCTGTATCTGAAAACTATTGTTACTTATCTTTAGTAATGTTTTACATTTATATTAGTTAGGCTAGTAGTTTTAGCTGTGGAATTGGAATAGGGAATTGTGAATTTTTACTGCCTGCTATTGCAAAAAAAGTTTCATGGCCGGTAAAAAATATTTATGGCCGGTAAATTTTCTTAAGTCACCGGTCTTTGGCAGGTGTCGCAAAAAGTTACTTTTAGGACCTGCTTACAACCTTGTCAGTTATATCACTGTTTTGCAAGTACGCTGTTGTTGTGAACCAGAACTAATTAGGATTCTTCAGTATCAAGTATCAGTATTAATTCTCCTTTCAGGGTCTCAATATGTGAAGCAATGCCTGTGGTCCAATTCTGGTCACAAAAACACCTTCCTTTTATTGTTGGCCATTTTTTCCTTCATTTCATGGTTTTCCTTCTGCATGTTTTCCATCTGAAAGTAGATCAGTAGATCTCAGTTGGTACTCTTCCTCAACTTTATCTATGTCTGATTCAATCTCCCAAATTTCTGAGAGGAGTTTCATGGTGATACTCTGCAAAGGAAAAATAGATGTCAACAAGATGGAAACCATTTCATCACAGTAGTTATGTACAGTTTCCTTTGCAGTCCATAGGCTTCTCCTAATTGGTTGGACAGTACCTTGATGGTGTTTTGGAGAATCTCGCACACTATGTGTCCACTGTAATACTCCTGCGGATCAAACTCTGTCTTGAGAGACTGAAACACTCCATTCATCACTCGCTTCACCTGCACATGATACACCAGCTCAGTTTTAGGTTTAGACTTTCCGAACAGCTTATTCTTTACCCCTTACCTGAATCGCCAACTGGGTCTCAAACTGCTTTTTCTTATTTTCTGATGTCTTCTTTAAATCCTCATACTAAAATATATAAAATGAAGGTAAATGGGAAATTAAAGGGATGCATGACTAAGACAAAGGAGAGAACTATAGCAGTATTATAATCTACAAGGCAAACAAAGGAGAACGTAGGAATTTTGCACACAAGTTAAATTCACAAACTATTTCTTATTAAGTACGATATATTTTTATACCCTGTCTATCAGTCTGGACATTTACCCCCAGCTTCACAGTCAAGGATTAAGCTAGTCCTAGACTAAAATGCATGTTTGAGCTGCTTTAACTAAAGGTAATTTGCACTGACATATCTTAAAAAATGTCAAGAGCCGTTGTTTTGTCTCAAGATGCACACCAGTAATGTCATTTTCTAGGGTATGTTTATAAAAGCTACTTAAATACCTTCATTAAAATAAAGCCTAATCCTGGCTTAGCCTAAACCCTGTCTGTGAAACCGGGCCTTAGTCATCTTATTAAAGGTGCCCTAGAACTTTTTAAAAAAAGATGTAATATAAGTCTAAGGTGTCCCCTGAATGTGTCTGTGAAGTTTCAGCTCAAAATACCCCATAGATTTTTTTATATTAATATTTATAACTGCCTATTTTGGGGCATCATTAGAAACGAGCCGATTTCAGGTTGCGGCCCCTTTAAATCGTGCGGTCTCCGCCCCCTCCCGAGCTCTCGACTCTATCACAGCATAAACAAAGTTCACACAGCTAATATAAACCTCAAAATGGATCTTTACAAATTGTTCGTCATGCATACTGAATGCATGCGTCGGATTGTGTGTGTATTGTATTTATCTGGGTGTTTATATTTGATATTGAATGAGTTTGAGGCTATGCTCTGTGGCTAACTGGCTAACACTACACTGTTGGAGAGATTTATAAAGAATGAAGTTGTGTTTATGAATTATACAGACTGCAAGTGTTTAATAATGAAAATAACGACAACTCTTGTCTCCGTGAATACAGTAATAAACGATGGTAACTTTAACCACATTGAACAGTACATTAGCAACATGCTAACAAAACATTTAGAAAGACAATTTACAAATATCACTAAAAATATCATGATATCATGAATCATGTCAGTTATTATTGCTCCATCTGCCATTTTTCGCTGTTTTCCTTGCTTGCTTACCTAGTCTGATTATTCAGCAGTGCACATCCAGACGTTCTGCCCTTGTGTAATGCCTCAATCGTGGGCTAGCATATGCAAATATTGGGGGTGTACACCCCGACTTTTATGTAACAGTCGGTGTTATGTTGAGATTGCCTGTTCTTCTGAGGTCTTTTAAACAAATGAGATTTATATAAGAAGGAGGAAACAATGGAGTTTGAGACTCACTGTATGTCATTTCCATGTACTGAACTCTTGTTATTTAACTATGCCAAGATAAATTCAATTTTTAATTCTAGGGCACCTTTTAATGTGACGTTTTTATAGATTCTTGTTGTTGCAGCACGGTAAATGTTCCTTCCAGCATCATCTTCTCTTCTGTCAGTGCAGCAACACACATCCTTTTCCAGCTCAACTCAAACTACTACAACAAACTATACACACCTTTTCAGTCCTCAGATCTTGCATCTCCTCATCCATGTTTTGTATAATCGTTTCCATTTCTTTGCACTTCTGCTTCTCTGCCCTCCACCGCTGCTCAGACTGTTCTACTTGCTTCACAAGCTCTAAAAACACACACCAAAATGCACCAAACACTTCATATCAGTGGTTCTACAATTTTTTGTCTATTTTAACAGTTAGAAATTGTAAATAAATCACAAAGAACTGGAAAAGTCATGGGGCCTTTGAATATTTTTGAAGACAATAGAGGACCTTGGAGCCAAAAAGGTTAAGAACCACTTAGAAAACTTGTCCTACAATACAACTAACACCACTTTTATGGTTAAAAGTACCCCACATTTGAATACGAGTTAAAGGGGTGGTTGATTATGATTTCACTTTTTTAACTTTAGTTAAAGGTGCCATCGAACGTTTTTTTACAAGATGTAATATAAGTCTAAGGTGTCCCCTGAATGTGTCTGTGATTTCAGCACAAAAACCCCATAGATTTTTTTTTTATTAATTTTTTTAACTGCCTATTTTGGGGCATCATTAACTATGCCCTGATTCATGCTGCGGCCCCTTTAAATCTTGCGCTCCACGCCCAAGAGCTCGCGACTGCCTTAAACAGCATAAAGTTCACACAGCTAATATAACCCTCAAAATGGATCTTTACAAAGTGTTCGTCATGCAGCATGTCTAATCACGTAAGTATAGTATTTATTTGGATGCTTACATTTGATTCTGAATGAGTTTGATTGTGCTCCGTGGCTAAAGCTAACATTACACACTGTTGGAGAGATTTATAAAGAATGAAGTTGGGTTTATGAATTATACAGACTGCAAGTGTTTAAAAATGAAAATAGCGACGGCTCGTCTCCATGAATACAGTAATAAACGATGGTAACTTTAACCACATTTAACAGTACATTAGCAACATGCTAATGAAACATTTAGAAAGACAATTTACAAATATCACTAAAAATAACATGATATCATGGATCATGTCAGTTATTATTGCTCCATCTGCCATTTTTCGCTGTTGTTCTTGCTTGCTTACCTAGTCTGTTGATTCAGCTGTGCACAGATCCAGACGTTAATACTGGCTGCCCTTGTCTAATGCCTTGAACATGAGCTGGCATATTTAAATATTGGGGGCGTACATATTAATGACCCCAACTGTAACGTAACTGTCGGTGTTATGTTGAGATTCGCCTGTTCTTCGGAGGTCTTTTAAACAAATGAGATTTATATAAGAAGGAGGAAACAATGGAGTTTGAGACTCACTGTATGTCATTTCCATGTACTGAACTCTTGTTATTTAACTATGCCAAGATAAATTCAATTTTTAATTCTAGGGCACCTTTAATGTTGCTGTTAGAGCATAAACAACATCTGCAAAGTTACAATTTTCAAAGTTCAATGCAAAGGGAGATATTTTCTCCAGTTTGAACAATGTAAGGCTGAACACTGCTACTGACAATCGTCATTTTGGCTGCGTAAGATTCTCCAGTTTTGTTGTTTTTGATCAACTGAAGCGTGAAAGAGTTAAAGCTCCGCCCTCTTTTGGAAAGCAACTCATTTGCATTTAAAGGGACACACAAAAACGGCGTGTTTTTGCTCACACCCAAATAGGGGCAAATTTGACAAGCTATAATAAATGATCTGTGGAGTATTTTGAGCTGAAACTTCACAGACACATTCTGAGGACACCAGAGACTTAAATTACATCTTGTGAAAGGAGTCCCCTTTAAAACCTGAATGAAACTTTGGGATCACCTTTCACTTGTTCCTGCAGAAGGCTGATCTGAGCACAGTGCTTGTGTTTGTCCTCCAGGGCCGCACTGAGATCAGTCTGAATCTCTGTCACCATCAGCTGGAGATTCACCATTTCCTGCTGCAGCTGATATGCTTGTGTGGTGGAGGAACTCAATTCCTTGGATAAATGAATCTGAAGAGAAAGGAAATAAACAAATCAAGGTTCACCAGCACACACCTGCAAGAAGACCAAAATGAAACACAGCAACCAATTAAACATAAATCAAATAAGTTTAACATAAATAACATTATAATATAGTGAGCCAATAAGCCAGCACAGCATAATTTAGCAAATCTGTATATACCTTTCCCTGTTCATCCTGAAGGCGGCGAGTCTGAGTGTGTTGCTGCTCCATATTCCTGCACACACAGAGTAAACCATTTGGTTGTGTGTCAATGTTTGGGTATACTGTTTTTGCAGGCTTTTTTGCCTTTAATCTGATTGGAAAGCAGGAAATTGCAGTGTGAAAAAGGGGGATGAACACCTCTTATTCTGTCCACTCAGCTCCCCTGTTTTGTGGTTCTCTTCCTCCACTTGTGAACTCTTCTCCAGAACCTCATTCTTCAGAGCCATGCTCTCCTTACACAATAAAACACAGATGTCATTTAGAAGGAAATTTATACACATCTAAATACAATTAAAGTACAGAAAGTATCCTTAAATCCAAACCTGAATGATTCTCTGAATGTTGTGCAGGATCTTATTTGTTTCTAAGGAGACAGATGAGAGTCCAAAAGAGAAGCGACCCTCTTTTTGCAACTCGTCCACCTAAAAACGATTTTAAAAATTTAGTTTTTTACTTTAATAATCATAAGAAACAATATTAAAAAATCTATATTGCACAAATGTACCTTGCAGGTGAGTAGGTCCATCCTGTGCGCCACCTTTTCTATAGCCAGCAGAATTTCTGTGTTATGCTGGCGAGCCTCAGACATCAAGAATGTTGTAATATCAGGTGCTATAGTTTAATACAAAACTCAGGCAGTGACAACATGCATGATAATCAACTGATCAGCAAAATAAATTAGCAAATATTTTCTTTATGGAAGTTTGAGAGAGTTCATGGCTCAAGTCTTACTTTGGTATGGAATATGGGATGGGCAGATTGAGGGAAATGAATTTAGCTGTGATGAAAAATATGGATTTTGTCTGAAGGAATATGGCTGTTGACCCCAAAAAATGAATGAATAAATAAAATCTTATGAACATACACTATAATTCAAAAGTTTGGGGTTCTTGAAAGAAGTATCTTATGATCACCAATGCTGCATTTATTTGATCAAAAATATGATAAAAACAGTAATACTGTTTAATAATATTATCACAAAGGCTATTTTATATATTAATATATTTTTAAATGTAATTTATTCTTGTGATTGCAAAGCCAAATTTTCAGTATTCCAATCTTCAATGTCACAAGCTTAAGAAACATTTCTTATTATCAATATTTTGATTAATTTAATGCATCCTTACTGCATAAAAGCATTACTTTCTTCCTAAACAAATCCTACTGACCCCAAACTTCTGAATGGTGGTGTATAACATAACATAATATATAATATAATATAATAAATAAAACGAATTGTACTTCTAAAATATAACAATGGATCTCACCTGAAAGCCTTGAGTAATATCCGGGTCTGCGTGAGGTGGCACTGCTTCCTGTTTCTGAGCATCATCAGGCTGACACAACACTAAAACAAAGACCAGTACATGACAGCAAAGAAACAGTTAGGTCTAATATAAGGAAGAGTTAACTAATACTGATTAGGAGATTATTTGTGATTGTTTTCACACATACAAGATGGAGGACTGCATGGCATTTGTGCAGGTTTTGGGGAAGGTGAATGTGAAGGAGAGAGATCACAGGTACGTCCAGATTCACTGACATCCTACACAGAGACATATCTGGGAGTTGTAGTTCTACTTCATAATACATTCAGGAAACAAACCTGAGATTTAAATAACTCCCCAATTCTCCTTACCTCTGTTTCTGAATCACTGGGGTCGGGCTGAGCTGGAATGGCCCCAGTGAGAAATGGAAGCATGGCTTGACCCATCTTGGCTATACGTGACATCAGCCTGGCTTTGGATGCACCTGAAGTCTACAAAAAAGAAAAAATATAGTTGGAGCTTCAGCATTTTGGCCTTTACTTTAGGCATATGGCATCTGTCTGTTTACTGTTGTTAAAGGAAATACTACTCACTGTCAGGTTTTCACTTACAGATTCCACCTTCCCCTTACGAGCTTGGTCTCTAAAAATAAATTTCAATAAATTGTATAAATTCATAGGAATCAGCTCATGGATGCGTGTCTAGAGACACTTAATTAAAACAGCCTTATCACATAATCTTCATTCTTGGTTTAACCTTTAACCTCTATGTACACAGCAAAAAAAAATGTATTTATGAGTATTTTAACTTTTTTTTAAAGTTTAAAGTTTAATTCTCTTTAATTTTTTCTTCTCAGCATAAACCTTCGATTAATCATGACCAAATCGATCAATCGTGATTAATCACCTCTAACATAAAAGTTTGTTAAAATAACGATAAAATGACATATAAAAAAAATGGCAAAAAACTCTTGGATTTTCTCAAAAATATCTTAATTTGTGTTCTGAAGATGAATGAGGGTTTGGAACTACATGAGGTTGAGTACTTAATAACATAAATTTCATTTTTGGGTGAACTGACACTTTAAAAATTCTAAATTTAGTACATAGGTTATGCTGTCTGTACACACTTTGACTCCTCTGTATCGGTTGTGACCAATTGGCTGGTGTTTTCTTCATTTCTCAGAATGTCTGAACAGGTTCCTGGAGATGTACTGAAGGTGTCAACTGATCCCCCACTATGTCGCTCTTTGGAGAATTTAACCTACATGCAGATAAATAGACAGATTTTTAAAAAAAAAAAGCGGTGAGAGAGACTAGAAATGTTTGCTCTGGTATCTTAAATTGTATTCACACCATCAGTGCCTTACTCTATGAATCTCTACATCAAAGACCAGAGTGCTGTTTTCTGGCACATGGTTAGGGACGCCCTTTGAAACCATACTAGGAGGGACGATAAGAAGCCGTCGACCTCCTTTCTGCATACCAAGCATCCCGTCCTCCCATCCCTGTGAGTAAAGGCAACGTAAGAGCTTGATGACACAACAGTTGACAGAACCACCAGTATGCATCTGGCTGCTATACATTTTCTTTTATCATCATTTTTAAAGTCCCCCTGCAGTCAATAATTTTATCCTCTAAACTCATCTTTGATAATCAAAACTAACATTTAATTAATTTCATCATGCCTTAAAATAGCTGATATGATTAGCCTTTGCCTTGACTACATTATCAAACAGATAATAATGTGTTGCTAATGTTACACAAACCATGTTACTGTTCACTATCTCAGAATCAGACAGCTGCCTTCTAAAAAATCAACATCCTTAGAAAGGCTTTGAACATCATAGAAAGCCAGTGGAGAAAAGCCCCGCCCCGCATATTGACAGGGATTGGTTACATATTTGTGACGGTAGGAAACAGGAGCGGTTTTAAACAATGATTTTGACACTGTCTTTGGTACACCGCAGTGTTAAGAAGAAAATTCTTAGCAATGGTGTTGACTGATGAATTTGCACATGGTTTGTCTTAAAGGAACACTCCACTTTTTTTGAAAATAGGCTCATTTTCCAACTCCCCTAGAGGTAAACAGTTGAGTTTTACCGTTTTCGAATCCATTCAACCAACCTCCGGGTCTGGCGGTACCACTTTTAGCATAGCTTAGCATAGTTCATTGAATCCGATTACACCGTTAGCATCTTGCTAAAAAATAACCAAAGAGTTTCGATATTTTTCCTATTTAAAACTTGACTCTTCTGTAGTCACATCATGTACTAAGACTGATTTGTGATTTTCTTGGCCTATATGGCTAGGAACTATACTCTCATTCCGGCGTAATAATCAAGGAAACTTTGCTGCCGTACCAGATGCACAAATAAGAATTGAGAAGCACCCCATGGGTGCAGCAGACGCAGCGGCTGTGACCCCCGAGTAGTGTGCCTTGCAACCATGGAGACGTTTGTGAGAGATGCTGCGTAATATCATTGCACTGCTGCAGCCATGATACGGCAGCAAAGTTCCTTGATTATTACGCCTGAATGAGAGTATAGTTCCTAGCCATATCAGCCTAGAAAATCGCAACTTTTCATTTTCTGTCGGTCTTAGTACACAATTTAACTACAGAAGAGTCAAGTTTTAAATAGGAAAAATATCAAAACTCTTTGGTCATTTTTAAGCGCGATGCTAACGGTCTAATCAGATTCAATGAACTATGCTAAGCTATGCTAAAAGTGCTACCGCCAGACCCGGAGATCGGCTGAATGGATTTAAAAATGGTAAAACTCAACTGATTAACTGAGTTGTAAAATGAGCCTATTTTCAAAAAAAGTGGAGTGTTCCTTTAAAGCATATTAACAACACCACATAAACATACCATATAAACATCATTAAAAACTTCACACCCTCTCACCCTCAGAGCTTTGCCTGCTCCAAGTTTTACTCGCTGCAGCTTTTCTTTTCCCAGACTGGAATCAAATATCTGAAAAAACAGACAGACACTGAACTTTCACATTTATAGATCTCCAGCTGCACAGCAAACATGCCATTTAAATTAGCAGTGAGTTGATTAGTTCAATGGGGGCATGACTTTTATTGAGCCGTGACTAATCAACAAGAATGTGCACACTGAGCTGCTCTGTGCTAAATGTGATCAACTATGATTAAAGAAGTTTAACTAGAAATTCAAGACCATGATGTGCAAAATAAGAAAAAGCAGTGATTCCACTTAAAGTAGGAACTTCAGCAAAATTAAAGTGCAAGACACTATAATTATTTATTTCATCTTTGTATTTTTTAAACACTGACATTAGGACCAAATCAGACATTTGTCTGTACATACAGTATGTACCATAATGCATTTAAAGTGTGATTTGAATATAACGACAATTAAAAGTTTTTAAATGGTCAGACCTGCCCAAGAGAATGGTTCTGTAAAAACCATCCAGAATAGGCCACCTCCACTGTGTCCCCAACATCAACAGCTTGACCTTCGCCTTGAACCAGGTCCTGAGTGACCAGAGAGTCTGATGAAGCCTCACTGTTCCACCTGGCCACACACACCTGAGACAGACAGGCTCAGAGGTCATTTAATTAAATAATACTGTCAATCTGTAACATTTAAAATTGTTTGCATTCTAACAATTTTCAGACTACTGGAGCTTTAGAGAAACAGAATAATTTTATTTTAAAACCAGAATTTTCTTTGATTCCATCAATCTTAAATGTTCAGCAAAGAATACAGTTTTACAAGTATTACCTCCTTACAGAACTCAGGCCTGGACTTTTCTGAGTCAAACATTAAAGACCAGCTCTGTTGCTGGTCATCATAGAAAGTGACATAGTTACAGGGCTGAACCTGTGGACAGGTATACGTAGTATAAATCTGATGAATGCAGCATTTAACAGAACAAAACACAAGACAACACAATAGAATAGAATAGAAAATAGAATACAAAAATTAACACTTACTGTGAGGACAAATCCACGATGGATTCTAGCCGTAGTGATCGGTTTTTGTTTACTGCCATACAACAGAATCTTGTACTATAATCGCAGATAGAAAAAAATGACCAAATGAAATACACACACACACACGTTTACACACATACAGTGTAATATATATATATATATATATATATATATATATATATAAGCTTCTCTTACCTCCTTGGTTACATGGTTTCCTAAAACAGCAGCTCCTATCTTGCCTTGCTTTACATACTGTCCATTTACACTGGTGGAAAATTAAGAAATGTGTGAACTAATGGCAATTAAAAAGTCTCGTAAACATCCTTTAATTGCCATATTTATACTAACAAGCAGAATGCGTGAACGGCTGTAGCAAACATCACAGCTGGAGCACATGGAGGAGGGGCCGGCTTCTGAGGAGGCGGACCTTAAAAAAAACAAACAAACATTAAAACATGACAAATTAATGTTCAAAATAAACCGAACACATGGAATTGTGCCAAAAAGGCTACATGACAATCTGCTGCATCTGCCACATACCTAATATGGCGCAGGTCTTTTTGGGCTGTTTAGGGGCAGTGAATTGAAAGGACTCGTTTCCCTGACTCTCTGCTCGGTCCAGACCAAAGAGAGAGGCCAGCTTTGCCCTAAAGGAACGCAAACACGTGTTATATCTTCACTAATAGATGTAGAGCTAAATTTACATCTCACATTTATTTCTTTATTTTGCCACAATTGTTTCACAATTGCCTATTTTTTTACTTTAACGTAGAATCAGATTTCCATACATATCCAATATGTAGCCATTTTAGATCCCAATGTTCTTGGAAAGCACAATATTTCAAAGCTTTGAGTTAACTATCCTGTTGAAAATGATCCATGTAGACTTTCAATCAACAAAAACAGCAGAAGAATTATTAATGTGGTGTTGAAATTACACATCTCAGACTTTGAGCATCCACAGATGCCGTTGCTACAACCAGCTGTTGACAATATGCTGCCAACAATGTTGCAAGTGAAAACTTTAGAGCATGTTAAGATTTAAAAATATTGCTTATCTTCAGGAAAACAAATGTCAACAAGCTGCTACATTGATGACATGCACACAAGAATCACTGGACCAGCACCAATCAGACACCTTTAGACTTTTCAAACCAGAACTGCAGTTACAGGACAGCAAGGTCCAGTCTAACATCTATAATTAAATCCACATGAAAGAAGACGACCTGCTTTCACTGACCCTTGGACCTCCCTCCACAGATAGTCAGTGTCCCATACAGCCGACATGGCCGCCAGCTTTCTGTCACTGAGGAAAAGGCTAAGAAGCCTTAAAAAAAAAAAAAAAAGAGATATAAAAAAATCTTCCTCCTTTTCCTGTTTTTCTTCTTCCTATCTTGGTGTTCAAGCTACAGTGGGTAACCAGTCCAGATTTTGAGCAGCCCAAATGTAAATGCACTGTAATCACTGACATGTGAATGAAATTACTGAAGGAGGAGTCTCACCTCATCAACGCCGCATATGCTTTCAAAAGTGGTTTCAACAAGCAGAAAATGAAAAGGACAAAATATGTCTGTTATATGTCTGTTAAATGAAAACATTTTTCCTTTTTAAAATGTCTACCTCCTTCTTTTCTCAATTCCCCTTATGTAAATAGGTCATTGACACAAAGTCAAGTTAACCCAAAATTTAAGGTTAAAAAAGAAAAATCAATCACATTATTTGTCAGAAATACCTTGTCTTGAAGTGAGAGGTCTTATTTATTTTCATTACCAATGCCTATATTGCTTTTATCACTACACTCTAAAAAATGTTTGGTTAAAAACAACCCAAGTTGGGTTGAAAATGGACAAACCCAGCAATTGGGTTGTTTTAACCCAGTGGTTAAAAATCAGACACATAATTACTAGAGGCAACAATAATAATCAAAAGGTGTACATTTATTAACAAGCAATTTAATAAATGTTTATTAATCATTATCTTATTAATAAATGCTAAATTATTAAACATATTAATACATTTTCATTTCCAGCATATTTTGGGTTCATTTTAAGCAAGCAATACAGTATTTTTTATACAACAGTTAAATAAAACTACCCAGCACGTTGGGCAAACATTTAACCCAACCACTGGGTTAAAACAACCCAATTGCTGGGTTTGTCCATTTTCAACCCAACTTGGGTTGTTTTTAACCCAGCATTTCCATTAATGAAAAGTGAATAAGAAATTATTGGTGTGTAATCAGTAAAAACAGGATATGGAGTAAAAACTACATAACTCGTTACAAATCTATCATTTAAAAAAAAATAATATATTTTTTTAAATATTTAACACTTCATGTCCCAAAGATTAGGCTAATCTACAATGAGTTGGACAAAAACATTGTAGCTATATTCTGTCATAACACTTACCCACTTTTAGGGCACAGAAAGTCCCCATCGTGATAATCGGGAATAATGTCTTTAATTTTTTCCATAGTCTAATTTCTGATGATCGCACAGCGCTTGAGCCTGAGAGTAGGATGAAATGCACAAATATTTCGCACTTCTCCGAGACTTAATGAGCACAGGTAAGCACGAAAAAACAGTGGTCCCTGATAACACACACACACACACACACACACACACACACACACACACACGTGATGTGACGAGTAGAGATAATCTGAACAGAGCTGGACGATGACATTACTGTTTTCTGCAGAACTGCTTACTGATTAAATGAATAACAAGCATAAAGAATAAATAAATGTGACTTGACTATTAATTGGAGGACCTCTAGGGGTCAATGATGGAACTGCAGCTTTGACAGATCGTTATAAAATCGTATAAAATTAAAACTCTTATTCATCTTATCAACTAAGCATATAACAATATGTTAAGCTGTGAAATTTATCTTTCTCCAATAAACGCTCTTCTTCTGTGTGCTTGAGAAAAAAACATTGCAAATAGACGTACAGCATAACATTAGATCGTCCCAAAGAATAAAGCAGGAAACTGACAAACATTTTTAATTACAAGAACAAATTTCGATGAATAATCACCTCAGCCAATTTTAAACAGGATATAAATCATGTTATTAAAGACTTAATATTTATTAAAGGCATGTTAATGCAATTGTGCAAATTTACAACTATATACAAAGAACTAAGAAAACAATGCTCTGCAAATGTCACTATACACATCATAGCATTTAAAACTAGTTTTTTTTTCAGTATTTGATTACATTTAATATATAATTTACAATGTACAATCACATGAGCTCTTTTAACCACAGGTTCACAATGCACATATTGGGTACATTTTCTGTACTGAGAAAACTCAATACAAAGAAAACACAAATCAGCAAAACTTGATTGACAATCCTAATAGATTTTTTTTTGTCCGTTTAGACAAACAGAAGCCATAGCACATAACATATAAAAAGTTAAGGACTATTATTTAGTGTCAAGGCGTGTCAAAAACCACGGCCCAATGGAGTCCAGGCAACCGTGGTCCGAACTGGTCAAATATAAAATAAAAATCTCTTCTTAAAATTCCAGTCCTTGATTACTGTGGTAAACTCAAATGTCTTGACCGAACTGGTCAAAGATCAAGTTTAACTGACATACTCGGCCTTAAAGCTTGGCTTTGGGCGTATGCTCCAGGAGGTTCTTCATGTCTACCAGAGAGTCCACCAGACCTTGAGCCAGACGTGCCGCATTAGTGTCCTGGCAGCTGTTGAAAGCAGAGACTGCAAAGTTAATGTGAGTATCCATGGGGTTGTAGCACACGCCGTAACCGTCAGGTACCACCGGACCGAAGCACATCACACAGTCTGTTTTAGCTGGCACCTGGAAAAACAAAAGTACAATTCAATCTTGTGTAAGATTATAAGTTTTACATGATCTGATAGTTTTAGTTTCACAGCAATATCATTTTAGCAGATTTGAAGAGCCATCTATTTTAGTGATCAGTTGATCATCACCAAAAATGTGTAGTTAAAGGTGATAAAGAGGATCTTTTCGTCGACTGAGAAACAAAAGACTGTTACAGAGTTTTTGAAATGAGCGCATGCGTAAGCACAACCCCCCTCCTTTTGAGGGAACGCCTCCCAAAACTCGTGCACGAGTATTGGAACACGAGTGTTTACCACCGGCATTCGCTGTATCGTGTTAGTGGATTCATTATGTCGGACTCACCGCAGGTAACTCATAATCTGCAGTTGTTACTCCTGTCTCCTGACAAAAACATTGCATGCGGCGCCTGTGGAGTGTGGAAAGTTACTGGAGCATGCAGCCGCGCTCGTCTCTCACAAGGAACATCATGGCAGTGATTGACAAGCCAGAGGGCCAATCGTTTACGCGCTGATCGTGTAAACGATTGGCTGATGTTTTTAAGGCCCTACCTCGTATGGAAGGCCGTTTCAGCATTAAAACGTTCCAGCGTTACTCGTCGTAATTATATTTTTACTAGTAACAATTAAATTAAAGAGCTCTATAATTTAATTTGTACTAGTAACAATTACAATTACAGAGCTCTATAATTCAATTTTTACTAGTAACAATTATGATTGTAGAGCTCTCTAATTGAATTCTTACTAGTAACAATTATGATTATAGAGCTCTATAATTCAATTTTTACTAGTAACAATTATGATTATAGAGCTCTCTAATTGAATTGTTACTAGTAACAATTACAATTAGAGAGCTCTACAATTAATTTATTACTAGTCATATGTCTCCATTGACTTCCATTCATTTTTAATTATAGAGCTCTGTAATTCAATTGTTACTAGTAACAATTACAATTATAGAGCTCTCTAATTCAATTTTTACTAGTAACAATTACAATTATAGAGCTCTCTAATTGAATTCTTACTAGTATCAATTACAATTATAGAGCTCTCTAATTGAATTCTTACTAGTAACAATTTAATTACAGAGCTCTCTAATTGATTTATTACTAGTAAAAATACACATTAATATGGAAGGCCATTTCAGCATAAAAACGTTCCAGCGTTACTCGTCGTAATTATATTTTTACTAGTAACAATTAAATTAAAGAGCTCTATAATTTAATTTGTACTAGTAACAATTACAATTACAGAGCTCTATAATTCAATTTTTACTAGTAACAATTATGATTGTAGAGCTCTCTAATTGAATTCTTACTAGTAACAATTATGATTATAGAGCTCTATAATTCAATTTTTACTAGTAACAATTATGATTATAGAGCTCTCTAATTGAATTGTTACTAGTAACAATTACAATTAGAGAGCTCTACAATTAATTTATTACTAGTCATATGTCTCCATTGACTTCCATTCATTTTTAATTATAGAGCTCTGTAATTCAATTGTTACTAGTAACAATTACAATTATAGAGCTCTCTAATTCAATTTTTACTAGTAACAATTACAATTATAGAGCTCTCTAATTGAATTCTTACTAGTATCAATTACAATTATAGAGCTCTCTAATTGAATTCTTACTAGTAACAATTTAATTACAGAGCTCTCTAATTGATTTATTACTAGTAAAAATACACATTAATATGGAAGGCCATTTCAGCATAAAAACGTTCCAGCGTTACTCGTCGTAATTATATTTTTACTAGTAACAATTAAATTAAAGAGCTCTATAATTTAATTTGTACTAGTAACAATTACAATTACAGAGCTCTATAATTCAATTTTTACTAGTAACAATTATAATTGTAGAGCTCTCTAATTGAATTCTTACTAGTAACAATTACAATTATAGAGCTCTATAATAAAATTTTTACTAGTAACAATTATGATTATAGAGCTCTATAATTCAATTTTTACTAGTAACAATTATGATTATAGAGCTCTGTAATTGAATTGTTACTAGTAACAATTACAATTAGAGAGCTCTACAATTAATTTATTACTAGTCATATGTCTCCATTGACTTCCATTCATTTTTAATTATAGAGCTCTGTAATTCAATTGTTACTAGTAACAATTGGGATTATAGAGCTCTCTAATTGAATTGTTACTAGTAACAATTACAATTATAGAGCTCTCTAATTGAATTCTTACTAGTAACAATTGAATTACAGAGCTCTCTAATTGATTTATTACTAGTAAAAATACACATTAAAGATATGTGTAATTGCAGAGCTCTATAATTGAATTACAGAGCTCTCTAATTCAATTGTTACTAGTAACAATTGAATTAGAGAGCTCTCTAATCGTAATTGTTACTAGTAACAATTGAATTACAGAGCTCTCTAATCATAATTGTTACTAGTAACAATTGAATTAGAGAGCTCTGTAATTGAATTATAGAGCTCTATAATCAAATTGTTACTAGTAAGAATTCAATTGTAGAGCTCTCTAATTGCAATTCTTACTAGTAATAATTAAATTATAGAGCTCTCTAATTCAATTGTTACTAGTAACAATTTGATTATAGAGCTCTCTAATTGAATTACAGAGCTCTCTAATCGAATTGTTACTAGTAAGAATTAAGTTACAGAGCTCTATAATTCAGTTCTTACTAGTAACAATTAGAATTAGAGAGCTCTGTAATTGCAATCTTACTAGTACAAATTTAATTACAGAGCTCTACAATAGCAATTCTTACTAGTAACAATTGCATTACAGAGCTCTGTATTCGGCGACATATCATTATGCTAATCGTGCCTTATGCATATTCAACTGGGGTCAGTGGCGTAACTTTGTTTTACAAAGTGGGTGGGACAAGAATGTGTATGGGTGGGTGTATGTTGTATTATTATTACAATAATAATATGATATTAAAATTATAAATGTGTTCAAATATTATAGTTTTCCTACATCTGCTATAATACAATATCGTTAGTCTCGAGAGTATGTACATTAGTTAATAAATACGACGATCCGCATTTAATAATTGAATGTCCTGATGGGCTAGTGGCAGTTTCTCCGTTTAGGGTGCAAGAGGTTCCCGGTTCTAATCCAACCATGTGTAAAAAAAATGTTCTCATTAAAACCAAAGATTTTCATCAGTGATTGTATATCAAGAGCAGGGATACGTTTATATGTATTTTGTTTTTTGTGATTTCAACGTATCGAATAGAGAGTCTCCGCAACAGCGATAGATTGAACTGCTAATCCGTGTGCACGAGCGCTGTGAACCCTGTTGCACGCGCCTCTGATAACAGTGACAACGAGCACTCAACAACATAATTTCAAAAACAACACATCCCAGCGCCAAATCGCCTATTATTAACACAAATTGATAATCAACTAGAGGTGTTTATTTTGTATTAGATATCCGCGATAATCATTCTATTATTGCATAACAATACTAAATATAGGGCATTTCACCCTATATTATGTCCAGTGATATGGAGTGTTCTTGGCTCTTAGCTTTACCAATATACAAAGGTGAATGAATATAACGACTAAATATAGGCTTTCATCTCAGGCATCATCTTAATTTTGCTTTAATGTGAACATGATTAATATGTTACCTAAGTCTGTAAAATATTTCAGGATATTTCAGAACCACGCTACAGGGCTTTTATTTTGAAACGCACCTTTGTAGGCGGGAAATCTGCAATCTGTTTTGCATCTCATGAATAGGAGTTTTTACTAGTAATAATACAATTATAGAGCTCTGTAATTAGAATTGTTACTAGTAAGAATTGAATTAAAGAGCTCTCTAATTCAGTTTTTACTAGTAACAATTACAATTAGAGAGCTCTATAATTCAGTTTTTACTAGTAACAATTGAATTAGAGAGCTCTCTAGTGGAATTGTAGAGCTCTGCAATTGGATTATTACTAGTAACAATTGAATTACAGAGCTCTGCAATTGAATTCTTACTAGTAATAAATGAATTGTAGAGCTCTCTAATGGGAATTGTTACTAGTAAAAACTGAATTATAGAGCTCTACAATTCAGTTGTTACTAGTAAGAATACAATTGCAGAGCTCTATAATTCAATTAGAGAGCTCTACAATCATAATTGTTACTAGTAAAAATTGAATTATAGAGCTCTATAATTGTAATTGTTACTAGTACAAATTAAATTATAGAGCTCTTTAATTTAATTGTTACTAGTAAAAATATAATTACGACGAGTAATGCTGGAACGTTTTTATGCTGAAACGGCCTCCCATATACCTCGTGCACAGATGATGTATATTGATATTATTCCTTTCAGTGCACCTAATAAAGTCTTTTATCAGTTAATAAAGACAGTTTCAAGTAATATTGCAAAAATGTATAAAACAAAACATCCTCTTTAGCACCTTTAATGGTGAACGGTACCACTCTGCACGTTAAACTGCACATCATACTGAACAGAAGGAGTTTGTTTTGCAAATAAGCATCTATTTCACTTCACTACAGTTACCTCTGACCCTGGACCTGAGAGCTCTGTTTGGCATTACCTGGCTGGTGGAGAGGTTGAAGTGCAGTGCCACAGCATATGAGGTATCCATGAATATCTCTGGCAGGGCGGCCAGGTCCTCAATAGCCTGCAATTTCAGTCCGAGCAAATGTCTGTCGATGGCTTGACCTCGGATGGCCTGCACGTCCACACACAGGATAAAGAAAGTGCAATATATTTAGTGCAGACTAATAATGATTGATGTATATATTTAGTGCAGAAACACAATGACGGTGAACTGAACATCCCCAGCTTGCATTTACTCACCATGTCTGTGTAAGCTCTGTGTGCTTTAATAGCTTTGTCTAGCAGAGCCACTTTCTCTGTGTTCTGTCAATCAAATTGAGATTGATACATTTACATTTTCTTTCATGCCAGATCAAATTTCACATGCACTTGAAAAAGCTGGTAAAAGTTTGGGGTCAGTAAGATTTTTTTATTACTTCTGGAAGAAGTCTCACCACGGCTGCATTTATTTGATGAAAAATATAGTAAAAACAGTAATACTTATTACAATTTAAAATAACTATTTTCTATTTAAAATAGTATAGACCCTTTTACTGTTTGTACACAATGATGACGTTGCAACGTATGCACGCGCATTTTGGCAACGGAAATGGTGTTGTTCCCCATAGGTTCTAACGTGTTAGCAACTCCGAAAGTGATATATATCTACAGCTTCGCGAGCGGATTAAGCAACACAGACAGATAAAGTCAACTTTTTAAAATAACTTTATCAAATGGTATCCGGCTATCAGATCCGTGTAGTTGAGTGGATAGAAGACGTTAGCAGATGGCCAAATACAGTGGCCAGATATATATACATAAACCAGGGCTCTCAAGTTTTAAAGACAGGCAAGAATGACAAATATCCAACAACATGACATGATTTTTAAAGTGACCAATAACATCGATGTAATACACTATAATTTATTTAGTGCTAATAAAATTATTAAGCCTATTTGGAGAGAGAGATGTTTAATGTGACAAAATGTCAGTCATCGTGTGATAACGAAAATATAACTAGGTCTAGACTACTGATCAGGTGTTTTCAGTGAACAGGCTGTAAAACTGTTGACTAAGTTCAGACACTCATGAAAAACTGATGCTGATTATCTGGGAAACATTCTCTAACAGCAGTCAAGTTGTCAATGTTTGTGTCAAACAAGCTGTGAATTTGTTGTAACATTAAAATAAGAGATCATGACTTATTCTGTGCTCAAAGTGATGCTCAGAGCTGTTTTCCTCTTTGGGTGAACGAGGATGATGGCGAACAATTCCAGGATATGCTTTTTTTTCATTGGCTGTTGCGTTAAATCTTACCCAGATACAATAGTGCTATTTTCTGATTGGCAACTGTGTACCCTCTTTCTTTTTTTGATTGGCTGATAAGTGGCAGGCGACTCCAGGGGAGACGCGCTTGATTCCTGCCCGGCGCAGCGGCATATTAAATATATGAAAAATAGTTTTTCTGCGTGAGAAATACAATGTGTGGCGGGAGTACGTGACAAAAGACCGAAATGAGTGACACTTGAGAGCCCTGAATAACGTTCAGAGTTGCTAATACGTTAAAACCAATAGGCAACAACACCACTTCCGTTGCCAAAATGCGCGCGCAACTATTTGATCACGTGGGCTGTAAAAGGGTCTGTGATTTATTCCTGTGATGGAAAAACTGAATTTTCAACAAAATTATTCAATGGAGAAATTTTTTTTTAAAAAATTACTGACCCACAAACTTTTTAATGCTAGTTTATGAGAATGTGGATTAAACTCAAATGTGTACTAGAGGTGACCGCACATGTTTGGCTGGGTCATCCATGGCCTTGACAAATCTGGCAGAGTCAACTGAGGTTGAGCGTATAGTGTCAGTTCGGCCCAGTCTGAACATGCGCAGAGAAGCGCTCTCATAGGTAGGACAACAGCGCTTGTAAATCCTGAAACAGCGAGTTTGCGCATCAACTGAATAATCTAAACTGATCATCAATTTCATAATAGCAATAACCTTACAGTTAAGATATAATTATGGGAAATAATATTAATGGCATGGCGGTGAGGTTTACCTGTAGTACGCCAACTGGAGAGCGATCTGAATAAATGCATCAGGGCTCATCTTCTGTGACTTTGGGAAATCTTTGCCAAAATGGGAGAACACATTGACTTTTATGTCCAAGTCATGAACCATGCTGTAGAGGAAGAGAAGAGATTCAATATTTAACATACTGTAAATATTACTGCGAGTAAGTGGAATATCTCAGCTTCTCACATGTTCATGTTTTGTTTGGCCTCCTCAATGTCTTTTTTGATCTCTGGTGTGATGTTGAAACGAAGCTTCTGAGGCATTCGCAGCGGGACCATTGGGGTACGGACCATCTCTGACTTCTTCCTGTACAAATATAACAAAAAAGTGGTAAATCTTAGCTGTGTTATGCATGGTTACAATCTAACCATGATAAAACAGTTTTTCCTCATTTAATCATTGTTAATCTTACGTATATTCCACCACATGGTCGATCAGTGACACGATAGGAGGGCCCTCAGCGGGGGCGTGTTCATAGATCAGCCCACATGTCCCATCCTCTCCAATGATAAACTAGAAAACACAACAACAGGATCTTGTACTTGATATATTTCTAACATTTGATTTGTCAAAATGATATGTTCATTTAGAGGTTTATAGTTTTGTTTATGTGGTCTACTAGAATAGGTTTACATGATTTAATGTTCAAATAATTCATTATTTGTCTTATAATTTACATTGTTGCGGCACCAGTTTTCACCCTCTATCTAAACACTGTTTCAGTTTCTTTAAAGCCCAGTCTTCTCCGATTGGTCAGTCGGCCCCACTCTGTTGTGACTGGCCTACCGCTTCCTGGCCTTATAACTACTATTGTTTGAGGGCAAGCCATAGTAGCTAGCAGGTGGCCATTATGCAAATGTGTAACATGTTGACATATTTATGTCACAGACATATTGGCAGGACTACAAACGAGGCATTTCAGACATATGTTTTCTGTTGGAGTGATTAACTCCATTTGCTGTGGACTTTGTGCCTTATAACTTTGCAGATTGTTTACATGCACAAACAGCTACTTTACACACTACAGGAAAAGGTAAAATCAAAAAAAGCATAATAGGTGCCCTTTAAGTTTAAAGGCCCACACACTTTCAGATGGGTCTAACCTGCAATGTTTTGTCGAACCAGCGATTTCCACTGTTCCACCTGCTGCCCCCTCCATGCAGCATCTGAACTCCAGCTCGGGTGCGGTACATGTCATCAGACGCGCGCGGCAGGGCAGCATCCAGACAGACTGTGAAGATACTCTTCTGAATGGCTCTCACCGACTCTTTATTTGTTTTATCTGAAAGGGACATTAAAAAAATAAAAAATAAAATAAGGAACAGCATAGAAAAAACATATGCAAAACAGGCCTATAGAGTAAAGTTTGAAATTAATATCTTTTGTAACATTAGAAACGTCTTTACTATCATTTTTGATCAATGTAACGTGTCCTTGCTGAATAAAAGCATTAATTAAAATCATAGTGATCCCAAACTTTTGAACTGTAGTGATTTAAATGTTTTATTTTTAGTTAGGCATATCAGCATTGCCCACCCTTAATGAGGTTGTTGTAAGCTTTGCCCCAGCTGTTGCGGTGGTTGGAGGTGAGGATGCCAATAGGCTCTTTGTTGGATTGTAAGGAGGAGTTCCAGATCTTCTCCAGCTGAAGGTAGATCTGGTCTACGGTCAATGGTGTGCCGTCACTGTTGTATACATCCAGCACAAAGAACTACAAGTTTAAAGAATGAGTTAAAAAGACACTTATTATCATCAAGTATCAAGTCAAACAGTATTAACAGATCACATTCACTACAGTCCTGGATGCAGAAAAATATATAGAATATTTTAAAATGTGTATGTAATAAAAAAAAAAAAATTACATGGCATTTTTTCATGGTAGGTTAGAAATATTATAGGCTGTATGCTACTGGAAGTTACATTTGGACCCTGCCTGGAAATTTGTAACAGGGGCTGACCTGAAAGTTGTGAACTACAGTGATATGCGTGGGGGGTCTTTTATCCAAGGCATAGTTGACCACTGTGTCCCTCTTTGTCCCAGGGATCCGGCAGGACGAGAGCACCTGATAGTACTGGTTCATACAGAGTGGCTTTCCACCCAGATACTCCACTGGCAATGTTTCACTAATCAAAGAGCAAAGACATGATGTCTGACTGGACTATTTTACTGAACTTTATACACTGAATTTAATCAATAGTAAGTGTCATGGTCATCTAAAGCATATGCAGAGGAAAAATGTTTCACTTACTTGTCAATCATGCTCTTAAAATCTAAAACCCCAGCAATCAATTTAGCAGCATATCTGTGAAGAACAAAAAAAACATATATATTTTTAACAGTCATTTTAAACAAGTTTCACATCACCATATGGCCAATAAATGATTCTACTATTAATACTGTAGCACATGCTGTACCATGTGCCTTTGACTTATATGACTTATGATATGGACAGAACACACTTTGCTTCTGATCTGTTACCAGTTTTAGCTGTCATATGTGTGAAGAATGGCTTCAAGCCAGCACTTTACTGAGAGCAACAGTTTATACTCTCTGAATTTGCAAAGTTCAACTTGGCAAGAGAGGGTTAGTCTGTACAAAGGTGACCATAGAAGTAACTGGAAATAACTGCCTCACCCTGCTGTAGTCACTCTGGGTTAAACCGTTATACACAAAAATAGTCTTCATTACTATTTCTGTTTTGTACCCCATTGGTAAAGTTTTTTAAAGCATAAAAAAAAAAACTATTATGAGGTTTATACTTAAAACAAGAAAATCTGATGGAGTAAGAACAATAAACCTAATTCATGATATATGAAATATATATAAAAAGATAATATATTCTTTATCACAGGTTTGCTCATCTTATTTTAGGAATGGTAAGATATTTAATTGGAAAACATAAACATATAAATATATTTTATATTTATGTTCAAATAGAATCATTTTATATTTCAAGTAAAATATATTAAATAATTTTCAGTGTATGTAAATATATATTTATGATGAAATATAAAACATAAATAAATAAAATAAAAATATAAAGATTTTTGTCATGGCATAACTTTAATCAGGATCATATATATATATATATATATATATGTTAAATATATCTATAAATATATAAGTTAAACATATAAAAGTATTTTATATTTTAAGTAAAATATATTAATAAATTTTTAAAAAAAATCATTGTATGACTTTAATTATTATTATTATATTTTTTTTACTATGTGTAGGCAGATAACAGCACACATTTAGTTTTAAAGGACCATGTTAAAAGCAGTTGACACTTCCTATGATATCTGAATCCACACTGGTCTGACCTCATTTGGCCTTGACGATCATTGAACACCATACGGGGAAGGACAACCCCAGGACTCGAATGAATAACAACAGGCATCCGGTAGTCTAGGTAGGCCGTTTGTAACCACCAGTCAGAGAGCTAGAATTGGAAATGATAGAGAGACAATGAGAGATAAGAAGAAGCCCTTGAAAAGAGCTAGTCTGCCCCTAGCAAATTTTTACCCAGTTCTCCATCTTCTTTGCTCGTTGTTCCAGGCCCTTCTGAAGTCTCTCTCCTGCACCGCCCGGCTTCTGGAACTCCTCCAGCAGATGCCGGGTGTGATTCAGCTCCTCTGGGTCCACGATGGGATCCAGGGCAGCCAGATAGCGGTCGCATGTTTGTTTCAGGGGTGGCACTGGAAGTTTAGGCAGACCCTCCTGATGGGCCAAGTAGCGACCTGTGATCCGTGTCACTGACACTGGTTTTACCAGGCCGGAGGGTTTCACCATGCCGGCCTTGACCTAAAAATATTCCAGATAATATAACAGCAACTGCATTTTATCTTAAAACAAGATACATAGAATAATTAGATTTTTTGGGTTATTGATGACTGACATGTTAAAAGCGAAATCACATTAAAAAAAAAAAAATCTATTTCGCCTTATAATATATATATATATATATATATATATATATAGAATGTATTTTAATAATATGATACTTTGGCATTGGCCTCTGAAGATCATATTAGTACCTAAAAGTGTCCTATTATTTCACACAAATGCACGTTAACAAGCTAATCTAGTTCTACATTTATAAATAACTGGACATGTTAACTGTAATAATCAAATAAAAGACACGAGTCAGCATTGCACATGACTGCCAGTAATGCAACATGCAATAAGACTGTTGCGCATGTCGTTTACAAACTTAAAAGCTTTATTAGAGACCATTTATACATCCACACAATGTGTTGTTAGTTACCTCCATTTAGTATTTAAAAACTGTCAGTGAACACTTGTTTTCTTATCACTGCCATGAACGGTGTACTTCCTACTGCCTTAGCACTACCGCTATCTAACCATAAACAACCTGCATGTCAGTAAAACACACCTCATTACACGCTGCTCAGACAGTCAGCTACCCTTGTTTATGTCACTTAAAAGATCAGACTATGTTTAAAAACAGGGACATATGAATTGTTTACTCACCATCGTTCTGACAAGAATGCCTAACATAACTGAAGTTCACTAAAACGCCCCCAAACCAAGGCCCGAGAGGAGGGACAGAAGCGGTCAGAGTCCACTGAACGTGAGCTGCAGAAATCCCCAGAGCGCCATCACTGCTGCGCTGCTGAACTCCACCGCTAGACGGCGCGCGAGTGACGAAAACACACTCCAAGCCCAGCCCCCTTTGCGTCATCTTCCTAGTGAATGAAAGACGTTTTATTTATGAAAATAAAGAGACGAAGTCTTTAATTTATTGTTAAAAACTTTTAGAACTAAATTTCACAGTCATAAGATAAATTTGCACACTTCAAGGTAACGTTACAGAATTGTTTATTCTTAATAGTTTTCCTAATTGCATTTTACTTTACTATAAATGTATGCGACAATGCAACATTCAATTATTTTTTAATGTTTATTGTATTTTGTACTAAATAATACATAATTAAACATCACAGATAACAAAAAAAATCTAAATAAAAATACATTGATGATAATTACATAGTTAACAACACGTAATTTGATTCTTACATTTTAAATCGTGAAATAAAACCACTTGCTAAATGTACATATTATGCAATAACGAGTATTATTTTCGCGAAACTGCGGGTGAGAGTTCAAGGGTTGTGTTTTCATGTTCAACGGTAAACATGGCGGAGACTGAGCAGTCGTCAGGTAATTCACATCAATCATATCTTCATTCAGTCGCGGATAATTCAGTAGCGACGATACCAATAATATCAATTTTATTATTATACATGTTGTCGTTCAGCATCTGAAGCGGAGAAAGAGACGTGCGTGTGCGCTTTAGTTGCGGTCTCGCCGCGCCTCATGTTATGAATCAATGATAGACTGACAGCTCTGCGACGTGCACATATAATATATGATATATATGTCATTACGCATTTTATGTGATCATATAAACCGAGATTATTATTTATTTGCAATATTAAATTACTTAAAGTGCTCTTTGAGATATATTTAGCGAAAATAATTGGCCTAGCGGTTGAACACACTTAGTTTAAAAGTTGGCTAACCCATCTGTAAATAGAGCATCAGGACTTGTCTTTAAAAAAGAGAGTGCAGCATGTTGTTATTTTCAGATATGTTTGTGTATAATGCAATGTAAAGTTTTTTTGCTCAAAAAAATAAATAAAATAAATAAAATAGGTAGTTTATCTCTGACAGTACATTCTGGGAAATAGTTGGAATAAACATTGTATGCAAATAGGATTTATCACACTTGGTTAGAGAATTATGAGCATTATGCTCTTTTGTACAGTGATATAAGCTTATGTTTCCTGAGCAGAACCAGCAGAGGTCTTTAAGGTTTAGGTACACCCATAGACTATCTTGTATATTTTGCTTCAGGATACGAAAGAAACCTCTTTGTGTAAGGGAATTATTGTAAGGGGGTTTATTGCAAGTGGATGCTACTTGGGTAAAGTTGGTTTTATATTCGCACATTCGGACATCAGTATTCAATAGCCTTGTTAATCACACTACATTGGACGTTCAGTGGACATTCACAAGTAAATATGCCATTAAAACAATACTTGCCTATTTTGATCAACTGTGAATAAATGTTGTAAGTTGACAATCGTTCGTTGTAAATATCATGTCGCTGCTTAAAATTCACAAACATTAATTTATTGCACATTTATTGGAAAGTCTGAATTTATCAGAAGTCCGAATGTGCGAATATAAAACCAACTTTACCGAAGTGTGGCTGCTCAGTCTTCCCACTATTCTTTAAAATGAAGTAGAAAGAAATATATGTGTGGAAATTAATAGTAAATTAAGTACTTAAAGTCAGTATGCCAAAAGGGTCAAACCACAGAACTTTGTGTTTGTACATTGTTATTAGACATTTATTTCAATATCTTTACTTTATTTTTACCCCAGCATTTACACACATTGAAGTGTGGTGTTCATTGCCACACAAAGTCATGAAGGTCTCTTATCAAACCACAAGAATACAAGTTTTCAACTGCCTGTGTGTAATTAACGATTATAGTCAAAGGGTTAGTTCACCCAAAAATGAAAATAATGTCATTTATTACTCACCCTCATGTTGTTTTACAGCCGTAAGACCTTCGTTCATCTTCTGAACACAAATTAAGATATTGTTGATGAAACCCAATGGAAAAATAAATATAAATCTTTTAGATATAATATATATTTTAAATAGATATATTCTAAAATAGTTTAGAAACCAAATTTTTATCTGATATTTTTAGTTCTTATTAGTTTTTTATTAGTATCAATATAGCATTAATTTGACACTAAAATTGGACATGTTTTGTCTCTTGCACAGGCTCCTCCCATGAGGATGACAAGCTTCCCAGTCCTGTCAATTTCAGCTACATAGTGCCAAAGAAGGAGATTAGCATGGTGCCTGATATGGGAAAATGGAAAAGATCACAGGTATGTTGTACAACCCACTATGAAAGTAGTTTGTCTGCTACATCGAGAGATATAGGGAAATGTAGCTCACTTTCAGTCTTATTCCCCCGTATCCTTAGAGTTTAAAGATAATAATAGGAAGCTCTGTTCTTTACACAATTTATCTTGTGCAATTAGTTGCAGCAGCACCATTACATTTTAAAGGTGCCCTGGATTCAAAAATTTAATTTACCTCAGCATAGTCAAATAACAAGAGTTCAGTACATGGAAATGACATACAGTGAGTTTCAAACTCCATTGTTTCCTCCTTCTTATATAAATCTCATTTGTTTAAAAGACCTCCGAAGAACAGGCGAATCTCAACATAACACCAACTGTTACGTAACAGTCGGGATCATTAATATGTACGACCCCAATATTTGCATATGCCAGCCCATGTTCCCAACATTATGAAAGGCATTACACAAGGGCAGCCAGTATTAACGTCTGGATGTGCACAGCTGAATCATCAGACTAGGTAAGCAAGCAAGAACAATAGTGGAAAATGGCAGATGGAGCGATAATAACTGACATGATCATTGATATCATGATATTTTTTGTGATAGTTGTAAATTGTCTTTCTAAATGTTTCGTTAGCATGTTGCTAATGTACTGTTAAATGTGGTTAAAGTTACCATCGTTTATTACTGTATTCACTGAGACAAGAGCCGTCGCTATTTTCATTTTTAAACACTTGCAGTCTATATAATTCATAAACACAACTTCATTCTTTATAAATGTCCAACAGTGTGTAATGTTAGCTTTAGCAACGGAGCACAGCCTCAAATTCATTCAGAATCAATGTAAACATCAAAATAAATACCATACTTACGTGATTAGACATGCTGCATGATGAACACTTTGTAAAGATCCATTTTGAGGGTTATATTAGCTGTGTGAACTTTGTTTATGGTGTTTAAGGCAAGCGCGAGCTCTTGGGCGTGGAGCACGAGATTTAAAGGGGCCGCGTACCCTGAATCGGCGCATTTATAATGATAGGCAGTTAAAAAAAATTATTAAAAAAAATATGAGGTATTTTGAGCTGAAACTTCACAGACACATTCAGGGGACACATAAGACTTATATTACATCTTTTGAAAACATGTTCTTCGGCACCTTTAAAGAGATAGTTCTAATAGTTCCTCTGCATATTCTACTCCTGTACTGGTTCACCCAGTATTTTTCTTTGTTAGAAATGTTTAAAATACAGAAATGAAAATCAATGGCCTAGAAAGAGCTAATTCTATAGTCAGTAGGTCACTGACTCATAGTGACAGTCTTGTTGAAATCACACAAACAAATGAATGACTTCAAGTTCGAGATATTAACCTTTGATGTTTACAAATATATAGCGTTTCTTTAAAGAGATAGTTCACCCAAAAATGCAAATTCTGTCATTAATTACTCACCCTCATGTTGTTCTAAACCCGTAAGACTTTCATTCTTCAGAACATAAATGAAGATATGTTTAATGAGATCTGAGAGCTTTCTGTTCCTCTGTAGACAGCTACACAACTACCACTTTGACGCTTCAAAAAGTTTATAAAGAGATTGTAAAACCGAACAAAAAAAAAACGTGTAAACCGTGGTTTAGTCCAAATTTTCTGAAACGACACTATCATTTTATATGATGAACAGATTAAATTAAGGCTTTTATTCACATAAACATTGATCAGTGAACATAAACAAGCTTGACACGCGAGAACAAACCTCAAACATGCTGCGTAACACACGAGAATGAACCTCGTTGGTTCTCATGTCAAGTGAACATGCTTGAGCTTCCGTTTACCACAACAAATTTGTGCGTTGATAAATATTTATATGTGAATAAAAGCCTAAATGAAATCTGTTCGGTGTATAATGCGATTGAGCCTCTTCAGAAAATTTGGGACTAAACCGCTCAGTTCATATGGATTAGTTTTACAATCACTTTATGAACTTTTTGAAGCATCAAAGTGGTAGTTGTGTAGCGGTCTATGGAGGAATAGAGAGCTCTCAGATCTCATTAAAAATATCTTCATTTGTGTTCCAAATATGAACGAAAGTATTACAAGTTTGTAACGACATGAGGGTGAGATGGGTAATTGATGACAGAAGTTTCATTTTTGGGTGAACTATCCCTTTAATACTCAGGGTGTTTTTGAAAACACAAAAGCACATCTAAACATATTTACATTGTTTGAGCAAGTTTCTGTTTTGTGTAAGTAGGCATACGAAGACTACATGGGATTCATTCTGACCATGAATGAGGGCGTGAAGGGAAAGAAACTTACATGTGAATACCAGGTGTCTGAGGTGGGTCACTGTTTTGCTTCTCTAAACTGCTGTATGTGTATTTTGTGTAACGGATGAAGTAACTGGTATATATGCTCATAGAAATATGCTTGCATACTTTTCTTTCATATTAGACAGTGGAGAAGTTGCTTGCTATGTTGGGAACATTGGATTGCTGGATTGATGAGACGCCACCAGTAGACCAGCCTTCTCGCTTCGGCAATAAAGCTTACCGCACATGGTATGCCAAACTGGAGCAGGTAAACACTCATATGAAATCAAAAATGTTTACCTTTAAACTGTTTTAACTTGCTTTGAAATCACAGTGCCTTCAGAATGTATTAACACACATTTGATTATTTATTGTTCTGTTGTGTTTCTATTGGACTTTTCAGGGCAGTATTTGAATAAAAGTAAAAGAATTGGTTGCTTTTTCATGGCATTGTATAATTTGTTCAGTGCTGTTTTGTATTTTAGGGCAGTTGGTTTGAGGTGAAATGATATAGGAGAGTTTTGTGTTTGCAGGGGGCAGAGACACTGGTCACGACCGTTCTGCCATCAGACCGCCATGATGCTGCTCCAGAGATAGCCGTGTACCTGAAGGAGTCTGTGGGCAACTCCACCAGGATCGACTATGGCACAGGTCTGTGTTTGAAAATATGTGTTTATTGTAATTGCATTTCTTATATGTTTGTGTGTGGTTGTTTCTCCATAGTTGTTTTTGAAGAGAAATGTCACTTTTATGTATTAATCATTAGTATATTCAACTGTCACATCAGAGAGAATAACAGAGAAAGCGTCAACTATACTTTCAAATTTTTACTTTGAAAAAGTCGCCTGTTTTATGGATAATTTTTAGACTGTTTCCACGGTTATTAACATTGTTGCTTCTCAAAGGGAAGGCTGTATCCTCCTAGTGAGGCTGTTTCCTTACTAGTCCAGTCCTTTGGAGGCTAGTAGACTAGATTTTTCCTCAGCATTAAATGCTAGAAGGAGACAATCTTAAGTGCGCATGGCTACATTACGTTCCCGCCTAAGCGGTCATGGCACGAAAATGCTATTAAAACTTAATTTTGGAAAAATGCTTTGTATTAAACATCTGTATATGAACTGACTTTCCATTAATACAGTACAGTGAATGACAACCATCTGTGGTCTCCCAGTTGTTTACATTATTGACAGTTTAGTGTTAAATGATTAATTTACACCAAAACAAAAGATAAAATGTCTGCCTTCATCTCTGAAAACATTATTTGCCTTACATTTCATAGTGAACTCAGACAAGCTCAGTGCCTACTCATTTTCCTGGCAGTTGAGATATGCAGCATATTTTCATTCTTGAAAATTGATTGTATTTTTATAACACTACACTTTGTGTTATATTACATTAGCATTAAATGACAGAATACTAGTTGATGCTGCCGCATGAGTCTTTCTAATACAATAGCTGATGGAGTGACGAAATTTGACATCTTTCTATTTTCTGACCTACGTAATCAATCTCTCGTCTCGATATATTTTCTCTTTTTTTTTTTAAATAGAAATGCTATCGTGAATTATGCTATTAGAGCAAATGAGAACGCAAAAATTATATTTGTTATAGTTTCCTTTGTAGAAGTTTACCAAACTATGATGACCTCTGCTTCTGAGAACCTTGGAAATGTAAAAAAGGTCCATAATGTACCCATGAAAGTGTCCCAAGTATAGATTTAATGTAGTTTTTCACAATAGCCACTAGAGGGTGCTGTTGAAACACAAAACAATTAGATGATGTTGAGAGCTTAACATGATTCAGAGACTGATTTAAATGATTTCAGACCTTAAAAACAGTCCTTGTTTCATTGACAGTCTGGCATGATTCACACTTTTGTGAGAATAATTAAAAGATCCAGCTCATAAGAGTCATTCATTTGTTCATTTAAATGTAGCCAGCAAGGACGCTGCAATAGAAATAGAATTGTCTTGCCATTATTATGTGGTACAATGCCATTTTATATCTCATCACATTCAGTTCAGACTGTAAGCTCACAAATTAGGCAAAATACAATGTCTTTTTCAATGGTGCTGTCAGATGAGCAGCAGAAAATTCTGATTGCATTATGTAGCATAAGAAATAACATGTTTCTGTGTGCAGGTCATGAGGCAGCATTTGCTGCATTCCTCTGCTGTCTCTGTAAGGTGGGAGCTCTGCGCATTGAGGACCAGCTGGCCATCGTATTTAAGGTTTTTGAAAAGTTAGTGAATTTTCTTATTGCTTCACTTATTTTGAATATAACTTTCATTGTTCTCAGGTGAGATCTGCAACCACCAGCAACTTCACTAAACCAGTTTGCAATTTACTGCACACTAAATGCCGAAACAATTTTGGCAGTGTATTTTACAGCTGTGGTTGATGGTGTAAAGATGAGCTGTGGAGAACTCATTTGCATCAAACATTGTGATCTGGTTTAGGTATCTGCGAGTAATGCGCAAACTGCAGAAGACATATAGGATGGAGCCGGCGGGGAGTCAGGGTGTATGGGGCCTTGACGACTTCCAGTTTCTTCCCTTTATATGGGGGAGCTCACAGCTTATAGGTAACGGCGCCTTCTTCGTTGCCAGGTTTGGCTCTTATTCTGTAATGTTTAGTATTAATTGCATCCTGGCAGGGAGATACTGCCATGCTTAGTCTTTAACAAGACCAATCTCAACTATTTGTTAGACCCCTATACAATATTTAGTATTATTTATATACTATTATAGTATTTATTCATATTTTTGAGTTAACTGAAAATATAAAAATAAAAGCTTTCATTTTAATTCTGGTTTGTTTTTCAGTTTTGTTTTAGTAATTGCAGTACAACTTATTTAATTTTAGTTTGTCGAAAGGCAACATTTTCATTTTAGTTTAAGTCTAATATTTGTATTTTATTTTATTTCAGCTTTATTTCAATTAACAAAAACTATTTTAAATTGTAACTTGTTTTTTAATTGGTCAAATCCTGATTTAATTGTTGCATGCAATGACAAACATGGAGACACCTAGTGGTCACACCAAGTAATTGCACTGTGTGTTTGTTCTGTGTGTCTGTTTGTCTATTGTGTAGACCACCCAACCCTGGAGCCCCGACACTTTTTGGAGGAGAAGGCCGTAAACGAGAACCACCAAGATTACATGTTTCTGGAGTGCATTAAATTCATCAATGAGGTGTGTGTTGTCTGGCGTCTGGTCATGTTTTGAGCGTAAGATGGCAAGACCATTTTTAATGTCATTTTCATTTTGTTGAGAGGATCAAATTTTTTTGTTCACACACAAACAGAAACATTCGTACGTTCCATTCATGTAAATACTTACAATATTATAGTTTAAAAGTCTCTCTCTCTCTCTCTCTCTCTCTCAGGGAGGTTGTGTTTGGCCTCCACTCACATGAGTCATTTCCTTCCTTCCCTGCACGTTGTTGTGAATCACTCCTAAGGCCCCTAGGGCCCACCCCCTCCTTTCTCTTTCTTTTCCTCTCTCTCTTCTTCTCTCCATTCCTCTGTGAGGGGCTAGTAAGTCTCTGGAAAGTCCGGCTTGACGAGAGCAGTGTGTGTGTGGAGTAAAGCCACACAGCACTGCCATTCATAAAGTGCTCTTTCCCAAGGGCAGTCCACTACCCCTCTCTCTCATAAACTCTTATGAATAGGCCTCATAGTACAGTGACTTGATGATGATAAGTCAATTACCACTACAACTGAAGAGTTCATAATCTTATGATAATATTCTCATAATACTGTTATGTTTGTTTACGTTACATACATAAACTACCATTCAAAAGTTTAGGGTCAGTAAATTTTTTTTTTTTTAAATAAATAAAAAATACTTTCATTTGGCAAGGATGCTTTAAATTGATCAAAAGTGTCAGTAAAGACATTTATGTTACAAAAGATTTTAAGTAAATGCTGTTCCATTGTACTTTCTATTCATCAGAAGGATAATGTGACAACTGCTCAACTTTGAAATAAAGTACATTTTCATACATTAATTTACTGAAGTAGAAAAGTTATATACAAGTGTAATAATATTTCACAATATTAGTTTTTTTTACTGTATTTTTGATCAAATAATTGCAGCCTTGGTAAGCATAAGAGACTTCTTTCCAAAACATTTAAAAATCTTGCTTTTTTCATCCTTTTAAATTTTTGTTTTGCATATGAAATATGCGATATATAACCCTTCTTTTCTCTCTCTCTCTCTCTCTCTCTCTCTCTATCTTTGCCCTTTTCTTTGGTCTGTGATCACCACACACAAGATCTTACCACAGTTAAACGTGTGGCTGTCTTATTCTAAGTAGTCTTGTAGGGTTTCCATACACCTCAAATCAATCATGTTTAAACATCTCTGAGATCTGAATCAGAAAGAGCTTTATTGCCAATTTACCTTGATATTGAACCTTCCAATACACACATAAATATAAAAAGAGACATAACATTTAGGAATAAAAATATAGAGTATAAGTATAAAGACACAGGTTTAGTCAGAATATACTTTTACAGATAATGAACACATTTACAGTATTGTAAATAATAATATGAATAAATAACACTAAATAACTGTACTTTAAAATGCAGTTATTATTATAACTAATGTAGATGACTGTGCATTTCATTATGCTCCATTAAATCCAGCTTTAATGTTGTTAATTGCCCATTGTATCTTAAGTTTACTATCATCTCCTTAATCACTATGTATATTTCCTCTCTTCAGATGAAAACAGGCCCTTTTGCTGAGCACTCAAATCAGCTTTGGAACATCAGCGCTGTTCCTTCTTGGTCCAAAGTAAATCAAGGTCTCATACGAATGTATAAAGCGGAAGTAAGTATAATGCTATTGTAAACATTAACACATGTCAGCAGTTTTTGATGTTGTAATGTATTAAAATTAGTGTCATACTGACTCCTTATATAGAGTATGTAAATGGTATATATAGAGATATATATATATATATATATATATATATATATATATATAAAATATATATATTTTATATATAATATATAAAACAGTCTGTTCAGTAAGCAGTATTTTGCAAGCTACCCACTCATACAGTCTGCATGAGACATTTGTATATGCGTCATTATAAATGCCAAGCCATAGATTCTCAGATGTTAAGTTTTAAGACCGGAGCTGAAAGAGTTAATGGGGCAAGCATGCGTTTGAGGGGAAGAACCGCGTGCCCCACCCCCTCCTCCAAAGCCCACATCCTGTGTTGTTGAGAAGACGCCGGTGCTCCCTCCTCCTCCTCTCCCTTCAGCACAGAGCGAAGCTGAGGGGCCAGTCTGTCTGCAAATTCCCCTCCTCCTTCCCTCTCTCTCTCTCTCTCTCACCCTGTCTGTCTTTCCCCACCCCCGTATATATCACACTCTCGTTCTCTCTTTGACTCCATCAGCCGGGGACTCATGACTGTTACTGATGTCTTTTAAGTTAAATGCTAAGAGAGTATGAAAGCGATTCATATGGAAGTTTTATATATGAAAGGTTTTATTTCTGTATCTGTGCGACATTTCAGTGTGCTTTTGTCTCAGTTTCTCTTTTTCTACATTGAAATACATGAAATACAGGCTTTTCCTTCTCGTCTCCTTTGGCCTTATGTGTAGTTTGAAGATCCTATACACTTCATAGTCAATTGTCTTTTATTCAGCAAGCATACGGTAAACTGATTAAAAGTGACAGTGAAGACTTGTAGGGCTGCCCCCAACTAAAGATTTTCCTAATTGACTGTTAGTCGTTCATTTAAACTATCAGTCGATTAGTTGGAGGAGAAATACGAAACCATAATAATGCATTTAAAAAATAAAGCGCTCAGGCGCGCACATAAAGCTTGCTGCAGTGACACCAGCAAACATCACATAAACTTATCTGAGATCAGAATGCAAAAAACCTTATCTTAAAATAATTTATATATATATATATATATATATATATATATATATATAATAAATAAATAGCATCAAACTGAAACACTACAACAATTTGGACAATTAGGCTATACCCGAATCACCGTCACTCCGATCTCAGTCTTCTCATATAATGAGCTCCATGTCTTGCTCACAATGAAGCCGTAACACCAGCGTTTGAGAAGATGTGCTCTGATGGTGTGGATGTGGAATTTAAGTTAAACATGCCGTGCAGTAAGTGCGACATTTAGCTTCCTCACTCCACATGAACACTTGGACATGCGGCTATTAGCACACATTTATCTAGGTTAACGTTAATGATAGAGCGAGCAGCCATGCGAAGTGGTTATAGGCTACTACTAGCATGTTTTAAATGATAAGTCATGTTTGAGGTTGCACGTCACCTTTTTGTGGTCATTCTTTACCTTCTCCAAATGTTCCCACAGCACTTTGGATTTTCTGCCCGACATATTACCGCACGAACCAGCCGTGTTAATGATCTGTCGCTGCGTGACTTCGCCAATTCCTGTGGAGTTTTCTTTCTGCGACTAACCGACTGATTAAAATTTAGTCAACCAACCCTCTTCTGGTCAACTAATGTTTATTCGACTATATGGGCCAGGCCTAAAGACTTGTAATGTTACAAAAGATTCCTATGCTGTTCTTTTGAACTTTCTATTCATCAAAGAATCCTGAGAAAATGTATCACTGTTTTCACAAAAATATTAAGCAGCACAACTTCGTTTTATGAGCACCAAATCCGCATATTAGAATGATTTCTGAAGGATCGTGTGATAGAAGATAGAAAAGTTCTTTTAAATTACAATAATATTTCACAATATTACTGTTTTTTTTGTTTTTGTTTTATTTTTTTAAATGAATGCAGCCTTGGTGAACATAACAGACTTTTTTTCAAAAACATCAAAAAATCTTACTGACCCCAACCTTTTGAACAGTAGTGTGTGTGTGTAGAAATATACCTCTGTATATTTATAGTTTTATCCTGTTTGGACACCATGGCATTATTAGACATTTTGAAAGCTAGCAAATCTATTCTCTTGCTGCAGAGTTAATTGATACTAGTAAACTCTTTCTCTGTCGCCCTCTCACAGTGTCTAGAAAAATTCCCCGTCATCCAGCATTTCAAGTTTGGCAGCCTGCTCTCCATCCAGCCAGTCAACCCATGAGAGACAACAAAAAGAATTAGCACCTTGTCAGAGAGTACAATCGAAACTCTGACTTTGGACAAGAGCGCTTCAGTCATGTTAACAAAGCTCAGTTATGCATTCTCTTCACCAGAGGTGCTTGGTCTTACTCCTGTAGATCTACTGTCCTGGAGAGTTTAGTCCCAAACCTATTCTAATACATCCTATCCTAAAATGTTTAAGTGAACCTGAAGACTTTGATCATCTGGTTCTGGAGTATTAGAATTGAGTTGAGCTAAACTCTGCAGGACGGTAGATCTGAACACCACTGCTCTTCACAATCTACTAGTTGTGCATATGAAATCACACTTCTGATATTCCTCCTAGTGATGCAGTTTGTCTTTATGGTTTTATTTATCTATTCCCTGCAAGCAGGAAGTTGAACTGCTACTAAGACACCTGTAGTGAGCACTCTCAACTCAGATATGCACATATACATTTTCATCTGGATTGGCATTTATATTTATTTATGTGTATATAAAGATCAGAGCTTATCACAATGAATGGTTGAAGGCTTGGTTTTGGTTTAATGGATTCCATTTCCTGTGTGCAAAGATTTGAGGCCAATGAACAATAATGTGTGTTTGTGTGTGTGCGGGTGTTGGTGAGTTTATGGAGCAAAAAGCACTTCTTGAGTAACTTGCTGTTCAGTTTGCCGAGGCGTGTTTTTGCTGTGAATGGTTTTGATGAGTGTCATTTTTATGTAAGACATTTATAAGTTGTCAACCACTTCAGTTTTACAATTTTGGCTCTGCTTATGTCTTTCATATTCATTTAACTGAAAATAGGACGAGTAATTGGTTTATAAAAATGTCAAAAAGGCTTAACCCTTATAGTTTGTAAGCAGCCACATGTAGCTAATACCATAGTCTTCCGTTGCTAAATGAAAGCAATGAATTTGGATCCACCAGTTCGGCATTATGCTAAATCAGTCAAGCATTTTTGATTTCTAAACTTTATTGTGTGTAAATAAATGGTTTCAGTTTGCTTCAGGAGATGGTATCATTTAAAGAACAGGTTACATGAATGTTAAAATTACTGAAATATTAGTGCAAAGGTTTTGTTACTCAAATGCGGTAACTTGATCCCAGCGAAACATCTATGAACACTTTTTACATGGGCACAAATATCATTTGTCCTTCACAGAGTAAGTTTTCATTGTTCTGCACATTGTCGCGAGCACACTTTACATTGATAAACGGTGTCCTGGATTGACAGTGAAATCATTTTGAAATGAGAGGCACATTACAAACCGTTTTTAGTCCTGGGCAACTTTTCTGGTTTAAGCAAACCAGCGTTTTTGTTTATCATGGGTTAATATGGAACGAACAGACCTGGATTGCCTTTTCCTAAAAGCTCTGTAGGCCTAAGTAGATCATGCAAACCATTGGCATCAATGGTCTCAAGATCTACTTAGGATTACAGTGCTTTTAGGAAATGCAGCCCTACTAGGTGTTCTATGTTACAAAACAATTCCTTTAGTTTGGATGCTAGCAGCTGGTTGCAAAGAAACTTTGTGATTAATGGTTTGCTTAGTTTAAGGGGTTTGTTGTGACCAACCTCAAATTAAGTGGCTTAATTTCACAAGACTAACCATTGTCAAAATAGTGTCTTAAAATGGGCTTTTTGAGTTACTAGTATTTAATAAAAATGTGTTTAAATTTTTGAGATGCAGTGGAACTACTGGGTTAATAATGGGACATAACACTTGATGTTTATCCGCTTCCTAACCACCACAATTAAGCTTTAATTGAATCATTAACATTGTGACTTCTAATAGTAGAGGGTTAACGATTTTTGAATTAGGTTTCTTTTCCTCATTAAAATATACAGTTTACTGAAATTCTAAGTAGTTTCAGCAGTGTCCTGTATGTGACATGCTATAATTAATTTAAAACTGATATATAATGCAAATAAAAGGTTTAATTACCTCATGTATAAAAGAAAGGGGTAACACTTTAGTATAGGGAACACATATAAACTATTAACTATGATTTTTCCCTCAATAAATTCCCAATTTACTGCTTATTAATAGTTAGGAAGTTAAGTTTAGGTATTGGGAAGGATTAAGAATATAGAATAAGGTCGAGTAGAATAAGGCATTAATATGTGCTTAATAAGTACTAATAAATAGCCAATATTCTAGTGATATGCATGCTAATAAGCAACTAGTTAAAAGACCCTAAAATACAGTGTTACCAAGAAAGGATATGTAGAGGATTATGATTTTGGGGTAGGCTATATGATTTTGGGGTAAATTGTTAATATATATATATATAATATGTACATTTAACATAAATACTGATGTTGAATAAAAAAGATGAAAATGGACATGGTTTTATTTCAACCAGCCCGGTGCATTTATATTGCTTTCGATAAGGTGATTTTCATTTTATTATATAAAATAAGGTGTTTTTGAAGCAAAAATCTTTAGTGGGTTTTTTTTAATCTACAAAGTGCTCCACAAGACCTAACGTTACACCCAGGACAGGCCGCTTCGCATTCTGTCTTTTCAGTTGAGTCATTTTCAGTGGTTGGCAAATTCAGCATCTGCCCAGTCACTGTAGTCCAGCCGCCCCACTGTGAAACTCCGCACAGCTTGCTGAGTAATTGACACGAACGCATGTCGAATTTACCCCCAACACCCATCCGCCTCCCCCGTTTCTATTCAGCTGTATTCAGACGCAGGCTCCACTGCTGAGTTCAACAGGCGCAGTTGAGATAAGATAAGATTAAAGTCGTGCCTTTTGTCTTCATTAACATTTGATGTTACCGTTTCACAAAGCTGCTCATTTTGGAGAGTGTAAACAGAAGCGTATTTAGTATATATATCACGTCCACTGGCTAATGAAACACGTGCTGTCTATGTTGAATGTTCTGTGTACGTGTATAATTGACGGCGCATGGATCCTTCCTTCACGTCGTAAAAGCAGGAGAAAATCTGCATTTGTTTCGTGCGCGCGCGCGCGTTCTCCATGGTAGCGTTTCCCGCATTTGCCACGCGGAGGAGCTCGCCACACACCACAGACTATGTAGTACACAGCCTGTCAAAAATTAAACAAATATACAAACGGTCTTTTGATAAAATAGATTTGGTACCGTTAGCACAGACACATTTTCCCTAATATGAGCCTATTCAGAACAAAACAAACAAAGGGCTTAAATGTAACTTTACGCTCATTAAGCCGACATCAATTTAACCTTGTTGAATCATTCAGTTATTTCAAAGACGTGTCCTTCGCACTACAAACCAAGCTAGAACGTATTTTAACGGTTTTAAATGCCTTGTCGTAATGTAACATACAAACATACCGCGCGACCGCATTACCTGCTGACATTTAAAAATGCGCGAAACGGCTATATTCGTCGAAAACAGCCAAGACAACGACCTGATAATAGCCTATGTATGTTGGACGGTGATGTGTCGGGCGTACTGCGGTGCAGTATCTCAGATTGAGAGGAGTCGAGAGGTTTCGGCTACAGATGAGAGAGAGAGAGAGACCGGAGAGAGGACAGGGAGGGGAGGGGTGGAGGGGGTTGCAGGGAGCAGCGGATTCGAGGTCAGCCCGAGGTGCCGCTACATAGGCGCTCTAATACCTTCATTCATTGATTTTGAAGAACACCACCATGTGGCATACAGCAGAGATAACACAGTCTGCAAGTTTAGCGAGAGTTTCTGGCTAAAAAAAGTGCGCGCGCCTTGAACACAGTGCCCGCCAATAAGACGTGACGCGCGCGTCAGGCAAAAGTTTGCTTTTTGGGGCAATGATCTTTGCTGCGAAACTTGCATTCTGAATGTAGGGTTTTCTATATTGTATGCTTTGTTTTATTCTGTTTATGGTGCGTAGGCTATACTTTCCCTTGTCATTAGATGTTTTATTCTTGGCCTACAGGTGACAGTTTAATATCCCACAGGTAATGGCAAATAGGCTATCTAAAATTAAATTTCAGGTGATACGAAACATGTAAACAATGCTGGGAATATCCATTTTAGTATCTAAAATTGTACATGCACAGTTTGGAGAGCCATTGAATGAAATGTTTGCCCTTTAGTTCTTGATTAGAAATCTAAATAACATTAGTGAGATATGGAAAATGTGGCAAATGTATAATGACTTTGACCTTAATTGCTGTGGAAATGGCAGATGAGATGTGCTAAGGATGTTGCACTTTGTTTATAAGATTTCTCTATTGCTCACTATCACCAGTTGAGGCCTAAATTTGAGTGTAGCTGTAATTGACACTCTTGGTTCATCAAAAAAAAAAAGAGAGGCAATGCAAAGTAAGTTTCATTTTTTATTAAGGTTATAAATTTTAAACAAATACTTTCTAAAACAGTTTTACCCGGTGATATACAATTTAATATGCACAAAAATACAAGAATACCAACAAAATATGGAGAATACGTCTGAAAACGTCTTTAATTCAGTACACATAGTGCTTATATAATGTGAGGACGTATGGCTAATTTATGAGATTGCCTTTTTAGAACAAAAGGTCTAAGTTTGTAGAAAATAAAATCAAACCCACAAAACCAAGCAAATGCTGGCATCATGAATTACTGTGAAGGCTTTAACTTTTTCTGAGAGCAAGGGGGCGGGAAATGGTTAATGCTGGAGACTGGACAGTCAACAAAAATACCTGGTGGCAGATTAAATCACGGCGTGCATTATGGGAGTTGTAGTGTTAATTAATGGCCCCAACTTTCAGTGTTGATGAGGTGACTGGCATAGGCGAACTACAAACACACTCAGAGGAACTGGAGCTGTAGGTCAGTGCAGTCAACAAAACGCACCAGTCCTCGCCACTTTCAACAGCACAATTCATAATACAGAAAACAACAAACTCAGACAGGGAGGGGGTTCAAATATTGCACCTTCATTAGCCTACTTGATTGCCTTGTATGATATTACAGAATGTAGTCTGTTTAAGCCAGTCCTCTTCCTGTAGCTCTACGTTAACAACAACAACACTAGCTCAGATGTAGTCTTGTTGTAGTAGCCTGTTCTACTGGTAGTCGTTAAGACGTTAAAATGTTACAAAATATGACACGACTGCTTAAAGTGTATTGTGTCTGTGAGAAATAAGCGTGCAGTGGGTAGGCTTCTCCGTTTGCAGCCAACATTACATGACTAGTAATGTTATTTTACAATACATCTTTGTGAAAGTTCCTGGGAAGGGGAGAGAAAAGAGAAACAATCCACGAGCGAAACATTCAGAGACTTTCCATGTTTGTGGCCATAGCTAGCAGTCTGCGTTGGGTTTAAGGCAACGAAATTCAACTTCGTATTAAAACGTTTGTTGTAATATCGACATTTGTTTTAAAGGATACATCACAAGTGGTAGGCTACAACCACTGTCCGCCTCCCCCACTGAAACGAAACTAAAAACAAACCAAATAAAAAACGCTTAAATAACTTTGCTGCAAAAATAAAAGTCAATTTGTCTTAGACTTTGTACAATTTCATAAAGTATCTGTATTCGCATTAACCACAGAGTCAAAAGGCTACAATAGCTCTCGTCCAAGCCCCTAAACTCGCCAGGGCTTGTTTGCTACAGAACTGTCCGTTTAAGGCTTGCTCCAAGTCCGCTTGTCTGCTCACCAGTCCCGTAAACCCCGAGCCGAAGATCGAGATGAGGTTGGAAATGTTCGACGTGTCCAAATGCTCCGTGCTCACGTATGAAGAGTCCTCGAATTTCGCTCTTTTGCACGGCGTAAAATCCGGTACCTCCTCGATCTCGGACACGTAGTAACCAAAGTCAAGCTTGCGTTTCTTGGCTGGGCTCTGTGCGCCCTGGCAGCACTGTTGGAGCGAAGCGCAGCAGTCCTGGTGCAAATACCCGTTCTCCACTGTGGTAACGACATGCGTGTCCAAATCGAGCACTGTAGTTTTGTTGCAGTGCATGTTGTTTACCGGCGAAAAGTCACAGTTGGACACGGGGTAGGCTTCCGCGCAGCAGCTGCGGTAGAACGAGGGATCCGGAGCTTTGCAGACCTCTTCGTTTTGGAGAGCCAGGGGCACCGAGCAGGCGCTGCTGGGCTGGATGTGCTGCACCGAAGGAGCCTGGTGACTGACGGGTAAGAGCGCGCCGCAGAGGCTCGCCGACTCGTTCGCGCTGCCGCAGCAGTCCCCCGTCTGCTCCTCGCAGTCCTCCATCAAATCGAGCGGGTTCAGCTCCTGGATCTCGTTGCAGACGGTCATCACCTCCTCGTACTGCTGCATCCTGTAGATCTCGGCGTACTTCTCGTTCATGTAGACTTGCCTGGCGTTCCTCAGTACGTAGGAGACCAGCAGGTTTTTGTGCAGCTTGATTCCCCCTCTCTGCGTACGGGAGTTGTGGATTTTCCGTAAAGATATCGAAATGAGACTTTGTGCATCCACCGCACACTCCATGGTGTTGATCATGGTCGGGGTCGTGATGTTTTCCCACCGCTCCGACGAAGGAAACAAACTTTCTTTTAGTCAGAATCACGATATTTCGCACGGGGACGAAGGCTTAAGTCAGCTCTGTGGAGAAACATTGAACGTGGTCGTTTCTGCCTCAACGTGTGAGCGTAGGCAATCATTAGCCTGCGCTTGCTGCCATAGTATATATATGGCGAAGAACTTTACGCCCACTTTACCTTCGGCCAATCAGGGGCCGAGAATATCGTTGAGTGACAAGCGAATTCCACCCAGAGGTTTCGATCTCGTCCAATCACAGAGAGGCGGTTCTTCTGTGCTATTCAAATTCCAAACTGACTTTACCAAACTGGAATGTTCTCATGAGGCGCATTGTACATCTGAGTGTGTGCTCTTGTCATGTGTGCCGGAGAGACTCTACTTGAAGGATGTGACACAAAATATTTTTTAATAAGTACCAAAGCACTCTGTATTAGTTAACACCCCTCGCCGTTTTAATAGTCATTATAACTGACTGTTTTACTGATTTTTGTTTTGTTTTGTTGTTGCAATCTATATTTTAAGAACATTATACCCATTTCCAACTCATACAAGCATATGAAACGTTAAACTATTGATCGTAAATATCATAATAAATAAAATTAAATCTATCTATATAATTTATTTTTATTTCATATGGATTATAGGTAAATGGGAAAATATTAATGTAATGGAGGATTCAGACTCAAACACAGCAGTAATAATCTATGTAATTTAAGCTATTAAGTATACATTACATATACATTACTCTTAAACTACATTATAGGCTATTATGTTTTTTTTTTTCCTAATATGCACAACAAGAATATAGGCAAGACAATGCTGCAGTTGTCTGAAATGCCAATGATGTAGAATATCAAGAATCTCAAATAATGCAGATAAGGTAATAGCTACAAACAGTGTGAATTCAATATTATGTTTTTAGAAAACAGTTATTGTTTTTAAAGTATTAATTGAGAAAGACAAATAATTCAAGGCAAACTATTTACTTTAGAATATGTTACGGTTCATTTATACATACAGTTCAGAAATGCAAGAACACTGTGGACAATACTGATATAATTTGGATGTCCGAGATGTCAGAGTCAAAACAGATGATGAATAAAGTTTGCTCTGGAGTATTTATTTCAGCATAGATGTATTAACAGATATTAATTTGCCCTTTGGTCTGTAAGATAGATGTTCATTCACCCCAAGGTTCGCCAATGACGTTAAACTGCATACTGGGCTTCAGGACAGAACATATTCTAAAAACTTCCTCAAAGGACTGTGTCATATCATTTCACCATCTTTATAGATTATTTCAACACAAACTTTTCACCTTTAACTCAATAATATTCTAGAAGAATACATCTGAATGACCCCTCTCTAGTAATTCACTCTGCACCTGCACAATGTGGAAAAAAACAAAACAAAAACAAGTTGTTAAATTTTCCAAAAATCAGATTTGCTTCTGTGCATGTCAAACATTTGCTGCATTCCCAAATTGCTGTACATTCTTCCTACTGGTGTGATAGATTACAGTAGTGTCTCTCTCTCTCTCTCTCTCTCTCTCTCTCTCTCACGCACACACACACACACGCACACGCACACACACACACACGCACACGCACACGCACACTCAAACACAACCTCAGATTTTACAGCTCTGCATCTTAACAATGCCTAAAATCAGAAACACCCAAATCTTCAAAAAATCAATAAACAAGTAGAGTCACCAACACTCACTACAAACATAAATGATTATAAGAGTACTACAATCATGTATTAAAGACCGAATGAAATATGAAAAACATAAAGACACTGACAATTAAGCTGTTTTACAATTTAAGATGAAGCTTATAACTTCTAATCGTATAATAAGAGAAATATAAAAGTCTATCTGATGGAATCTTCATAAGGATAAGAAGTGCTAATCTGCAGGTTTAGAGCACAGTTTAGTTGTGGGTTTTGTAATGCGACATTATTTTCAGAAAAGGTAAAGGAATGTAATAGTTTACTGAAAAGATTTAGAAAATGAGCTCTAACTAATTTAATGCAGTAATGCAGCCCTAAAGAATAAGATATATTGCACTAATGCAGATAGTTGCTTTAGACCAAGACTGCAGACATATTCAGAAGAAACTTTATTCTGACTGCCTAATAAATCTGCCAGTGCTGCATCAATTTTGTCCTTTCACGCAACACTTTGTGCAGCAATGCATCCATCCACTCCATATTACTATTTGGACACTTAAGACACATTTGAAATGTATGAATGTCACTGCATTAGAAAACAAAATATCAAACCAAGTGGCATCTTTAAAGAAATGATAGTCTGTTTCTCCAACTAACATTTCATTTTTGTAATTACTTTTAATCATCTTATATCAAGGTAATTTTTGGTGGATACAATCTAAAAATGCTGGGTTAAAAAGAATCCAAGTTGGGTTAAAATAGACAAACCTAGCAATCGGGTTGTTTTGACCCAACCTGTTGGGTAGTTGTATTTAAGTCAACTAAATAAAATAAAACTGTCCAGCAGGTTGGTCAAAACAACCCAAACACTGGGTTTGTCCATATTTAACCCACCATTTTTTACAGTATATATGAAGCCAGTTTTCCTCAGTGTCTTATGGTGTCCAAGCAGAGTAGTACCTCACATTAACCCAATGTGATTTTAATACTTTACAAATAAGCAGACTTTCTACCTTTGAAAGAACAGCATTTTATCCTGACTCTTTCCAATTATGCCAAAGGATGTTTAAAACATCAAAACTCTACACAGATATTTAGTGTGTGCAGACTATTAGTCTTAATGCAGGCTAATTTTGTCTAATGGGCCTCTTAACATAGAGCTGGAATAAGATGCTTCACCTCTCTTTTAATGTCATTATTTTATATTTTCCCTATCATAACAGAATCTTCAGAAGTGGCGAGTCTAAGCAAATGTTTACAACCTTGTATGTGCCATTCTATCTATTTATCTATCTATCCATCCTTTCATCCATCCATTCATCCCTCCATCCCTCCATCCATCCATCCAGGTAGAATGATATGCTGACATTATGTTGGAGGCAGTTTCAATAAATTTGATCTGAAAATAGCACTTCATCATGGGGAATTAGCACACCAACATTTACAGATTTTTTTCAACTACAAGTTTCTAGGCATTCTCACATTTTTTTTTTCAAAGCAAACATTTTGTTTCAATCGGGTGGGGTAAGGGTGTCACTTTCAGTGATTGTGGTGTAAATGGCCCTATAAAACTCTCGTTGGATAATGAATGGAGATTTCAAGATCAATCCATTTAGGTTTCATTATAATTTGAAATTTAAATGTATTTGTGTTTTTTTTATATATATGTTTTTAGTAAAACATGTTTGTGCATAGATCATATCATATGTGAGATAAGCAAAAGTTAGACATGTTATATGTTGTCTTTAGTTTTTATTTTTCAAATACAAAGTTGCTCTATATTCCTGCTCGAATAGAATAAATTCTTATCCTTCTCATGAAATAGCCATTACAAGAACTAAAGATTGTGATGTATTCACAGATTATTTTGATTAAAATCTTTAACTTAATATTTCATAACCATTAAATATTAAATTAATAATTGAATAGTAAATAAAATACTGCAACTGGCTATTGGGCAAACTGAGAGATAGTATAATACATATATTACAAATACTAACATATATGAAAGGTCATGAGAACATTTTTGGATTTATATAAAAATGCTTAAAATGATTAAAAATGACCAAAGATAAACAACATTTGGAAGCACCAAACTATCTTGGCCAAACATAAACAGTTGCTTGAAAGACTTCAGATCAAGATTTACATTCTTTCATCTATCGTCAGAACACCAGAAAATATGGGTGAACATGAGAAGAATATAGCGCTGAAGAGCTCTGCTGTGCGAGTCTTGTAACTCTCTTTTACAGTGACATAAAAACATTTATTTACAACACATGTTCTCTTATGTCCTCATGGTAAACAGAAAAAGCATAAACACTGGCCTACTCCAGCGACATTGAATCATCAGTCAATGCTATCTGTCCAGTTGTGATAGAGGTCAGTGGCTATAAACTTCCATCATCAGAAAGAAAATTAATTCTCTTCTAAACGCCTCATAGAAAAAAATGGGATTTACTATTTTCTTGTTAGTTGAGGTAAGAAGAAGATGATTGCTCAATAACATCCTTCAGTAGGGTTAAAAAAAAGATTACAAAAACACGCTCGTGCAACAACATTGTATTTGAAAATAATACTGATTTTTAATAACTTTCTAGAATGTCATGCATGGATAATAGCTTCAATTTTAATAAAATCAAATTTTTTGTCTTTTACTATGAAGGTTTGCATTTGAATGCCAATTTTATGTTTTAAAAAGGTTTTTGCTATTTAAATTGCCAATTACTTTGCCATGAGACACTTTAATAGGCTATTGACATAAGCCACTTACTCTAATTCTTCAAATCATTGCTCACCTATGGCATTTTTGTTGTTGTTGTTCTTTTCTGCTTAGTCAAATAACAAAAATCAGAATTTAAAAATATATATTTTTAATTACCGTCAATCTAAATTAAAGTGAGTAAAAACTACATTCCCCGGTCTTGAGGCGTCACTGAAGTACTTTTATCAAAGGAGGAGCATTGTGGGATTTGAAGTGTGATTTGCGTTGCTCAGGACACTCGCGGGCATTCCGGTGGCAGGAGGACCAGTGGGTGAAATATCAGGGCGGAGCTTTCCCCGCTTGGCAGATGGATGCCTTGTGAACTTAAAGGCAAAGTAATCAACTTAACATAAATCGCAAGTTGCAATTTCCCAGGGTCGGACGCCACCATACGTTCTAGTTTGTAGTAGACATCCTTTTGTCAACAGTAGGCTACTATAGCGTAACAGACAAAACTGCTGAGGTAAAAGTATATTCAGACACATCTCAAAAGGCATAAATGAATAACCCACGAGGCAAGTCCATTGATCTGTGACATATTTTTCTTAATCGAAGTGTGGTAGATTAAACTTGACGCGGTATGACGCGATGGTGCTTTGCACGGTAAGATGTTTCTGTCTGTGGATACTTTTGAACATTATGTTTTATCATACGAAAAAGAGTTAAGTGTGTTGTTGCTTTGTTACATTTGGCCAGGTTTTCACGTGCGCTTTTAGGCTAGTGACGGTTCAAGTCTTTGACAAATAAACAAAACGTTAATCTATTTGCAAGTTGGATTATTAGCCTATTGATGATTGTTTTTAATAAGAAAGTATTCTGCAGCTTACATTCTTGTGGGATAGAGTTTTTTTTTAAGACAAACACTTAGTCTTTAAGTTTTTATTGCGCTAGCTGCAGAATTATAGCCTGCTACTAAACACAAGCTGTCCCTTCTGCGTTTGGCTGTTGCGCAATTCAGTTTCCATTTTTTTTTCTTGTAACGTCTAGCAGAAGTCAGCGACATTTTACCATATAACACTGCATAGCATACCCTATATCCATGTAACATTTTGACTTATCCTTTGCTGAAGTATTTTTAGCCCGGGTTCACAAATTGTATTTTATTTCCCCTTTAAGAGCACGAACTGTGTTGGGAGGGAGGTGTCAAGCCCAGAGGCTGAATTTCGGCCAATTAAAGTCGTCGACCCCCTTTGCAATACGTCAGCCCGCTAAGGGAGGGCTCTGAGCGTGAGCGATGTGTGCGGTTTCCAAGGCAACCACTTGTCCTGACCTCCCCATCCCCATCCTCCTCAGGCAAGATTGGTTTCCATGGTAATGATTGTATCTCCCCGCATGTTTCTATTCCCGTAAAGCAAGCTGAGTGAACGGTCGGAAAGTAGCCTGCTTTCCTCCAAAGTCTGTCGGACAATTTCTATTTGCATTAGTTCTGCAAGAAAATGTGGTAATATGAACATATGTGATATATAAGGCAGGATAAACCCATATGTGGTTTTATTTTCACTAACCTAGATAAACTAACGCCATTTATATAGACTATACATAACCTAAATACAGAGTTGAAAGCATTGAATAATTGTGAAATAAGCTGGTTTGAAATGCTCCTCTACTGAGGCTGGCTAATACTATTCTCATATGTGGCAATAAATACACAGAACACCTTTAATGATCTACTTAATTAAAAATAAAGAGCCCTGCTTGAGGTGTAGCAAGTTCTCTCTCTCTCTCTCTCTTTCTCTCTTTTTTTTTTGGTAGAATCAACGACTTTCTTAAGAAATGTTTGTGCGTTGATGTCATATGTGACAAATGAACTCACTTGAACAGCCTCTCCTGTCTGAGCCTTTCTAGCTCTTCTGGAATTTCAGCTTCCTGTAACCTGTTGAGACTCATCTGCATGCCACGGACTGAGGGTGTGTTCACCAAAGGGATGGGGGTGAGGGGGTGGGGAAGGGGAACTGGAGAGATACAGAGAATGAAAGAAAGAGGGAGCTGTATCTCTCCCTCACACAGGTACACACACACACACACACACACAAACTCTTTTTCTCGCTCTTTTTATCTCCAACACAGCACAAATACATACACATACACGGGGTATTTAGGTTTTTGCTCGTATTTTTTTGTTTTTTTTGTAAAGAACGCATGTTATTGCTGTCCTGGCTATCCTAAAAATATATTTTTATTTCATTACATTTTAATTTTAAGTCAGTTTAGTAGTATTTTACTAGTAGGCCTATAACCTAGATATGAAGTGTGTTGTAAAGTGGTTTCTTCTAACAACATGATGTGTGTGTACTTTCTTCTTTAGTTGTTTGAAGTTACTCTTGATTATTATGTATCAGATTATATGCATCGAATTATACATGATTATGTATCAGATTAAAACATCTGTCTAACACATACCGAATTAATCAAAACTTAACTGAATAAAATAGAAAAATGAGCAGAAGTCATCAATAGCCTATGATTATTTTCAGAGCTGTCATTTCAGGAGCAGGAATACCTGCAAAATGTACATTTCCTCTAATAATATATTCTCAAAAGTTGGATAAATCTCATTAAGTCCAAGATCTGTAGCCTTTATTTCAGAATTTAGAAACTCAGAAGACCATGTACACCGAGAAAAACAACAACCTTACCAATCTTAAAGGCTAGAATAGGGTTTTTCTTCGGCTCTGTCCTTGATCTGCTAATCAATTTCATTGATTTCAACATGAATGACAGCCTTGGTTCAGACCGAAGTACAAATAATGACCCTAAGGATTTTAAAAATGCACATAGACTTTGTAGTATTTTTTACTTTAGGTAGGCTATCATCTGGTTTCATTTAAAATGAGATTATTTTAAACGCGGCTGTAGTTTTGTGCCGCTGCTCACAGTGCCAGAAATTATTCTCCTCACTACCCTCTTCAGTCGAAGGGGGGTGCATTTTTGATGGCTTCTAGGTGGAAATGGACATCGAGGTGCGCGCGCACGCACCATAGGTAAACCTTTGCGCATTCACGTGGAATTCAACCAAAATTATACTTTTAAATAAGCAAGCGAACAAGACAAAAGCATATATACTTTAAGTAGGCTATTTAAAATGTTTCATACTAACGTTTAATGTTTACATGTAACAGTTAACAGGACGCAAATGTTTCTTAAACGACCGACGAGCAAACATATCGTGAAAATGTCTCTTAAATATTTTATAAAATATATAGTCCTTAATAAATTACGTTCTATAGTGCGGTAGCGACACACAAGTTAAATGTTCCACATGTCAGGATGCATGTTTTACTTGCGTGCCTACTCCTCCCTCCAGCTCAACAGAGCTTGCGCGGGCTCGCCCACGTGTGCGCGCTGCAGGGTGACAGCGGAAGACAGAGGTTGTGCCTGCAGCACGCACTACTTTAGAAGCATAGGAATGAGCGAATTCACAGCAAATGTTTTTCTTTCTCCAAACTGAAATTCGTATCAGTCCGTTTCCACAGAAATGTGAGCGCCCGTGTAAGTGTCAGGTACATGGGCATTCTCAAGAGTGTAGCTTGTGCCCTATTTTTATCCTTCAGCTTATGTGCGTCATGAATCCAATGCATGGTGGTGACACTTCGCGTTGATTTCGAGGTTCGCCTACTAATGCTCTCCTGCAGAGGGCCCATTTCTCCTTGAAGTGCTTAGACCGCTGTGTATGTATGTGTGTGAGTGAAATATTAGAACTAACAACTTCCCCTGAAAATGCGAGCATCAAATCAGCTCTGCCAATAATGACATGCTCAAACGAACAGCAGTTATAAACAGAATTTTTCTTTTATAAAGCAGTTCATTTATGAAGGTTCTTTATTAAACATAAAAAGTGTTTTAAAATCGATTATATAGAAATAAATGGGTAATTAACATAGAATAATGTGTATTAGAAATTGCATTTAGCAATTTATGCTGTTTTTTAAATACTTGTATTTGTATCATATACAGTGTGATATGAGAATACATAATTTCACAGTCTGATAATGTTATGAGCAATATTCATCTTGCATGATAATTAAAAATTTGCATGTGTTTTATATATTAGTAAACATTTTTGCAGTGTGTGGGTGGATTTTCCTTTGTTTCTCATATGTTTTTTGTGTCTTCTTACACATATAGGCTACACAAACAAGCTCAGACGTACAGCAGTGTGTTTGGAACGCAAAACAAGTGGCCTGCTCTCCTTCAGAAACCTGCAGTGTTGGTTGCTGCTGGATGCATTATGTGCCGCTGTAGGGAGTGTCTCTGTACCGCGGAAACTCTTCTCAGGAAGTGGCGTATGGGTTAGTTACATGTGCAGTCCACTCTTCATACACTCCCTCTACTGGTGTCCACTCTGTCACTCTCCTGGTCAGTATTATACGGCTGTTACCTTACAGAACGCGAGGGAGGGGGAATGAGAGAATGTTTGTATAGGCAACAATTGGTTGAATGTGAAATGATCTAATTTTAGACATCTTGAACTGTTTATTTGACCTTCCTTACATTGAAATGATTTATTTTTTTGACTCTTTTTAAATGTAATTAATTTTTAAAAAATAGCCTTGACTCCAATTAATGTCCCTCATCAGTTTTAGGCCAGCATTTGAGAGAGGACCGAAATGTTGATTGGCTAACATCTTTGCATGTAAAACAAGTATTAAATGTGACTCCCTAGAAATGTTTTACTGCAGTTTTACTATTACAGCTGTCGAGATTAACTAATCATGAAAAGTGTTGATTATAGCATTATATTTCGATCTACTCCCATCACATGAAAGGTTGCAGTGATGAGCATTATAGCAGATGACAGTCATGTCTGTTGAGCGCATGAATGCAGCGATCTTGTCAATGCAGCTCAATTTCTGCTCTCTCATGAATATGACACTTTCATTATAACTAAGAGTTCAAAAGATGTAAATATGAGTGTAGAGAGTGTCATTGATTGTAACGGGAGTTTTGGCGAGAGTGTGATTAACAGCTCCAGCGGTTATAAAGCGAGCGTTTTTTGACCGCTTTCTGTATATAATTTAATCACAATTTAAATAATTTATTTTCATGCTACTAAGAGAAACAATGTGAAGTTGATCGTTTAGTTGCTGGCTTGATTTACTGACACATAATCCGCAATAAACAATTTTGAGACAAAGAACATCTGACTGTACATGAATCATTACATATCAGAAATCACTGATTACAGTTTAGGCATTAGAATTGAGCCTTACGTGTTGTGGCATTACTGTCGTGTCCATATCTTACAGTAAAAATCTGTTTGCAAAGCCTGTGCCAAAATTCGTGATTTCCAAAAGAATCCACAGTGAAGTGTACCGAACAAACAAATGATGCTGAGACTGCGAGACATAAATAACCACTTTCCTAACATTAGGATCCTTTGGAAGGTAATGTTATTTTTAGTCTAGTGATTGTATATCTCTTCTCTCCATCTCATCTCACTAATGTAGAAGTAGGCGTTAATTTGATTCTGCAGAGGTGGTCTTTCATCACACTATTACATCATACATCATGTGACAAAATCCGAAACAAGTCGTTTTCAGAGCTTGGTTTCAATAAAAGCTGTTTTTGGACTAATGAGGAAGTTTTGAGTTCTGAAACGTACACAATATTTTTATAGCACAATGATATGTCAGAAGCTCAAGAAATATTTGATTTGTCTAGCCGTGACTCCTTTAAAAAGCAGGAAGAAACAATGACATCTAAGAGATATAAACAGCCTTTTCCCATTTTTCATTTTGTTTTATAACAGTAGCTTTATCCACATGTCAGCAGGTTCTTTTTTAAACATGAAGAGTGGTTTAAAATCGATTTATATAGAAATAAATGAATGGTTTTAGGCCAGTATTTGAGAGATGACCGAAATGTTAAAAGTCGGCGATGTGTCCAGTGCAAAAGAAGCATTTCCTGTTCATAGTTTTGAAAGCCAAGAGGATTAACGAGACATGTTTGTCTGCTGAGAGAAGTAGAGAGAGGAAGACGGAAAGAAAGAGAGGGGAGGGGGGGTCAAAAGCAGACACATAGTTGTGTTTCAGACTTTTTTTCCCTCTGCAGATAGTTTTGTAAATTTGGATTCTTCTCTTTGTTAGCAGAAATGCTACATGTTGTAAATTTAACATCTCATTTATAGAGTTAAATTTCTGCACTTTAAAATGGAGAAAAAAGAGAGATGTGGTCTTGGAGTTGGTGGAATCAGGTCAAAGAATTCCTGAACCATGTTCGGGAAATATGGAACACCCGGAATTCCAGGGGTGGGGCCATAGCGAGAGAGAGAGCACTCCATAAACAAATACTCCGGCAAATGTTAATCGAACACACATGCTCTCTCTCACGAAGAAGAGGGGGAGAAAAGGGAGGGTGCGGGTACTTTCCAAGTCTCCTAGAGAAAATCTCCCTGAGTTTGCAAAGTTCTTGTTAATAATGTGTGCCTCGTTCGGTTCTGTGAAGAGTGCAAGCCTATGCGATACATGAAACACATTTCATTTTTTGCTTTATACTTTTAACAACCACCCCTTTAGGCCTTCTGACTGATCCACATCTAAATAAAGCCTCATTTGAGAGAAAAAAAAATTGCTGTTGTAAACATATTTGACAAACTGAACTGAAGACCCCAGACCTCATGGGAAATTTTGCGTGCATTGATACAAAGTCACTAATGCTCATTCAGGTGAAGCACAGTTTTTATCATAAATGACTGCCGAAATTAAATGTCATTCACCTTTTTTTTCAGTGTCAATATCTAAAGCAATTTGCTCAGAGCTGGTGACTGTATATAGAGCTCTAGTGTGGGTTGCCTGAATCTAGGGCAGAGAGTAAGTACTCCACTGAAGTCAGCACTTAATGTAGCACTAGTAAGCGCTCTTATTCTCATATGAGGGCAGACAATCAAAATTGTGCTATATTAGAGCTGCTGTCTGTCTCTTTTTTTGAATAAAAGCCTGTTTGAATATTTGAAGCATGAAATGTTTCACCACAAATAATATACTCTGTATGTTACTTGTATAAAATATATGACACAAAGCATTCTTCCTACATATTAAAATTGTTAAGAATACAATATTTGTTAAATATTAGTTCATTAAGTGAATTCTTAAAAGCATAGTTCACCCAAAATATTAAATTCTGTCCTCATTTACTCATCCTAATCATATTTTTAGTTTTGTGGAACAAAGGATTTTTGAAAGCTTAGGGGGTCCAGTGTGTTTTTGTTTGTTTGTTTTTTGGACAAAAACAGTTGAAACATTGTTCAAGACGTCTTGTGTTTTAGTTTGCAGAAGAAAGAAAGTCATCAGGGTGAGTAAACAAAACTATTCCTTTAAGTAACATCCTTCTGCTAGAAGATATAGTCCCTGACATAACGTTGCTATGCAATAAAAACAATGACACACACACACACACACACACACATATATACACAGGGGCGGAATGATCATGTTTGTTGTTGTTGTTATGTATGTTTGTTTACCTTGGTCATTTATTATTTATGACATGTATATAGTTTCACATTCTTTGTTTGCATAATAATAATAATAATAATAATAAAAAAACAATGATACACTATGAGTGCTGCATACGCACCATAACTGTGACTATATTGTTGATTTGAGCATGACTGAAATGTTGAATTGATAAATCAGAAGCCATATTGTTTTATATTGTTCCAGTATTTTACTACCATAACTGGCACTTTTTCCACAAATCACGGTTTCCACAAAAATATTAAGCAGCATTGATAATAATAAGAAAAGTTTCTTGAGCAGCGAATCAGCATATTAGAATGATTTCTGAAGGATCATGTGACACTGAAGACTGGAGTAACGATGCTGAAAAATCTGCTTTGCCATCACAGCAATAAATTACATTTTAAAATATGGTAAAATAGAAAGGAGGTTATTTTAAACTGCAATAGTCCATTTGAAAATTAGGTCAAACAGCAGAGTCCGTCTTGGATATGCCGAAGAATGAAAATTGCTACCATGAAGTTTTCCAGAGCAATTTCAGGAGAAAGTTTTGAAAGACTGCATTCAGAAAAGTCTCAGAAGAACATTATTATGAAGCTCTGTGCAAGTTTGTGCATGTAAGTTTGTGTGTTTGTGCCTTTTGTATGCATGTATCTGCTTGTGTCTGTCTCTGTGCTGTGTGTGCAGCTCCTCCAGTCCTCAGCTCACAGGGTGTGGGTGAGCTGTTTGAACTCGGTGGTTAAGCTGGTAGACTGAGATGAATGCAAGAGGAGCTCAGTCTCTTCTTTGAAGTTTGACACGGGGGGGTTATCCCTCCCACCAGGAGGGGCTTCAGTGGAGACAGAGAGAGAATGAGAAAGGGGGAGAGAGAAAAACTTTACTCTTGTTTTTTGTGAGAAACACTAGAGGTCCAGCTTGACTCTCAAATTGTCAGAAGGCTTCTGCTTGTTTTAATTACTTTCTCAGAGAATAGCTACACTACTAAGCAACGCTTAGTTTTTAGTATCTCAGTATCAGAAAACCTTTCAAAGCCAGCTGTTGAAAAGCTCAGTTTTTAATATTGTATTACAAACTTTTTTTAAGTGTTTAAAGTCATTGTAGTTTTTCTGGTGCTTTATGTCTATTAATAAGACACTGGAATAATGTAGTGGGAAAGTCCCTTTAAAAGAAATTAGCACATTACTTGAAGACCTCCCACTCTCTCTGTCTAATATATACACACACACACACACACACACACATAAGCATGCTGTGTCATGTCTGGGAGACACCTAAAAGGGAGGCCTGGCCAGGTGTGCAGCAGGGACTGAAGATGATACAGGTATGAGCAAGCCCTTGACGGATCCAGCAACGGACTCAAGGACTCTGCTCTAGCTTGTTATCCCTCATCTGTCTCCTTCTTTACAGTGTTTTTAAACATGTGGCTTTGATATCTTTTACATTTTTTCAATTTCCAAGATATCTCCAAAAGTATAATATACAGTTTCACAAAAGTGAATTTGGCAAAATAATTAACAGAATTTGAAATTTTTTTCCACCACATAATTTATATATTTTTACTCTATAGATACTCTCTTGAGTAGGTACTTCTTTTGAATACTCCACAACCGCTAAAAATGTATGTTTTATATATTATGAATGTTTGTAATATAATGGGCATACTACATTCACCTCATTGTCATTAACATGTGACCAGCGTCAGTTGCGTTGCTTCACTGTCATTCATAAATCCTCTACTGTGGCCTCATGGGTTGTAAAGTGTTCATCGTATGCACACTTCAGAATCTCGCCATAGTAGGAGGTCATCCAGGGACTACACTTTTATGAGTACTGTGAATTCTGACTTCATTTGTGACCTACTGTTTTTTGCCTACTATATAGTAGGAAAGTTGTGCGATTTTGGATGCAGCCATAGTCTCAATTGTCATGTTTTTCAGAGAACAGTGGGGAGAGGACAGGAAATATTTCAAGCCAGATTCAAAACTTGTGTCATACATATGATGCTACATTTATTTTTACACTACCTTTCAAAAAATTGTTACTTTTTTTAAATGTTTTTGAAAAAAAAAAAGTATTTTATGCACATAAGGCTGCATTTATTTGATCAAAAATACAGTAAAAACAGTACTGTTGTGAAATATCATTACAATTTAAAATAACTTTTCTATTTTAATACATTTAAAGATTTAGTCTTGATAGCTGATCAGTCTTCAGTGTCACAGAATCCTTCAGAAATCATTCTAATATGCTGATTTGCAGCTCAAGAAACATTTGTTATTATTATCAATGTTGAAAAAGGCTTTGATGAATACATTGTTCAGAAGAACAGCATTTCTTTAAAATATTGTGAAAATCTTTTGTAACATTGTAAATTGTTGCTTTGTTGGTTTAAAGGCATTTACATTATAGCACATTTGACCTGTACTCAGAAAGATCCAGTGTTTTGTTTTTGGTTGCAGTACCTGACCAACAACTACCAGCATTGTTTCCTGAGCTCTGCCACACCCTCACGTAGCCCGGGGCCCTACTGGTCACTCTATCCCACTATTCTCTTAGAAGACAAAGACTTCCCCAGGATACCTCATTGTATGACACATGGTATAGGTCTCAGTTTTCTTGTTAGATTCGGTAGGTGTGGCCTTAGAGGATGTTTTTTGCCAACTGACAGCATCAGAGCATCTAAATACAATAGCGGACAGCCATTGTTATATACACCGATTAGGCATAACATTATGACCACTTTCCTAATATTGTGTTGGTCCCATTTTTGCTGCCAAAACAACCCTGACCCGTCAAGGCATGGACTCAACTAGACCCCTGAAGGTGTGCTGTGGTATCTGGCACCAAGTCCTGTAAGTTGCGAGGTGGAGCCTCCATGGATCAGACATGTTTGTTCAGCACATCCCACAGATGCTCGATTGGATTGAGATCTGGGGAATTTGGAGGCCAAATCAACACATCAAACTCACTGTTGTGCTCCTCAAACCATTCCTGAACCAATTTTTGCTTTGTGGCAGGGCGCATTATCCTGCTGAAAGAGCAGGTAATACCGTTTCCATGAAAGGGTGTACATGGTCTGTAACAATGCTTAGGTAGGTGGTACATGTCTAAGTAATATCCACATGGATGCAGGACCCAAGGTTTCCCAGCAGAACATTGCCCAAAAAAAAAAAAATCACACTGCCTCTGCTGGCTTGCCTTCTTCCCAAAGTACATCCTGGTGCCATGTGTTCCCCAGGTAAGTAAGACATGCACCCAGCCATCCACGTGATGTAAAAGAAAACGTGATTCGTCAGACCAGGCCACCTTCTTCCACTGCTTTCGGCGGTGGACAGGAATCAGCATGGGCACCCTGACTGGTCTGCAGCTATGCAGCCCTTATATGTAACAAACTGTGATACACTGTGTATTCTGACACCTTTCTATCGGAACCAGCATTAACTTCTTGTGCAATTTGAGCTACAGTAGCTTGTCTGTTGGATCGGACCACACGGGCCAGCCTTCGCTTCCTATGTGCATCAATGAGCCTTGGCTGCCCATGACCCTGTCGCCGGTTCACCATTACTTCTTCCTTGGACCACTTTTAATAGATACTGACCACTGCAGACCGGGAACACCCCACAAGAGCTGCAGTTTTGGAGATGCTCTGACCCAGTCATCTAGCCATCACAATTTGGCTGTAGAAAACTGGAAATCATTGCCTGGTTTGAGTCTCAATTTCTGCTGCAACATTCAGATGGTATAGGGTCAGAATTTGGTGTAAACAACATGAAAGCTTGAATCCATCCTGACTTGTACTCTTACTCATCTTCTGGTGGCTACTTTCAACAGGACAACATGCCATGTCACAAAGCTCAAATCATCTCAAACTGGTTTCTTGAACATCAAAATGTGTTCACTATACTCAAATTGCCTCCACAGTCACAAAATCTCAAACCAATACAGCACCTTTGGAATGTGGTGGAACGGGAGATTCACATCATGGATGTGCATCCGACAAATCTGCAGCAACTGCATGATGCTATCATTTCAAAATGGACCAAAATCTCTGAGGAATTATTCCAGCACTTTGTTGAATGCCACAAAGAATTAAGGTAGTTCTGAAGGCAAAAGGGGGTCCAACCCAGTACTAGCAATACAGTGGCCCGTGAGTGCCACTTATTACTGAGAGATTCCTATCTGATCTTAGTTAATGAAGTAAATCAATCAGCTGTCCGTGTTCTTTTTTATATTGACATCCTCTACTGCTTTTTTTGTTCTTCTTTTTTGTTCTGTTTTTTGCTTTTCTGACAGTCATCTGTATGTACATGTTTCTGTGTGTGTGAATGTGTTCAGGGACGTGTCAGGTGTTTACACACTCTAGATGCAGTGACTTTGGTGCCTCCAGTGGCAGATTGATGATGGTGTGTTTTAAACAGTGACTGCACACACAAACGCATGTTGACAAACTGCTTTGTATGAGGTTTGATTAGTTTTGCCTCCTACTGTAAAAATGACATTTAAACAGTCTTGAAATTTTCTTCTAAACTGAACAAATAGCAAACAAATATCATCTTTTTTTATTTATTTTCGCTTTACAAATATATAACTCATCTATGTATGTTGAAACTATAGTGTTAATAATCTGCATGTTTGTAGGGTCATAGTCTTTTGAACACTCCAGCAGGCAAATATGTTGAAATGTGTATCTAGTCTGATTGAATGCAGTGCAGGCACAGTACACAGAATGACTGGGCTTCTGCTCCTTTATGATATGACTGACATAAACACTGTGTGAGTACAGAAGTAACACACATGAGTCTCTGTGTTGGTTTCTGAGAATTCAACCATAAAGTGAAAAACGTGTCTGTCTGTCTATTTTTTTTTTTTAAATTATTATTTGTGCAATATAAATACTTTTTTTTTTTTTTTTATAAATAATTTATTTATCTTAACCATGGGCTACAAAATATTGTCCTCATTTGAACTTTGTAATGCACAGTTGTCTGTTGAGGTTACTTGGATGGATGGAGAAATGTTTTTCTAACATTTTTTACATTTAGCAAAGCTTTAGCAGAGTGCCTATTTGCATCTTAATGTTTACCTGCTAACGGTAAACGTGATTTCACTAAGTAAAACATGTTCCTGGATTAACATCTTTGTTGATCCTGGAACAACATTCCCATCAACTAATCAGATTTGAAGTTTACAGTTTATGTCAAGTTTAGGCTTACAACCAGGGTTAGGTGCTTCTACATCAGTGTTGTTCACCTATTTTAGGGATAGGTTATGGGAAGGGTTAGGTATAGGATCAGGACAAAATTTTCAGTCAGGAATGTTTTCCAGGATGAACAAAATATGTTGATCCAGGAACATGTCTTACTTGGTGAAATCATGGTGACCACCTACTAACCGCAGTTGACAAAGCCAAAGCAATTATAAAATAATGATTTACTGAGAGGTACAATTTACTGAGGAAATGGCTTGTCTGTTTCACACAAGGTACATGTCAGTGTGTGTTTGTGTTGCACTCATAAGAAGGGGCAGGGTCTCATTAATCCATTTTACAAGCCAGAGATGAGGAGCGATACAGCACAGATCCTGATTTACAGCCTGTGAGCTTCAGTGAGTGATAAAATATGTTTACTATCCTCCTACATGTAAACCCCAGCACTCCACCCCTCCAACTGTGCCCAGACAAAACACCAGTTACACTGACAAATGCTGGCATTTTCTGAAAGACCCATTATCAAATAGTTATTCATCTAAATCAGAATATATATGTTCAAAATTCGAATTAATAAAATTTCAGCTAACCCTTAACCCTAGTGTACATAGTCTCCTACTTTAATTTCCATTTAATTCATTCGGCCCACGCTCATTCTCTGTTTTTAATCTCAGGCCTAATCACAATTCATTGGAGAACACTGATCTGTAGTATAATTTCCACTAAGAAACATCCATTCTGACCTGGACTACCTTTTTCTCATTTTGAATGGATAATTATAAGAGAAATTGAACAGTCATGCAGCAGAACCTGTTGAGAACTTCAGGTGATGTCTTGATTAAAAACTTCTTAGTAGCTTGTGAAATGAGACATAGATGAGCTTCTGATCTAAATACACTTCTGGGGCCGTATTCACAAAACATCTTAAGGCTAAAAGTAGCTCCTAACTTGCCGATTTAGGAGAAACTCTTAATAATGGGCGTGTCAGTCCTAATTTTAGGCCTCCTAAAGTTTTGCTCTAAGAGCATTTTAGCACTAAAACTAGCTCCCAAATCTGTGAAACGTTAGGAATAGTCAAGAGGTCTCCTAAATCACTAAGACCAAATCACAAACAGTCCTTATGGCCATTGCTGCCAATCCGCCTCAGCAATCCACCCAAAGACACTACAGCATTGAGGCAATAAGCGATAGAGCCTTTTCTTCATTAATGCAATACATAATTTGATTGATAGATTAGTAGATCGAGGGCTCTGAGCTGGAATTGAGCCCAATCCCAGAGTTCACCCAGTATCCCCAGCCGAGAGTGAGAGGAACGGGGTGGCAGAGAACGGAAAACTGTTGCGGTAACTATAGGTGAGTCGTCTCTCCTCTGTGTACTGTATATACCTCCTCTCCAGCTGATTAGATAGACCGTTTGAAGGGGCTCCTCCCAAACTTTGTTTATAAAACATCATTTGTCATCATTTTCTGCAATCTCTCGAGAAACAGACATATAAGAGGCTGACAATGCTGAACATATATTTTTTTTTTAGTGACAGCCTACATTTTAAAACCTTTATTTGAATATGGCAACATTTGTATTTTAAAACCTTTATTTGAATAAGGCAATATGATATCATTCTACAATTTTTCTATGATTGAATCGCTGACAGAGACTCCTCTCCCATCAGCCAATCACTGTGGGCATAGTTAGTAAGCGTGTTGACATCATCCATTGCAATGAGGTCAACCCCACCCTTACTCTTAGCTTAAGACTTCTGTCTATTCCTTAGTAAAAGTTTATCTCAGCAGATTTGTGAATAGGTTTTAAGAGAAAACTCTTAACTAAGAACTTTTACTACCATTTAGGAGAACTCGTAGTAGCAAGATAAAATGTGAACACGGCCCCTGGTCTTTCTCCTGTTCTATATTAGTATGGGACTTGGTAGGGCGGTACCAGACCAGCCCATAGGCACTGTTCCTTTTTTAAAGTTTTTGTGTTTTGATGAAAATGTACTTTACATTTAGTCAATATTTGCACTACTTTTCAAAAGTTTGAGGTCAGTAAGATTTTTTAATGTTTTTAGAAGAAGTTTCTTATTGTCACTGCATTTATTTAAACAAAAATAGTAAAAACAGTATATTACACATGTAAATAACTGTTTTCTATTATAGTATTTTTTTTTTTTTTTTTTTTTTAAATGTATTTATTTCTGTGATGGCAATGCTTAATTTTCAGCAGCCATTCCTCCAGTCTTCGGTGTCACGGGATCCTTCAGAAATCATTCTAATATGCTGATTTGGTGCTCAAGTAACATTTCGTATTATTATCAATGTCAAAAACGGTTGTGCTGCTTAATATTTTTGTGGAAAACGTGATGCATTATTTCAAGATTTTTTTTTTTTGATGTAAGAGTCTTTACTGTCTCTTTTGACCAATTAAATGCATCCTTACTGAATAAAAATAATTGTTTAATTTATTTAAAAGAAATCTTGCTGACCCCAAACTTTTAAACGTGTCAACTTGTGAAAAACTTGTGAAAAATACCATTGAGTACACCATGTTGTGAATTCTTGAGGCTTTAGTTTTTCTTCGTCCAAAAATCAAACATTGAATTATTAATATCCTGTGGTACTTTTTTCTCATCATATTTTCATCAGTATGTTTCAATTTAAATCTATTCATTATCATCATGATGCACATTTTTCATATTTGTCTCTTTTATCATTGAAAAAATACTTAGTAATAACTCTTGGGCTATATGCTATTCAGACCTAAAACATATCTTGTTTACTAGTTCTGCCATATAATGATTTCTTTCTCTTATTTGTTCTTTTTCTCTGCCTTTGGCTGAAGAGACAACTCGTCCAGCTGGGCACGAATCACCCGTGAATCTCCAGCGGTAGCGAGAGAGCAGGAAATAGAACGGGAGGCGTTAACCTGATAAGACTGCTGTTGCAGAGCGGGGACACTCTCTCCCTCCCTCCCTCCCTCGTTCTCTCTCTGTCACCCTCTATCTCTCCATTCTTCTCCCTTTTTACAGTTGCTACAGGCTCTTACATAAGCCAGTTGGATATTTTCAGCCTCTCAGCACAGATGCAGTCAAGTTGAAGAGAACACATTAAATATTTCATTTGCCTCCTCCCAGACCTGTCTAGTTGGGATGAATCAACATTATAATACTACGTTGTTTTTATCTGCATCTCAGTGCCTTGAATGGCACAGAGAACGACAATCAATCTGATGCTTTTTCCATTAAAATGTGGGCCAGTCTATGCAGAAAAAGAAAATGAACAGCCAATGGCCAGCAATTGGTGGGAAACGCCCTTAGAGATTTCCTCTATACCATCTATTTAGTACACTGACCTACATTTAAATATCATAAAGCCACTTTAAATGTTGTGTTAAAAGCTTAACCTCTCAGGAATCTTATGAAGTCTAGCAAAGAGATCTCTGTATATAAGGACTGAAGATGGCTGGGTCAAGAGCAACATTTCATGTATACATTATTGAAGCCATACTAAACTGCTTCAATTGGGAATTCAGTAGTGGGTGAATATTACTTGCTGTGTCTGTGTATAGTGCTGAAAGTCACAGATGGCACATGGAGTTATGCAGTGCAAAGGGTGGGTAAGGTCCAGAGGTGAGGATGAAGAAAATATGTGTGTCAAGGTTTTCAAGTGTTTGGAGGATGTTTTCTAAATTCATTATTACCTTTGTACCTCATATATGTAAATATACCTCATTGCTGGACCAGCATGCACCATGGCATGACTAAATCATGCAAATCACCACTATTTTTACTATTTGTTTACTACACTTTGCAGTGTTGTCAATGTTCCCTTTCTGTTATGTGTCGTGGTGATAATGTTTCACCATCGTTGTGTGATGTATGCCAGGTTGAACATCTTGATTCATAATTGTTTTAAATCATATTTTAAATGATTTTAAAATACAGGGTATGGTGGCGTCTTTTACTTAAAGTTTAAATTATTTTTTTGTTCTAATTTCTTAGAACAAAAAGCAACAAAGCGACTGGCATTGCGCAACCTAATAATTAAATAGCACTGTCTGGCAAAGCACACAAATCATTTGTCTCCCTGGTTCAGTTGAGTAGCAATACAGCTCATACTGACTATGAGGAAGGATTGTAATTTGACTTTGATCTAAAATACATACTGTTCAAAAGTTTGGGGTTAGTACATTTTTTTTTTTTTATAAATTATTTCTTATATTAAGCAAGGATTAAACTGATCAAAAGTGACAGTTGCAAAAGATTTTTTTTTAAATAAATGCTGTTCTTTTGAACTTATATTCATAAACAAATCTGGAAAAAGTATCATGATTCCCACAAAAATAATAAAGGTTCACCCAAAAATTAAAATTATGTCATTTATTATTCACCCTCATGTCGTTCTACACCCGTATGTAAAAAACGATGAAATCCGACGGCTCACTGAGGCCTCTATGCCAGCAAATTAATTTACACTTCAAAAGGTACTAAAAACATATTTAAAACAGTTAATGTGAGTACAGTGGTACTACCTTAATATTATAAAGTGACGAGAATACTTTTTGTGTGTAAAAAAAAACAAAATAACGACTTTTCAACAATATCTAGTGATGGGCGATTTCAAAACACTGCTTTGTAACGAGGTTAGTAGATATGGGAAGAAGGAGGCGGGAACCGGCGAACATTCAACCAAACTTTAATATAAAATAAACAAACAAAACGAAAGTAATGCCGGCAGACCCTCGCGTACGTCTGCCGGCCACACAAACATAACAAAACATAAAATAAAGTCCAGGCCTGGTCCTCTCTCGTCTTTCATTGTAGTCGCTCCTCCTTTTATGCCTCCGGAGCTCCTCCGTGAGAGACTCGAGGCCGGCACGCCTCGCAGGTGACGCTCATTATCACTCGCGTCACCGGCCTCGCGCCGTTCCCTCACGGCTCTCGCCCGCCCTGCTCGTCACATGCTTCAAATCTTTTGTTTCGAATCTGTTGTTCGGAGCGCCAAAGTCACGTGATTTCAGTAGTTTGGCAGTTTGACACGCGATCCGAAACACTGTATTGAAACAAAAGATTCAAAGCAGTGTTTTGAAATTGGCCATCACTGGATATTGTTGAAAAGTCGTTATTTAGTTTTTTTGGCGCATAAAAAGTATTCTCATCGCTTTATAATATTAAGGGTAGAACCATGTTTTTAATACCTTTCTTGGAGTTTGAAAGTGTACATTAACTTGCTGGGAATGCAGGCCTCACTGAGCCATCGGATTTCATCAAAACATCTTAATTTGTGTTCCGAAGATAAACAAAGGTCTTACGGATGTGGAACGACATGGGGGTGAGTAATTAAAGACAGAATTTTCATTTTTGGGTGAACTAACCCTTTACGCAGCATGAAGTTTTTAACATTGATAATAATGAGAAATTGTCTCCGCTTTGCCATCACAGTAATAAATTACAATTTAAAATATGTTAAAATATAAAACGGTTGTTTTAAAATCTAACAATATTTCACAATATTAATATTTTTACTGTTTTTTTGATCAATGCAGCCTTAGTGAGCATAAGAGGCTTCTTTCAAAAACATTAAAAAATAGTACAGACCCCAAACTTTAGATTTGTAATAGTGTGTATGCAAGATCGGTATATATGCAATATTACCCTCTCTTGCTTTTGAGAAGTATACATTTGTTGAACATTTGTTCATGTGTCCCTAATTTTGTGGACCCCTTAAATCCAATTCAAATGTGAATGTATGCATGTACTTTTCCTTTCTGTGCTGCTTTATTTTCCTTACCATGTGGCTTCGTTAATGTTGCATTCAATTTGAATCCTGATTCACCAACAATAGCAAAAAACAAAACACTGTTTCAAATGACTCATTCTTATTCTGAGAAGACGTGAGCGTTTGGACTAAATTCACATCTCTTACTCAAAGGTGTAGCTAATTAGTTTTATGAGTCATTGTAAAGTGATAATTAACGTTAACATGTTGTGGAGAATTTGCTGCTAATTAGGTCAAAGAGTTAGAAAAACAGATGAATTTTTTATATATAAAATTAATATTTTTTCATTCACATTCTCTCACCTCAAATTCTCTATTCTCGCCTGCTTTAGAAAATCTGTCTAAATAATATATCAAAGCATGCATGTACTTTATGGGCTTGTATCGTAAGAAAGCATTTCTAGAGATACTGTGTTGGAGATACTGTCTACATATTTGGTCTGGTGGAGGCAATATCACAGCATTTGATCACATACAGTCATTACAAAGACCTCCATCTGGTCACCAAGGACTATTTGTTTGAGAACAGTTGAGTGTGTGCATGATTCTAATCTGTACTATCAGTAATCAGCACTCACAAGTTCAATCTCAGAATATTTCAGTAACCATTTAATATAATATAAAATCTTGGTACTAATTGTTAAAATTGGTTTACATATCTGTGATGTGTGCATTTTATAAATTGAAAGGACAAATTCTCAGTTCTCAAAACAACAACAACTGCTTGGTGACCTGAGGGGAGCTGTGTAGTATGACAATCACATGAATCACTGTTCACTTTCAAACCTCTCATCCAAACAAAACATGAATTTTGACAAGTATACATTTGATCTGTCTATGCAAAAAGGCAGTAATTTCTTCAAAAGAACAAAACAAAGCAATATAGAGCATTTACATCAGAGTTATCCTGACTTTTTAAGCTTTCAGGAGACCGCTATACCTATTGAATGAAACATCATTGGAACAACCAAGAATATTTTCTCTGGTGCACTTGTCTGAAACGTAGATGTAAATGTGATAAGGATTTCAAAAGCAAAGCACGCTCAATCTGCTCTCCTCTTCTGCTGTGTGTTTCGCACATCATGGCTGGTCTGGCTTTCCTTGTCTCTTTGCAATTTTCATATTCTTCAAAGGGAGATGGTTCACACTGTGGGCAATTGTAATTAGGTCATCTTCTTCTCTCCCCTGTTCTCTTTCGGCCTCACTCTCTATCTTTTCACTCTCTTTTTTATACCATCTATCACTCTTATTTCTCTCATCCTTGCACCTTCCACCCTCTGCCTTCATATTTTCTTGGATCGGTTTACAATGCAAACGAGTGGTGAAGAAGAAAGCAGATTAGATGCCCCCTTTGCAAGACAGCTGAGGGGGAGGATACGCGTTAGAGCTGGGGAGCTGGAAATAGGCGGCTATATTTGGTGTAGCAGAATGTGTTAGGCAGGAGATGGAAAGAAATTGCAATTCTGTTTACAAGGCATGAAGGCTGGGTACCAATGTGGGGTCTAAGAAGCTTTAGGTCCTGGGGGCCCCTCTGGCAGTCTCTCTCTCTGGCTGCTGTAGGCCTATGGCTACTTGCAACACTGCCTTCAACAATGAAAACAGAACCAGAAACTGCTGGGTAACCTGCAAGATGTGTGTTTAATTGACAAGTATTATACTTCAGTACTTTAGATGCTGTTTATCTAACTGACTTAATGTACAATATAGTTGCACACTTATTTGAGGGACAGTGTTGATGGAGCAGTATTAGTATTATTTTAAGGTGACGTAGTTACACATTACTACATGTACAAACCTGATTCCAAAAAAGTTGGGACACTGTACAAATTGTACAAACAGAATGCAATGATGTGGAAGTTTCAAATTTCAATATTTTATTCAGAATACAACATAGATGACATATCAAATGTTTAAACTGAGAAAATGTACCATTTTAAGGGAAAAATACGTTGATTTTAAATTTCATGGCATCAACACATCTCAAAAAAGTTGGGACAAGGCCATGTTTACCACTGTGTGGCATCCCCTCTTCTTTTTATAACAGTCTGCAAACGTCTGGTGACTGAGGAGACAAGTTGCTCAAGTTTAGGAATAGGAATGTTGTCCCATTCTTGTCTAATACAGGCTTCTAGTTCCTCAACTGTCTTAGGTCTTCTTTGTCGCATCTTCCTCTTTATGATGCGCCAAATGTTTTCTATGGGTGAAAGATCTGGACTGCAGGCTGGCCATTTCAGTACCCGGATCCTTCTTCTACACAGCCATGATGTTGTAACTGATACAGTATGTGGTCTGGCATTGTCAAAATGCAAGGTCTTCCCTAAAAGAGACGACGTCTGGATGGGGGCATATGTTGTTCTAGTTCAGGGGTAGGAAAAGTTCGGACCTAGAGAGCTGCTGTCTTGCTGAGTTTAGCTCCATCCTTAATCAAACACACCTGAACAAGCTAATCAAGCTCTTCAGGATTACTAAGGCTAAAGGCAGCTGAAGGTTTTTTTTTCAGGGTTGGAGCTAAACTCTGCAGGACAGCGGCTCTCCAGGACTGAACTTGCCTACCCCTGTTCTAGAACTTGGATATACCTTTCAGCATTGATGGTGCCTTTCCAGATGTGTAAGCTGCCCATGCCACACGAACTCATGCAACCCCATACCATCAGAGATGCAGGCTTCTGAACGGAGCGCTGATAACAACTTGGGTTGTCCTTGTCCTCTTTAGTCCGGATGACATGGCGTCCCAGTTTTCCAAAAAGAACTTCAAATTTTGATTAGTCTGACCACAGAACAGTTTTCCACTTTGCCACAATCCATTTTAAAGGAGCCTTGGCCCAGAGAAAATGCCTGCGCTTCTGGATCATGTTTAGATATGGCTTCTTTTTTGACCTATAGAGTTTTAGCCAGCAACGGCGAATGGCAAGGTGGATTGTGTTCACCGACAATGTTTTCTGGAAGTATTCCTGAGCCCATGTTGTGATTTCCATTACAGTAGCATTCCTGTATGTGATGCAGTGCCGTCTAAGGGCCCGAAGATCACGGGCATCCAGTATGGTTTTCAGGCCTTGACCCTTATGCACAGAGATTGTTCCAGATTCTCTGAATCTTTGGGTGATATTATGCACTGTAGATGATGATAACTTCAAACTCTTTGCAATTTTTCTCTGAGAAACTCCATTCTGATATTGCTCCACTATTTTTCGCCGCAGCATTAGGGGAATTGGTGATCCTCTGCCCATCTTGACTTCTGAGAGACACTGTCACTCTGAGAGGCTCTTTTTATATCCAATCATGTTGCCAATTGACCTAATAAGTTGCAAATTGGTCCTCCAGCTGTTCCTTATATGTACATTTAACTTTTCCAGCCTCTTATTGCTACCTGTCTCAACTTTTTTGGAATGTGTAGCTCTCATGAAATCCAAAATGAGCCAATATTTGGCATGACATATCAAATGTTGAAAGTGAGACATTTTGAAATGTTATCTATATTCTATTGTGAATAAAATATACGTTTATGAGATTTGTAAATTATTGCATTCCTTTTTTATTCACAATTTGTACAGTGTCCCAACTTTTTTGGAATCGGGTTAGTACTTACTATAATAATATCAGTTAATTATTCATAATTACAAGTCATTAACCCTAAACCAAACCATAACCATAACTAGTAAGTATATGTAGTTAAATAACATTACTCAGTACTTATTTGAGTAAGTACAATGTAACTATGTCACCTTAAAATAAAGTGTAACCCAAGATTATGACCACAGCAATGCAGCCATTAGGGCTGAAACCACGACCATTGTAATAGAAACTCAGATGCTTAGCCTGCCACTATAGCCTGAAAAATCATGAGAATCTTATTTAACATTTTAATGTTGATCTGTGATTAGGATAGTGCTTTTGAGATTAGTAGAATCATTTGCTGGTTTCTAATGTTTTCACTGAGGAGATAATTCTCCACATACTCCATAAGCGTTTTGTTACATTAATGTTGTTAGCTGTAAAAAACTGTGTGGACACCTGCATTGTGTCCAAAATAATAATGTTATTTCAGACTGACTGGACGGATCGTTTATGAAGACTAACATATGGTAGTTCTAAATAAGCATTATAACCTTTGTGCTACTTTAGGTTGCAGCTTTTTCAGAAATGTTTCTGCTGTAAAAATGGTAAACTTTTTAATATATTTATGCTCTGCAGATGCTGAAAACCATTTGAAATACAAGTAGAAGAAGATAATATTCTTTCTGTGTTCACATTGTTTCATATCTAAAATTCAAACAAAGATTGTGTGATTAAATGAACAGAGACAACATCAAAACTGGATGAAAAGCTGTGAACTGGCTAATGCTTTTAAATAAACAAAACCAAACGTCAATCCCTTAAAGGGGAAAAACACACCACAGGACACTAACATTCTTAAAGGGGAAATCTAGAAGCACTGTATGTGAATTCTTTCACATCTTTAAGTGTATGTCGTCACCACATAACTTTTTATTCATCAAATAATTCATCATGAAGTAAACAATGCATTCTCCCAAAAATTCTGTCATTAATTACTCACCCTCATGTCGTTTTAAACACATAAGATTTTTGTTCATCTTTGGAACACAAATGAAGATCTTTTTGTGAAATCTGAGAGCTTTTTGTCCCTACATTGACAGCTACGCAACTGACACTTTGATGCTTCAAAAAGTTCATAAAGAGCTCATAAAACAAATCTATATGAATTTAGTCCAAATTTTCTGAAGAGATACAATAGCTTTATATCACTGAACAGATTTAATTTAAGCTTTTAGTCACATATAAACATTCATCAACGCACATAAATTGTGGTAAACGGAAGCTCAATCATGTTCAAAACTTTTAACTAAACCGCTCAATTCAATTTTGGGTGAACTATCCCTTTAAGAGCTGAGGGTGTAAACTTTTTGAACAGCGATGATGTGTGCATTTTCTTATTTTGTTTAAAGATAATCTTTTTTTACATTTACTACTGCCCTTCAGAAGCTACATAAAAAACTAAATTAAAGCTGCAGTCCGTAACTTTTTTTGGTTAAAAAAGGCAATACAGGTCCAAAATCAATTTTTGAGCAAGTACATAACCAGCCAGTGTTCAAAACTATCTCATTATCTTAGCTTGATTCACAACGTTAAGCTTGTAATAATGTTTTATAATAAGAGCGACATGGTGGATTTCCATGGGAGTTCGTCTGTGTGTCATTACGTCACGTCCGTAAACAGAAAGGAAGGAGTCCAGGCTAGTCGGTTTTATCACGTGAGGACACAACTGGTAGCGTCACATTTTTAGTCTTTTCTCACAGCAGTTGAAATAATTAAACGTATCATTTTGATGGCGGATTGTAATCCAGAAAGGTCCAAATGACAATCATCAGTGACAACTGGAGATTCACCGTAGTCAAAAAGCAAAAGACTTTGGACTGTGGAGTAGATACAGAAATTTAAATCTACAGGTAACGCTAATATACACTAAATACATGTTGTTAACATGAACAATTTGAGAACAATATAACAGTAATAATTTGCACAGTTTGGCATGATCTGAGCTAAGCGATCGTTAGATTTAATCATCATTGGCAGCGTGATTTATTGTAGGCCTAATGCTTTTTTTCTCAGTTGGTCGGAACAAAAGTGGCAGACATGTTACTTACTTGTACAGATGATATTTTCCAGTGAAAATTTTTATATTGGTCATACTTTCAAGATGTAGAATCTGTGATTCTGAAGTGCAGTATCCACACCGGTGCGGTGATTGACAGCAAGCATTAGATTAATCCGTGCTGACGAGCTGTGCTGTTGCACAACGCACGTACAAATAACTGTTCCGCATATGACTGCAATTGCAGGTTTCAAACAGAGATGGCAACAAAGAGGAAAAATCGCGTACTGCAGCTTTAAATTAAATAAATTAGAAGACAAAATAGTACAGTTTACCCCGATTATCCAATTCAAAAGTTTTCACCTCCCATCTCTTAATGTATCGTGTTTCCTTCTTCCCTCAATAGTTCTCAGTGTGAAAAGATGGATCTCAAAATCAGTCATTGTTGGAAAGGGTTCAAATATGCAGAAGATGCTGGAAAACCAAAGAATGTGCAGAACCTGGATTTTTTTCCTGAAGAACAGTGGGAAGTTTAACTGCTCAGGACAACCAAGGGACTCATGAACACCTATCACAAAAATAAAATCAAATAAATTAAGAAATATAAATGTTGTGGATCATCCAGGTAACAATACATAGTATTAAGATTAAACTTTTGAGTGGTGTCATTTTTATAAATTCATTATTTTGTTTTGTGTATGCAAACATCTATTTTGTGAAATAGCTTATTCAGGACAGTACTAAATAAAAAAATAACATTCAATTTTTATGATCCATCTTATTTTGTTCAAATTATTAACATTTTACATACTTTACTTATGAGCAGAACTGTATAATAAAATGTCGGTTTCCTTCAAAAGATAGCCAAGTCCTCAAACTAACATCTTTGAGGAATCAACACACAAAAGGCTAACTTATAGCTGTCTATACATATTATATTGGTATAAGAGATATTATCTTAACACTTAAGATATTACACACTTCCCCTATGACCACCTGTTCATACTAGAATCCTTGGCGGTTGTTAAAAGCTATGGTTACTGCAGAGTGTAGTCTGGTGAGAGAAAGAAAATATAGTTCTGTATATTACAGAGGCTGCAAGAAGTGCCCTAGATCCTAGATGGAAATAATTCAAGATTAATAGTCTTTACCACATGTGCATCAACTAGAGTGCAGCTTCCAAGAACTGAACTGTCATTATTATTGAGAAAAAAAAAAAAAAAAGTTTCCACACAATGTTTTTTGTAAATGTGTCTGTGAATGAGACAGAAAAGGTGAGAACAGTGACAAGGTTTATATGTATGCATGTAAAAATCTACCTCACTCATTTGAAACATGCTGCCTGTGCGTGTATTTGTGTGTGTGAGAGAGTTGGAAGGAGGGCTCAGAGCCATTTCCGCCCTCCATACATTTCCGAGGCTCTGGATTGGGTAGCATTTCCATGGCTACAGTGGGTGGAGGTGGGGGTAGTGCTGTGCTGTTTGTGAGAAAGTGTGTGACTGTTCTGCTGGTCTTATGCTCCAATCTACGCTCTTACTAATAATATTTAAAAGGAAAGCAAATAAAGAACCATGTGAGATTTAAAACATTATGACTGCTTGAAAAATCAGATAAATTTGTAAAAAGTCACTGTAGGCGACTTGTTTTTAATACTCCAGCCAAATGCATGTGCTTATTGTCAATTCATGTTTTTCATAATAATAAATATAAAATAATAAGCACCATAGCTTAAGCTCCTTATGTCCATGGCCAAATTACAGCTGTGCTAATATTCAGTAAAACAACACTCTTGCTTGGGTGATATTGGTTAAAATATTAACTAATCTATGTTAAATAAATTTAGCTAATACAAAAAAGCACGCAACAGGTTACCACAATATTATTCTAACCATGCTATTAAAATTTGCTGTCTTTGTTTACATTTTCATTCCATTTCTACACCATTTCATAAAATGCTGATAAAATGCTGATAAAATGCTGATATTTCTAAATAAATTAATAACCGATGTCAGTGCTAAAATTAGCGGTAACCACAGTGACCGTGACTATCAAAGATGGCGACCTCCATAATGGCGTGAGTTCATCTGTCAAATATTGATTAAAGGAAAGTGGTTTTGAATGCATTTTACTGAGTGTGAAATGTGGCATTTGAACAACAAAACTGATGGGAAAAGCTCCAGTGAAAGACTGGATCTGAAACCATGGGATGACACACAAACTTTTTACTGCATGTCTCTGTAAGTTACTGAAACTAAAAGACCCAACAAGCACCAGAGTGACTCTCCCACTGTATGACTTATTTTATACTACTTAAAATGTACACTACACTATGTTTTTTGTTCAAAATTAACAACATTTAAATAACGAGTCGATATATCATCAGTCCTTCTTCTAAAACGTGTTTTTTACTATGGTAAGCCTATTATAAGCATTTATATTGTAGATTGGGTGGGATTGTTTGTGCAGGAAATTGCGTACATACCTCAGTCTGCTGGCAAAAAGAGAATGAAATGGAGTTTGTAATAAAACAAGAATCAACATTGGCTTGGCTTTTCAGAGAACTGAGGAATTTGAATTAAAGGATTAGTCCACTAATCAACACGGTCCCAGATGAGAAATAAGGGTCTTATCTAGTGAAACCATCGCTCATTTTCTGAAAAAAATTAAATGCTCATCTTGAACTAGCTTTCTTCTTCTTCTCCTCTATTAGAATTCCAGCAGTGTAGAAACTGCTAAGTGTATTACTGCCCTCCACAGGCCAAAGTTTGAACTAGTTGTTATATACTATTGAACTAGCATATTGCATATAAAAATTAGTTCAAAAATTGACCTGTGGAGGGCAGTATTACGCTTAGCAGTGTGTACACTGCTGGAATTCAAATAGAGAAGAAGAAGAAAGCTAGTACAAGATGAGCATTTCTGGTTAAAACTTACATAATTTTCATTTTTTTTTTCAGAAAATGAGCAATGGTTTCACTAGATAAGACCCTTATTTCTCATCTGGGATTGTTCTGAACAATTTGAAGCTGCAGTGAAACTAATTTTGACCTTCAACTGTCTGGTGCCCATTCAAGTCTACTATAAGGAGAATAATCCTGGAATGTTTTCATCAAAAACTTTAATTTCTTTTTGACTGAAGAAAGAAAGACATTGACATCTTGGATGACATGGGGGTGAGTAAATTATCAGGAAAAGTTTATTTAAAAGTGAACTAATCCTTTAATGAGTGGAGCTACAGTAACGTCCTCAGCTAGTCAGCTTGAGATACAAATTGCTTATATCTCTTACACCTTAGTATTGAATGTTTTATGAGCAGTAGGATAACCTCTCTCTTTTTTCAGTTATGATAAAGAACCATATTCATTCGTACAGTAATGCAGAGTGGAAGCACAACCAAAACAATGTTCTTCCACAAAATGCATGTGGCTTTAGTTTTGTAGTGTACCTTTAACTGTTAAGTTTTACAACTTAACTGATTTCTGTGTAAATGTACTAGTCTAGATAGACGCCTTTGAAAGTTGTGCCGCATCTTGCTGCTTTTTCAGCGTTTCACACATGAGCGTTGCATTTTAAGACGCCATGATAAAAGTAGGGTATGCGATTTTTTTATAAACACTTTTTGTTATAAAATGTACATATGTCTTCTGTGGAATGTCTCAGGACCAAAAAAAATTAATCCAATGGGATGTCCTACTTGCCTGTCAACATGTACTTCCATACCTCTGCGCACCTTGCTCACGCTGACATTACGCGTCATTAGCGTGTTCCACAAGGCTATGACTGTTTGCAAAGACCTGCCCCCCTTTAGTTACTGTTGCCACGTCCGACAAGCCATAGAGATAGAGCGCATTTAGGCCCACGCACACACCGGGAGGGGGGAGACAATCAAACCCTCTCCATTGACTTTGTATTGTGTGAACCTGCCACCTTGTCATTTCTTGCTTCTAACAAAAGACAGAACTATGTCTAAAAGCTGTTGTGTGACAGGTGTACAGCAAACAAGCTAAAAAAAACCCTCCTCCTCTCAGATTCACATAGGTTGGTGAAATAATCCTTTGACATGGTAAAATTTTGTGTCCTTAAAGAGTTAGTTCACCCAAAAATGAAAGTAATGTCATTTATTACTCACCCTCATGTGGTTCTACAGCCGTAAGACCTTCGTTCATCTTCCGAACACAAATTAAGATATTGGTGATGAAATCCCATGGCTCCGTGAGGCCCCTATTGAGAGCTAAGCCATTCAAAATCTCAAGGTCCATACTAAAAACACATTTAAAACCGTTCACGTGACCACAGTAGTTCTAATATTATAAAGCGAAAAGAATAGAGTGCCCCATGGATGACGCGTTTTTGTAGGCAAAACCCGGAAGCGAGTTAGCATTTTAGGACTTCCGGTTGCAACGCCATAAAGTCTATGGGTTTTTTGAATGGGTTTTTGCTAAATCGCCTGAAATAAGGTCTGTGGTTAACAAAGCCTCTAAATACTTTCACGTTTTGATCTATGACATAAAACACAACAGTTATAAGCCACTTGTGATTTTTTTTTAAACTTTTACTGTGTCTTAAAATTGGCGGTTGCTAACAAATTGCTAAAAGGGACTACCTCCTTTGGCGGGGACTTTAGACATCATCATGACAAACAGGACATTTGGACAGCATTTCTCATGAAAAAGTGGATAAGTATTCATACACAGCGCAGATCATAATCAGTGAGCATGTTTTTAAATATAGTTGTTTTCTAAATAAAGTTTGAGGAAGTTTGGTGGTGACGACGTTGATCCGCGACCATGGTGTGCTGTAGTCCGTTTAGCCTACTGTCAGCCTTTTATATCTGACGACTTTATTTAGGCTTCAAAATCTATAAATGTTGTGTTAACTTGTAAAGATTATCTTGATAGACAAAACGTGTAAGTGTCATAACCCTTTTTTAAACACAGAGCTTATTTTCTGCGATTTTACAAAAGTCTATGGGAAAAATGAATAGGCTTTCAGTCGAGGGAACCTGTGCGCCGCTAACTTCCGGGTTGGCCTACAAAAACGCGTCATCCCTGGGGCACTCTATACTTTTTGTGTGGCAAAAAAACAAAAACAAATTAACGACTTTTCAACAATATGGGCCGATTTCAGAACACTGCTTCAGAGCTTTACAAATCGAATCAGTGAATTGGAGCGCCAAAGTCACGTGATTTCAGCAGTTTAGCCGTTTGATAGGAGATCCGAATCACTAATTTGAAACAAAAGATTCATAAAGATCAGAAGCTTCATGAAGCAGTATTGTTTTGAAATCAGCCCATATAGATATTGTTGAAAAGTCGTTGTTTTACTTTAAGTTATGTGTTAAAAAAGACGACGTAGTCCGTGACGTCACATCACGACCGTAACAGCATCCGAGGAAATTTCGCATGTTTAAAGTCTAGTGTGACCGCGGCTTTACGCTGCTTCAGAAGTCTGTCGCAAATCAGTTTGGTGAGCTGCTGCCAAGTCATTACCTGATAGGGCAGCGAGGCCTATGGCTGCATCCGAAAACCTAGGTATCTGTCTTGCTGCCTCGCTGTCTTATAAGAGAATGACTTGTAATGCAGCATTTGTGCATGAAGGTACTTCACGAAACTGATTTCGGACAGACTTTTGAGACAGCGTAACAGTTTAATGATCTACAGCAATATAGCGCGAGCTTTGGTGAGAACTAAACAAATATTTAATTACTACAGTAGTAATTTCTCGATAGAAATGATATCAAAATTGATCAAAATCGTACATTTATACACAAACTGAGCAGCAAACGCAACCTTCGGACGCCATCTTTATTTTTCTAGCCCAACTGTCACAGCACAGGATTGTGGGATATCAAAGGCAGCTAAGGATACAGCTATGCTTCCTTCATCTGAGGAAAGTATCTCATGAGAGAGGAAGTGAAGCTAACATTGGATTCGGACGTGCCTTGATGCCTTCTTACCTTGAAATGTGTCCTCGGAAGGCAGCATTTTTCAGTTTTCGGACGCAGCCTATGTTTCCGGATGCAGCCAGTGTCTCACTCTCACGGACTCAAGCCACACATCATGTTCTCACGCAATGAAAAATACATCGCGGAGCAATGAGGACACTGACAACGCGTCGACAGCCACAACAGAGCAGGTTACTTTTTATATGAAACAAAGTCTCAAATGTTGTAATTTTTAAAGAAATTTAAAAAATATCGTTTAGTGGCTCTTTAATTTTTTCACAGTCTTATGGTCGTGACTCGTGACAGATCACTGTAGTGCCTAATTTCAAGCGGGCTCGTAAACCGATCATCTCTTCTTCCTACTAGTTATAACATAAACATGAATTAATATCAGAATGAATGTTGTTTCAACCACGAAAAGACGTCAGTACACACCATTTTTCAAGTTCAAGTCCACCTACTATGTTAATCTACTAACTCCCTTGGCTGCTTTGTCGGACAAAACGGCGGATTCGGCTTGATGATTGGTTGAACACCTGTCAATCAATCACCAGGGGCATTTGAAGCATTTCGCATTTGAGGCTGCAAAAGTAACTGTTAGATTGCAAAGTAATAAAGAAATGACACTATTTTACACCTCACGGGGAATAACAGTCAATTTTATTACGGTTACTTTTCTTAAAGATGCAGTCCGTAACTTTTTTTGGTTAAAAATGATCCAAAATCCATTTTTGAGCAAGTACAAACCAGCCAGTGTTCAAAACTATCTCCTTATCTTAGCCCGATTCACAATGGTAAGCTTGTAATAATATTTTATAATAAGAGCGATCTGGTGGATTTCCGCAGGAAATTTGAGCATGCAGCAGGTCGTCTGTGCATCATTACGTCACGCCTGTAAACAAAAAGAAGGAGTCCAGGCTAGTCGGCTTTGTCATGTGAGGATGCTGCTTTTAGCGGATCATTTATAGTCCGTTCTCACAGCATCTGAAATAATTAAACTTATCATTTTGATGGCAGATTATAATCCAGAAAGGTCCAAATGACCGTCATCTGTGACAACTGGAGATTTACCCGTAGTCAAAAAGCAAAAGACTTTGGACCGTGGAGTGGATACAGAAATTGAAATCTACAGGTAACGCTAATATACACTAAATACACAGTCACGCAATGCTTATGTTGTTAACATTAACAATTTGAGAACAAAGTATAACAACAATAATAATTTGCATGGTTTGATGCGATATTAGATAAGCGACTGTTAGGCTAATGCTTTCCCCCTCATTTGGTCAGAACAAAAGTGGCATACATGTTACTTACTTGCTCAGATGACATTTTCTGGTGAAAATTCCTACTTTGGTCATACTTCAAGACTACAATCTGTGATTCCGAAGTACAGTATCCACACCGTGTGCTGACTGACAGCAAACATTAGATTCATCCGCGTTGATGAGCTGTGCCGATGCACAACGCACGTACAGATAATAATTCCGCATATGACTGCAATCGCAGGTTTCAAACAGAGATGGCAACAAAGAGGAAAAATGCCGGACTGCAGCTTTTAAATAAGACATCCTTGATGACGTATGCAACCTTCAAATGTGACCTCAGGAGGACGCAGCCCCTGAATTGACCCTTTGTAAAGACCCGCCCCCCTTTGTTACTGTTGCTTTGTCCGACAAGCCATGGCGCTGTCACGCCACGCAGAGTGAAAAATACATAGCGGAACAAAGAGGACACTGTCAACACACCGACAGACAAGACAGTGCAGGTTACTTATGATATTAAACAAACTTCCAGCTTTCAAATTGTAATTTTTTAAGAAATTCGAACTATAAAAAATGTTTTGTGGCTCTTTAATGTGTCGTGAGAGATTGCTGTAGCGCCTCAGATCAAGCGGTTAATGAACCGATCGTCTCTTCTTACTAGTTAATTTATAGCATCAAATAAACATGAATGAACATGAGAAGGAATGTTGTTTCAAATGCGGAAAGACGTCAGTACACACCATTTTTCAAGTTCATGTTAAACTTTGTCAGACAAAATGATGGATTCGGCATTATGATTGGTTAGATCGCTTGTCAATCAAACTCCCGACGAAGGGTCAATTGGGACACAGCTCGCAGAGTACACACAGTCACCAGGCGCCATAAACAAACAGCAGCCACATTGTACAGTTCCTCCTAAACCAAAACAACGAGCTTATGCTGCGTTCATGCCATGTTGTAGCCATATGAGATCGCAAACTGTGACATTCTATACAGAGCTGTTCTCGCCCTCGGGTTTTTGCGTTTCTATGTCAATATCAACGCCAAAATGAATCGGCAGCAGTCAGGTGGTACAAGTAAGAGCTTTGCAAGTTGTTTACGTTGATTATTATTGTACTGTTATGTTCTTTGAGGCATGGGGTAATTTAACACCGTCTCTCATGACGCTTTGCAGACTCTACTATGCGCGTTCATGTGTTTTGGACAGCGTTCTGAAGGGAGGGTGGGAAATTATGCTTTCAGAGCTAGCTTGCTATTGCTATCCTCTAAGAAATTTCCTAACCTAGCTTTTACGTTAAAAGAACTTCTAAACGTTTTCTCAAGACTGTTCTTGCATTCTTTTTCATCATGCTTTTAAAACACAAGTACATGTTCTGTATGAACGGCTCCTAAAACATATTATCAATTGTATTCTGCTGTGTCTGCACGTGGTGGACACAGCAGAATAGGAGAGGATTTTTAGGACGTATTCATAAAATATTGCTTTGTTACTCTTGGAGAGTTTGACTGGAGTTATGATTAACAGTTATGATTATGTGGTCTTTCAGAAGCATGGAAACAAGCCATGTGCTGTAAAAGTGCTGTTCTCACATGCATGTCTTCAGACAAGAAAAGAGAAAGACGACAGGTCTCCACAGGTGAGTACTGTTACTATCAAACACACACACCCTTTTTCAGATCTAGTTTCGGCATGTCATTGAAGCAAGTTTTTCGCTCTAGCTTCCTCAAACATATTAACCCGTGTGTATTGGACTTTACAATGTGTAAACAAAAAAGGATAAAGCAGCAACTATGAAATATAACTCTGAATAAATCTGCAATCGGGTACACCTCAAAATAACTTTGAAGTGTATTTTTATTTTCCATATTGACTCTTGAGTAAATTGAGAAAAGATTTTGCTGTTAAACATCTTTTTAAAATATAGCAAAATATATAAAATGTCATCAATGAATAACAACATCTAGCATGTTTAATAAAGTTCCCTTTCTATCTACTTCAGTTAATTTTTGTACTGTACTTTACTGCGGCAACATTCAATAATAATCCTGTCATTGCTTGAAGGACAGTAGTCTTAACATTACTTTTGAAGATGCTTATTTGCATTAGACAAGCAGATGATTTGACAGAACTATTTGTGTGTTTATTTAGTTGAAATCTTGCCTGGTTTTTCTATTTATTCAGATGAAGATGCTGTTTTTTGGTGACGGGTGATGTTTGGTCACCAGTTTTAAAGATCATCGCAGCTCTTGTTTCAGTTGTCTGTCTTAGTTTGATATCTCAAGGAATTTCACGACAGGGGGTATTCCAAAGGGATGCACTGAGACATCTTGTTTTCTCAAACCTGACGCTTTTCTGATAGTTTTGAAAGTGGGGATATTTTTGGTAAGGGGGAGGAAGAATTATGGTGATCCTCCTAGAGGAATTTTTAAATAGTCTGTCTGCTTTTTCAAAACTAGGTGCATTATCAATTGTGAAGTCGACCCATATAAGAGCACATTTGCTGAAAGACATACCATATTTACGTTCCTGTTTTTGTGAATGAATTCCAACCCCTTTAAATGAAGTATGTATTAATATCTTCTATACAGTCAAGTTCAATCTGCAACCTATTTTAAATCTCTCAATTACAATGTTTCTGCATGTGCACAGACATTCGCGCACACACACACACTCACACACACACACACACACACGTCTAGGCTCCTTTTTATGCGACCCAGTTTCTAGAGCCCAGTAGCATTGCATGCTTCACCTCACTGGTTCCCAGTTTCACAGCTATGTCACAATTTCTCATCTCAAGGCTGTTGAAGTGGACAGGTTATGGGGCCTGAGAGAGAAGTACAGAAAAAGGAGGAATAAAAGTGTCAAGGCATACCATGAGGGAAGGTGAAGAAGAAGAAAAGACGGAATATAGGAGAGTGTGTGTATGTGAGAGAGAGAGAGAGAGAGAGAGAGAGAAGATGAAGTGGAAGAATTGAAGGGGAGGGCATAACGGATGACAAACAAATCTAGACATGTTTCCCCCTCCCCTCCTGGTCCACCACAGACAGACTGATTTGCATAAAGGGCCGCAGGGCTTTTGACTGACAGGGCTCCAGACGGCACTGCGCTGCTGCTTCCACTTTAAGTGGGCTGGTGTGGGGCACCGGGGGGGAGGAGTCAGCCTGGACACAAGCCCTCCCCCTCTCCAACTCCAACCCCAGCTCTCTAATTGAGATATATACTAACTCCAACCTATATGGCGCGCTGGAGAGAGGAAAAAGAAAGAGAGAGGAAGAGAAAAAGAGTTGGGGGGGGGGGGGGGGGGGGTGCTGGTGGAAGAAACACTCACAAGGAAGTGATTTGTGGTCGTGATGACACCTTGTGTGTCGCTGGTGCCTGTACATTGCTGCGGCACTGAAAATGCTCTACAGCAGTGCTGCATGGTTGTGTCAACATGATTAGAAAGAGGAATATCTGCTTGATTTACACAGACCTAGTGGCAGTGTTTGTGTGAATCCTTTCTGAATTGAAATACTTTTGTGTATATTTGGAAACATGTACATTTAAGGTAATTTTCCCACCTTTGCTGCAATAAAATATATGTTAAAGGGATAGTTCACCCAAAAATGAAAATTGTCATTAATTACTCACCCTCACGTCATTCCAAACCGTAAGTCTTTCGTTCATCTTTAGGACACAAATGAAGATCTTTTAGATGAAATCTGAGAGATTTCTGTCCCTCCGTTGACAGCTACGCAACTGCCACTTAGATGCTTCAAAAGTTCATCATAAAACTAATTCATATGAATCGAGTGGTTTAGTCCAAATTTTTTGAAGAGACTTGATTGCTTTATATCATGATCAGATTTAATTTAGGCTTTTATTCACATTAACATTAATCAGCGAACATAAACAGAAGCTCAGTCGAACCTGTGTAAAACACGAGAACAAACCTCATTGGTTCTCACATGTCAAGCGAACATGCTTGAGCTTCCGTTTACCACAACTGATGTGCGTTGATGAATATATGGGAATAAAAGCCAACATTAAATCTGTTTATCATATAAAGCGATCAAGTCTCTTCAGAAAATTTGGACTAAAACATTAAATTCATATGGATTTGTTTTATAAACTTTTTGAAGTAAAAAAGCAGCAGTTGCGTAGCTGTCAATGGAGAGACAGAAAAGATTTCATCAAAAAGATCTTTATTTGTGTTCTGAGGATTAACGGAAGTCTTACGGGTTTGGGACGATGTGTGAGTAATTAAAGGGTGAGTAATTAATGTCAGAACTGTCTCATTAAATTTATCATGCATAGTGCACAAAATTTCTGACACCTTACAATGGGCTAAAATACATTTGTTGTGAAGCTTTAGAAATATGTTTAGGTAGTGACGTTGCATTTATATTCATATTAATTAATGAAAATTAAAGTCTAATCCTACTTAAATCAGTTAAGGGAGGACAGATGCATTTTCAAGACTCCCAAGAACCTGATGGTTTCAAACCTTATTGTGGAAAGTATCCATGAAAAAAGGGTTGTCACTAAAACATGACATCAGGGGTCTCATTTATAAAGCATGCCAGTTCCCACGCAAAGGTTGTGATCTATAAAAACAAACTTGACGGGAGAATGTGCGCACCTTTAAGCAAACTTTGAGCTGTGCGTAAGCACATTCTGGAGACAAAAGTTATATGAATTGAGATAGATGTGCTACTTTCGATCACTTTTCCAGTGACAAGCTGTTTTAATGACAGCAAGGAGCACTAGGAGCACAATAATTCCTCTTTAAACTAAACTGCAGATGTTTTGACAAAATATTTTTTCGAGAATGACGATCAGTGATGCACACTTAACTTAGATATTATGGAAGACACTGCTGGATTCGGTGGTCGAACGGTCCGTTGTCCAGTTTGAATAGGTCATATCTTACTGTACAGCCACAGCTGCAGGAGGTGTTGATGTCGTGTGTAGGATCTTCAAACAATTACCATTTGAAGGACATAATTTGAGAAAAACGGTAAAATTTGCATGTTTTCTTTTTAAAATACTTTGTCAGTGACGCGCCGAGTCAGACAATTGTATTTACACTGCAATAAATAAGTAGGCCTATCTGTTTCCACTAAAAATAGCCTATAAACTTCCTAAAAGATATGTTCATCAGCAAAATTGCATAAATTTGATTTGAATTGTTTAAAACTATTTAAATACTATCTGGCCAGTGGAAATGAATGAATCAACACTATCCTAAAACCTTTATCTGAAGTATTTTATACAATTTTGTTTTTATGGATATTTTGATATATTTATTCTAAAACATAAAGAGGATATTGGATGATCTTTATCAATATAATGAGTAGCACAAATAGCATTTATAGTCCATATCTAATATTTTCCAATATCTTGTACCTCAGACGGTGTTAACCGTGGTGTCACGTGGATGGGAATATGTATAGAAATGATATGCAGATGAGGTTATGCATAGTAAAACTAGGAGTCGTAATCTCCATATATGGTGATTTCGGGGAGGAGACAGAGTGGAGATGCACGTACGCACAATCTTCCGCTGACTGGGATTTATAAAGGGATTTGTGCGCAGGTTCTGGCGTACGCATGGTTTTATAAATCTGATTTTTTTTCGTGCATACGCAGAATGTAGCTTTTGCGCGTACGTACGTTTTTAGAAGGGATCCTACACACAGTTTTATAAATGAGACCCCAGGTCTCTGTAATGAATAACCAATTTGTCTATCAAGATATTTTTTAATGTTATCTGAGGTCTGGATCATTCAAGATTAATTTAGAATGCTTCTTAAATTACAATTCAGCTCCTGAATTTGAATGACATTTGAATTGTTGTACCAAACAGGATGCAGCATTGCAATTTGAATTTATGGAAGTAGGATAAAAATGTTTTTTAAGTTTGTAGACTTTATAGTCCTTACGTACAGGCAGATAGATATGTTTGAAATGTCATATAGAAATTTGTACTTGATTTATATGTACTTCTTTATATTTCATAAATTTATTTTCATTTTATGTGGAATGCTATAGACTGTGAATTTAGCAAATTCCAAATCCTGTAATTATATATATAATATATATATACATGTATTGTGGAGTCATGAGTGAGATTATTAATTTACACCAAAAGCTGTAGGCATATCTGGGAACGTCTGTTTAAGGCATCTGAATGGATTAGCAGTCATATATCAAGTACTAAGTGGTATTTTATTAAGAATGTCTGATACCCTGATAACCAAACTTGCAAGTTAATGTGATGAACTTTAGTCACTGAGCACCACAATTGCCCACACAACATGTGTAACTTGTCCAAATCATTTTCGGCAAATTAGACTTACAATGTGCACTTCCTCTGGGATATGTACAGATTGCATTATAATCACATTTGGCCTACAGCCAACACCATTTTCGATTTTATTCCTAAATTTTCTATCAGTGTCTGTGAAGCAGTGTCAAAGAGATGGCATTCTATATGCTGTTTACAAATTATTTTTGTGCAATAAAATAATTGTATTTTTTTCACCTTTTTTAAATCTCCATAAAGCATTGTTTTTAACCTCAATTTGAATTCCGTGGACAAATGTTTTGCTAGATATGTAAGCTGTATGTACAGCGTTTCAAATATGAACATGGTTGTTTTATATGAATTGTAGAAAATAACAAAGAGGAACCAGTGCTATGTGATAGTCTTTCTGAAACAGTCATTTTATATATACAACCCAGGCTCTCTGATAACTTTTCAAGTTTGTTCATGTTCAGAAGATAGAGAATGAGTTATAAAAAGAGAAAGAGGGCAGAACAGGAGAGATTATCAGAAAAATGTCCTAAAGCAACGTCAGCCATGACAGTGCACTGGGACATGAAGTGATTCTGATAGTCTGAGTGGAGTCATCTTTGACTTCTGCATATCCTCCCAAACAGAAACTGGTCCTGAAAACGAGCAGGAAGTGTTATTAAGAGTGTTCTCTTGAGTAAACAATGTATTTAAATGACACAACCAATCTTAAAAGGCCCAAAGTAAAAAGTTAACTCCAGTGTTGGTGCTGATATATCATTCAGTAACATATTAGATACCTCATAGTATCAAAATCAGGTTTAGTAAGTTACCAAAGTTTTCTAATATGACTTTTAAATCATATCCATCCCTATAATCAGAAGAATTCTTCTGAATGCAGTCATCTTCCACAAAAAGCTGTTCATTTGACAAAGAAACTGGAAAACAATAATTACATACATGAGCATTATAACATGTCTTCTGTTGTCATGGAAGTTGACACTATTTGTGTCACAAAACTAAAAATTACAACAGCATCGAAGGAATAGAAAATTGAGGCATTGTTAATCTGTTATAGTCATTATTGCTGTTCATCTACTGATAGTTAGAGACTGATTCTATGGCAGTAGAGAAATAAATGGCTCAGAATTTCAAGAGTGCTTGTAATGGACTGAGAAGCACCAAGCCATTTGATTTGTATCCAGATTTGGTGTGCCATAAGCAAAGTTAAATCATTGCTATGCTATTCATTTTCATTCAGGGTCCAAATTACTCAAAGTAATGACACTACCTTCTAAACCACACAGTGTGAATGTATTGAATCACTCCGAAAGACGACTACTAGCAAGTTGGTCTACTTAATAACCCCATAAAAGCCATAAATAAATGCATGCATATTATATTAACATGGATAGTACTTTATAAATGTAAGTTAACATTGTAAGGCAGAGCTGCAACCAAATGCGGAATCCTTATCTGAATCCTAATGTTATGAGGCAATAATACAAGTTTTAGATGCTGTACCACCTTGTAACTTAGAATATACAACAGTAAATAATTTTTTAATAAATTAATACATTTTTAATAAATGAAAAAAAAATATATATATATTTTAAGTGTTTATTCAGTGACTGACCGACAGGTCAGTTGAATGTTAGAATGCAGAATTGGATGCAGACACAGCATTATGGCTGCCACAGAGTTATTTTATGTGTGGTAGAAAACTTTTAAAATTTTATAGTTCATCCAATTTTGTCATTATTTACTCACTTTCATATTGTCCCAAACTTTTACAATTATTATTTTTGCGATTGTTTTCAATTAAACTGTTGATCTGGATCACAAATCTGGACTGAACGATTTGTTCAATAATTAGAGGAAGATTTTTAGTCATTAACAATGTAAAATTTTATCTATTTCTCTCAGAAGGCTACATGGCTTCAGAAGACTTGTAATATAAAGTGCATGAGTTGAATGGACTTTTATGGTTCTTTTGCCCAGTCTCTTAATTGTATGGAAAAGAGTAACTGGCACAGTCTTCCGAATTTCTCTCTGTGTGTTCTGCAGAAAACAGAAAGACACATTTTTGGAAAGACACAATGAGAGTTGAAGTCAAGTGAACTATTTGTTAAAAAAAGGTTGTTTCTTTCTGATCACTTGATGTCTTTTTTATTTTAAAATGTAGAAGTTTATCAAACCAGGCAAACTAATAAGTCATGAAAGAACTCAAATAGATGGATTAAGAATATCGCACTAGTGGGGAAAACAAGCTAGAGATTTCTAGTTTCTAATCGCCCTATAGCAGACCACCACTACATAATGATTTCTGTGCATCTGGAGGGGGAGGCACAGAGCTAAAAATAATAAAAAAAAAATCACTGTGTGCGTGTGTGTGTGTGTGTGTGTGTTTGCGTGAGGGAGAATGTGATAGAAAGAGAGAGAGGAAGAGAGGTAGACGAGACAATCTATGCCTATCTGTCAGTCGATTGGCCAGTTAAAAATGCATACAATTACTTCCACCGGCTCAGAGGCAGAGCCATTTACATATGCATACGTGAGGGTACTGCCGGGGTGTTGAAACGAAGAAAGAATGCAGGAACGGATAGAGAGAGGGTGGGAGGGAGAGGGAGAGATGCAGAGAGAGAGAAACATTAATCTTTAAACGCTCAACATGCAGATTTATTGCCGACAGCAGGAGGACAGAATAAAAAAAAAACACTCGAAATGAGGGGATAAAAACTGAATTGTTAAAGCAATGTTTGATTTAAAGTTCATAGATGTTAAAGGAATAGTTCACTCAAAAAATACATTTATGTCATTGTTTACCCATCCTCGTATCTTTTCTAACCCGTATGGCTTTCTGTCTTCTCTGGAACACAAAATGAATCATCTATAAGAATGTCCAAGCTGCTGTTTTCCATGAATGCGGATAAGTGCATTAAAGGGTTAGTTCACCCAAAAATTTAAATTCTGTCATTAATGACTCACCCTCATGTCATTCCACACCCGCAAGACATTTCATCTTCAGAATACAAATTAATATATTACTGAAATCCAATAGCTGTCTGACTCCTCAATAGACAGCAATTTCACAACCAATTTTAAGGTCCAGAAAGGTACTAAAGACATCGTTGAAAGAGTCGACGTGACTACAGTGGTTCAACCTTAATTTTATGAAGCGACGAGAATACTTTTTGTGCGCAAAAAACAAACAAAAATAACAACTTTATTCAACAATGTGTTCTTGTCGCTTCATACAATTAAAGTTAAGGTTTTTATATAAACAATAAAAAAAAATCTATTGCATAATAATCTCCATAACAATGCTTTTACATAACCAGATCTTGGACTGTAAAGTCTGGTCCTCATTGTAGCTTATTCAGGTCAAGAACCACCCAGAGGAAGAGACCGTCTGACTGACATGTAAATCAACCAGCCACGGTAGAATTATTCTCATAGATATCTAGTTAAAATGCCTTTAAATGTCTCCAATATATCAAAAAGATTTGTTGCCAGCCACTAAGCAAAGTGTTTAGTCCTGGCCAGTATTAGTATATTCCACATTGCAGCCAATGTTGGGGAGAGTTACTTTTAGCATTACAATATTGTTCCTCCCTAAAAAAGTAAAAAAGTAACTGTCAGTTACTTTTAATGGAAAGTAATCTGTTATGTTACTTGTGCATTACTTTTTCTCATCTGGACTAGGCTTTCTTGTTTGTTTTTTAATAACAACAAAAAAGTTGTATTTTGGCAAATGAAAAAGGCCCTTTCACACCAAAAGTGAAATGAATGATGCTCAGGCTGTAGGAAATGCAAATTCACATCTGTAGAGTAAAGGGTACAGCTCAAACAAACCTTTTAGCTATGCTGCAGAACAATAGGACACAGGAGAAAAAGTTTAACACTCCTCAGCAATAAAAAAAAAAAAAAAAAAAAAAAAAAAAAAAACGAAGCAAACGTGATCTTAATCTAAAGTATTTTTTGCTTAATATTATGGTTGAATTGGATCATTGAAGATCAGCAGCAAAGACTTTGGTTAATGAAGTGAAATTAAATACATGTATATTTGTGCAATTTAACATATTTAATTATTGCAGTTTTACATAAAATTTTGAGTTTGCATTTTACCATTATTCGTTTTAGTGAATACTGAATCTGTTTTTGTGCAAGTGAGATGAGTAAATGCCTGCTTACATTTAGCCTAGAACTACAATAACCATCATGTTTACACAGCGCACACAACACCTCTGCGCTTACTCCCGATTTCTCTTAACATGAGGAGAGGTGTCAGTCAATAAATGGGAAAACAAAGTAACTTGCGTTACTTATTTGAAAAAGTAACTCAGATATTTTGTTGTAAATTTAGTAATCTGATTACATAACTAAAGTTACTTGTAATGCATTACCCCCAACACTGATTGCAGTGTTCTGAACAGTAGATTTTTATGGTTAGTTTAGTCATTTTTTGAGACATTTTTGAGAGCACTTGTCCGTGATCTGAGTTGAAGATTGACTGTATGGCAAACATCCATGGTTGTTGTGGGCCCAGGCCTGTTCATATGCTTAGCAGATGTATGGAACAAGGAACACACTAAGTGCATATGTTTAACTTGACACATATGGATAGAGAGAGAGAGAGAGAGAGAGAGAGAGAGAGAGAGAGAGAGAGAGAGCAGAACGTGGATGACTTAAGTTGATGATGAAAATGAACTGAAATTATTGATTTCTGTTGGAAAGGCCTTTTTATATCCTCTGCTTTAAGAAACTTAGTTAAAAAATAAATTTGTCCAATTTATTTTAAACTGTCATTTTGAACAATAGATCAGAAATGATTAAGTATTCCAGAGTTTTTAAGCATTCTTGTTATGTTAACATGGTAAGTATTGTTGTAGTAATGATATTATTTTTGTTCCATGAATAAGTACGAGTAAGCTTTTAATTTTAAGTTTCAATGCCGATTTTTTTAACCATCTATATAGGATCTTGACTCTTTGTTTAATTTCTAAATTACCCTTCCTTTATTTTAATCCTCTTCTTCCTGTATACCTCTCACTAGTCATCAGAAAATTCTGTTGTTTTTTCCACATGCTGCTTCCATTTCCATTTTTTTTTCTATTTCCTTCTTTTTTTTTCTGAGAGAAACAAAGAAGGATGTTGAGGGTCCCTTGGTTCTCCAGCTCCAGTTAAAGTAAGGGGAAAGAAGGGGCCTCCTATTTCTGTGGCACAGCCTGTGGAACCTATTATGGGATGAACAGGATAGACAAGCGGTTCATTCTGAAGCACCAAAAACATAGACCTTTGAAGCTGAATGTGATAGCCATGATCAGCCATTTACACGTCCATTATAATAAAAATGTGTTCAGGCAAGACTTTAGGAATAACCCAAGCAGGATAAACTTCTGCTTTAGCATTAGTGAAACTAATTTGTATAAGAAAAGAGACTGATGTGTGTTTCTACAAATTCGTAACCTATTTAGCACAGTAGAAAAATACTTATTAGCATTTATTCTTTATACATATGAAACTTGATTGCATCATTAAAGGGCACCAAATGCTAGTTTGTGCTGTTTTTCCCCCCATATTCAATCTGGTTCCAATTAGCAGAATATTTTACAGAGAATATATACAAATCAACCAGAATTATGGAAAATAGCATTTTTTTTTCTTAGGGCTCCCTGTCCTTTTGGCCTGTGATGACCCTCGACCTTTTACATAAGACACAAACAAGGTTCCCTTCTGTCTGAGTGATGCAGGTCTCACAAAGCTCCTCTGTATCTGACTAGGCTGAAAGAGAGTGACTGATTTGAGGTCTGATGGAATTCTCCCTCTCTTACATCCTGCATTAAAAATGTATCACATATATGTATTTATTTTATTGTTCCCAGAAATACTAGAAAGAGTTAGTTGAGAAGTTTACATTTTTAAAAGTATAGCTCACATAAAAAATGCTAATTTTGTAATTATTTACTCGCTCTCATGCCGTTACAAACCTGTATGACTGACTTTCTGCTGTGGAACACAAAAGATTTTTTGAGCAATGTCTCAAAGGTGTGGTTATCAACATGTTTCTTTTTTATGTTTCACAGAAGAAAGTCATTCATCACCCTCACATCATATGTAAATGATGACAGAATTTTCATTTTTGGGAAAACTAATTCTTTAAATTGGTTTAAATTCTGATTAACTGAAGTGATGGTTGGCATAACCAAACAGCTTGAGACTATGCGAACCCTTTCTGCCCAACACTATCCTGTATCTTTTATCTGTTCTTCCTTTACCAACAACTTAGCTAAGTGTATAAATGATAGCTATTGCAATGGTAGTTGCATAGTAAATATAAAGGTGAAATGTATAATTTCTGGACAAGTGCCATTAATGGAATTGCTGGTTTTCAAACAGGTTTCTTAAACATGCCCCCTTTCCTACATGGGTCAGAAAAACAGATAGCCTCATTTCAAAGTCATTGGTTGAGCCAGTTGTTACTCTGTCAAGCTACTTAAATGAATAGATGTAATTAAATAGATTGAGTTGTGTTGAGAAGTGCACAGTTGTTTTAAGTGAAGAGGTCCTGTAACTAAATATTACTCCTCCTGGGTTGATGCTGTTGCTCCAAACCACCATTTTATTCTTGAGGAGGTTTAAAATGTTCAAGCATTGGATGGTTCAGTGAAACCCGTGGAGAGAAATGAGGTGTTAGAATCCATTCAATGCTTCAATCATGTGCCTTGACACTAATGTGCAAGCTGGAGGCAACAGTCTCATTCCATGGATTTCAAGGCATACAGAAATTTCAAAATGTAGTCAAAAGTTCCAGTAGAGTTCAGAATCTAGCGAAAAGAATCTAGTCTAAACCCTTATTTATACTTTTGCCTATCTCAGCACCGCGAGCCTCCACTGACTGCGCTCACCTCCCCAAAGGATGTGAGGTGTTTGTACTATTCTTTTAAACGACAGGGGGAGACTCTGAATAATTGTCCTCTAAACCATCAGGAAGCAGCAGTGAGAACAGGGGCGGTTTCTTCATTAGGGCAATAGGGCGACGCACCACCAAAGTGACAAAAAGGGATGGATTTTTCAATAACATTCAACCACAGAGTTACACTAGCTGTCACTGCTAGACTGTTTGTTCTGCCTCTGGATATAGTCCAATCAGCGTCGAGTCACGCTCTGTGGAGTACCGCCTCTTTTTGGGCGATTTCACTCTGGCTGAGAATTGCCCCGAGTGCTTCCATAGACCTCCATTCAAAGAACCTTTTTTTCGAACTGCAGGCACTGCAACGCAATCTCTATGGGTTTCGGAAGGGCTCGCACTAACGTTCTTTCGTCATCATACGTAACCTTAAGTTGTTCAGTGATTGGTGGAAACAAACATACCTCTATTAATATTTTTTTTAAGCTGAAGTGACATCCAATAATTTCCTCAGTGCATAATTTACTTTTCACAGATATATTTTCCATCTAAAATAAATATTAGAAAGTCGAGGAAATATTTCCATTTTGCAGTCGACGAGTGGACGAGCCTTCAGCAAACACAAACTTCCGTGAAAGAGCGCGCCAGACAGACTGAGTTCAATAGAGCGCAATAATTCTGAGTAAAATACATTTTGCTAAAAATATTTGTTGTTGAAAATTTGTTTGTTTTTGTTGGCGAACATAATTATGCCATATGTAGAATTTCGAACCTACAACTAAGTGTATTTGTATGATAGCTGTAACTGTGTAAAGTGACTGTTGTAGGGTAGCCTAATCAAAATAGCCTAATAACTGGTCTGTTCTTTAGCGTTTATTTATTTTCATTTTTAGTTTAGTGTATTTAACTTCTGCTTTAAAAAAAAAAACATTTTCATTTCAAATTTTAGAATATAGCCCAGATAATGAGCCTAGGGACCTGTGATTTGGACCCTTTTTTGCACATAATATAGCATATACTACACAGTTACATTCATGTTTGTTTTTATAGCCTTCAGTATGAACATTGTTTCTAGGAAAATATTGGGCAGGATGTGAACTAACTTTTTTTTTTTTTAATTAAATACAGATTTTTTTTTTTAATTAAATACAGATTTTTTTTTTTTTTTTTTTTTATATCATTAGCTTATCTAAAACATGGTAAATTCAGTATTTAAAGCATGCCATAGGGCTGGCTATGGCATGCTTTAAATACTGAATTTACCATGTTTTAGATAAGCTAATGATACATTATTATATCACTTGTTAAATGGTTATTTAACAATTAGCCTATTCATTCCTGAATTTTTTTTTTTTTTTTTTTTGCGCCACCCCCCCAAAAAAATGTTTTGCACCAGCCGCCACTGAGTGAGAAGTAAGGTACACATGTGACGATGTTTGTTTTATTACACTTCACCAAACCTACACAAAGAATCAAAGAATTGTAAAAAATTGTAAAAAAAGAATTGTAAAAAAAAAAACAGTAAACCTTGAGATTTTTGAACAAAATCTATGGATATGAAATAGAGGTCGACCGATATGGGTTTTTCTCTGGCTGATGCCGATATTTAGAAATCAGGGCAACCAATGACCGATATATGATGCCGATTTTTTTGGGCCAATATGTTTGGACGATTTTTTTTCCCCCTTTATCTCATAAAAATTAACAGTTAAGTAATACATTATACAGAAAATTGCTTAAATTAAACATTTATTGAACAACACAAGCCTCTCCAATCGGCTGTAGAGTAGGGTGACCACCCATCCCGAAAGGGATGTCCCACAAGACTTAAGTAGTGTCCCGCATTTCATTTATGTCTGTATTTTTTTTTCATCCCTGAAATTACAATACCACAGTAAGAAATATAATAAAAACTGTGAGCATTTAAAAATCTATTTGTGCAGCCGTCATATTCTAGCTGTGAAAATACCCAACCAACGCAATCATAGAGAGAGGGTTTTCCCGCTGATGATAACTAAGTGGACAGTGAAAAGAGCTACAGCTACACCAGCAAGGATTTCATCTCACATACTGGATAAGAACCTCAAGAGCTGCTCAAAGCTGCCCAAATCGATGATTTAAAGCATGTAATCATCCATCCTGGTGTTAAATATTTCCAACGAACGGTGGCGATCATGCGCCACACGGAAATGGTTGAGCACCTACAAAAAAACGAGATATTGTCCATTTGTTTTAACCAATACAAAATTGCGAAATTCAGACACGACTTTCTTCTCACGTTAATAGTTCATTTAATGCGGGTTCTATGGCGTTATTATAATGAAAAATGTAGAGAGCGCATTATTGTAACGAGAGAGCATCAAATTTGCGAGCGATCTCTCCACTCACAGATGGATTTCCTTGCGCAAAACTGGACGCGCACGCGCTATCGCTCAGATATTACATCTGCGTGCTCAAAATTTGTCCTCCTGCATGTGCGGCCGTGAATCTAGAATTGTCTTCTCTCTAGGATTTAATGTTGTTTAATTTAATAAGCGCAACATTATAGTGTGGACACCCACTGGCAGAAACATTAATCGGTGCATATGCCAAGTTTGCCAACAAATGTAAATCAGTATTTACATAGCGTAATAGTTGTAAATTTAGTCTTCCCGCAAAATCACATCTACTGTCCTGCAACAGATCAATAGCCAGGTGGTCACCCTACTGCAGAGTGTGAGTTGCTCCATCTCACACGCAGACTCAGAGGGAGAGAAATTCTCCAGTAACATACAGAAACAGAATTGATAACGTCAGAGTTTATCTATGCAACGCAGATTTGTATAATAATTTAGCCGCTGGGCTCGTTACCAGGTTTTGGTGGCCGCGCCTACCTGTAGCCTAAACTACAGCTGGTTAAAGGCTCGCACACCCCGTCCGCATGCAGGACGTGTACAGCAGGTCATGTGTGAGTGACTTTTGATGAAATCCCAAGAGATATCTGAACCACACATAGGCAGCAACTTCATTACCCTTTTCAAGGTCCAGAAAGGTAGCAAAATCATTAAAATAGTCCATGTGACTACAGTGGATCAACCTTAATGTTATGAAGTGACAAGAATACTTTTTGTGTGCAAAAACAAAACAAAAATACAATGCTGACTCTGGAGCTGGCCAATAATGAGCCGGCGTTCTGACGTAGAACCCGGAACTGTGTTTACTATGTAAATGGCATGAATGCACTTTTTAAATTAACATGACATGGAAATTTTAATTAATATTTTTGAAAAAAGTATTTCATGCTCACCAAGGCTGCATTTATTTGATCAAATATACAGAAAAATATGTAAAATATTATTATAATTTAAAATAACTTTTTTTCTACTTTAATATAATTTAAATGTAATTTATTCCTATGATAGCAAAACTGAATTTTCACCAACATTACTCCAGTGTTCAGTCATATGATTCTTCAGAAATCATTCTAATATGCTGACTTGCTGCTCAAGAAATATTATCAATGTCGTTAACAGTTGCACTGCTTAATATTCATGTAGAAACTGCTGTAGCATTGTTTTTTTTTTTGTTTTTTGTTTTTGTCAGGATTATTTTTTTTGTAACAATGTAGAAGCCTTTACTATCACTTTTGATAAATTTTATGCAGCAAGGATGCTCTGAAGTATTCAAACATTTGAAAAGTAATGCATGAATATGGTAATGATACAATAACATGTTTTAGTACCATCAATGTGCCATAGAAAAGCACTGGTTTGTAACTGAATAGTGCTACAAATGGAAGAAGATTCTCGGTAGTGTACTTCGTCTGACCTCTGCTGCTGTGGGATGCCCATCTGCTTGATGTCTTTATATTTGTCCTTGTGCTCTGGACCCTGCCACTGTCTGGGTCAGATAAGCATGAGTAGAGGCCAAGTAAAGAAAACCCATGGTAATTTGGAATGACTCTGAATATGTTACAAACTAATACTATTTCTCAACAATTCTTGCTTTCCCAAAATTTGAATGAACATGAGAAGTCTCATATTTAATAAGCGTGGATCCTAACAGATACAGCTACGGAACTACATCCCAATGTATGAATGTGTTTGGAAATGGGGAGAGGAAACAGGAGACCACAGCTGAAGGAGCTCTAGTTTCAAATCCTGTGGCAGGAAACTCTGCCGGAGACTCACCCCTCCCTCTCACACTCTGTGTGCGTGTGTGTGTATTTTGGAGTATATAAAAGTATAAAAGCATCCTGTTTCACCTATCTGTTACCAGTTTAGTTAATGTTTTCATTTTACACAAAGTTGGATATGAAAGAACGAGCCTGCATTTGAAAAGATTGCTCTCCTTTTGAATTTCTCTGTGTTGTTGGGTATATGGTCACGTCTGTATATTTTCGGTTTATAAGCTTCCTCGTACTTGTGTCCCAGGCTATTGCTGTGACTCTATTTTTGCAGTGTTTACATAGTTAGTCACTGCTCGTTTGCGTCAGTCTTCCTCAATGCCCGGCTCAGTTTAGTGCTGGATATACAGGCACGCTAACAGATGCACGACACAGACAAGCTCTGAAATCTGAGGTAGAACATTTTAAACCGTGCTTCATCCGCGTCCTGTTTTGTCTACAATTTCTCTGTATCCCTCTGTGCTCGGACAGGAGAAACCTCAGTGTTGCTGCTTTATCTGCTATGGATTTCAAAACACACACATGCACACAAAAAGTATACAACCATGCACAGCTACACAAATGCTCACACGTGTGCACACTCTCACGGCCTCTGAGGTTAGGCTGGAATGTGTGTGATGTGTGATTGTGGAGGTTGGAGGTGGTGGAGCAAGTTCAGCTTGACATAGCGAAGCAGGGCCTCTCTCATTACAATCTAAACCAGCTCCCACTGCATTTTTCTGTCCCTCTCTCTCCTTTGCAGTCCCTTTCTGCCTGCAGTTCTCTTTTGCTTGCTATTTCTAACCCTATTTTTTTATACTTCTTTCGTTCTCTATCTCCTATCCTCCCTCCCTTGGTATATCTCTCCCAGCTCTCTTTAAATATCACTCATTCTCCCCTCTCTCTCTCACCAGTTCTGCCACTTTTCTCACTCTATATCTGCTGCTCCGACATTCTCTCTCTCTCTCTCTTTTGCTCCTCATGGGCTGCAGAGTGCATTGCAGCGACAGCTGCTGTTATAGCCATCAACTGCAGCCTCCACGGCAACCGTTACTGTGGAGGAGAGAAGACGGCAACAGCACTTCATACTGCAGACCCTACCTTAGTTACATGGTTCAAGACAATTACAAAGTGATTATGCCTTCTCTGTTGCTTCATATATATTGTGCCAAAAGTTTCACACAACTGCACTGTCAGAAAAAAGTGCAAAATATGTACCTTTAGATATACAAAAAGCTTGTTCCCTCAAAAGGGGCAACTTTGTAACTTATCTACCCCTAGCTGTTACTGTAGGTTGAATATTTTAATAACATCCATCTGTTTTTTTAAATCCATTTTATAGATCTTTTTGCTAACTAGGGCTGGGTGGTATGACAATATATATTATTACCACGTTATAAAATGTCTATCGTTAGAAATTTTGCTGTATTGTGTATATCGTGGTATGCAAATATATAGCTCTATTGACTGAAGAGTGATGAAATGCATGAATGAGAATATAAAGAGTGGGACGATCTTGATGTTAAAAAGAGTTATAAGCACAATATATCCTATAAAAAAGGAACTTGGTGTGGTGCTCTTGCTGACTGACAGCATAAGCGAGTGCACAGAAAGCCGCATCATTTAGCATGCAATCGTGAATTCAGTTCTCTTTCATGTCTTATACTGGTCAAATACACACACAATTATGTCAAAATGGCCATTGTGTGGAGTACTCATGTAAACACAGCTGGTTATGTCTCAAGTGAAAGTAAACATTTGTGTGTAAACCGGGTGTTTTTCAGTATAATAGATCCATGCGTTTGTTCTTAAAGTGACAGCAGCATAATATACCTACCTCTGTCATAATGTGAACCAAACAAGAAAAAATAACTTACTGATCTTGACTGAATACCTTTTTTTTTTTTTTAGCTTTAATAAGAATAAATTTACATTTAATTCATACAGTGAAGACTATGCAATTTTTAATAATACATTTGATTATTACTTTTCTGGACTAATTCTTACTACATGTTAAATAAACCTATTGTACCTAATTAATATTTTTGTAATATTGTTTTATTAATATTGTTATTTTTGTGTGCAACATTTAAAATCCAGTCAACAACCCATGTATAAAACAAAGTCTTCACCCTATATTTTGTCATTTTCAATAATCCATTACACTTGATTTTGTCACAATATAGCAGTCTCATATTTCAAATCAGAATAAAGTGGTTTAATCCAAGTCTTGTGAAGAGTTCGCTTTATATGATGAACAAATTTAATTTAAGTTTTTACTCACACATATAAACAACAATCGACTCACATGCATGAAGCGCATCACATAGTAAGCATGGAAGCTAAAACGTGTGTGAAGTGTGAGAACCAATTAGGTTTGTTCTAATGCATTGCGTAACGTATGAACGTTTAACATTCTGTGTTTACCTTATTTCATGCACTCTATGTGCTTTGATAATAAAAAGTCAAATGAAATGATATGATGTTCATACAAAGTGATTGTAGCCCTTCACAAGGCTTGGATTAAACCACTTGATTGATATGGATTAGTTTTATGATGCATTTATGATATTTTTGGATTTGGTTGTGTGCACTTTCAATGTAGGGACAGGAACCTCTCAGGTTTTGTTACATCTCAAGTTTTTGAAGATGAACAAAAGTCTTATGGGTTTGGAATGACATGAGGGTGAGTACATGACACTATTTCTTTTTTTCTTTTAAGGGTGGATATTTAGAGTAATAACTTGCATCCCTTAGGGGGAGATAAGGCACAGGGTTCCCTTTTGAGGGTACTGCACAAGTGACAAGCTTTTTTTTTTTTTCTAATAGTTTGTAATAAATGTAGTTGTGTTTATATTTTGGGGCATATTCATGAAAGATTGATGCTGAAAAATACTTTACAGCGACGTATCATGTGCTCTGGACTATGAACATTCACAGCCCGAGTGGACTTAAATTTTGACCTTTTACCTTAGTTTTGTTTTAGATATGACAATCTTCTACTCATAATTAATTTCTAAATGCTTAATCTTTGATTTCATTTTCACCAGAAAACAACTGTAAATCTTCCATTATGCCGTAAAACTTAATAGCGCGTCCGCCCACTGAAAAACATTATTATAAGAAAAAATGATGAAATTAAAAGCAACTTATTGTTTTCATTTAGAATTCAGCGTCTTGGTCACACTTCTGTCCTCTTCTATCCAAGTGTACTAGCCTGAGTCTTGAAATCAAATCATCTAATTTCTACAACCTGTGACTTTAAGTCAAGGATTCAGTGGGCACTTTCTGCATTACGTCACTGGCATCAGAACCAGGCTAAAATGGTGCAGCAACTTGATTTTTGACAAGAGAGGTTATACCATGTTGTTGAATATATTCTGTGGATATCAGGTGCTTTTGCTGATCTTCAGTGCAGCTCCGCAGTGCCATCTCTACTCTTACCATTATTGTGCCAGACCTTCTTTACTTACTCTGCTGCCCAGACTGAGAGGACCAGAAAGCCTCCTGTTAAAGAGATGCAGATTTATGCGCAAGCAAAGGCGGGGCCCTGTGTGTTTTGATGAAAGAGATCTATGAGAAAGGCTCGCTCATATGCTTCTAGTCACTCCCTCTCTCTCTTTCTCTCTCCTTCTCTCTATCGCTACAACCCCCCATACCCCCCCACCACCACCACCACCCCGCCTCAATCTTTCGCCTGCTCCCTCTTTTCTCTTCTATAACGGTCTCACTTTAATATGTATGCAAATGTGCCCGTCCTCCATCCCCTTAATTGTCTGGCTTCCAGCAGTCAGAGTGTGTGTGTGTGTGTGTTTGTGTTTTACAGTGCCTCAGCTCTCCTCACTAGCCTCTGCTGGCAGAATCACCAAACCTGCACCTGAGCTCAGAAAGCAATGGCAGGGTTACGCCATTCTGTCACTTTGATAAGCATTCCCAGTAAAAGCTGAAAATGGCTCTGAAAGTACGTTTACCCTTTAGCTAACATATATAACTGCCCATATCGGAGCCCTGTTTGAAATAAATTGCGTTGTATTCAGAAATGAGAGATTTGTGATCAAATCCTGGTACTAGAACGGTTGGGGTTCAATTAGATAACTGTGATAGGATATGATAGAAAATGAGACATGAAGTGAAAGTACTATTAAACAATACAGTTACCCTTTTAGTTCTTCTATCCTAATATGCAACTGCAAATTCTGTACTAAATTGGCACAATCTTGGCACTAAACTGCCATAGCCTATTGCTATTTTCAGCTGCTTATAGACATGCTAGGCAACTTTGCTTGTGTTGGTCATACTACTGCTCTACGCTCCATTGAAACCTGCAGGTTCACTGAAAGCTGCAGATCTCACATAAGCTACTGCAACATGCAAGCACTTCAAACACACATAACCTTGAGAGGATGTTAAAGGCAATTTTCTACAATATTAGGTACTTGCCACCTACTTGATAATACAGTGCTGATTTCAACAGCAAGATTTACAATACATTTATTTGTCAGCAACTATTTATTTTTCCTGGAAGAGGAGGAGGTGGTGAAAGGAAACTGTAACTGTGTTTTCATTTCATAATGGTTGAAGAAAATAATCAATGTAACAAGTTTTGACATTTTTATAGATTTATGCAGGTTTGATAATCACTAAAATCAACTAAAGGAAATCTATCCACAGAAGCTGAACTATAATAATAGTGTGGCAGATATGTATTTATTATTGATTATGTTTGTGATGTTGAACATCCCTTCATAACAAGTTGTTTCTGGAAGATGATAGTGTTTTGGCATTTTCCTAAACAAATTTTCTGTTTTATCACTTGTTTAAAATTTTTGTGCTGATATAGCACCAGAGTCTCCAAAGTGGGCTCTAAAGTATAATTCAAAACATCTCTGTGCACACTTTCCACAGAAATTGTTATTTGACTTTTTTTAAAAAGCATAGTTGCCATTTCACTGTGTCTATTTGTTCTGGCCAATTGGATATTCAGTATCTTGCATTCAATAATTGACACTGTTGAATAGTATGGTGTCAGTATGTAGAAATGGCAAGAGAATGGAAATGTAGGGTAAAGAGACGAATCGGAGCTCCAGTCAATTAATGTGTCGGAGTGTTGTGCAATGTAACTTCACAAAAGTATGGCAAACCCAACGTATCTTATTAAAATGATGGGAGATGGATAACAAAGGAGAGTGTTTGACAGGTGGGGGGTGTTTGTGTCAATCAGGCATTTGGATGTAAATGAATATGTCTTCAGATCTGTTTTCATGTTTTCGGATGGTGATGGTTTGTGTGAGTATGTTTTACAGTTATTACAGCTGAGCGCTGTATTGAAAATCCTACTTTTTATTCTTTTAGCTCTCCAAAAATTGCTGCCGTTAATTCACCCCATGCCGCTTATTGTACAGACTCTGTTCAAACTTTTTGTATACATTTTCAGTAGGTGGCATTTGGTTAAAAAGTGTAGTCAATCATATTGATTACGGTAATCATATTAACCACAATTATTTGTCTATATTAATATTTACTGTCAAAAGCCCTCGAATAAAATTAATACAAAGACATTACAAGGGTGTGGTAGATGAGTAAAGTACTGAATAGACATCACAAAAGTGGCTTTAGAAGTCATTAGTGTTTGTAATGGTTATTTCTATTCTGTTGAACATGAGATATAAACCTAAGTTTGTCATCCTGCATTGCAATATTTTTAAATTGTTGGTCTGTGTACATAGGCAGCCATGGGTGCTGGGTTTTTATATGTTGTATTGAGTTTTATAGTTTTTTTGTGTTGCCTGCTCTCTTTGTGTTTTAGTGAGGCGACTTGCCTTTGGTCAGTGGTTCATGATTAATTCAAATTTTTATGCCATTATTCTTTCTGTTTTTTTTTTTTTTTAATCACATTAAGTTAACGTGTTAAATGACAGCCCTGATTGTCAGTCTGTAATACCTGCATTGTGATTGTTTTTTTTTTTGTTTTTGTTTCTTCATTATTTTAAGCATATAGATACAGGAGGCCCCACCCAACCATGAAGAAAAACACATTTATAGTTCCTTTACCATAGCTGCTCATACATTTCTACAAGGACATTCAAGAGAAATATCCAATAGATTAGTCCTTTTTATTCTAAGCTACTTGTAGACTGCTTGTTTTTTATTAAATAATTGATCAAGTCTTTGGGATATTTCTCTTTATTTTAAATACCAATGCTGGCACGCCATCAAAAGAGTAGTGTTAAAGGGGTGACTGATTATGCTTTAACTTTTTAAACTCTAGTTATTGTGTAATATTGCTGTTAGAGCATAAACAACATCTGCAAAGTTACGACGCTCAAAGTTCAATGCGAAGGGAGAACTTGCTGTTTAAAGACTACAACAAATGGCTAGTAGGGACTACAACGAGCTTCTTCCTGGGTTAGTGACATCACTAACCCTAAAGTTTACATAAACCCTGCGCTTGAGAACACGCAACAAAGGGGGAGAGGGCACATAGGGCTGCTTTAGCGATGAGGAAGAGTTGTTGTAGTAGAGTGTTGTTGGCATGCTGTCATTTTACGCCGGACTGCTTCACAAATGAGGGTCAATTCAATGCTGGATTTGCACAAAAAATATTAACATGATGGCACATGCTAGTCAAATTAACGCGTGCTAGTTGAATCAACTCCACAGCAACTACATAAATTTATCCACAAACCATTCAGAAACGTCCAGTTGCATTCTAAAAGTTACAACTTCTTCCTGAGTCTCTCGATTAGTGTCCAACTCCGGTTTGATCAATTTAAGGCTGAACACCATTACCAACAACTGTCATTTTGGCTGTGTAAAATGCTTTAAGGCAGCTTTGTTGTTATTGAGCAACTAAAGCGTGAGCTGATAAAGCTCCTCCCTCTTTTGGAAAACAGGCCAGGAGCAGCAGCTCATTTGCATTTAAAGGAACACACAAAAAGGCGTGTTTTTGCTCACACCCAAATAGGGGCAAATTTGACAAGCTATAATAAATGATCTGTGGAGTATTTTGAGCTGAAACTTCACATACACATTCTGGGGACACCCAAGACTTAAATTACATCTTGTAAAAAGGGCATTATAGGTCCCTTTTAAAGTTTTAGGTGGAATTGTGTTGGTTTCTGTTGGCTGTGCGCAAGAACCATGCTCAGTCAATGTGAATAGTTACTTTATTGGATTTCACTGTATGACAAGGCAGTGACGTGTGAGGATGAAAGGATATGTCCTGATCAGACAGACACGTGCAGACTAACAACATCAAACATCAACAAAAACAGACAAGCATAACATCAGACAAGACTCGTTCCTTCACTCTAACAGATCATCAATCAATCATTTTAAATGATCTGCATGACTATCTTGGCCAGCATTCAGTCGCTGCTGTGTTCAAACTGCACGATGTATCGGCGACAGAAGGTTTCACACTGCATGACTTTACAATAGGAAGAATCGCCGACAACTCTGTCTGGCACGCAAACTACGTTTCACAACCAAACACACGCAAGATGTGACAAGGAAACAACGCGATATCATTCGTGCAAGACCGGAGTTATTATTATTATTATTATTAAAAACGGTAGCCCGCAAGAAGCTTGCAATACAAATTGCCTGTGCGCTGATTTGCAGTGAAAACAAGAAAAAGAAAAGAAGAATATGGAGGAGGAAATGGTTGGGGAGACTGTGGATTGTGTCTTCTGCAACGAGAGTTGGAGGTAAATAAATAACTTTTCAATGTGCTGCTGTTGCGGATGGTCAAGCATATGTTTGTGCTTTGTTTCTGTTTGATATAATTGTAATGTTTATCTGAAATGAAGCCATGCTTGTTGATGTTGTGGTCTATAACTCCTCCCCGAACTCCCCGCTGCTCTGATCTTGGTCTCTCATTGGCTGTCGGTCATCGCCGATGTCGTTTTCGGTCAGAACACTTTTCACACTGCAGGATTTTGAATCGCCGACAGGTCCAGATATTTAGCATGCCAAATATCTCACGGGTGTCGGCGATTCTCTCAGAACACGTCTTTGCTCATTCACACTGCGTGATTGTCACTCGCGTGAACGAGCACCGATTTGCCTGTGATTTCGGGCATTTGTCTGCGATTTCTCAACCTGTCGGCGAGCCAAAATCGGGGCTAAAATCGTGCAGTCTGAACTCGGCTTAAGAGGAATTTAACTGAAGCTCTGTCTTTTGACACTACCCACAGAGTCTGTTAGTCAGGTAACACTACTGTTGGCCCAATCAGGTGTTTTTCCAACAAATTTATCAATCTCTCAAGTATTTGTCAGAAGTAGGTGTGAAAAGCTGCAGAGAGGATGAGGGCAGAGCACAACAATCTGCAGTCCAGTCAGTTTTATTTTGCAGTTATTGCATTAATGGTATCAGGACCTCTCACAAATGTTCAGTTGCACTTAACAAAATGCACAAATACATTATACACCGTTTTGAAAGCTCATAATGCAATCCACAAACGTACATCAGACATAATGCATGTAATTTAATTTACAAATAAATAGCAAACTGTTTGCATATGTACTGCTTGAACCGTATGCATATTTTGAAGCAGGTTGTCATTATCTTTCATCATTAAGTACCAAAAACATTTTTTAGTGTTTCATGACCCTTTAAAAAAAATACGTGTGCATTCTTTTGATAATTGTTTATTTTCACAGGACATTTCAAATGCTTTCATTGAGGTCAGTGACTATTATAATCATGTTTTTTTGCTGGCAAGAACTAGATTAACTAGAATCACAATTGGTATATCATAATTGGTCTACAAGCTAGACTTCTGCAAGGAGCAAGATGTGTTGTTTCATTTGCATTGCTCTTTGGTCACCTTAATATTGTTTCCTTCTGTCAGATGCGACCAACAGCGAGTGTTACACGACCACATGACACAATGACTACATGCATTTCGCATGTCATTCCATTTTAAGTGGCATCTGGAACATGGCATCTGGAACGTTCACCAAGCTCATTTAAGAACATTGGGCTTCAAATGTTAAAAACCGGCTTTCGGTTCTGCCTTCACTCTACCCGACTGCTGTATTCCGGGAATGAGAGGGAACATCAAGAAAGAGAGAAATCTATGAAAAGCCTCCCAAGGGTAGAGGTTGTTTCCTAGGCAACGTTTCATTGATTGGCTGCGCTGGAAAAGAGGCTCTAGGTTCTGTGTGTGTGTGTGTGTGTGTGGTTATGAACAACATTGATGTGCTCTAAGAAATATGTTGTTGAGCATGCGTCTTCGTTACCATTTCTCACTCCGTTAAGACCTGACGATAGTTTTGAAAATCAGTGTGCAGTGTGTCCGTTCAGTCACTGGCGAAAGTACCTTTTTTTTTTTTTCCCCATTTTTATGACTTTCAGTAAAGTAGCCTCCTACGATATGGCAGTGCTGCTAAATATCAGTCTCTTTTTCTGTGGTCATTACATTGGTAACATATGATCACTGCAGCTATAACATTAACTCTAAAGTCTTCAAATGATTAAAAGGTATGATTCATATTTTGAATATGTAAAATCCTAAATTTAGCAGATGATATTTATCCTGGCAGTTTCACTACACTTATTACAGTGAATCTGCTCCTCGTCTACCATCGAGTCTGCACCTCATCTACTGACCATGATACAGCCATATCTTATTTCAAGTTGTGTGCAATGGTTGTTTAAAGCAAGTCGTTTAAAAAAATAAAAAAAAAGTTGTGCGAACAAATACTGCGGTGGCTATTAGTATTTAAATCTAGCAGGTTTGGTGTCTCGTGTTTCATTGATTGGTAGGGTGGTACTATTTAAGCAAGCCGTTCCATACCAAGCCATCCCATGCAGTGGAAAAGCACGAAAAAGTAAGCGTTACCGAGCCGTACCGAACCATACCGTGCATTGGAAAAGCACCATTACTTTACTCCTTTCCTCCAATCACCTGGCTTCTGGTATGCAACCTCTACTAATAACAGTTAATTAAATTAATTTCAAGTTAATTTGTGGAAAGTTTTCATTTATTTTAAATATAACACAACCACACTTAGCACAAGTGTAAAAAAAAATAAATAAATTGAGGTTTATGGCAATATGTGGTTTTTATTTCATTTAAGCAGTTTGCAAGTTTTTTAAAAACAATTTTTTTTTTTTTTTTTTGATTTATGTAAGACGCAATAATGGCTATAATGAGCAAATTATGCAAGTACTTTTATTTATTTATTTATTTATTTTTTATTTTTTTAAATGTAAATCTGGCCATAGACTGTAAATCATTTCAGAACTCATAGATTGGCGTCATTAATCTTAAAGCTTCTTATACCATGGTCTGTCTGAATACTCTATTCTGATAGAAGGTGTGCAATAAAACCGTTTAATGCACAGGTAGTTCCAAGTAAGTTTAATCACCGTTCTACATTAATGTGCTGTTTTCATTGAAGTACACACACACACACACACACACACACACACACGCGCGTCACTTGCTCTGTTTTCATTGAAGCACACACACGCATATGTCATTTGGAGATTGTGATGCGCACAAAGAAACATTCAGGAGCACAGAAAGCTGTCCCGCGACTTTTATTAATTAAATGGCTTCGCTACTGAATCGATACATTATATTTTTCAGCAACGAGGGGGTTATATCGCTGGTTTTGAAGTAATTAAACTCTTCATTGTTAATAAAGAGAGACATGCATCTCTCTCTCTCTCTCTCTCTCTCTCTCTCTCTCTCTCTCTCACACACAATAATAAATTCAAATAAATGCTATAATTAATTAATTCAAATAGTTGTAACCGTACGCACTAGTTTATCTCTGTGTCTGATTCAAAGCAGGCAGAATGCCAGATCAAACGAGTCATAACTGACGAAAATAACACATTTTTACTTTTCCGGTCAAATATTGAGCTGCAAACATCAATAACTGCTTTAAGTTATCAATGCTGGCAAATGGCCATGTTATAAGTGGGATAATACACGGCTAGCTGTGTATTAAACGATTTGAATGCACTCCACGTCGGGCAGTTCTTTGCCTCCAAGTTGTGCTTTAAAATCTTTTAATGCACAGCTAGCCATGGATTATCCCCTTCTTAATATCTAATTTAAATGAAATATGAAAAACAAGTATCTGTCAGTCAGTTTGCTTGATCATAAAGTTATACAAATACATTCAGAACTACATTTATATAACTGCATATTCAAGAATTACGTTTACACAATCAGGTTTATAATTAGTCAATATATTTTGATTTTTATATATTTGGATTGTTATAAAATTAATTATTGTCTTGTGTATATGCAAACCATTGAATGCATTAGAAATGTATCAGTCTAACACAGGCTGTACATTGCCAACACAAGTCATCTCCCTGATTAGCTTTATCGCCAACCCTTTAGTACTTTCATTGCATTCAAATGAATTCCTCCACATGTTTAAAGCACAAGCCTCCCCACTAGCCTTACAGATCTGTCCTCCTGAAGCCAAAGCTACCGACTTCACCATGTGCCTTGTGAAGACTTCACTGTCTCTCTAGAATCACTAATTGGAAAACGCTGCAAGTCAGATCGGCAAACTGTCGTCACATGACCAGAGGGTTTCACTGACAAACAGAAAAAATCAACCAATCAAATAGCAGCATACTTTGTAACGTTTACAACTGCCTCTGTCTATTTGTCAATTAGCTGAGGTGGAAAAATTGCAAAATGTATCGATCAGCATTCTTGGATGTCTCAGGAGACGGGGAACTGGTGCCGTCATAAAAGAGGGACTGATATGGCATCAAGTCAGGAATCTGTAGTGTAGCGTTTTGATGATGTCTGGCAGGTTTCGTTTATAAGGCACCCCAGTTTCTGTTTGTGTGTCTGTGCATGTGTGTGTACATAACAGAGTGTGAAAGGAGAAAAGGCAGACATCGATTTGTGTCCACTTGACTGCAGATCCCTGCCATCATAAAAAACGGTTATGGAGCACCACCTGCACACATTAAAGCAGAAAAACCAATAGCAGTGCTGTGCAGTTTAGTGGAATGGAACATTGTAATAACAGAACCATTTTGGGAATCATCACTGGTGGTCTAGAATCCTTAAAACTCCAATAGTTTGGTCTGTATCTAAGAGGAAAGCTGCGATGAAATTGCTCATATTTGTCTTTATTTTTACAGACATGCTCTTCCATGTATACTTATTTAACAGACACTCCTGTATAATAAAACTTAAATGGATAGTTCATCCAGAAATGAAAGTTTTGTCATTTACTCACCCTCATGTCTTTCCGAGCCACTTTATTTCTTCTGTGGAACATAAAAGTATGTCTCAGTTTTTTTTTAAACATGCAGTGAAAGTCAGAGTGGTTAGTCTTCAAAATATATTTTTTTGTGTGTGTTCCACTGATGAAAGTAAGCCATACAGGTTTAGAATAACCTAAGGGTGAGTAAATAATGACAGAATTTTCATTTTGGGCGAATTACCCCTTTAGTCTAAAGTATACTTCAGTTTTAATGCGAACGATAAGCACTTGCGTACAGCTGAGTATACTGCTTTAATACTGCGTGTGAACATGGATGGTTGAATGGTTGACATATGTGACCCTGGACCACAAAACATAAGTAGCACGGGTATATTTGTAGCAATAGCCAACAATACATGTGGGTCAAAATGATCTATTTTTCTTTTATGCCAAAAATTATTAGGATATCAAGTAAAGATCATGTTCCATGAAGATATTTTGTAAATTTCCTACCATAAATATATCGAAAATGTATTTTTGTGCGTGGATAAGCATTGCTAAGCACTTCATTTGGACAACTTTAAAGGCGATTTTCTCAATATTTCGATTTTTTTGCACCCTCAGATTCCAGATTTTCAAATAGTTGTATCTCGAACAAATATTGCCATATCCTAACAAACCATACATCAATTGAAAGCTTATTTAGATGATGTAGAAATCTCAATTTCAAAAAATTTACCCTTATGACTAGTTTTGTGGTCCATATGTGCTCTAGAAAGTTTCATCTTTGTACAGTGCGCTATTTTTCTCCAGTTAAGACCGATAAAATATTTCTCAACCCCCTTACACAAGCACTCATCAACATGGGCATCTACTGTTGTTCTTTGGTAAACTATCCCTATATGAACACTCATGTTCCTATTCATGCATGAATGTATGTTTCTGTGTTGGATGTACATATTACAGTTTTCTAAGGCCACACCTCACTAGGTCTCTCAGTTACTCTAGTAAATGGATACAGGTTTCGGTGAACCCGTTCACCCCCCACAGAATGAGAACTCTCTCATTCTGACAATCCCTCTCCCCAGTGACATCATCGCTCTCTGTCTAGCCTCGGATCAGTGACGTGTCAGCAGGCAGCCCTTTAAACCAGTAAGCATTTCTGTAAACTGCCAAAAAGTTCAGTTTATCTAATATAATGCACTAATATGTGTATCAAGGTATTAATCTGAAGTAGGGCTGCACGTGGACCTTATTGAGACTTTATCAGACCTCTTGAAATCTTGAGAGGTATTGGTTATATCTCTAAACAATGATTCCCCTCTTTCTCCTTTTTTTTCCCCCCTCTTGTCTCTGTATCTTATGAATGTGGGCGGATCCTGGGCTTTGTTGTAAATAGTTATAAATCTAAATTGTTTAAGAAATAAAGAATAAAAAAAAAAAAAAGTAGGTCTGCACATTATTGAAGAAAAATGCAACATGCGATATGATAATGTGTTAAGTGTGTAAAATCAATTTAAATTATATTTAAATGTATTTTAACGGAAATGTGTTTAAAACGGAAAATGATGTAACTGACATACATGTTCCACGTTCTTTCTGTGAGAAGAAAGCATCCCTACGTCTTCTGAGCAGCAATCTTTTACAGTAGCATTACATAAAAAATAAGTGTCATTTTAATGTGAGTGTAAACCAGAGGTTTCCTGGAGCCTCCCAGCACTGCACATTTTGGATGTCTCCCTTATTAGACAAACTTAGCTCAAGTCATGCAGTCTTTATTAATTAGCTGATGAGTTGATCCACCGCTGATCAGCTATCTTTAATAAAGGAGACATTCAAAATGTACAGCACTGGGGAGGCTCCAGATATAGTTTGACAAAATCTGATGTGTAAAAAAAAAAAAAAAAAAAAAAATTAAAATACCACCACAAGCTTCCAGCTTGGTAATATATAGTTATATCAACCTGAAAACTTAACATCAAGATCATCCAAGTAAACAAAACACCTCAAACTAGGAGTGGACGATTATTTTTGCTATTGTACTTTATCTTTGTTATTAAAAATAAGAACACAGATGCAAATTATAAACAATAGGAAAAATACAATAAAAAAAAAGGTACAAATGGAGTAAACCGTGCTCTAAGTTTTTCAGGTAGGCTTACATTAGGTTTAAATAACAGTAGCATTCAAGTACCAAAAAAAAAAAAAAGAAATTGAATAATCAAACATAATATAAAGCACTGTATAGTTTGTATTAGTTTTCACTGTATGAATTAAATATAAACTGATTCTTATTTAAATTTACAAAAGTTATTCAGTCAAGAGCAGTGAGTGATTTTCTGCCTTTTGTTGGTTACCATTAAGGACACAGACAGCAGCTGGTATATTAGTTCACTTTCAAATGAAAATTAGCCCAAGCTTTACTCACCCTCAAGCCATCCTAGGTGTATATGACTTTCTTCTTTCTGGTGAACATAATCGCAGAAATATTAATAAATATCCTGATGCATCAGAACTTTATAATAGCAGTGGTAGGGTTCAATGAGTATGAGCTGAAGAAAGTACTTCCGTCCACATCCACCCATCATAAATATGTGCTCCACATGGCTCCGGAGGGTTAATAAAGGCCTTCTGAAGCGAAACGATGTGTTTGTTTAAAAAAAAAAATGTATATATCAAGTTATAAAGTAAAATATTTCGCTTCTGCATGAGCCGCCTTCCTTTACTGAAATTGCGAAGAAAGTGTAAACTGTAAACTTTTCCATATGTTAAATAGGGAAGGCGCATGACGTAGAGTAAGCTTTGCGAACTGCAAGAGTTTTATACTTTCTGCGTACGTTGAATACGGATGGCAGCTAATGTGGAAGCAAGATATTTTACTTCATAACTAATGGCTATTTTTTTATACAAACACATCGTTTCACTTCAAAAGTCTTTTATTAACCATCCGGAGCCACGTGGAGCACATATTTATGATGGATGGATGTGGATGGAAGCATTATCTTCAGCTCATACTCATTGAACCCTATCACTGCCATTATAAAGCTTGGATGCGTCAGGATATTTATTAATATTTCTGCGATTATGTTCATCACAAAGAAGAAAGTCATGTACACCTAGGATGGCTTGAGAGTGAGTAAGGCTTAAGGTAATTTTTATTTCAAAACGTCTATGTTCATAGACAAACATCCATGTCTACAAAAAAACGTTGATGTTCATATTTGGCCATATAAGCTGCTGGAGAAGAACTGAATTCTGGATTGCACGCTGTTTTAGTAGCAGCTTTCTGTGTGCATGAGTACCACATTGAGTTTTTTTCATGGCTTATTGTGCTTAATAACTCTTTTTAACATTAAGTGTCACACGAATGTAACAGTCATGTGTCCAGTCTATGTCCAGTCTAATTTCTGCTATCAGCCATCTCTGCTATTGACCTAAAACTTTGACTTTTCATAACTTTTTGAAATACTGTCATTCAGTTATCGCAAGCCGTTGCAATAAGCATATTGCAAAATGTACATTTGCGGTATTTCAATAATTTCATGTGCAGCCCTAACCTTAAACAATCATTGTTTTAAATGCAAAATTATTATCCTGTGTCACATAATAATAAGGCCTCAGGACCAGCATGATCTACAGGGTAGGCAAGCACATATGGATGGGTTAAGTCCAATTAAAAATGGTCATACTTTATGCATTCATCAGCAAAGGTAATTGACAACATTTTAGTAATTAAAAGGAAATTCAGCCATGTAATCTCTCCCAGAAAATCATCCGACTATGACTTTTTGGAAAAAGAGAATGAGAAATATACACTTTAATAGTTTTTTTTGTTAGTTTTTTTTTTACTGTATTTTATGTTGTCACTTCAGGACATAAAGTTTTTACAGTGAAGAAGACAAACTCAAACTTTATAACATATAATCTGAAACATAATAGAGTTATAAAATACAAACTTACCACTGTGAAAATTTCTGCTCAAGTCGTGCTGGCAAAATTGGTTCTGGTCTATATGCTTTACTGTATCAAACTGATACAATAATGCTGACATTTTTAGAGTAATCAGGAATAGAGGAGCTGCAATAATGTACAGTATGTGAAAAATAATGTGTTTTAACATTAAAGCATGTTATCCTATTCTTTTACACCCAATAAACAAAATAATAAACTTTTAAAATATGGTCATATGACCCCTTTAAGAAATGTGGCATACCTATTGATAGGAAGTTACATGGAGGAAACTGGTTAGATCTTCTTGGATTTACTTGTACTATCACATAAAATGCAAAGTAGTGTAAATATCACTTTTGGATTTTGTTGTTAATCTACAATGTTCTGAATGACACAATAGACTATTTACAGCTAAACTGTGCATGCAAAGACAATAATCCACACCAATCCTCATCCAAATGAGAAAAATCCTTATTTAATAAAATGTTGTATTTATTACATGTATAGCATATGCAAATATTATTTATACCATACATACTAAGCATATTTCAGACAGTTTTACATCAATAAAACTGAACTGTATTATATGTTTTTGCAGACATATTAAAATATGAGGCTTTTGAATTCTGTTTTTTGTCTCATGGCAAAACTTAGTGTAGTTTGACATAAAATGTAGTGCCACCCTGTAGCGTTTCACATGTGTAAATCAACCCAAGTATGCTGGAATTTTGATCTCCATATAGGTTTAGAAATAGAAGGGTTCTTGCTAAACAGTTTATGCTTGGTTTCCTGTTCTTAAGAGGAAAAAAGAAGGAGAAGGCAAAGTTGGAAAAGTTTTCAGTTTCCTCTGTAGCCCTGCACATTAGATGGAAAGGGGAAAAAACGAGCAAAGAAATGAGGGAGGGAGAGAGAGTGAGCAGAGGGAAGTGGAGATTGTGTGTGTGTGTGTGTGTGAGGCATTTTGTGGCATCTGCTTTTGTCCAGTTCTCTCACTAGATGCTGCTAGCTTTCCCCTTTTGCTCTGCTTGCCGAGCTGAATTTTTTTAATCTGTATCCATATGGTGGACAGTCAGACACGCTGTTCCGGTATACTAAAATGTCTGCATTTGAATTCATTCCACCCAAAGTTCTTACCTTTTAGAATATTTTGTGTATTCGTCTTCCGTATTGCATTGTGAGTGAGTTGGGAAAAATAGAAGTTAAACCTCTATAATTCTCAATCCATTTTAGTCATTCTAGAGCTGTGTGTTTTGACAACCAACCTTTACATCAGAGAAGAAGAGAAGCTCTGGAGTAAATGTATTTTTAACGGATAGACTATGAAGTGTCTGTATAGCACTCCCCTAATGGTCTCGGAGAGCATTACCTGGTGCTGTGAAATATTGGCATAAGAGAGATGGAGTGAGAGATTGTGTAGGGCAATCTGTGTCAGTAGTCTTTCTCTCCACCTTTTGGTGTAAAGGGGGAATGGTGCTGGAAAATGAGTGACTAGAATAATGAGCTTTGTACCCACCCACATGCATTTCTCTCTTAGTGGCAACAAGAAAAAAAATCCCATATACATTATCTTAATTTTAGGTTGTTTAGCTCAACATATTGATTTATATGTATGTTTATCTAAACAACCTTATGATAACATGCATTTACTTCTACAAGAAAATTTGTTTAAGATATTAAGAATTGTTTTTTTTACAGAATATATCCCATAAATGACCCCATTTTTTATGCCTTGTTTTCTTTTCTTGTTTTAAGCAAGAAAGGTGTTAAGCTTCTCAAGTAAGTATATCTTATGGTTTGATTTTTTTTTTTTTTTTTATAAAAAAAAAGATTAGTTTTACAAGTTTCTTCCTCATTTCTCAGTCACTTCACAGAAACGTTCCCACTTTTTATTCTGAGAATTTGTCTTTCAATGTGAACCTGTTCCGCTCATTTCTACCAGTCAGCACTGAAAAGGAAGCACATCATTGCTGTTTAAAGGCATTATAGCTAAAGAACATGTGACAGAGGACATACGGTAAATTCTTACACCAGCAAATGACATGGCAGTTGAGTGAGATTCGTTGTTTCATGTCGGTACCTTTTAGTTGTAAAGCACTTCTGATATCAGTGAAAAAAGTTGGGTCTTGTTAATGTATGGTCCCATTGTGAAGATTCACAAATATAAAGTAGGAGAATATTATTGTGAAGTCTATGCCTATGTACAAAAACGTTTAATAAATATAAAAGAATAAAAACCATTAAAAAATTGGGATTTGTAAGGTTAAAAAAAAAAAAATATATATATATATATATATATACATATAAATATATATATATATATATATATATATATATATATATATATATATATATATATATATATATATATATATATATATATATATATATATATATATATATATATATATATATATATATATATATATATATATATATATATATATACATATAAATATATGTGTGTGTGTGTGTGTGTGTGTGTGTGTTTTTCGCCAAGGCTGCATTTGTTTGATTAAAAATACAGAAAAACAGTAACATTGTGATATATTATTACAATTTAAAATAACCAATTTCCATGTTAATACATTTTGAAATGTAATTTATTCCTGTGTTGCATGGCAAAACTACATTTTTAGCATCATTCCTCCAGTCTTCAGTGTCACATGATTCTTCAGAAATCATTCTAATATTCATAACCTTCGTGCCATACTGCCAACAGTACAAATTTTGGATATCTCCCTTATCTGCCACACCGGTTTCAAGTTTTGGAGTCTCTACTAAAGAGCTGATGAGTTGAACCAAGTGTGTTTGACTAGGGAGACATATACAATGTGATGTGTTGAGGGAATCACTGTTATGGCCTATCTGGTCTATCTTTATTACTGTTCCATTTAATGAAACTTTATTGCAGTGACTGCTGTTCTAAACCAGGACAAAAGAACTAGTGTACAACATTACTGCTAAAAATGGTTTCATAGAGTTCATATGGTTTCAACAGAAGTGGTCAGGCAATTCTATGAGTGAAGGAAAACAGGGGAGTTATTCCATCCTATGTTAATCTGGTAGATTGAGTAAATCTCACAGCCATCTGGACCTCTGAGTACTGTCACAATAGTCTCTCTCTGTCACGCTCTTTTTCTCTCTCTCTCTCTGTGATGTAATATTCTCAGATAAGCTGAGCTCACATCACTTCCTCTTTTGCAGCTGTTCTCATAAGAGTAATTCTCTAATACTAATGACGAGATTATAATGTTCACTGCTTCTGATCTTCCAATTGAGGGCCCATGGCTTGACATTTTGCGATGATCATGTCTCCATTATGACCCTGCTATGTGCAATATGACCAATTCAGTTCAACTGGCACAGATAACTTGAAATAAATAACTTGAAAATAAGGACCAATTCAAATCTAACTGCTAAATCCATCTCCGAAGTTAACTGTGATGATGCTAGGAATCATCAGGGTAAGTCACTGTAAGATTTCAGTGTGGAACTGGGGCAAAATGAAACATCAGGCTAGCACAATGTCAAAAGCATATATCTGCAAACAGTGTTCAATAAAATATCAGCAAATTCAACTTTTTTTTGTCCTTAGCCAAGACTTTTAAATCAATAGACTGATTAAATGATTTTAAATGACTTCAGGCAGTTTTTCCACCATGTTCTGTTACATTCAAATGTAACTGTTAAATGTTGCAGAGTTGTAGCTATAAGAAATATTGGGGTTGAATGTGTCAGGGTTAAAGTTCAGTGCCAATATATCGATCGATAACAACCCAAACTAGCAAGTAAATAAATAAATAAATAATATAATATCACTATGGTTTTTTAAATAAATAAATAATAAATATTAAGTGCATCTATAACATGTAAAAAGCATTTTAGAAAAAAATATGTAATTTTAATATTTTGTATTTCGATAAAAGATAAATGTATATGCATTTTTTGTTAGATTTTGTATAATCTATCAAAATGTAATGTGATTAATGGGGATATAATGAGGACATTTGTTGATATTCAGATGAAAAATGATCATTTGAATATTGTTATTAAGTTCAGTATTGTTCTTATAAATTATATCAGTGGTGAGTCATGGGGAGAGATGTGGCACAATTCTCTGAGATTAAGCAACTGTGTATGGTCTCATTTAGTGTGTATTTTTGTGTTCAACAATGTGATCCTAAATGTACTCTCATTTATAAATGCCATAGAATGGAATTCAACTTATTTCCATTTGTATTTAAATAAAATGTAAAATTTAATTTAATTTATTAAATGTATAACAGTACTTCCAATATCATTAGAGTTACTGTAAAGAAAGTGGAATCCTTCAAAATGGCAGCAATAATAATGGTAAAATATTCTGATTAATTGACCTACTTAAGTAAGAGCCCATCAAACAGTGAAGGTTATGTCTGTCAGGATCATAGTGAGAAGTGGAGACTTAATAATTTATGATTTGGGATGTGCCTTTTCTCTTCTCTGTTTGGGGGGGTCCAAGTAAATATCTGAGTTATCAATGTTTCATGAGCTCTCTATTGCTCCACTTCAGCTTCTGTGAAGAGAAGACTTACTACAAGCTCCATCTACTACAAAGCCTAAAAAAACAACTGAAACTTGACACTTTTTTTTTTGCTATTTTTTCCCTCTTCCAATTTTATGATACTTCTTCATTTGGGTTTCTTTTTCTTTTCTGCCTTCCTTTGTGGTATATATTCTCGTTCGTGACATCCTGCTCGCAAAAGTAAATGGTAAAGTACAAAATAGCTTCAGTTAGTCCCTATCACTGCAGCATATAAGCAGCTCCATTCCACTGCTTAACAGAATGATGACACACTCTGGCTGATGGGAATAAGGCTGTGCAGCAATGATGAGGTCATTCTCACATGCTTTCTCAGTGATGATGAGCAAACATGTGATCATCACACTGCTAGCTGAGCTCATACAACAGGTTCTTTAGCCAGGGTCAGGAACAGTGTCAGATCTTTACCTTTCTAGTATTCACTATATACATTTGAAGTATGAGAAGTAGTTTACAAATCTGTACAAATTCACCTAAAGGGATAGTTCATTCAAAGTTGAAAAAAAAAAAAAAAAATCTTTCATTATTTACTCACCCTCATGTCATTCCAAACCTGCATGACTATTTTTTCTTTTGTGAAACATAAAAGGAGATATTTTGAGAAACATTCAGATGTCTTTTTGTTTCCATAGAGTCAAAGTCAATGGTTGCAAAAAATTATGGGTTACCAACATTCTTCATTCTTTTGTGTTATGAAGAAGAAAGAAAGTCATACAGGTTTGGAACAACATGAGGGTGAATAAATTATGACAATTTTCACTTTTTTTGGTGAATTATCCCTTTTAATATACATTGATGCATTATAGACAGAATAATATTTGATCATGCCACATGATCTCTTTTAGATTCATAACTCAGAGAATATTGTATTGTCTTGTGACAGAAATATTCGACTACAATATAAAATATTGTAATTGATGTAACTTATGAAGTTTCTTAGACTGCTTTAGCCATAGACCTACTTAGTCTTTAGTTTCCTGTGCAAAACAGTGAGATGCTCTTTTCAAAAGCTAAATTGCCAAATTGTGAGCTTAAATGACCTACATTTTAATCATTGAAATGACTTGAAAGGCCCTTGTACTTACGAAAAAAAAAGAAAAAGAAAAAACTGCAGGAATAATTCTCACCCAGAATACCTGTGACAGTCTTGCCTTTCTCACCTCTCATGTGTTTCCATCCCTGCAGGAAAGACACATTTCTTGCTCACACAGTGTTAGGCTCTTGGCTATTTAGCTGGCCTTTTGTGAACAATTTAAGCTGTGCACGCCAATACATTGTGTCTTAGTTAAAGGTGCTAAAGAGGATGTTTTGTTTTATACATTTTTGCAATATTACTTGAAACTGTCTTCACTAACTGATAAAAGACTATTTATTAGGTGCACTGAAAGGAATAATATTAATATACATCATCTGTGCACGAGGTAGTGTCTTAAAAACATCAGCCAATCGTTTACGTGATCATCGCGTAAACGATTGGCCCTCTGGCTTGTCAATCACTGCCACAACGTTCCTTGTGAGAGACGTGCGCGGATTGGCCCTCTGGCTTGTTAATCACTGCCATGAAGTTCCTTGTGAGAGACGAGAGACTTGTTTCCACACTCCACAGGCGCCGCATGCAATGTTTTTGTCAGGAGACAGGAGTAACAACTGCAGACTATGAGTTACCTGCGGTGAGTCCGACATAATGAATCCACTAACACAGCGAATGCCGGTGGTAAACACTCGTGTTCCAGCACTCGTGCACGAGTTTTGGGAGGCTTTCCCTATAAATCAGCTGTAAAGGAGGGGGGGTTGTTCTTACGCATGCACTCATTTCAACTCAGTAACAGTCTTTGGTTTCTCAGTCGACGAAAAGATCCTCTTTATCACCTTTAACACATATTTACCCAAGCTGTAGCATTGTTTCAGCCTGGCACAACAAGCCTTAGATGGCAAGTCTATGGACCGCCCACAGTCTGTTTACTGACCATCTACTGCATATTGCACACAGAAATAGCAAGAGCTTGCTCAAATCAACAGTTCCAATATGATTGGCTAGCTTTATGTGTCACTCATATAGTCTCCTCCTGTCTAAGTGGGTAGTTCTTTGCCAGAATAAGCTGCACTGAGTACCAGAATTACATTTACATTTTATATATTATAAGGTCAATCTACATCTAAGCAGGTGAAGAGTGCAAAGAGAATTTGACAAGATGTACCGTAATTTATCAAAAGCGAGTGGATTTTTAAAAAAGAAAATCAGTATTTTGATCACTGACTACTTTCTCTGATCCTGCAATTAACTAGTACTGCTCACCACTCACCATCCTCTTTCACATTGGAGGAACAAACAAGTGTTTAATCATAGAGAGACCAACACAGAAGCCAAATAAAAAAGAAAACACTATAATTTCACACAAAGTGGAGCTGTGTGGGAGCACAGCTAGACAGTTCATTCTTGGGTGAGAAACTCAGCTGTCGCAAAGCACAGAAATACGAAAGAGTAGTGGGAGTGGAATTCAGTGCATTGAGCAGTGAATGCAGGCCTACTCTGCCTCTGCTAAATTACTACACAGCACAGATTCACTTGGTCTGAGACCACATGCACACTGTAGCTAAATTCGGTTGTCACTCCTCTGGAGTGCTTGATCTGTAAATTGTGCATTCTGTACACAGAGTTTGGATATTAAATAAAGTGCATTCTGCAAACAAATCTAGGGCCCTATTTTAACGATCAAAGCAAAAGGTCTAAAGCACACGGCGCAAGTTCAATTAGGGCGTGTCCGATTCCACTTATGCTAGTTTAGCGATGGGAAAAATGGTCGGCGTGTCCGGCGCATGGTCTAAAAGGGTTGTCCCTATTCCCTTAATGAGTAATGGGTGTTTTTTGGGCATAACATGCAATAAACGGATCTGCTTGTGCGTGAGGTTAACACTCTGAGGTCTGAGGTATCGCCTGCGATACCACCGCATTTTTTTTTTTTTTTTTTTACCAGTGTGAAAGAGACTCAAAATACTCCATCAATGTTGCACATACAATTAAGAATTATACACCATTTTAATCTGTTTAATATTTTCTTTCATTGTGTACACTCAGAGTAAAAACAAAATGTTGTGCTTTTTGTAAAATAAAGAAAACTAACATGATGCATGATCTCTCGTCTCCCTCTGAACGAAGTTTAATCTGATAGTTCTCAGAAAATGAACTGTAACTTAGTGAATACTAATGACAAAAAAAGTAGACTTATGTCTAAAGAAATGTTTAAATGTCAGGTTTTAAATCGTGTAAATCAAATCGAAAACAAACATTCTGTGTTTATGTAATCTGTATGAAAAGAGAGCCATGTCAGAAGTCTGTGATTCAGCTCATTATCCACTAATGCGGCCACGCCCGCGGAGTGAGCACTATTCAGAAGCAAATTTAGAGTCAATACATGCATACATCGTCTCAATCGTGTATTTATTATCTTGAAAAATGTTTATCTGGATGTTAAAGCCATGATTAGCGAGCTCTAGAAGACATGCAGTTAGTTCCTGGTTGTTCTTCTTCTTTATATGGATTTGTGGCCTAAAGGTGCACAGAGCGCCCTCCGGCTGCAAGTATGAATTGAAAACACAGTATCCCGCACTCATAGTGATGACAATTAATAATAAATATTACTTCTCTGTATAGAAATTTGACATATACATATAAGAATCCGTCAATATTTCTCCAAATGTGCATGCTTTTAAGCTAAAAGCCTATATGACATGCCATAGAGGTAACATAATTGTTCAGACACTTTGCATCACAGAAATACATGATATTTTAAAGAATATAATAGAATACCATTATTTTAAATTTAGCTGAGACATGATTACAGGGTTTTTTTTCACAGCCTACCTGACTGAAAGGCCTCATTAGAATGCAAGTCATTTCAGGTAATTATTATGTGATTATTTTGTCTTCTCAGGTGTAAATGACCCATTATTCATGATGATTCACGCCTCCACGCATACTGTGTTTCTTGACAAAAAGTGTCTTACAAAAACTAAATCAATATATTGTTTTATATGAAGGAGTAGGCAGCATAATTTTTACATAATTCTGAAGCAAAAACTCTAGTCTACAACCTCCAATACCCAGAAGTCTTATGAACACAGATTTAATATACTTTTTTTGGCCTTATTTCAGTGACTTAAGTTTTTTGTTTTTTCAATAACCACGCATAAATGTTATTCCTTCAAAAACACAAACATGTACATACATGTTCCTCACATATTATGGTAGCCTAGTTTGTGCTGAATACAGTGTAATGACACTTAGTGTCACTAATGTGTTTATGAACAAATGAAAAAAGCACAAATGTCAGGGCATGTCAAAACTTCTCCAGGCCCCAAATCAGCCTCAGACTCCAGAGGGTTAAAGCACTCGAGCAGACCATCTACAGGAAAAGCCGAATGCGCCCAAACACACCTCGTTTTCAGACCAGCACGCCCATGGGTGCACAAATAGGCGCAAATGCATTTGCTATTTAAACAAAGTGGTGCAGGATGTGAAAATGATAACTGCCTGGCGCCTCATTATACGTGGTGTATAATAGGGCCTCTAGTCTTGAATAATGTCATAAAACGTAATGTGTACAGAACCAAATTAAAGTAGGACACAGCACTTCTGGAATATCTAGATTGACTTGTTCACTTTTTTTTTTTTTTTTTTTTTTTCTGCATTCAAAAAAAAGTTTTTGCTGCTTGTTTAATTTAATTTAAATCAATAAAATCAGCAAATGCTGTATAAATTTTGAACATTTTGTCAACTTAATTCCATTACATTCAGTCCGCTGAAATTTCTAAAATGGAAGTTTATTTAATCCTTATTGTATTTTGACTGCATGAATCATTTTTGGTAACTGAAACTGGACAGTGGATTTCTAGTTCACAGCATGCTTTGCTGGAGGAGTACATTTTGAAAAAAAGAAATACTTGTTAGTGTTTAATGTTCAGTTACATTGAAAATTTAGAAGAGTTTCTGTTATTTTTTAAGTTTTTGTGGTTATCATTGTGCTCAAGCTTGTGCTTAGGTTGAGGGTGACTACAGCATTTAAAGCTTTACTCATTGAGCAATTGAATGTTACTGACTGTTACCATTGCATTCCGTTTCTGTTTCCAGTTCCACTAAAAACTTTAATTATGAGTTATTTGTTTGAATGTACTTTGAGCAGTGAATGCAGGCCTACTCTGCCTCTGCTAAATTACTACACAGCACAGATTCACTTGGTCTGAGACCACATGCACACTGTAGCTAAATTCGGTTGTCACTCCTCTGGAGTGCTTGATCTGTAAATTGTGCATTCTGTACACAGAGTTTGGATATTAAATAAAGTGCATTCTGCAAACAAATCTAGGGCCCTATTTTAACGATCAAAGCAAAAGGTCTAAAGCACACGGCGCAAGTTCAATTAGGGCGTGTCCGATTCCACTTATGCTAGTTTAGCGATGGGAAAAATGGTCGGCGTGTCCGGCGCATGGTCTAAAAGGGTTGTCCCTATTCCCTTAATGAGTAATGGGTGTTTTTTGGGCATAACATGCAATAAACGGATCTGCTTGTGCGTGAGGTTAACACTCTGAGGTCTGAGGTATCGCCTGCGATACCACCGCATTTTTTTTTTTTTTTTTACCAGTGTGAAAGAGACTCAAAATACTCCATCAATGTTGCACATACAATTAAGAATTATACACCATTTTAATCTGTTTAATATTTTCTTTCATTGTGTACACTCAGAGTAAAAACAAAATGTTGTGCTTTTTGTAAAATAAAGAAAACTAACATGATGCATGATCTCTCGTCTCCCTCTGAACGAAGTTTAATCTGATAGTTCTCAGAAAATGAACTGTAACTTAGTGAATACTAATGACAAAAAAAGTAGACTTATGTCTAAAGAAATGTTTAAATGTCAGGTTTTAAATCGTGTAAATCAAATCGAAAACAAACATTCTGTGTTTATGTAATCTGTATGAAAAGAGAGCCATGTCAGAAGTCCGTGACTAACATGATGCATGATCATGATTATTTGTTTGAATGTACTTGTCCTAATTTTGTTTTGCAAACTTAAATTAAGGCTGGAATACACTACACAACTTTTGCCCAGATTTTTGCCTTGATTTTCAGTCTGGAGAAGTTTGCCAAAGTCAGAGCCTGTCTGCAGATTTTGGGTAGTCGGAGCTGACCGATTTTACAGAAAATTGCATTGTGTACAATGGGAAAAGCTCTGGTATTTTTTTAAGCTTCAGACTATGATATCATCCAGTCCATTTTGAGCCATTTCTATGTACATTTTTTGAACAAATTTTCATTTGTCATGCATCTCCTAGTAACAAGGTGCATGTTTCTGTATGAGTTTATTTGGAAAGGCTTGAAAATCTTATTGTGTGTGATCTTTAGTTGTTTTTGAAGCCCAATTTCTCTTTGTAACCATTTACAAAGTTGGCAATTCCAGTCTGTACTTGTGTGGAAAAGGTTTTTTGTTCTATTTAAAGGGGCAGTTGTGGCCAAGATTGTGGTTAGATTGTCAGACCCGAAGGTTGTGGGTTCGATTCTCAATACCAGCAAGAAAACGTAGGTGAACGAACAGCGCTCTCTTCCACCCTCAATACCCATGACTGAGGTGCCCTTGAGCAAGGCACCTAACACGCAACCCCTCTTTTGGGCACCCCAGCAAATGGCTGCCATTGCTCCGGCTGTGTGTGGCCATGGTTTGCAGTGTCTGTTTGTTCAATACTCACTGCTCCTAATCTGTGTGCACTAACTTGGATGGTTTAGAGGACAAATTCAGAGTATGGGTTACCACTTGGCCTTCACGTCACCTTGAGTTCATTGAACAAAATGGTCAAGAATTGTTCTGTTAACTCAATTGAAGTACATGTTTTCGAATGTACATAGCTTACAGTGTACTTAGTTGATGACTATTTATTTGCATAAGAATTTTTTTTTATGAATTACAAGGAATGAATCAATTGCACAGGTAAACTACAAATCAAGAGTTAATAGCTAAAAAATCAGGAAGCTTAAATCTGGATAATTATATTAACAAAAATATTCACACTGAACTGAAATTTACTTTTAAGTTTCAAGCTGTCCCATTGTATGCTGAACCACAGCAGTCAACCCTATTTTACCATCCTTACTTCCTCCAAAACAACTGTTTATAATATATAACACAGCCTCATGTATTTTTGCACAGAAAACAATGTATGTAGGTGTACAATCACAAGTGGCAGCATTTCACATCCACAAGCTATACATCATCCTTGGCACATGCAGCTATTTCTCTTATTCTTTACTTATGTGAAAGGAATGAATATGGAAAAAACATGTAGATTTTCGTGATATTCCTCTCATTTGGGTTCGAATACAATCCAGATCTGCATATAAGCATAATAATAATGGAGAATGCTGTGGGGTGCAGAGCAAACTAGAGGGGAGTGGGGGGTGGGGGGGAGCGACGGGTTTGGGTGGGTGGGGGGGTAGAGGTAGAGAGAGGGAGGGAAGAAAGCAATGAGAGGATCTTGAAATTGTGCGCTAATAAAATTCGAGGTCATTTACATCTGAGATGGGATTGAGTGGCAGGCGTTACCATGGCGACATTCCCACGGGTCTTCAAGCGTTCTGCGCTCCCTGACAGCAGCGGAGAGAAAGAGAAGGAAGGGAAAGAGGGTGCATGTTATAAGGGGAAACAGTGAAAGCAGAGGGATCCTGTAAAACGGGACTGTGGGGCTCAGCCGAAGGAGAGACAGGAAGAAATAGCAGAGGACGCGACAGAGGAAAAGTGTGTGTGAGAGCGAGAGAGGCAGTGTCTTAGTGGCTGCATGGAAAAGCTTTAAATTTTTAATCAGCATGCACCAGGAGGCAGACACACCGAAGGAGTGACTTAATAATGCACAATTAAATTAGAAACTCAGCCCAGAATACAGTCAGATCCTTTCACCCTGTCTGTCTCACTCATTTGTACTCAAATACCTGCTCATTCTCGCCCTTAATCACCTCTTCCTTGCGGTATTCACTCATCTCATTGCTCCTTCAGTTCAGCCTTTTTTGAGCCATTCATATAGTTTCCTCTGCTTACTGCTGGATTCTTTTCACAGGGCCTCACCCATTCTTGTAAAATAAGGCCAGAAACATACTTTACAGAAGTACCCAGATGGCTGATGTGGTCTGTTTGAACATACTTGGCATGTTGGTCTGGCGGTAGCAAACCTCAGTACTCAAGGGGGCGATAGAGTTCCCTTCAAATGTCAGTTTCATTTAACCAGATGTGTTGTATATAAGATAAGTTGCTTTAAACATGTTACATTTATTGATGTTTACTTTGCTTAGCAAGATTTTCAAACTATTACTTTAATGGTAGTTGAAATAAAGAGAAAACTGACCGTAAAGTAAGACGGTTTTGCTAATCTCCACTGTAGCACCCCTTATGGCAATGATGTGAATTGCACTCGGACACATTTTATAACAAAATTGTGTTTGCAGAGCTGGAAGTGTCTGCATTCATGAAGTTTAATATGTTTTAAGCCTAGGTCACAAGACAAAATGACATTAAAAATCCTGTTTTGTTAAAATTACCATTCAGGTCAGTGAGATTATTTTTATTTATTTTAGAAATTAATATTTTTATTTCGCAAGGATGCACTAAATTGATCAAAAGTCACAGTAAACACTTAAATTTTTAAAAAAAATATTTTTTTAGATAATACCTGATCTTTTCTATTCATTCAAAAAACCTTGAAAAAACGTGTTGCATTTTAAGCAGTGCAACTATTTTCAACATTGATGATTATGATAAGGAATGTTTCTTGAGCACCAAATCAGCATATTAGAATGGAACAAGAAAACAAAAAAAAATCGTACTTAGCCCGCACTTTTGAACATCGGGGTATATTTTGATGATTGCACAATTAAAAGTATATTTATATTGATTAATTTATATCTGAATAAGAATGTGTTATATCTCTTTAGCTCCGATGTTATTCATATGACCAGGGTCTAAAATAAACTCATAACAAATGTACAATTGCCATTGTCGAGTAAAAATATTAAGTAACTGGCCAGTTGAGCAGCATTATTCTTTTTTTTTTTTTTTTTTTTACATTATGATCCCCCTCCCCCTTTATGTTCTTGTTGTAACTCTATAATTCCATGCTTTACACAAAACAAAAACATTATGAACCAAAATAAGGTCTTTGTTATAGAAAGAATCACTATTGTATGGTGCAATGATCTGTGCTTGCCAGAAAACCCATTCCCATCACTAAAATACTGATGAGATGTGAATTGCCGGCCATGTTGCTAGCATACTGGTTAATTAAAGTAGAGGGTGTGGGTCGATGAGAAGCCCGGCTCTCAGGTGTTTCGGTGAATACAGCAGCAGCCCTGATTCCTCCACTGTCTAGGGGGCCTCAGTGGTGTGCGGAGCAGCTTCAGTCTCTCCCTTCAGTAACGGCTGTCCTCCACACACACAAATAGCCATCAGAGGACAATGAGAGCCATGATCCTTTGACGCCATCTGTCACTGGAGGGTGTGCACGCACAGGCTACCAAAACCAGACAAACACACACACACGAACGCACACACACACACACAGGCAAGAGGGAAGTCAGTACTTACAGTGGGAATGAACAAGGGTGGAGGACCAATATCATTCCTTTTCTTTTCAGTGTAACTGCATTTCCAGGGCAGACCATCTTAAATGCTGCATTCAACAATGTGTAGATAAATACAAGCTTTTAATTCCTAGAAAATGCTGTCACTATGAGTGATTATCAATCTTTCTATCCTTATTTTTATGAATATCTGTTCTGATATATTTAAACATAGTAGATCTGATATAGTACAACTATTCTAGGGTGTTTTTCCCGAAAGCATCGTTAGCCAACTATGGTCGTGAGTCCCATTGAACTGTATTTGCTACCATAGCTCACTTTGGGAAACACACCCCTGAATAGGAGTTTTAACACAGGGATTTTATTTTATGATTTTTATATAAAATACAGAGACTTTCAGAAAATGTTCTCAATTTGCCATAAAACATAGGTAACTGAAACAAATGTTGCATACAAGAATAATTTCACTCTTTTTATTTAGTTAATCTTGAATTATCTAAGATTTGTACTGTATGTTTCATGAACACTTTACAATAAGGTTCAATTTAAGAGTAATTGCATGACTATAGGTGTCACAATCAACAATATTTTTTACAAAATTTATCACAACATTAATTTAGATTAATGTTCATTTCTAAATATGCTTTTGTTTGGTAAATTATGTTTGTTCATAATGCATTCATGTTAATTTAAACAACTTTAAACTACAATTTACAACTAGAGTTTATTAGTATGTTGGGTAAAACTTTAAAATAAGGTTTCATTAGTTAACATTAGTTCTGTAGCATTTATTAATATTAGTTAATGTTAATTTCAACATTTATTAATACATTATTAAAATCAAATATTGTATTTGTTAACATTAGTTAATGCACTGTACTTACATGAACAAACAATGAACACCTGTATTTTTATTAACTAACATTAACAAGGATTAATAAATACTGTAACAAATCTGATGCTCATTGTTAGTTCATGTTAGTTAATACATTAACTAATGTTAACAAATGAGACCTTATTGTAAAGTGTATCCGTATGTTGGGATTTACACTAACCAAAATTAATAAATGCTGTAAATATTGTTCATATTTTTTGTTCAGAATTCCAATTAACTAATGTTCTTGTTATATATCAGATTTGCTATTGTAAAATGTACTTAAGTTTGCTGTTCAAGCAATTTACAATACATTAATTCAGGTACAGCCACCTTGGTGCAATGTGGGGGTGTCTCATTTAGGGTCACAATGGTGGTAGAGTGTCATTAAAACTCAGATTCCAATGACACTCTTAACAGAATCAAATCTGCATGTTTATGCTACCAGTCCAGACATTAAACAATTGCACTACCACCAAAGCTGACTATAGATGAAATTATCACAGGGGGAAGAAAAAACATTGGATAAATACAAAGTACTAGCCTACTTAATAAAGCCTAGAGACACAATCTGCCTTAACAACTACAAAACTAGTTTGATTAGTTAAAAAAAAAATCTAGTTTGGTTCAGCAACAGCTGTGTTCATAGTGGTGACAATATCCTGTCCTTCCATTGTCTGGTGAACCTGGACAGTGTGTGTGCGTGTGTGTGCCCGTGTGTGTGCCCTTCAGTGTTCAGGGGACTTCCCCTCTCACTCCTTTCCATCTCCCTGTGCAGGGAGGAGATGTTAATGGCTCTCTGGATGTGTTAATTAGCTAGAACAGTGGTTAATGAGGAAGGGTGAAATAGAGAAGGAAGAGAGAGTGTGTGTGTCTTTGGGTGCTTATGTGTGAGTGTGTATGAGCGGAAGGGCGTGTGTAGTCAAGTGGCACATTGGAGCGGTGGGAGGATTATACAGTGAGTCGTCTCACTCTGAAGGCAATGGAGGTCAGATGAGGGCAAGAATCTTAACACGGTCATTATAACTATGACCAAAGTGATAGAAAGGAGATGGGGAGAAATCAGGGAGGAAGATTTCTGAATCAAATACAGCACCATCTACAGGCCTGGAGGTGTCTTTAAAGCTAAAATTACAAAAACATATTTTGACTGATAAAGAGAAAGTTACCACTTGAATTAAATCGAACCATTAATAACATCATTTAAATGCATTTTTGTTCCATTTGAACCAGTTTTATGTAGCTTGATGCATTTGTTTTTGTCAGATGTTTTATATACTACAGTGAATTACATTGTACATTTATCAGCATTTATTAATCTTGCTTAATTTATAAATATCCTATTGTTTATTGTTAATTCATGCCACTTCTTAATGCGTTAAAATGCATTATTTACTCACTGTCATGTCATACCAAATGTATGTGTGAAGCACAAAAAAAAGTATTTCAACTGTTTTTGTCAATGGAGTCAAATGACAACAAATGACAAACACTGAGACTTAACCTATACAATGTTAACCTATACAACTTTATTGTGAAGTGATACTAAATAGTTACATTGTACTAAACTAATGTACCCAGTTAGAGTGAAAGAGTGAAATACGAAATAGAGAAAAAAGTGAGTGACAAAGAAAAGTGTGTGTGTGAGTGAGAGAGAGAGAGTATAAGAGAGAGTAGCGGGTGCGAGTGAGCGAGCGCATTAGGGAGAGAGAGTGAGTGAGCCTTTATTCTGAGTGGAATAGCTAATGAGGGCCCTGCGGAGCCTAGCTTTGCTGTGCGCGGTCGTAATGAACAGTGGCAGCCTGGCACGCCGCGCCCATGAGCTTTATTATTCACACGCATACATCAGAATACGGCAGAGAAATTATGCAAATACTGTGGAGAGAAAGCTAGAGAGAGAGAGAGAGATGATGATGGAGAGAGGAAGAGAGACTGAAGGGTGGGGGGATTATTGGGGGCGAGAGAAGGAGGGAGATTTTACAGCAGGTTGGAATTTGTTTTTTAATACTGAAATAAAAAGAGGCTCTGCTTCAGAGAGGAAACACTCTCTAATTTCTGAGAAGGCTGATTTAAAATGTATAGCTGCCATGTGTGTGTATCTGGATGCGAGTATTTGCACATCTCCTTTACAGGAACGAGCCGGGCTATTGCACTGTATGTAAATCCATCAAATATGTTTGAGATGCAGATATCCTCTGTGCGTCTTGGTGAGCATATGTGCATGTATTTACATAGAAGTGCAGGGGACACAGAACTGAAGGGATATTATACTCATTTTTAAGAAGACTGGCAAGTCTTTCATGTGCTTCTTTCAGGACCCATCACGCTAAAGACGTGCGTGAGCTTGCTTTGAGGTAGGCTTAACACAAGTGGCCATTGCAATTCGTCCCACATTGTTGTTGCTACACAAATGAACCCCCAAATCATGTGGTTTGTTGATAAGAAATGTGCTATTACTTTTCTCAGCAATCCAACTTAATGATTTTTGGGTCCCACTTTATATTAGGTGTCCTTAACAACTACCCAACATGTAAATGAATCATTTCAGACAATGCACTTATTGTTCACATACACGTTTTCACATTGTACTGCATGTATTTACAGTTGTAATTAATTTCTGTAATTACACTGTTGAGCCTTCCCTTACACCTTAACCTACCCTTTAACCATACCACCAAACCTGTCCCTACACTGTAAACCCTAACGCTTATAAGGATTTACAGTGAAGTAAATAACATTTGATTTGCAAGAACTCAAAATGAAGAAGTTAATAACCTAAATCTTTTATGTTAATTGCTATCAAAATGTATGAGTTAGCTTAACATGCATGAGTACTACAAACTCAAAACTTGATAGTTCTGCTTACTTAAATTTGGGAACATCATAACTCAAAAAAATTGATGTAACTGATTACCTCAGATTTTTTGAGTTTGCCCAACTTATTCAGGTTTACATTGTAACCTTGCCTGTATCCCACCGCAATAGCAGCAGTAGTGTTTTGCAATACAATATGGGAACATTAAGTACATATGCATGTACATTGTACATATTGTTGATGCAAGTACTTAGTAGTTAAAAACACTTAATATAAAGTGTGACCGATTTTTGTCTTGTGGACAATAAAGTAGGCAGAAATTCTGTATTCTTATTTTTTTAAAGGAATGAACCGAGTCATATGTAATCATAGTAATCATTTTTTTTTGCTTCAGCTAGTAAGGAAACTCCTAAAACCACTAGCACCTAACTAGCAACACCCTAGAAACCACCAGAATATCTCAGCAATCACATAACAATGCACTAAAAACACTCAGAACTCCCTAGCAACCAAATCACAATTCGTTAAAAACACCCAGAACTGTTTAGCTGCCACATAGCAAATCGCTATGATCTCTCTAGCAAGCACATAGCAATGTTTTCGGTAGCCTTTTGTTTCCAACACAACTCGTGACTATTAAATATTACTGCAAAATGTTGGTAGTGGTTATTTTGGGCCTAAAAAGGTATCATCTTTTGGACCGCATAATCAATGAGCTGTTGGGAACAGTGGAAAATGTTTTACAGTGTAGAGGTCTTAAACACTTGCTTACGTTCCTGAGGCTGCTCTCCTCCTTCAGACTGGCCTTATATGGACTGACTGGGTCTGCTTCAGCTTCACCTCTCATCTACACCCTTTCTCTTTCTTTCTCCTGTTGCTCTGTATTTCCGTCTCGTGTTCTGACTCTCAAATCTCAAATTCATGCTTCTCCAAACAATTCTCTGTAGTGCTGAATGAGGTCATGTTTTACAGTTCTTAAAGCACTTTCACTTTTAAAATTAGTGTATGTATTGACTTGGTGTTATTCTGACTGATGTTAACATCAGAGTAAAATATCTTTTGAGAACTTCTCAAATGTAGAGCAGGTTTAATACATGCCAATTCTTTTTAAACCCTTAAAGAGTATTGCAATAGAAAAGCAAACCGCTGTGCAGACATGTTTTAAATGAGCAGTTACCATTTCTTAATGCAGAATTGAAACCGGTAGCTTGTGCCACTAGCAGTGGTATTTCAGTAGCATACTAGCATATGCATGCTTTGTGTGGGAAAGCCCATTATGACAAAGGTCAGACTGGGAAAGCCCCAGTTGCTCAAGGGAAAAAAACATGTCTGGGAATTTAGTAATCCTTAAATGGTTTTAGGGCCTTCTCAGGACTTTTTAGGTGAATTTTTTGACTTGAATGTGTCCCAGGCAGATTGATTATTTGCTAGGTTTAGATTATTATTTACAAGAAATCCTTATTATTTTGGACCAAAAAAAAAAAAAGTGTGCACCATTATAATTTTAGAGTTTCAAATATGTGCTCACCACTTGTTTGCCTGAGTGGCTTCATTTGCTTTGCTGCCAGAGCTCCACCTATTTAAGTCAATGACTAAATGACACTGGTAAACTATTTATTTGGTCTTTTAGGAAGTTTTGTGTGTGTGTGTGTGTGTGTGTGTGTGTGTGTGTGTGTGTGTGTACGTATAATACTTTTAATGTATGCTACTATTCAAAAGTTTGTGATCTGTAAGATTTTTAAGAAATTGATTTGTTTGGCAAGGATGCTTTAAATAAACAAAACTTACAGAATATAAATTTACCTTTTGTAAAAAAAACAAAAACAAACTTTTTTTAACTTTCTATTCATCAAGGAATCCTGAAAAAAATGTATAATGGTTTTAACAAAGATATTAAGCAGCACAACTGTTTTCAACACTGATAATAATAAGAAATGTTTCATAAGCACGAAATCAGTATATTAGAATGATTTTTGAAGGATCATGTGACACTGAAGACTGGAGTAATGGCTGCTGAAAATTAGGCTTTGCCATCACAGGAATAAATCACATTTGAAAATACAGTCAAATAGAAAACAGATGTTTTAAATTCTAATAATATTTCACAACATTTTAGTTTTTACTGTATTTTTGGTCAAATAAATTATGAGCTTCATTGGAAATCATTTAAAAAGACTTCTTTGTAAATCACTTAAAGAGTCTTACATCCCAAACTTGTGAACTGTGTATATTCTCATTTATAAACCAATATTGGTAAGGATTATTTAGTCTGTTTAAGTTTGGTGTAAAGGCATTTCCCTATATATTCCCTCTATACTTGATTCTACACCTTAACTTAAACTCAAGGTCCCCAACACACACCATGAAAAAGTCAGGATGGTGGAGGGATAGAAGAATATTATATATTCTTCTGTACAGCACTTTGGTCTACTTTGGTTGTTTTAAAGTGCTCTATAAATAACATTTGTTTGATTGATTGATTGATTGATTGAGGGATAGGAGAATAGTCAGAAGTTCTTAAAATCATCTCAATCTCATCACAATTCTCCTTGTGTACAAAAATATTTTACTTTTAAAACTCCCTGCAAAAATGAAATCATGTAGATTATTTTAAAAATATGGTTTAAAATAGTAACAATGAGGTCCTTTGTGTAAATATACGGTCCTTTGTTTTCATGGCTCATTTAAATAGCTTTCCTGCTTATTTGTATTGTGAATTGCATGTCTTGGATGGGATTGAACTCATTTTGAACTGACGCAGACCACTGACTGTCCAGAAGCAAACACTGTATTCTCGTACTGTCAGGGTGAAGGACAGCGAACCGCTCGGTCTGTTTGAAATCTGCATGTAGCGATAGCTTATGAATAAATAATCCCCATACGGCATCTCATGCAAATCCATGCAAATGAGGGCTCGGGGCCATACAATTTCTCAGTGTGTTTGTGTGCAGGGTGCATGTGTGTTTATATGTGGAGAGGAGAGGAGAGGAAAGAATTGGGTGTGTTTGTGAATGTGTGCACAGGAGGGCTTCTCAAATATAAGCTTTACTGTGTGTATCCACACCGAATTGATGACTTTGCAGTTAAGACTACTGACATGCTTTTCCATTTACCAAGACTAGCGGCATTGTATCATGATTCTGGTGCAGTAGGATGTGTGTCTGAGATGTTAAGGACAAGGTCAACGAGGGGTTTACAATATAAAGACTTTGTTAAATATAGTAGATATTTTTATTTATTGATTGATTTATTGCATTTCTGTTGTTGTTCCTCTGCCTCCCTCACAATTTTAAAGAGATAGTTCACCCAAAAATGAAAATTATGTTGCTTAAAACATGTATGACTTGCTTTCTTGTGTGACTTGCTTTCTTCTTTCTCAGTGTATTTTGTCCAGTAAAAGTTTGTCCAATGTTGTTTTGGACCTCACTGACTTCCAAAAACAGCTGGAACATTCAAACACTCTTCTTTGTGCAGGTTTAGAACGATGTGACAAGGAATGACAACAGAATTTTTGTCCTTGACTGAACAGGCCCTGTAATTCATTCATCTCACAGTGATGTTTTTGAATCACAGAAAAATAAACTGGATTCTGGAAAAGACCAAAAAAAAAAAAAAACCTCTCTAATTTAGTATTGCTTCACCTTTTCGTGTCTACTCACAATGCCTTTCTCATGCTGTTGAGAAAGACCCATCATTTTCTCTAGCAAACAGAGCTTGAACAGAACTCATACTCATTGGATGCATTTGCTCATGCTTTTTTGCACTTGTTTTACTCACTTATGTTTAATTTATTGCTGCTAGACTCACTCTATTCAATTTATTATTGCACTTTATAGTTTGGTTTCAGTCCTTGCTTCTGATTTGTTAATTCAGGTGGCCAGCTAAAATAAAGGCAAAATATAGCAAAAGCTTTGACAACATTACATTTATACACAAAATGATAAAATAAAAATAATTCTTATAATTCTAATATAAAACGTTGTGCTGCTTAATATTTTTGTGGAGACAGTGAAACGTTTTTCAGGATTCTTTGATGAATAGAAAGTTCAAATATTAAAACAGTATTTTTAAAAAAAAATCTATTGGAACATTATAGATGTCTTTAGTGTCACTTTTGATCAATATAATATGTAGTTGCTAAATAAAACTATTAAAGGGTTAGTTTACACAAAAATGAAAATTCTATCATTAATTACTCACTCGTATGTCATTCCAAATCCGTAAGACTTTCGTTCATCTTCGGAACACAAATGAAGATCTTTTTGATGAAGTCTGAGAGCTTTCTGTCCCTCCATTGACACCTACACAACTGATGCTTCAAAAAGTTCATAAAGAATTTGTAAAACTAATCCATATGAATTTAATGGTTTAGTTAAAATTTTCTGAGGAGACTTCATCGCTTTTTATGTGATGAACAGATTTAATTTAGGCTTTTATTCACATATAAACATTCATCAACTCACACATCAGTTGTGGTAAACAGAAGCTCAAGCATGTCTGCTTGACACGTGCAAAAACCAGTAAGGTTCATTCTCATGTGTTAGCTTGAGCTTCAGCAAGAGGTTTGTTCTCACGTGCCATGCGGGTTCGGTTGAGCTTCTGTTTATGTTTGCTGATCAATGTTTATGTGAATAAAGTCATCATGTCTCTTCAGAAAATTTGGACTAAACCGCTCAATTCATATGGATCTCTTTGTGAACTTTGAAGTGTCAAAGTTTCAGTTGCGTAGCTATCTATGGGGGGACAGAAAGCTCTCAGATTTCATCAAAAAGATCTTCACTTGTGTTCCGAAGATGAACAAAAGTCTTACGGGTTTGGAACAACATGAGGGTGAGTAATTAAAGACAGAATTTTCATTTTTGGGCAAACTAACCCTTTAATTTCTAACAAAAAAATCTTACTGACTCCAAACTTTTGAACAGTAGTGTATATAAGTACTTGATATGGCATGTTTACTATGTCCTTTGGAGCAAGTCAAATTTTTGTAGGCGTAATTTGTCCAATAGTTGTGAATTTTGAACACTTATTAGTATTAGCTCAGTATCTACCCTGCTTGTCTTATTTTCTGCAGTGGTGAGTGGATGATGGGCCTGTGTTTGTGTGTGTTGATGTGTGTGTGGCCTTTGGCTGGATCAGGCCTGTGTCTGCTGCTGTCTTGCTGTTGAACATAGACAGTAGGCAGAGTAATTAGCCTTCTGGCCAGTGTGTGCATGTAAGGGAGAAAGACAGATATAGTGGCGGAAAGAAGCAGTAAAGTGTCTTCAGTTCTCTCTCTATCTCTCTCTGCCTCGTCCTCCCTTTCCCTGAAGCTGCATGTTTTACATGGACTGAAGCCCATTTTACATGGTGTCTGCCTCTCATACAGACATGCGAAGGCTTCCGCACATAAGTCAGTCATGCATGCGTGTGTGTGTGTGTGTGTAAGAAAAAAATAGTGTGAGCGTTTGTGGCACCAGCAGCCTTATTCTGCCTCTGTCCCACATCCTTTCATCCACTTGTTCAACTGACTCTCTCCCTCGATCTCTATAGTGTTCAGGTGTCAGTATAGCATAGAAATAATAAGGCAAACAAATAATAATTTGAACAACAAAAACATTCATGTCACACCGCAAAGCCATGCAACATATTTCTTCAAATGCTTTGTTGTATGTATAACATTAACACTAAGGTCTGGGGTATTAGTATTCACTCTTTTTTTGTCAGATTAAATAACGTAATATAATTATTTATATATTTATTTTAATTGTATATCATTTTATCAAAAAATAATTGAAAATGAAAAATAAAATATAGAATTGGATTATATATGTTGAACAAGTTGTTTACCTAATAAAATTCTATTATACATGTATAGTTATTATTTTTTCACAGATTTATGACATTGACATTGTAGAAAAGGTGAGATTTTCTTGTTAGCAAAAACATTTGACTTTTTTCACTAATTTTTTATGCTGAAAATATAAAATACACTACAAGCATTTTCAGTAGTATCAAATTTTTAGACCCCATTGTATCTGTTTAAAGCATCTGTAAAATGTCAGATTCCATACTCAAAAGATTTAGTAGGTAGAAAATCTCATGCAGGTTCAAATGAAGAAGGTTGAAGAGTTGTTGTTTTTTTCTAGGAGCTTTACGGTTCCTAACATTCAAGTCTTTGTTTGGAGGTGTAGCTGTAAGGATCCTTGTCACACTCGCATCTTTCATAGACCATCCAAGAATCAATGATTATATGTCTGCAGAATCGATCCAGAAATCCTGGATGGAGGAACCACTGTCAGACCCTCCTATGTCAGACTCTCTCTCTCCCCACACCCCTCACCTCATAAATTAGATAGAAAGCATTGGTTTTTCAAGCCTCGAGTGCCCACCCCCCAACACTCTCACGCACAGCATACACGCTCGTACACACGTACGTCTAATCGTCATTACCGGCTTGACTCACTGTAGCGTGTGGCCTCGATTGGAGACAGTGGCTACAAGTGCCAGACAGCCTCTCTGAATGTGTTTGTGTGTTTGTGTGTGTTTGCATGCATATGTGTATGTGCTCTCGTGCCCCCACCTGCTGCCAATTCACTCAGCCAAAGAGTACGAGAGGGAGACGGAGACAGAGAAAAAGAGGGTCTGTTCCCGTGGCTGGGTCATGGGGGTCCAGTGGAAGGACAGCCGTCCTCTCTCATTCATATTCATTCATTCTCCCTCTCCCTCGTACCCTTCAGCTGCCACCTCTGCAGTAACAACACCCCCAACAACAACCGCCCACCCACCCCCACCCCAAGCATCTCTTTGTGCCCGGCGAGAGGCTCTCCTTTCCAGCCACGCTTGCCTTTTGTTCCCTCCTGGTCCTCCCCTCCCTTGGTTCTCCTCAGCAAGCAGCAGACGGCTGGTTGTGTTTGGGACCCAGCTGAACAAACACACACCGGGTCTGAGCAGGATGAGAGGGGGAGGAGGACACACCTGACACCTCCATGCCATCCTTTAAGCATTCTGTCTCCATGTTTTCTCTTGTAGGAGGAGTTTCTTGTTCAGAGATTTGTATGTATGTTGAGGACATGTCTACCTTGTTGTGTTTTTGTGGAAATGTCTGTCTTGTTATGTTTAAAGTATATCCTGGATGGTCTCTATAAACCAATTACCAATTTATCTAGTGCAGTGTCAAATCCTTTGGACTTTGGTAGTGGGTTTCTCTGTGGTACTTGGCTCATCTTTGATTGTTCATTTGAACGCAGATGTTGTGAAGTACATGAGCTGCCTGCAGATTTTTAGCTGTTACCCATGGGTTCTTGATCACTAACGTAATAATTCTACACGTGCACTGGCTATGATCTTTTATAAGACAACTGAGAGGAAGAAATTTTTACCACTTGTTAACTATCTACCTGATGACAGATGATGAGCACATGTAACGATTCATCTATTATCAATTATATTGAGTTTGTTTGCTTTGGGTTTTTAATTGCAGTGGTTAGTAGAGTTGATTGAGCATGTGTGTGAGTAGGGTTTTTTTTTTAAATATCTTGTCATCAGTATACTGTCAGTAACAGTACTATACTGGTACAAAAAATGGTATAAAAGTTGTCACTGGGACCAGTACCCTTTAAAAAGGTTCTAGTATGTACCATTTAGGTACTAATATGTACACTTTTGGTAGCAATATGTACCTTTGAGGTACTCTACAAAGTTGTACATTTGAAAAGATACCACCCCAGTGAAATCTTTTGTGCCTTTTTTCTGAGTGTATAATGTTCAAGAGTTTGGGGCTAGTAAGATTTTTTTTTTTAAAGAAATCAATCAACATTATTTAAAAAATGTCCACAATATTAAGCAGCACAACTGTTTTCAACATTGATGATACTGTTTCTTGACAAATCAGCATATTAGAATGATTTCTGAAGGACACTAAAGACTGGAAAATGGCTGCTAAAAATGAAGTTTTGCTATCAAAGAAACTAAATAAATTACATTTTAGAATATACATTTTACAATATTACTGATTTTACTGTATCTTTTGAATTTTTATCTTTCAAAAACATTCTTACCAAATCATACCCATGTGACACTTGAATGGTGTGTGTGTGTGTGTGTGTGTGTGTGTGTGTGTGTAAAGTACAACAACTAAACACACACATGCACAAAAACACACTAGAATGTGGAGGCAAGAGTCAACTATATAATAAAGGTATATTTTTTCTCATATAGAAATTGAATTTCAAAAAAGGAATCCTTAGAAGTTTCACAACTTGCCCTTATCTTTAATTTATATACATCATACTGCTCTCATATCATGATGCTGTATTTCTATCTGACAGTGTGCTGTATTTTTAAGAGTAGTAATGGTAGTGTAGAAGGGTGTTTTGTGTAATTTCTCCCACTGGTAAAACCAGCAAGCAAACTGATTTAGGAGACCTTACCTGTTCCCCATAAACACTAGACCTGCAGATGTTTGAGACAAAAGAGCTCACACCACAACATGAAATACAACCTTGAGCCGTGTGTCCTCAGAGCAACAAAGATGAACAGGATGATGAGGGGAGATGAAGCACATGGAAGATTAAACCCAAAGACGAGAGTAGAGGAGAAAATCAAAGCAAAGATATTGATGAGACTATAAAAAACTGACACCTGTAATTATGGTAATATTATACTGTGCAGGACATACAACTGCTTAAATAGAAATATGGGTCAGATATGGCCTATATATCTGACCCATATATCTATCTATTAATTTATTTTTAATTAGTAACATACACTATGGTGTCATTTTAAGAAGAGATAATAAAATGTGATGGAGGTATGCATATTTATTAGTACCGATGAGCAAATAAGAGAAAAACTAACAGAGTCACCTTTGTGTGGTCATTAAATATTATGAGCAAAAAAGAGAGAAAGAGTTTGAGAGAGGTGTCCACCTTAGACAAACAGAAACACACAGTCACTGGTTTGGCACTGTGAGTGAATATATAACCAAAAACAGGTCTTGACTTCTCTGAGTGAGACTAAGTTGGAAACTTTTCTTCTTCTTTACAGACACAGACACATGGTCATGTATCTTACACACACTTTTGACAGAGATTAAAGGGAATAGTTTGCCCAAAAATGAACATTCTGCCATCGTTTACTCACCCTCATGTAATTCCTTATGTCCACAAAAGATGTTTTCAGTAAGAACTGTTTGTACTAGTTAAAGGGTTAGTTCACCCAAAAATGAAAATTATGTAATTAATGACTCACCTTCATGTCGTTCCAAACCCGTAAGACCTCCGTTCATCTTCAGAACACAGTTTAAGATATTTTAGATTTTAGTCCGAGAGCTTTCTGTCCCTCCATTGAAAATGTTTGTACCGTAGACTGTCCATGTCCAGAAAGGTAATAAAAACATCATCAAAGTAGTCCATGTGACATCAGAGGGTCAGTTACAGTTTGTTGAAGCATCGAAAATACATTTTGGTCTAAAAATAACAAAAACTACAGCTTTATTCAGCATTGTCTTCTCTTCCGGAATCCTTTCCATTGAATTGATTCAATTGAACTGATTCCATTTAATCCATTCATCTGCGTTGGTAATGCACTTTTCCATTGCCATGGTTGTTTTTGGCGATTAGGACATCCGCAACATTTTGAAGCATCGAAAATATATTTTGGTCCAAAAATAACAAAAACTACGACTTTATTCAGCATAGTATTCTCTTCCGGGTCTGTTGTCAATTCGATGGTGCTGATGTAAGATGCTGATGACGTGTTATCTGGTGCGCCAGAGCTTTGTTTACAGTCTGAGGGAGACACACGCTGTATTCAAGCTAGTCTACGTTGTTTGTATTTTGGTATTGCTATTATTTTTTTAAATGGTGCGCAAGTGTGCATGTCGCAGATGTCCTAATCGCCAAAAACAACCACGGTGACATAAAAGTGCATTACCAACGCCGACAGATGAAAGGATTCAATGGAATCAATTCAATGGAAAGGATTCCGGAAGAGAACACAATGCTGAATAAAGTAGTAGTTTTTGTTATTTTTGGACCAAAATGTATTTTCGATGCTTCAACAAACTCTAACGGACCGTCACATGGACTACTTTGATGATGTTTTTATTACCTTTCTGGACATGGACAGTCTACCATACACATTTTCAATGGAGGGACAGAAAGCTCTCGGACTAAATCTAAAATATCTTAAACTGTATTCTGAAGATGAACGAAGGTCTTAAGGGTGTGGAACGACATGAGGGTGAGTCATTAATGACATAATTTTCATTTTTGGGTGAACTAACCCTTTAATGGGGTCCAAAACAACATTTTTGGAAAAATCTTGTTTTGTCAAAAAAAGGGTTGTTCACCCAAAAATGAAAATGCTGTCATTAATTACTCACCCTCATGTCGTTCCAAACCCGTAAGACCTTCATTCATCTTCGGAACACAAATTAAATTATTTTTGATAATATCCGATGGCTCAGTGAGGCCTCCATTACCAGCAAGATAATTATCACTTTCAGATGCGCAGAAAGCTACTAAAGACATATTTAAAACAGTTCATGTGGCTACAGTGGTTCAACCTTAATGTTATGAAGCGAAGAGAATACTTTTTGTGCAGCAAAAAAAAAAAAAAACATAATAAATACGTTATACGTAAATATGAAATAATCTATTCAACAATATCTAGTGATAGGTGATTTCAAAACACTGCTTTGAAGCTTTACGAATCTTTTGTTTCAAATCAGTGGTACAGTCTTTTCATGTATCAAACTACCAAAGTCACATGATTTCAGTAAATGAGGCTTTGTTACATCGTAAGTGTTTCAAAATTTCAATGGTTCACCACTGTGGGGCGTGACTCTGGCAGTTTGATACGCGCTCCGAACCACTGATTCAAAACAAAAGATTTGTAAAGCTTCAAAGCTTCATAAAGCAGTGTTTTGTAATCGCCCATCACTAGATATTGTTGAATAAAGTCATTATTTTGTTTGTTTTTTTGGGGCACAAAAAGTATTCTTGTCGCTTCATAACATTAAGGTTGAACTACTGTAGTTACATGAACTGTTTTAAATATGTCTTTAGTAGCTTTCTGAGCATCTGAAAGTGATAATTATCTTGCTGGCAATGTAGGCCTCACTGAGCCATTGGATTTTATCAAATATATCTTAATTTGTATTCCAAAGATGAATGAAAGTCTTACAGGTGTGGAATGACATGAGGGTGAGTAATTAATGACAGAATTTTCATTTTTGGGTGAACTAACTCTTTAATACAGATTTGAAATGACACTAGGGTAAGTAAATCATGACAGAATACTAATTTCTGGGTGAACTATCCCTCTAACTCGTGTGAATTGATGAGCTCAAGAAAACCATCAACAAATAACACCTGACGTGGGGGGTTTCGTAACATCATTAAGCCTTTGAGTGACACAATATGACGTCAGTGCTTGAAAGCCCAATGCTGTCGAGTGAATGGGCATCCAGTGGCTCGACCCCACCTCCCTGTGAGCTTTGTCGTATGGCCTTTGATTTACATCATGCTCAATATCCAGATGAGCAGCTGAAGTCCAAAGAAGTTTGTTCAAGTTGACTGATGGAACTTGGTTAAAGATCAAAATAACTTTCTTTGAGAATTATTCCCTGTGATGATGTAAGAGCAGTTTACAAAAATAACACAAACCGTTGATTTGTCTTGGAAAATATGACCCATTGAACTAAGTAGAAGCTTTTCAAAGAAGTTGAAATATCCTTGAAAAATACTGTGTTTTTGTGTGAGGCGGTATCATAACTAGTATCAATTAAACCTCACTATATGAGGTTTTAAAGCCCCGGGTATACTTCACTTTCCACGCCCGGATGCGTCACGCGCGCAGTCACGTCCGCACGTCTTTCAAAGTATACTACACCACGGATGTGCGCGGATGACTGCGTTCGTCACATGCGCAGTACAGTTTTTTTTCTATGCTCTACCTGACATCGGAGAGCAGCACTGAGTCGTGTCATCAACGTGACATTCACTGGGCATGATCGGAGAAGAAAAGAAGTGCATCATTTCCCATATTTTACTTATCCCCCTCCATGAATTTGCCACCCTAAACAGGTCTTTGTACTCTTTCAAACATGAATTGTACAAATTTGGTTACTTTCTAATCTCTTGACACAAACACTGGTCAAGTTCGCTGTTTTTCTCTTTTTCAAGCGTGTTGTTTTTAAACCGGTCTTTTCACACTCTTCTTTGACGGCTGAAAACTGTGCTCAATACTGTGCGTATTGCCACCTAGTGGACTCTTCTAAACTGCTTGCGCATGCGCTGTTGCACGCAGACTGTCCGCGCGGTCTCGAAATTTGGCCTGCACGTGGCCAAGGTGTGCGGCCAGCCGCGAGCCCTCCGCATGACGAAAATTACGTCATGCGGACGGTGCACGAATGTGGACGGCCGAAGTATACCCGGTGCTTAACACCACCTCCTTTTAGCTGTAAGATCAATGCAAGATCATCTCGTGAGTGCTATATTGTTTGGGGTCCTTGTCAGTTAGAGAAGAGATCTACCTTGAGTACTTACCACCACCCCAACACAGAATGAAGTACCAAGAAAGAAGTACATGAAGTATAACTGTGCTGCACTCACTGTGAACAAAGAAACCACGCAGGGTCTTACAATGTGGCTCAAATAGAACTACTTCAGAGAGCTGGCGCTATTGAGCAAGAGACCCTGAAGAGTAGACATGAAGCAATGTTTATGCACATTAATGGCTACAAAGATGGAGAAGAATTTGCTGCCTTCTCATTGTCATTGACCTTTGCCCAGTGACTCATGCGGCGTGTTGCACGGGCCCCGTTTTAGAATGAACGTCATGCCTGTTGAAATCCATTGCAAGCGGTGTTGGTTGCCTCTCCCTGTCAACGCCAAGAAATGTCACCACGCTCCATGTTTGTGAGTGTAACTCAGCAGGTGGTTGGTTTGGTGTGTCTCAGTAACAGAATAGAGGTCACGTTTTTCTTCTCGCCCTTGAAAAAGCTTTTTTCCTATGTATGTTGGTCTCAAACAGCTGACAGAAACAAAAAAACTGGAGGTGAAAGGACAGTTACTGTGTCTTCTCTCACTGTTTTTCTTTGTATATTGATGCTTTGGTAATATTGCATGTATAAAAAACTTTGAACTTTTACTTTGAAATTGGAAATTGACTGAAAGAGAAGACCGTATGAAATGTCAAATCAATGAAATGGATGGGAGAAAGTATAATGGAGAGAGGACGTTCAGGAGAGAAAAGAGAGTGAGGGAGAGGAGTCACAAAGGACACAGAGAGCGAGAGAGTGCACTGTAACAAGAGAAGACATCAAGAAATGGATGGACGGAGTGATATAAATATAGGGAGAGTGAGAGATAAGAGTGAAAAAGAAATAGAATTCTAGAGAAAGGAGAGTGATAACCCTGGCTCCTCTTCCATGACTGAGGAGGGAGCGGCCTCTGTGGGCTCCTGCTGTAACCATAGAAACGGTTGGAAGAGGAAGAGGAAGTGGCAGAAAATAGAATGTGGCTTTGCTGAGCCCTGCAGTCCTGCAGCAGCGCTCTCCTCCCCGTACCAGAGAGAGAGAGAGAGAGAGAGAGAGAGAGAGAACTGATGAAACGAGGGACGGCGTGCAGGGTAAATAATTGGAGGAAAAGTATGGGCGAGGGAAAAGTGAGAATTAGTTTAAGTCCAGAGAAGAGAAGAGAAGAGACTAAAATAGAAGTTTCAATTAAAGAGGAGAGTAAATGAGAGATGGTGAGCAGAAATGAGACTAGAACAGACCAAAAAGATTTCGAGTTCGGGAGGTGAAAGATGTAGAGACTTGATAAGAGAGATGTGTTTTAGTATATCTCAAACATGTATACGATAGGAGAATAAAAAAGAAGCGTGAAACAGACAGAGAGAGAGAGAAGGAGTGAGGAGTAATTGCAATGACCCTGGAGAAAACAGAGGAGAGGAAGAGGAGTGAATGTAGAGGAGACAGAGAGAGGGAGGGAGGGTGGAACGTTCCAGAGAAAGAAGGAGAAGAGCGAGTACACAGTGCAACCAAGAGGGAAGAGAGGGAAGGAGAGTTTTTGCTTTCTGAAATATAGCATGGTACATAGGTTCACCTTTGACCTATGTGCTAATGACATTATTTGGGCATAGGTACTATGCTAAAAAAAAGATTAAAAAAAAAAAAAATGGTAATGAAACTGCACTAAATTCAGACACTCGTAGGTGAACTGCTGTTCCCGTAGAACCAAATTGGACAATTAGGATCACATTAAAGGCAAAACACTTCCTCTCAAATTAGGCCAGTTTATGTTTTGAAATGTATGTTGGATTTGCTTATTATAGCCATATACCAACATGTCTGTACTTGATTGGCACCAGTCATGCATATTTCAGTGGAAATCTGTGTATAGTTGTTTGACTAATGATTGATTTATTTTTTTAAATAATTTTTTCTATTTTACACTACCTTCTATACACAAACGTTTGTGGCCAGTACAATTTTTTTTAAGAATTTTATTTTATTTTTTAAGATTTTATCTTAAAAACTGACTTTAACAAAAAAATCTATTTAAAATAAATTTCTAAGAATCCCAAATAAAATGTCATAGTTTCCACAAAAATATTAAGCAGCACCACTGTTTTCAGCATTGACAATAATAAGTTTCATTAAAATATTCACAAAAACTTTATCTTTAATTGAAGTTAATTTACACAAAATATAAATAAAAATATAAATGTTTTACTCCAAAATATGTGTTCCAAAATTATTGGCACCTCTACACATTCTAATGAGATAAATATAACTGGAGTATATTCCTATTTATATGGTATTTTTTAAGTTCACCTTAGTAATCAGGAACACTTAAGTGATAAGTTATAACTTCCTGTTTTATTGGGCTCTAAATATGAAGTGACACACAGGCCAAAATCCTATAGTCAGTTATCCATCACTATGGGAAAGACCTGAGAATACAGGAATTATGTGTGACAAAAGGTTGTTGTGCTGCACAAATCATGAAATGGCTATAAGATTTAATTATTGGAATACTCATTTCCACTATCTGGGCAATAATTAAGGATTAAATCAACTGGAGATGGTAACAATCTACCTGGAAGTGAATGTGTGTCTAAATTGGCCCCACATACACTGGTCTGAGTTGCTAAACAAACTGTAAGAATAAAAGTTAGAGAATCCCAGATGGTAGTTGGGTCTTGGGGTCAGAAAGTCTCCAAAACTATGATCAGATCTCACCTATGTAACCACAACTTGTTTGGGAAGGTTGCAATAAAAAAGCCTTTGGTGACATCAGACAGCAATCTCATGCATCTACAATTTGCCTGCCATTACTGGAACTTTATGGTCAGATGAGACCAAAATAAAGCTTTTTGGAAAAACACCAGAGGTGGGTTTGGCATAGACAGAAACATAGCCATAGAAAAGTACTTCATCCCCACTGTGAAGTAACGTGGTGGATCTCTAAAGTTGTAGGGCTCATTTTCTTTCAAAGACCCTGGACAACTTGTTAGGAAAGAAGGTATCATAAACTCCAAGTACCAGCAGATATTAAATCAACACATAACCAGTGTTGGGCATGTTACTTTAAAAACGTAATTAGTTATAGTTACTAGTTACTTCTCACAAATAGTAACTGAGTTAGTAACTGAGTTACATCATTATAAAAGTAACTAATTACCAGGGAAAGTAATTATTGTGTTACTTTAAAAAATAAATAATAAAAAAAATCAAATATGTAAAATAACTTGGATGCCCCCAATATTAAATATGTCATAAATAAATTATGCTTGATCCGACTCGTGACTCATGATCCGATCTTTCATGACATGAAATTTCTCTGTACTGTACTATACGTGTTGGTAGCCATTAAAGAAAATGTAGTTTCATAAATGTTATGTTTAAATAGGCCTATGTTATTTTATAAATTCATCTGTTTGATTATGAAAAGTGAACAGCATGAGTAAGATAGAATACATCATAAAATGCGCAATATATCGGGAGACATGAGTATGTCAGACATGATTTTGACCACTTCATTAAGTTTTGTTTTGTAGAAAGCCTTTCTTTAAATTGAATTTCATTTTGTTAAACTTGTATCTTAATTTTAATCAATGTTTCATCAACCACTTGCCTGAATTTAATAAATAAGAAGCAAATATAGCAGACAATATAATCATGACATGGAGGCGCCAGCGCGATCACTTGCACATGAACTGGAGCGCGCGTCTTATAGGCTAAATGAACTGAAACTCCGCGTATAAGCTGCTTGCCTCACAGACATGAGAAATATATCTATAGAAAGATTTAATGTCTACTTTCAAACAAATAATTAAAAAAAAAAAGGGTATTCTGGTTTGAGTTTGTGCTTGCTTGCTCTGACACACACACACACACACACACACACACACACACACACACACACACACACACACACACACACACACACACACACACACACACACACAGAACATAGTACATTATTATCAGTTTAAAATTGTATTTGTGTATGACTAACCTGTACTATTTCTTTACAACAAAATGCTTTGCAGGTCTATCATCTCTAGTCACACACCAATCATCATCAGTTAACCTATGTGTCCCACCCCAACACACACACCAGTGAAAAAACTTTGCAGGTCCCATGGCTGAGAGAGAGCTACTCGGATGAAAACTGCTTCAGTGAGCTCAATTATAGTAACTCTGCGTTTTAATGTCAGTAATGGTAATGGCGTAATGGGGGAAAAAGTAATTAGTTTGATTACTCGTTACTGAAAAAAGTAATGCTGTTAGTAATGCTGTTTATTTATAATGCCGTTATTCCCATCACTGCACATAACTGACCATGTCGGGAAGCTTAAACTGGGCCGTGGTTGGATCTTCCAGCATGACAATGATCCAAAACACAAAATCAACAACAGAACAGTTAAAAACCACAGAATGAAGGTTTTTGCCATGGATATGAACAGTCCCCTGACCCAAACCCCATAAAAAAACCCTGGAATGAGCTGAAGAAAAGAGTCCACAAGCATGGACCTCTGAAAGAATAACAAACAAATTTTCACAGTCAGTTATTTACCAAAGGGGCCAATATTTGTGTGGAGAAAAAAAAAAAAAAAAAATATATATATATATATATATATATATATATATGTGCATCTCAATAAATTAGAATATCATGAAAAAGTTTTTTTTTTTCTGTAATTTAATTCAAAAAGTAAAACTTAAATATATTCTAGATTTATTAGACATAAAGTCAAATATTTCCAGACTTTTTGGTTTTCATTTTGATGATTACAGCTTGCTGCTCATCAAAATAAAAAAATCAGCATCTCAAACTATTATAATATTTAATTTCAAGTTCTATTAAAATTACCATTCTCAGGGTATAAATACTGGGTTTAGGTCAGTAATCAGTACAGCAGTCATGGGGAAGTCTGCTGACTTGACAGTTGTCCAGACGAGCATCAAGACCCTCTACAATGAGGGTAAGCGACAGAGTCATTTCTGAAAGAGCTGGCTGTTTGCAGAGTTCTGTGCCAAAGCATATTCATGGAAAGTTGACTGGAAGTAAAAAGTGTGGTAGGAAAAGGTGTACAAGTGAAAGGAATGACCACAGGCTTGAGAAGATTGTCAGGCGAAGCTGATTTAAGAACTTAGGAGAGCTTCAAAAGGAGTGGACTGAAGCTGGAGTCAGTGCATCAACAGCCACTGCACACAGATGTCTTCAGGAAATGGGCTACAACTGTCACATTCCATGTACCAAGCCACTTCTGAACCAAAGACAACGTCAGAAGCGTCAGAAGAACTGGACTGTTGCACAGTGGTCCAAAGTCCTCTTTTCAGATGAAAGTAAATTTTGCATTACATTTGGAAATCAAGGACCCAGAGTCTGGAGGAAGAGTGGAGAGGCACAGAAACCATGTTGCTTGAAGTCCAGTGTGAAGTTTCCACTGTGTTTTCTGAATGCAGCCAATGCAGCCATCTACCAGGAAATTTAGATCACTTCATGCTTCCTTCTGCTGACCAGCTTTATGGAGATGCTGATTTCATTTTCCAGCTGGATTTGGCACCTGCCCACACTGCCAAAGGTACCAAAAGCTGGTTCAGTGACCATGGTGTTACTGTGCTTGATTGGCCAGCAAACTCACCTGACCTGACCCCCATAGAGAATCTATGGGGTATTGTCAAGAGGAAGATGAGAGACACCAGACCCAAAAATGCAGATGACCTGAAGGCCGCTATCAAAGCAACCTGGGCTTCCTTTACACCTGAGCAGTGCATCAGGCTAATTGCCTCCATGCCACACGGCATTGATGCAGTAATTCCTGCAAAAGGAGGCCCAACCAAGTATTGAGTACATAGAAATGAACATACTTTTCAGAAGCCTGACATTTCTGTTTAAAATATCCTTTTTTTATTGATCTTATGAAGTATTCTAATTTATTGAGATAGTGAATTGGTGGGTTTTTGTTAAATGTGAGCCAAAATCATCACAATTAAAAGAACCAAAGACTTAAAGTACTTCAGTCTGTGTGCATTGAATTTAATGAGTTCCACAATTTGAGTTTCCATGACATTCTAATTTATTGAGATGCACCTGTGTCTATATACATTATATTGCCAAAAGTATTGGGACACCCCTCCAAATCATTGAATCCAGGTGTTCCAATCACTTCCAAAAAAATAAAGCACCTAGGCATGCAGACTGCCTCTACAAACATTTGTGAAAGAACGGGTCGCTCTCAGGAGCTCAGTGAATTCAAGCATGGTACCGTGATCCATTTGTGAAATGTCCTCACTACTAAATATTCCACGGTCAACTGTTAGTGGTATCATAACAAAGTGGAAGCAATTAGGAACAACATCAACTCAGCCACAAAGTGGTAGGCCACATAAAATCACAGAGCAGGGTCAGCGCATGCTGAGGCGCACAGTGCGCAGAAGTCACCAACTTTCTGCAGAGTCAACAGCTACAGACCTCTAAACTTTGTGTGGCCTTCAGATTAGTTCAAGAACAGTGCGTAGAGAACTTCATGGAATGGGTTTCCATGGCTGAGCAGCTGCATCCTTATATCACCAAGTGGAATGCAAAGCGTCGGATGTAGTGGTGTAAAGCAAGCCGCCACTGGACTCTAGAGCAGTGGAGACGTGTTCTTTGGAGTGATGAATCACGCTTCTCTGTCTGGCAATCCGATGGATGAGTCTGGGTTTGGTGGTTGCCAGGAGAACCATATTTGCCTGACTGCATTGTGCCAAGTGTAAAGTTTGGTGGAGGGGGGATTATGATGTGGGGTTGTTTTTCAGGGGTTGGGCTTGGCCCCTTGGACAATTTCATGCTCCCAACTTTGTGGGAACAGTTTGGGGATGGCCCCTTCCTGTTCCAACATGACTGCCCACCATTGCACAAAGCAAGGTCCATAAAGACATGGATTAGCGAGTTTGGTGTGGAAGAACTTGACTGGCCTGCACAGAGTCCTGACCTCAACCCGATAGAACACTTTGGCATGAATTAGAGAGGAGACTGCGAGCCAGGCCTTCTCATCCAATATCACTGCCTGACCTCACAAATGCGAACACACTTCTAAACCTTGTGGAAAGCTTTCCCAGAAGAGTTGAAGCTGTTATAGCTGCAAAGGGTGGGCCAACTCCATATTAAACCCTACTGATTAGGAATGGGATGTCATTAAAGTTCATGTGCACGTAAAGGCAGGCGTCCCAAAACTTTTGGCAATATAGTGTATATATAATATGTTTGGCAACAGTTCTTCTAACACTATTGCAGTGTGTAGATTTTTGAAAAACAACCATGTAGGAAGACAATGGAGTAGAGCTGGAGTAGACTTTACAGAGTGCTTGACTATTGTCAGTACAAGATCTTGCCTAAAAATGTGTGCAGCTCTTGATGGAAATAGCATCACAACATGTATTTCCATGAAGAGGAGGTTATGTCTGACTACATAACCTGGCCAAAAAAAAAAACTTATTGTTAAAGTCTTACTACTGGTTTTGAGAACATATTTGAACAATACAGCTTGTCTATCAGGACCTCCCTCTTCAATGGAAATGCACAGATTGGGTCTACATTGGGCACCAGCTCTGGCACCAGCCCTGTGTTTATGAGTGTGTGCATGAAATCCAATGCTAATCTTTGTTCATCATGTTCCATTGAGCTGCATGTATGTGTGTCTGCTGGCTGCTTTGGTAGACTGATGTCTGGTCAGCTGTCTGGACACTTGGCCTGCACACAGACTTCAACACTGAGACACGTGGCTGTCAATGACTGCTTTATCTCACTGAGACAGCATTGGGTGGTGACTACACGGGGGGTCTTATTGTGTGTGCGTGTATGTGTGCGAGCGATTGGAAAGAGGGGATTAAACAGCTGTGGTCAAAAAATGGATAGAAGGAGGTACCAGATTTAGCTTGGCAGATGGATTGACTGATGACCATTTCTTTCTTTAAGCCCTTTTCTCTTTATTTCCCTTTTCTTTCTGATCTCTGTCTGTTTTGTGGAATACACATTTTTTTCTGTTTCAGTTTACAGATCGGTTGGATAATGCAGACTTTGTTTTTACACAGGTATTTTCAGTAGAGTGCAAAAGTCTGAGACCACATTGAAAGAATCTAGTTTAAAAGTAGAAATGAAGTTGGATTGAAATCTTCAGAAAAAAAATTAAATGAATACATTTTTGAGATAGTTATACCTTCAAATCAACAAAGTTACATGAAGAAGTTACCAATGTTCTTGCTTCCATTAAAGCACACAATATTCTTTGGATCATATCAAATCATGCTGGAGCTCAAGCGCTGCTGTCATTTAAACAAAATAGGGGCAGAAATTATGTAATTTGTGTATGTTTTTCAATTCAACTTTCCACTGAAATACTTAATGGCCTCCATTTTATTTGTCATATACACCAATGTTTAAAGGTTTGGATTTTTTTATGTTTTTGAACAAAGTCTCTTATGCTTACCCAGGCTGCATTTATTTGATAGAGAATATATTAAAAACTGTAATATTGTGAAATATTTAATTTGTCATTTATTCCTGTGATGGCAAAGCTGAATTTTTGCATCATTTTTCCATTCTTCTGTGTCACATGATCCTTCAGAAATCATTCTAATATGCTGATTTGCTGCTCAAGAAACATTTATTATTATTATTTTCAATGTTCAAAACCATTGTGCTGCTTATTTTTGTGGATACATTATTTGATGACAGAGAACAACACTTACTGAAAATAGAAATCTTTTGCTGAATAACAGCATTAATTTCTTTTAAAAATCGATTGATTTTGATCATCAATTGATCATCACAATAAAGGCAAATATTTTACCTTAATGACATTACAAACAAGAGTTTGGAAGGAGCATGTTAATCTAGTCCTGCTAATCATCCCTGTAACACTCACACCTGCATTCTTCTTCCTGCATCTACCTAGACCACTTGTGAAACAAAATGTTTGTTGCTGTTGGTTGTCTGAACTTTACAAAACACCAACTGCTTGTTTGCAACATCATGTTCAAACACAGGTGTTTGCAGATACCAAAAGCAAGGAATGAACAGGATGTCTTGTGGAAAAACCAACAAGGTTAGTAGCTGGCATTTGTTGTCAGTGATATTCGGTTAGTTTTGTGCTTTATCTCAAAGGAAATATATATAATAAGATTGGCTTGATATTGTCAGATATAGCTTCAACCTCAAATACATTTAGATAATAATAAGTGTTTCTTTCTATCACAGGACCAGTTCCACTCTGTGACCTTCCTGGAGTAAATCCAAATGCCTCCTTCATCCACTCTTTTAGCTGTGGCTTCTTGAACTGGGACGCAGGAGTGAGTTGCTGGGAAACCAGGCATACACAGCCAAATTGCTCAGTTTTGCCAGATGTCTTGTGGAGTGAATCATGTAGCACTGGTGTCTGAACCAGCCTCACCACCTCCCCCAGCACACGCGGAGGCACGATCACATACACAGAGCTACAGCTTGAACTTCATACGGTTCTAAGGCCCTTTCACTGTCAGTCTTAGACTTGAGCTCCAACTCTTGCCAGAGGCTGTAGTGACACAATGGAGGCTCTGTTTTTAAACTGAAAAGCATAGGGCATAGAATAAGTTCTCTTTCTGTCTTTCTACATACAGATTTTTCTCTTTTTCTCTCATGAACACAAACCCACATAATCAATTAAATCTCCTCAGTTCACCATAGGCCTTCAAAGTGTATCCCCTCAGTCAAGGAGACTGTGTTTTTTATGCCTGTGACCTTGTCTGGTGTCAAAAAGCAACTGGTCCAACAGACAAGTGTGTGTGTGTGTGTGTGTGTGTGTGTGTGTGTGTGTGTGCACGCACGCTGCATTTATTTGATCAAAAACACTGAATAAACAGCAATATTGTGAAATATTATTAAATTGTAAAATATTTTTTATTCTGATATGCTGATTTGGTGTCAAGAAACATTTCTCATTATCCAGTGGTGAACAGTAAGAAAGTATGTTTTACTTCATTACTGTATTAAGTACATTTTTTCAAGTATCTGTATATTATCAGAGTATTTTTATTTTGTGAAACTTTTACTTTTTCTTAATTCCAAAGCATTATAGTGTACTTTTTACTCCACTACATTTTATAAAAAAAAATGTCATTACTTGTTATTTTGAACTGAAGAAATCATCACCCTCTACGAAAAGCGATAATGGTGTCGGATTCATGAATGAGTGGATTCTTTCCAAAGACCCTGTTAAATAATTTTGCAAATCACACTGAATGATTCAATTGTGAATTGGTCTGATGCGATTAGGTCTGTTTTCGCGTCAACAACTCGCTGATTCAAATGATTACTCAAAATGAGCCAAGAATGAAAGATCCTCAGATCTTAAAGTGGGCATGCAACTGAAGGCGTGATAAGTGCGTTACTAATGCCGCATTTTAGGATTGAAATGAAAATCATATTAAGGTCACAACTGTCAGGTGTTTGTGAACTAAAAGGGCGAGCTGTTTAAGCCCATTTTATGAAATGCTTGAAATGTATGAAAGACGTCATGAAATTGTGTATTACCGTCTGAATGGGGTAGGTGTTAGGTACAATCTAAACAATGTTAAAATAATGCAAATTCATGCCCATGTATCTTCTGCTGCCATAGCAGTTTCAAATTATATAAAATATAGTAGTCAGCATTTGAAGTGGATCAAAAAAGTTAATCAAAGTTGTCCTAAGAACTAAGTTGTCCTAAGGTTTTAGAACAACTTAGTATGTTTGCATAGTGTTCATAAAATTTTACTCATTTTGTCCTATGTGACGTTTGTTTCTATACGGTATGTTTATATTTGTCAACACCAGTTTTGGGCAATTACTGGTTACAGTAATAATATTACTTTTTGCAGTAACTAGTAGTGTAACTAATTACTAATATGATTTCAGTAATAATATTACAGTCACCATCCATAGAACAACTCATTACTTAGTTACTTTTGATGCCTCAACCCCTATGTAACACGGTTCGTAAATGTGGGAAGAAGGAGGCGGGAACCGGCGAACTTTCAACAAAAGTTTAATTCAAAATAAACAAAGAACAAAACGAAAGTAATGCCGACAGACCCTCGCGGACGTCTGCCGGCCACACAAACATAATAAAACATAAAATAAAGTCCAGGCCTGGTCCTCTCTCGTCCTTCACTGTAGTCGCTCCTCCTTTTATGCTCCCAGAGCTCCTCCGTGAGGGACTCAAGGCCGGTGCGCCTCCCAGGTGAAGCTCATTAACACTCGCGCCACCGGCCTCACGCCGTTCCCTCACGGCTCTCGCCCGCCCTGGTCGCCACACCCTACTTATTTGAAATCCAACAATCCAATAATTCCTACATTTATTTTTATAATCTTGACAACTCGCACAGGCACATGAAGTCACCAGTGCAGCAGACAATCTTGGAATATGGAAAAGCTTATATTCAGTGGATGGAAATATTGCCATTACATTGATTTTGTCAGGAGGAAACACTATTGTGTAAGCTGTGGCATTACTTAACTCTGGCATTACATGGCTTGCCCACCCACATCCCTCTGATCCTGATATAAATTATATCAGAGAGTTCAGAGTTCAGAGAAACTTTTTCTTAGGTTAAAAGGCTCTCATACAATACAAGATAACAATACATACATAACAACAATCCACAACACACAATTCATTTTTAAAACAGACATATTATTACTATATTAAACATATTAATATATTGCTATAATTAAACATCTTTTTGGAAAACAAAGCATTTTTCTTACAAACTTATGTGATTTCTTTTGATAAAATACATCATGAAATATAATCATATATGGGTAACAGAGAAATTTTAGCTACAATTAGCTTCAAGCTACACATGACAATTAATGAGATTAATACAACACTTTTACTTAAAAGTCACTATCAGTCACCATTGAGTGTTTGTAATAACTTCTGACTGTGATCCCATGTAGATTTCGGTCAAATGATGAGGCAGAAATATGTTGTTAGTAACATTAGTAACATTTTAGAAGAAGTTTATGAGGAAGATACACAATTACAACTTATGTGGGGCGTGAAGGGAAAGTCATATAACTAGTAGCGTAACTAATTACTGTTGCCAGAAAGTAATAAGTAATCATATTACTTTTGAATGGAGTAACGAGTAATAAATTTAATTTTTTTGAGTAACAAGCCCAACACTGGTCAACACACATTTACACACATTTTGTTTTTCCTCATTTATTTATAATGTAAAATACTATATACACAAGTATACACTTCATAATATATATATATATATATATATATATATATATATATATATATATATATATATATATATATATAATATATATATATATACACAATGTTTACTATAGTTTCACTGAAGTACTTGTACCACTTTAAAATATTTATCTCTCCTGTTTGTCTTTTGTCTAGGTGAGGTAACTTAGACTAGCAATTACCTTCCAGCAGAAGGCCTTAGAGGAGAGCTATTGATTGGACCAGGAGGTCAGAGGGGGTCGACAGCTGCAGGAGCAGCATGGACGGGGGGGAAAACACAGCAATTGTGTTGGAGGAGGGGTGGCCTTCAGGTGAGCTTACCCTCAACAATGTAAATGAATGGTTCCTTATTCAGACCTTCTTGGATATATGAGCAGGTGTGGTTATAACTAGGAAAAACAATTTATCAAGCTGCCCTGGTGATTTAATAGCAGTATATAAGTCACCGACAAAGCTACTAATCAATATTAATACCTATAAAGATGCATCTTACCACTACAAATAAGAGTTCAGTAGTCTATATTAGATATTGGACACTGGAAATGATAAGCACGTCACTGTGTAGCACTCCAAGCCATGAGAGTGCTGGGTTGCCCAGGTCATGTGGTGAAATGGTGAGTAATGCATGGAGGGATGTCGTCTCAACCTTCATCCAGCCCTTCTCTCCTATTATTGGAATATTAATCCAGGGGATCTGGAAGGAAGGATGACGTCATGTGTGTGCCAGTGTCGTTCTGTGTGCTTTGCGGTGGATTCAGCTGTCATGGCTAACAGAACCATTTCTGTGATTAACGGTCTTGCCGACCCCATCAAACATCCAACCGTTCTACTTCCTGCCCAATATTTCCCCTCCTTCTTTCTCTCTCTCTTTTACTGAGTGTCCCAGCTGGCTGGTGTGTCTTTTTAGATAGGCAGAGTCTGTGTGTAGAGGTGTGTGTGTGTGTGTGTGTCTGTCTGTGTGATTTGTATGGAAGAGAGTGGATGCTTGTGTGTGTGTGTGTGGAGAAAATGAGCATGTGTTTGTCAAGGAGCCTGATAGAGAGCAAGAAAGAAAGAGTGTGTGTTTTGGTGTGTCCATAGTGTGTCTGATTGGTGTTCAACGAAGGTGCTGTTCATTCTCTTGAGGTCTGCATGGTGAATCCTTATGATCTTCGAGGAGATGTCCTTGCCGAAGGCTGAATGGCACAGTGGTCTGCTTACTATCAGCAGTCAAAACTCTACAGAGGACAACAAAGTGCCTCTGTATCCTGTTCTGGAAAAAAAAAACAGCAACAACAACTATTTCCATAAAGTCTTAGAAAGATAAACTAACTTATGCTTGAATGCCTTGAAGGGATAAATTACTCAAAAATGTACTAACCCTTGTGTCACTCCAAAACTGCATCTTTCTTTCTTATGCAGAACACAAAAGATAATTTAAATCATTTTTATTGTCCATACAATGAAAGTCAGTGGGGTCACGACCTGAGTAAATGATAAAAACTCTTTAAGAGTAAAACTCTAGTTGTATTGTACTCATAGTGTCCTGAGGGAATGATATTGTGTCCTAGAGAAAATTTTGATTTATAATAAAAATTAATGAGCTGTTATTTAATAATCTTTCACATTGCATTTGCAGTGTTATTCTGTGTTAGGATTCAAATTTATTAAAAAGAAACAGCAAAATACACATTGATACAGTAGTAAAGTTTTTCACATCAGAGTGAAACTACAAGCCCTAATGGCAGCATTTTCAAACACAAAAAATAATATATCCTTGTATCTCTCTTCCACTGGCCCGAAAAGCCATTAAGAAAGCAGTCAGAAAAGTAGACTACTGCCCCCTAAAGGAAGGAGTGTGAAATGTAGCAGCATTCAGGTTATTAAAACTTCAATTATAAGAAATGATCAAAGCAATACTGGGATCTCTTAGGAATAAACAAATACTTCTATCTCACCAAAAAAGCTGGGTTTATGAACCCTCCATACTGTAAACTACAGAGAAGCAATAGGAGGTGCTCTTGAATCTGTGAGTGTGTGCGAAGTGAGCTCCAAACTGAATTTTCTCACAAAAACATTAGCATAATACTCATCAGGAAAGGGCAAAGTAGAAACAACTAAGCGAAAAAGAGAATAAATGAGAAACTCAGTGACCCAAACATGACTGAGCTTAGACTGTCAGCATGTGTCATCCGTGCCGGGCTCACTCTGTGTGACGGCTACAACATAACTGGGGAGTAGATGTAAACAAAGGTGCTCATCAGCAGTAACCATTTAGCATGTATTCCACCATGATCATTATTCATCTCTGAGGCATAACGTTCATGTGTGGGAGATTTCAGAAGTGATTATCGTGACAGAGTTTGTGCAGTCATTGGTAGACTATTAGTTTGAAGCTCAAGCCGTATCCAACGCTGGTTTGTCATCAGATCTGCAATAGCTTTTGCTGCCAGCATGTTATTCTTCAACGTGGGAACCATCAGACCATAGAAAGGCTGCTGTTGGGTTTATAAGGTTCTTTCATTCAAGCGGCTTGAGCGCAAAGCTCATTCCTCTTTTCCCACAGTTGGCCCATCTCTATCTCTAGCTATCTCTTCTAGCGCCGCTGCGTCCCTCGTTCCCTCCTCTCCCTCTCAGCCTGTTTTTGCGCGCTCTGTTCGTTATCTAACCAAACCCAACGGATTCTTCTCAGTACTGCTAAGAGAAAATCAGTTTGCTTTTTTCCTTCTCCTCTTTTTCTTGTCTAGGTCCCCACTGCCTCGCTCCGCTGCTCACCAGTTCTCCACCCTCCCTTCCTCCCCCCGCCTCTCCCTGCTTTTGCTGGCTCTGCTTTCATTCTAACCTCCCCCTCCTCTTCCCTCAAGGGAATAAAGGTCATTGCGCAAATGATTACTCAGACCTCGGTAGCCATGGAAACGCGGTCATGTGACAGGGACAGGCATGCATCGAGCACAACAAAGGAGCCGATTAGTAAGCCAGCGATGGAAAGCTAGCGCCTGCCTTTGTGTGCCTGCGTTCTCTGTATTTCGCTCTATCTCTCCCTTTCTCTCCCTATGTGTTCGACTTGCTGGGGGAGGGAGGGAGGGGAGAGAGCGCAAAAGAAAGCCTAGCATGCTGCTTCTACAAGCGTTTCGCTTTGTTTAAACTAGCGATTTGTCTTTGGGTTGTTCATTAGAGATTAATGCTGGCATTTCATTGAGTTTGCACATGTTTAATGCATCCGTTAGACAAAAGAAGTGTGTCCTAAATTTTAGACCCCATTTGAGAAAGCCGCTTCACTGTGAATTAGGTGAATTCATTGTAGAAGGTGAAGTTAGCGATACACTAATGATAGTATAACTAGTTTTAGTTAAAGCCTGTTTCAAGGATGGTCAGTTGACACGGCGGCCATATTTGCAGTGTCTCTGGGCAGCTATTTTGGGCGTGCAAGACCTATCTATTTGAAAGGGGAAATAACTGTTGCCAAACTCACTCACATTTAAATAAAATATTTCGATTCAGCAATAAATTCCGGCATTAACTGTCTGAAAAATTTAATTTCTTATGTTCAAATAGCGTTAAGAAAGCATATATGTCAGGTTGGTCTTGCCCCTACGCATGTACAGTAAGCACAAGTCTCAGGTTTCTGTGAGAACCCACACTTTTTACGGCAGCTGCGGTAATGCATCAACAAATTGTTGATTGGCTCTTTTATTTAAAATATTACTAGAGCTGCCTGAAGCTGCCATATTGCGCGTTGCAGTTTCTCCCATTCGTTGCGATACAAGTGCACCACCATCTTGGTGGGCTGCTGGCTAAAAGTTTGTTTTTTCTTGTAATGTCCTCCCTAGTTGTAAATTCTGCAATTATGTAGCGATAAAAATTAGAAATAGCATAAAATAAATGGGTTTAAAGACATGTTTTACATGAGGTTAGACTTGTGCCGATATTCGATAATGCGATAAATCGCGATAATGAATTTGCACAATATTGTAATCGTCGGCATTTCAGAATACCGTAAATAATAATTTATTACCAATCATTATTTTTTTATAAGGTAATTAAGAATACTTTACCCATCAATCGTATAAAATGCACAACACCGCTGTATTCTGCGTCAAAAGGACACACGCTCAGATGTAAACAATCCCAACGTGCACGAGAAGCACATGGCGGAACCAGTGAAGGAGACGAGCTGAATGAAAGTGCGCGTTCACTCTCTGACAGCAGAGGGCGCTGATGGAACAGCAGCGTGCAGCGGTTACCACGGAAACCGTGCAAACTGCGCTAGTGAAGTTTTTAAAATGCAACCATTCATTTTTTTTGTAATCTCAGTGTTGTTCATCACAGCACCAAATACTGGATACTTAAAAAAGACTTAAAAGGATATTTATTTTCAAACCTAAACATTTTTAAATTTTAATCTGGACTACAACATGCCCTAATGATTAGAAATGTTCTGATTATTTGTTATTGTTCAGTAAAACTTTGAAAACATACAGCTTCATTAGTTAACATGTTAATTCATTATCACTAAACTGACAATAAAAATACTTATAGTATTAATTATTATTAATTAATGTTAATTTCTTAGTTACTATAACATTTCTAAAATCAAAATAACTTATTTAATGGACCTGAGATAAAACTAACAATGATCAGTTGTGTTTCTAAACTAACATTAACAAAAGATTTCAAAATCACTTTCTGTAACAAATGTAGCTATTGCTCAATCTTAGTTAATGCATTAAATAGAGTAAAGTGTTATCTGTTGTTCTTTATAGCCTAATTCTTTTGCAATTTAATCTGTTTGAAAATTTCAGAGTTGTTTTTGTTTTATTACAAAAAGAGTTCGATGACAAAAATGGTTTTGCAACTTATTTTAATACCGTGATAATACCGTATACCGTGATAAAAGCTTCATCAATTAATCGCAACATGAAAATTTGATACCGTCACATGCCTACATGAGGTAAAATTGTCGAATTAAGCCATATATCATGTGCTCCCAATGAGGTACTAAATGAAAATACTGCCCCCTAGGTGCAGTTTTTCTTGATATAAGTGGCTCTGTAGTAAATTCCACTATTCCTTGTCATTTTTACTCAATGTAAAATGAAAGTTAACTTACTTGTTCCCTCATCCGACTAACTTACAAAAAAACTGTTTGTTTTAGAGACAGCAGGGTGCCTTCCCTCTAAGGGGAATGTCACACTTTTGGTATCTTTTCTCATTGTCAATGGTAGCTTTATTTAAATGAAAGTGTCAAGGCTTTGAAACTCACACCAGCTTATCTAATATGAGTTACCTGCAGTTAATGAACTCGAGCCAACGGAAACCAATTAAACATTGAAAATTATTGGGAGCCTCTGCAAGTCCTGTAAGCCTGTAAAAGGCATAAATCAGCCCTTTAAAGTGCACTTACAATTCACTCTGCAAAGTAATCTCACCAATTTCATGCCATTTTCTTCTAATTAAAAAAAAAAAAGAGTCACATGTACATAACATAGCCTAAAATCAATGTCTCTAAATTTAATGTTTTTATTAGCTAGATCCAATGTTAGATTTTTGATATACTAGCTTTTTATTTGTCTTGTTCCAGTTTAAACCCCAGTTAATTTCTGCAAAATACGTTGTTGCTTGTTGCACTTTTGCAACACTTTCAAAGTGTTTTTCAAAGTGTTTTTTGCCGAAGCAACCATGCCATTTTATCTTGCTTCTACAGCTCTTTGAGATCTTTTATTGTCTCTGATGTTGCATGGGACTCATATCCAAGCACTCCTCACCGCAGTGCTGTACCAGGTGATCTACTGAGCAAGTTTACTTCCTCAGAAAAGCCATACATATGGAGTTCATTATGTGATTAGTTTACAAATCATGCACTATATGTGTTTTGAGGTCATTGTGCTAGGGACTGTATTTATTAATCGATAATCTGCCCCCATATCATAAGTTTTGTGAAAAGTAATACATGTTTTTGTTGTTGTTTTACTACCACAGTGTTAATTTCAGCTGGAAAATGAAGTGAATTGCATGTATAAGTAAGTTTTTTGCAATTTAAAATGTAGTTAAAGGCACATCTTCCCAATGATCTCCATATTATATGCACTTTAAACTTGGAATAATCCTGAAATAAAGTTAATTTCTCTTAATTATGTGATTTTAGATTTTGGCAAGAGAGAAGAGTGGTATCCTGAACATTTCTTCTTAGAACAATTTGTGCACACTGTGAATATACATGTGGGCAAGCATGTGCGTGTGACTGTGTCTGCATGTTTCAGAGGATGGTGTATCAGATTGCCTTTGAAGCAACAAAAAACATGAGTTGAGTCTGGGCACACACTCTGTTATGACTGCACAGCTGTTTCCAAAGCTCAGCAGCAGACAGTGAGGCCTGTGGGTTAGTCCGGGGGTCTGTGGGAGGGGGCTGATGGGTACGGCTGCAGCCAACGGGCCCTCATGTTTGGCCTTCTCAGTTATTAAGAGCTTCAACTGGAACCAGACTGTCCAAGGCTGAAGGACTGGATGGACAATCAATGTGGAGTGTTTGAATTTGCCCATAAGAAAGTTTGATAGATGCGGGGCTGCAGGTGAACTGTTTGATTGAAAGAGATATTCTAACATGGTACTCATCAACAAAGAGACCCTTTGTGTGTTTGTGCGTGCGCGCGTGTGTGCGTGCATGCACGCCTCCGTGAGAGAGATAGATTCATAAAATGAACTATTTTTAGTAACACTCAGAAATTAGCAACTGCAAGTAATGTGCGTAATGTTAATATATGAAAGAATTGTTTGAGCACTACTTTAGTAATCATAGGGAAGATTATACGATAATAGCCATGATGAAAGCTTAATAATAGCACCAGTAATTCAGTATATTGTTTCTTTCTACTCTAATTTTTTTGTAAACATAGCTGTTTGGGTTAAAACACACACTTGCTAAAATCTGATTGGATGAGCTACTTCTAAGGCCAATGAAAGCTTTGTCTTCTAGTTTCTTCCATGTTACTTGCAGTTAATTAATAAAAAACGTTGTTGTGCCTGCTAATGAAAAAGAGGCTGTAAAAATTGTTTAAAATAGATGTTTGTGTACCTTTTCAAGTATTTGTAGATAGTTTAGTTTACCTGTACTTTTTTGAACAGTTGGATATCTGAACATATTGACAGCATCTAAAATGTAACACTATTTCCATGTATATACAGTTTATACACAACTGTTCAAAAGGTTGCAGTTAGTAAAATTTTAAAATAAGTCTCACCAAGTCTTTAAAGGTGCCCTAGAATCAGAATTTGAATTTACCTCGGCATAGTTGAATAACAAGAGTTCAGTACATGGAAAAGACATACATTGAGTTTCAAACCCCATTGTTTCCTCCTTCTTATGTAAATCTCATTTGTTTAAAAGACTTCCGGAAAACACTCGGATCTCAACATAACACCGACTGTTACGTAACAGGCGGGATCATTAATATGTATGACCCCAATATTTGCATAATGCCAGCCCATTCCACACATTAGACAAGGAAAGGCAATATTAACGGCTGGATCTGTGCACAGACAAGGTAAGCCAGCAAGAACAACAGCGAAAAATGGCAGATGGAGCAACAATAACTGACATGATCCATGATATCATGATATTTTTAGTGATATTTGTAAATTGTCTTTCTAAATGTTTCATTAGCATGTTGCTATTGTACTGTTAAATGAGGTTAAAGTTACCATCCTTTCTTACTGTATTCACAGAGACGAGAGTCGTTGCTATTTTCATTTTTAAACACTTGTAGTCTGTATAATTCATAAACAAAACTTCATTTTTTATAAATCTCTCCAACAGTGTGTAATGTTAGCTTTAGCCACAGAGCATAGCCTCAAACTCACACAGAATCAAACGTAACCATCTAAGTAAATACTTTACTCATATAATTCGAAGCATGCATACAGCATGCATGACGAACATCTTGTAAAGATCCATTTGAGGGTTATATTAGCTGTGTGAACTTTGTTTATGCAATGTATAGTCGAGAGCTCGTGGGGCAGAGGGAACGCATCTCTTAAAGGGGCCGTGCTGAAAAAAATCAGTGCATAGTTAATGATGCCCCAAAAACAGTTAAAAAAAAAATAATTAAAAAAGTATTTTGAGCTGAAACTTCACAGACACATTCAGGAGACACCTTAGACTTATATTACATCTTGTAAAACAACAATCTAGGGCACCTTTAAAAGAACTGTTTTATATTTAAATATTTTTAAAAATGTAATGTATTCCTGTCTTTCAAAGCTTAATTATCAGTATCATTACACCAGTCTTCATTCTTCAATCTTGCTGACCCCAGATTTTTTGAATGCTCATATTTGTAATTTTTACTATTCTTCCCATTTTCTATTGATCTGATTTGTTTACACACGATATTAAGATGATCACAAGTAGCTAAATACAGGTGTAAATGAGGTCTAAAAGTTTTTGAGATTGTCCACTTTTGAACACTTCCAGAGGTACTTGAAAACGCATTAGAACGGATTGCTTTTCCGCTCATGTGGTCGATTGCGTTTGAACAGCCACAAAAGACCTTCTACTGACCTAATGTGTAAACATTATGGGAAGTGAGCTAGCCAGACAGGATTTTTTTTTATAATGTGACAATATTTACATGCCAGACAGGATTTAAACTTTGTCGGCTGAAGACCCAAGTTTGAAAAACGTACCAAGCACAAAATTCTCTCACCATTCCTGATTTCTAGCACGGCTGTCAGAGCAAAAACGAAAGCTGCTGCTCTCCGTATGTTTTTCCATCATCTCCGGTCACATTCATATGTGAATTGCGTAAGCTTATTTTGTTCATTAGATTGAAAGATCTTAAAATGGCCAACAAGCCTAACTGATTTGGCAAAATGCAGGACAATATAGTGGCCTCTTTGAGTCAAAATGCTGAAGTCTTTCTCTGTGTCTGTTTGTGGCATGAGGCAAAGAGAACAAACAAAACTCAGACAGAAAGAGGTGATTTGGTGTCCCTGGTGGGTTCTCTGATTGACTGAGTGCGGTGGTGACCAGTCTGAGACTGGGTCCTTTAGGGAGACGGGCAGGGGGAGGCTCAGCTGGGATACGCTACATGTAAAAGCCAATTTACAAATGAATTGACTGTAATGGGGGACAACAGAGAGGGCCGACTCTGTTTTTGCCTGTTTTTTCTGAGTTTGGACCCCTACTCCTTGGTTTGAGATGGGAGTGAGAAGATATCAGAATGAGTCGGCATTGAAAGGGTGATCTAAGTTTGATGGGATGATAGGTAATTGACATTGAGCGCAGGGGTGGGGCCAGATGAGGCTTGGTCTCCTGTCACCTATGGCTCAGCTGCTGTTGGTGGGATGCTTGGAGAGGTCATGATACACTCACTTCCATATTCATATATACAGCAAGTCTTAGTGGCTTTTTCTGACAATTCATTAATATATAAAAAAAAAAACAGCAATAATTGTGGATCTTGACACAATCGTAAAGAATTTAATAATAATAATAATAATAATAAATAAAACAACAGATGCTGCGTTAAAGGATTAGTTCACTTTCAAATTAAAATTTCCTGATAATTTACTCACCCCCATGTCATCCAAGATGTCCATGTCCTTCTCTCTTCAGTCGAAAAGAAATTAAGGTTTTTGATGAAAACATGCTCATCTTGAACTAGCTCTCTTCCTCTTCTTCTCTATTTGAATTCCAGCAGTGTAGACGCTGCTAAGTGTATTACTGCCCTCCACAGGTCAAAGTTTGAGCTAATTGTTATATACTTGCACTAGCATATTGTATATGACAATTTAGTTCAAACTTTGACCTGAGGAGGGCAGTAATACACTTAGCAGCGTCTACACTGCTGGAATTCAAATAGAGAAGAAGAAGAAGAGAGCTAGTTCAAGATGAGCATTTATGGTTAAAATGTATATATATATATATATATATATATATATATATATATATATATATATATATATATTTAAAAAAAAAATATTTTAGAAAATGAGTGATGCTTTCTCTAGATAAGACCCTTATTTCTCGCCTGGGAACACGTAGAACGCTTTGAAGCTGCAATGAAACTGTAATTTTGACCTTCAACCGTTTGGAGGCCATTGAAGTCCGCTATTAGGAGAAAAATCCTGGAATGTTTTCATCAAAAACCTTAATTTCTTTTCGACTGAAGAAAGAATGACATGAACGTCTTGGATGACATGGGGGTGAGTAAATTATCAGGAAATTATATAAATATACATAATGTGTTTTGTAATCTTTCTTAGAATCTCTTAAAAAAAGTTAAGAAACAACCTCTGAAAAGCATGTGTGCGTGCGTCTCATATTTGGTGTGTGTATGAAGGTAGAGTGCGTGAAATGTGCTTGTATGATGCCTGACCAAAGTGGTCAATCAGCACTGAGAGGTGTGTGTACTCGCGCAGTAGGCCGTGGAATGTGGGCCTATTTTGTGAGCGGTTCAGAAGGTGATAAGGGCAAAGGGTTCAGTTCAGTCGGCAAAAATGTTCCATTATGTTCCAATTACCGTTGCAGCCAGTGAGTGTGGCAGCCTCAGACTCCGTTCGGGCAATGGAGAGAAAACGAGGGTGGGCTGGGGGAGACTGTGTGGGGCAAGGAGAGCGTATTCATCCTCTCTCATGTCTCATGGGAGCTCTGTCTCTGAGCAGGGACACATAGGGGTCGTCCTGTCCCGCAGAAGCGGCTGCAGTGCTCAGCATCAGTCTGTGTGGGGACAGATAAAGAAAGAGAGAAGAAGTGGTAGTCAAAGTCATTTATTGTTCCAGAAAGAATGAACAACACTCATTTCCAACCTCAAGTTTGCATTTTATGTCCAGCTGATGCTACAGTTTCACTAGAGTCACAAGAAGCTTTTGGGATACTCTGTCTTTTAAAATAAACAAGGGTGTGTTTGTCACGCACACTCATGGAGGACAAAAGTCAGAGTTCATGCAAGTGCAAAATAGCGAGTGAGGGATTGTGGGAGAGTCTGATGAGGAGTGAGGGAACACTTGAGTCAGTGGACAAGCGGATGTTGGCTGTCATTTCTGCCAGTTTGCATCACATGACTAGACTGCTCGTTAAGACCTGAAATAGATGGATTTGGTCTCGTGGGCTATATTTAGCCCAGTTTAACTTCTGACAAGCTATGGCAGGCCCTGCGTTTGACTTTTGGACCTATCTCTCTCCCTCTCTTTCTTCATAAAATCTGCCAAAGTCTGAATTAGGGGTCGTACACACAGAACACGGTTTTCCGTACCAGTGCACTACTTTTCTACTGTTTTTCTATCTAAACGTGGTAGATGGATGTGTTTGACCGTTGCGCTCACATCTCACATCTTTTGCAGCGTCTCACGCATGATGCAGCGTTCTAAAAATGCGGCACTCAAGTTTAAAGAAGTTCAACTTTTTTCGATTAACCGCAAAAAGCATTTTGAGTGAGTGGCTCTTTAGACAATATTAAATGTGGATGGAGAAATGGAAGTTTAGTCCAGGTTTAAAACATTCACTTAAGTTCATGTTGTAACTCATTTTAAAAGGTCAATAAAACTAGCTAAGAAAATATCACAGAGTGGGATTTTATAGCATTGACCAGTTAAGGCAGTGGAAAGATCAAAGAGTGTGAGCAATGGAGGGGAATAGAGTGAGAGAGAAAGATTAAAACAAAAGAGAAGAAAAAATGGAAAAAGAAGGGAGTGAAAAAGAGGAAAAATATTGGGTCCTGAAAAGTCCACCCACAGCTGCCTCTTTTTTTTTTAAAAAGAAAAAAAAAAAAGAAGAAAAAAACTTCATTCTGCTTTTCGACCTGTGTGTGTGTGTGTGTGTGTGTGTCTGTGTGTGTGTGTGTGTGTGTGAGAGAGAGAGAATGTGTGTGTGTGGCTCTGTCGGCTTTGTCCCTCAAAGAGCTTTTTTTCTTCCTTTGCTTTTTTTTCCCCTCTCTCTTTTTTTTTCCTGGAGAGAGAGGCTGGCGCCAGCAGTCTGGAACAGGGCTGACAGGATTTGAATTATAGAAGCTGAACGGGAGGGGGAGGGAGAGGGGGGTGGATGGAAGAGAGAGAACGAGCAAGAAATAGGGAGAGAGAGAGCAGGCGAGCGGGGGAAAGAGAGAGATTCGGTTGGTGTGTGTGTGTATGTGTGTGGGTGATTGAGTGTAGCAGAAAAAGGGTTGTTATTTCAAAAGCGACAGCCACACAGGCGAAGCGGGCGGAGGTGTCGGGTGTATGCTAAGCTAGTATCTCGCTTTGTGGCCGGCATCAAAATTAATAAATAAGTAAACGAAGCAGAAGACTGTAGTTTTAATCACTGATGAAGCTGACACAATCACACTATGCTTAATGTTTTATTTTAGATGAAGCTGCTTTTTATAAAGCTTTATGCCTACTACACTGCACACACAGCTTTCATCTAGTTCTTTTTAAAGGGACAGTTCACCGAAAAATTAAAATTCTTTCAACATTTACACACGTTGATTTAAATCTGTATGACGATTCCTTCTGCGGAACACAAAAGAAGATATTTTGAAGAATGTACTGGTCTTTTTTCCCCCCTGCATTTACAATTAACAGGGATGTGAATCATTCTAATCGGGTTTGAATGAATTCAAATGTAAATGTAAAAATTAATTACTGAATCATTCAAAAGTTTTGTTCAACCCAAAATGATTTGTTCACAAATTGTGCATACACTACTTCTCTCATGAAGGCATCAAGCGGAGCAAGATTTTCAATGAATAATGACTTGCATTTCTGTCTGTTACTCACATAAAGCTATTTTATGGCTTCAGAGACTTATAGGGCACAGACATCAAGATTCTTTTGCATTTTTTGAAGCTTGAAGGCTCCAGTGCCCATTAATTGTAATTGCACTTAAAGGGTTAGTTCACCCAAAAATTAAACATCTGCCATTAATTACTCATCCTCTTGTCGTTCTACACCCGTAAGACCTTCGTAAAACAGTTTATGTGAGTACAGTGGTTCTACCTTAATAGCGACGAGAATACTTTTTGTGTGCCAAAAAAAAAACTAAATAATGACTTTTCAACAATATCTAGTGAAGGTTGATTTCAAAACACTGCTTCGGATCTTTACGAATCGAATCAGTGGTTCGGAGCACCTAAGTCATCTGATTTCAGCAGTTTAGCCATGAGTTTGAGAGGAGATCTGAATCACTAATTCGAAACAAAATATTTGTAGAGCTCAGAAGCAGTGTTTTGAAATCGGCCATCATAATGTTACATTTTTTATTTTTAATTTTTTTTTGGCGCACAAAAAGTATTCTCGTCGCTTTTAAGGTAGAACCACTGAACTCACATGTCAACTGTTTTAAATATGTTTTTAGTAGCTTTATGGATCTTGAGAGTTTCAATGGCTTTGCTCTCAATAGTGGCCTCACTGAGCCATCGGATTTCATCAAAAATATCTTAATTTGCGTTCCAAAGATGAACGAAGAACGGAGAGGTGTAGAACGACACGAAGGTGTGTAATTAATGACATTATTTTCATTTTTGGGTGAACTAACTCTATAATGCGGGCAGAATTCTCATTTTAGGTAAATTAATCTTTGAATACTCTCTAAGAAATAATTTTAATTTAAACAATACAGTGATGTTATTGTTAACTAAAACTATTAAAAAATCTATTTTTGATTATTGAAATAAAGATGAAAACAAATAAAATGTAAATATTAGATGAAAACTTTTAGTTAAATCAACATTCATCAATTTAGATGCCAAGGCAACATTTAAGTATAAAAATATATATATATATATAAGCATATAAAATAAATATATATATATATATATATATATATATATATATATATATATATATATATATATATATATATATATATATATATATATATATATATATATATAAGCTATATAAGAAATATATATTCTATATTATATAAAAACCTAATGGCAAAAGCACATAATGCTGTCACTAAAACTTAAATTAAAAGGAAAACTCAAAATATAAATTAATCTAATTTAAAAAGAAAAAGTAAATAAATCGTATAATAGAATATAAAATAATGCTAAAAAAACACTAGAGCAAAACATCTATATAATCTTGCACCACAAACATATAGGCTCTACTGAACGTATACATCCAGCATATATCACGCATTCCTCCTCGTTCACCCTGTCAATACATCCCTCTCAGGCCGTTCGTTCCTCTCCACCCTAAAATTGTTTCAGGCTGCGGAAGGCATTCCAGACCCAAGCATCTGCTTTCCCCCCTGTTCATTTCATCACCCACAGTGTGCCGAGGCCTGATGGAGCAAACATGAACACAGTGAACCCTCACTGCACAGCAGAGTCACATCGATGTAAACCTCCTGCTTCTCACTTCTCTGTACTGAATGCACTAGAAACGAACATGCAATCGAGTTTAGAGAGGCTTTTGTGTGGGCAACATAAACAGAATCTAATCAGAGCGCTGTGTGCTTGTGTGGATGTGAGGATGTGAAAGACAGAGAGTAGCGAGGGAGGGAAATGGAGTGAGAGAGAACAGCCTGTTCTGGAGAGAAAAGGAGTGTTTCAGTATGAAACGCCCCGGACCAAAAGTGGTTCCAAATGTTGGGCTCAGACTGAATTCAACCAGAGGACAAACAGAAAGATAGGAAAGGGAAAAAGAAAAAAGACACACACAGAGAAATTGACATAATAAAAGTGAGATGATAGTACCAAAACACACTTTCTGTTTGAGTTTCTTTTTTTACCTCTTTGCTTTTTCTTGTTTATTCTCTTTTATGTGCAATAAATACATGTATTTGCAGCCCATATTGTTCTTTTCTTTTTATTGCCATGTGTGGTGCAGTGACTGTGTGACAGATATATTGAAATAGAGGAATAGACTACGAAAAAGCTAAGTAAAGGGCCTCCAGGATGAACAAGGGAAAGGAATAAAAAGGGGGAGAGAAAAGGAAAGAGAGAGATAATAGAAGAAATAATTAAAGGGGACCTGTTATGCAAAATTCACTTTTGCATGGTGTTTGGATATAAATGTGTGTTGGCAGTGTGTGTACACAACCACCCTATAATCATAAAAATCCAACGACTCCTTTTTTTAAATTCCCATAAATCATAAGCAGTGTCTCTGAACAAGCCGTTTGCAGGTTCCTGGCAGTGTGACGTCACATTAGCCATAGGCCCCGCCCACGAATGTTGTCAGACACTGCCGTTTTAACGTAGAACCGCCCTGAGCAAGTTCACAACGAGTTGTACACAGTCCGCCATTGCTGCATTGACGAGAACATCTCCCAAGCATTTTAGATGTTCTGTAGCTGGATGGATTAATCCACATAGCTCTCTCAATTTACTTCCTAAATCTGAGCCGCTGAAGACGAGGTGAATTAATTTTGTTTTCAAAGAAAATGCTCCCTCAACTTTATTGAAATTTGTTTATGTCTGCGTGAATCATTTCACACCGGACTGATTTGTGAACGGATGTCAGTACAAAGAGACGATACAAAACAGAGGTTGAGCTAAAACATTTGTTACTCAAGGATAGATCTGTACAAACCATTTGTGATTTACGGATATGAAGTTTACTGGTTTATTCAGCACCACCCAAAAAGGCATAAGGTCTTCATATATTTGTTTAATGTGTACTTCGCTGTGTATGTTGATGATAATGCAAGGGAGAGAGAGTTTATGGATAATATTTTAATGGACAGTTGCAGTGTTTTATTAAGCTCTTACAATGATTTTCTAGAGTGAAAACAGATGCTTCATATTTTGTGTGAAGTACAATAAACATTATAAAACTCATCGGTAAACAGGCTTCTACTAATATAGTGGATAAAAACAAGAAGATATAAGTTATAACCGTAATTAAACTAAACTATACCTGTTCTATCTCCATGCAGCATAAATTCGCAGTTTCTGACATTATAGTGTGTCCTGACTGACTCCTGACACCGGAGAACGAGCTCTTGAAGCTCCGCCCTCTTAGCAGCTCATTTGCATTTAAAGGGCACACACTGGAACCGTGAATTTTTGCTCACCCCTCAAAAATGGCAATTTTAACATGCTATAAAAAATTATCTGTGGAGTATTTTGAGCTAAAACTTCACATACACACTCTGGGGACATCAGAGAGTTATTTTACATCTTGTAAAAGGGGGCATAATAGGTCCCCTTTAGAGAAAGCGTGCCGAGAGGAAGTTTTATAGAACGGCTGGTGTGTCTCGTCGTGGCTGTTACGGTCTAATGAGACAATAAGTGGTCACCTGAGAAACTGTTGTCCAGACCCAGGGTTGAGGTCAAAGTATCACTATTATTGGTGAGAAATTCTGGAATTCTGGATTCTTGCAGATTCCCTTGTGTTCAGTCACTAAGCTAATATTTCAAAGATCATTGTGAATCTAAATTCAAGATAAAAAAAACTCTGCTTTATCATTTCACTTGAGATTAATTTCTTCTCTCTTTTTTTTTATATTTAGGTGCTTAATAGCTGCTATTGAGTTTTGTCATGTAGCTAATTGGGTCGATCTTAACCTGGTCATTATGCATTAAGGAGAGCAAGCTGCAATTGAAGCAGTTCAAGTTCACATGAAGAGCAGATTTAATGGATAAGCAAAAAGACCTAAACCCGGTTTCTTCACACAACTCCTCCTGACTAAAATGATTTGCCAAATCTAAATCTGGTTTTAATCCGCCAGGCGCACCAACACTTTACTCCATGCCAACCATTTGAGACAAATGCAGAGAAACTCTAATAATTGAAATCATTCACTCCACTCGGGTTTTCCATCTCCCACACACTTGTAGATTCTGAGTCACTCCAAATATGTAAATTAATGACCAGTCATTTTTGAAAGTCGACCCACATTTAGAAAATGCCTGTCCATATTGTTCATTTTAAAATGCTTCTATTTTATATTTCATGATGAGGACAATTATATCGCAAGACTATTTCAACATTTTATTTGAAATTGCTAAAAAATGTAAATAAAATTAAGGTGGTTTTCATGAGAGCCACACTGATAGGACAAAGTCAATAGGAGAGCCACTTTTACCGCAAGTATTAAAAAGTTACATCCAGTACATGAGAAAATACTATAGTAATTTATATAGTGAATACAGTGTTTTTGAACCATACTATAGTAAATTGTAGTATGCTATATATTATAGTATTTACAACACTTTGTTAATAAATGCTACAGCATACTGTAGTATTAACCTTAGTGAACTGATCAACTGTGATAAATACTGTCGTGTACTTCAGCTTTTACTACAGTAAACTGTAGTGTAATGTAGTATAATATACCCTATAATTGTAGAAAACTGAAAAATACAGTATTGGGTAAAGTAATTTGTTTATGTTATAGTTGTTATATTACCACAGCAACTATAGAATTACCACAACAAATTAATTTAAATACTATAGTATGGTTAAAAAACACTATAGTATTTACTATAAATTACTATAGTATTTTGACATGTTCATAAATAGTATATTTATGTCATCCCTGAACATACAATACAATATGCAATGCAATAAATACAAAAGGCAGAAAAAAAACATTCTTTATCATTTACCAATCACATTTGTAATTGAGACAAGATGATTTCCCTTAATGACAAAAAAGCAGGATTACCTTAATGCTAGGATGAGCGGAAGCATAGGTTTCCTTGACTTTCTTCATGTTGTATTTGTAGCTTGTTGTTAGCAATCCTGTTTTCTCGGTTTCCTCTTTATAGTGATCATGGCTGAGATTTTTTTTGTATTTTCTAGTCGTAAAGTGAGCAGGATATGTTAAAATGTAGCGCATGGATTCTGCAGGCATGTATTTATGATACTAAGCGGGAAGCCGGTCTCTCGGAGGGTGTGTGGAGCCCTCCCTAGTTCTACAGCACCCCACAAATTTCCAACGTAAATCTGTGGTGAAAAGTGAAACTGCAGCACTCTCTCATAGAGAGCCATTGGGGCAGATTTCTGGCTGCCCGGCTCATTTTCACATTAGGACATATCACCGTATTATTTAACCCCAAATTAAAGCTTGGCGAGCCGCGCAATGAGTAACACTGGATTAGAACATCACTTAAAATCTTAGGAGGTGCTTCAAGTAATCAATTTCAGTCATAGAGGTTCCGCTGAAAAAGAAAAAGAAACGGCTTGGGAATCCCTTTGTGTTGTATAACTCTACATTTATAGTCTGTTCTTTTGTACTTACAGTTTGTTGTCTTTTGTTGTATTGCAGAATGTCTGAATCTGCTGTCATTTTCAGCTAAAAATGTTAGTCATCTCCCTTGTGACATATCACACTGTGGTTCTATTTGATCTTGTTTTATACTTGCTATAATGAGAAGATGACAAACCTGACTCGCATGACAAACAAATTTCAAATCTATGATAATTCTGTTTAAGCTAAACGCATCTTATTCAAGAAAAAGGGCTAGGTAAAATTTGATTTTAAAGAAGTCTCTTATGCTTACCAAGGCTGCATTTATTTGATCAAAAATACAGTAAAAAAACGATATATTGTGAAATATTATTACATTTAATAAAGTTAGTTTTTATATACTTTAGAATCTAATTTACTACTGTTGATGGAAAAACAGAATTTTCAGCATCATTATTCCAGTCTTCAGTGTCACATAATCCTTTAGAAATCATTCTAATATGCTGATTTGCTGCTCAAGACACATTTCTGATTATCACAGTTGTCCAGCTTAATATTTTTGTGGAAAACATGATACATTTTTCAGGGGTTTTTTTAACTACAGTGACAATTTTGAGAAAACTACAAAGGAAGAATTAGCATTTTTCAATATGTCCTGATGTCCTGTTGATATCATTAAAAACATGACTGGTAGGATGAAAGCAGTATTTCCCCCCTCTATATTCTCTGCTGTCTGTGGGGTTAAAAGTTCCTCATATTGACGGATCTGAATCAAGAGGCTACCCATAACCCCCTGCTGCCACTAACAATCCCCCACATGCACACACAGTTAGAGTGAGGATGAATCCACAACACAGTCTCACACACATACTGCATATACACTGCAGAGATCCAGATACTCTAATCTGCAACCACAATCCTTTTTGTAATGCCATAATCCAAAAACTCAGGCTGTTTGTTTATCTAGAATGTTGCTAGATCAACAACAAACCTAAACACTTAAACAAGTCACACTGTCCCAAGGGCACACCGTACCTAGCCAGTAAAGAATATTAACCAACAGCCATATATTAACCAATATTAACTAACATTACAAACAGACACGTACATGACAAATTAGTAATTAACCTGAATACACTTTGAATATCTTTGATGCATTTTGTTAAAGGCTACACTACCGTTCAAAAGTTTGGGGTCAGTAATTAAAAAAAATAAAATAAATAAAATTATTGAGCAGAGATGCATCAAATGGATTTATTGAACAGAGATGCATTAAATGGATCAAAAGTAACAGTACAGACATTTATAATGTTGCCATTTCTATTTCAAATAAATGCTGTTCTTTTGAACTTTCTATTCATAAAAGAGTTCTGAAAAAATCTGCATATTAGAATGATTTCTGAAGGATCATGTGACACTGAAGACTGGAGGAATGATGCTGAAAATTCAGCTTTGTCATTAGCAGGAATAAATTGTTTTAAAATATATTAAAACAGAAAAAAGATTATTTTAAATTGTGCTTAATATTTAACAATATTACTGTTTTTAATGTATTTTTGATCAAATAAATGCCTCCTTGTTTAGCATAAGAGACTTCTTTTAAAAACATACACTCTAAAAAAGATGGTTCTTTAAAGATTCTTTAAACGTAGTAACAGTTCCATTTAGAACCGTATGGTCCTGAAGAACCCTTTATCTGCTTGTTAAGTTGTGACATAAGGAATGCCGTTTCTGGGTCCAAGCCTCAACTCGTTTCACTTGAGAATGCCATCGACGGACGTTTATGAGCGCTATTTATTCATATTAAACATCAAACATTTTAAAAAGTTAAACATTTAAAATACTTACAGTCTACACAACAGTCTCCATGCTCACAGCGTCACAGACATTAATATTTTAATGATTTATAAAAGATGAATCATTGTCTGGCCATCTGGAATTTTGGGTATGGAGATAAAGGTTATGATTATTATTATTATTTTTTTTTGTAGTATTACACCACATTGTGTTTGTATATTAGCACCTTTTGTTGTTTTTCTTGCGGTATGAGATCCCGGAAGCGCTGCCGCGTGACGTTAGACTTAACAACCGAATGTTCTGTAATTGTTCTTTGTGTTAGGGTTCTTTATTCCCACCTTTTTGTTTTTCAAATCTGTAACTGTCAAAGCCACCCCATTACTGATTTTCTGGTGCTCAACCATCAAACTACACACTGTCAACACACTCTCAACAGGTAAATGACCGCAACTCAATTACACCAAAATGATGGACTTAAAGACATCATTGCAGATTGTGAAGATATTTCACTGGAACTTGGTCTTCATTAGGCATACATCTGTTTTCTGTTTCTATGTGTTTTACTTCCTTGTGTATTTATTCATGTTCAGTGTCAATTGTCATTTAATAATGTATTCAGCTAATAACTGTTGTTAGAGCACTGTCACACATTTTTGCTACTATTTCACGTCAATGAAAAATAAAAGTACATAATTGACACAACATGCTATTTTTTATGTAAACCCTATTAGAGGCTACAAGACATTATAAGATCAGGCCAGTAACAAAATAATAATAATAAATAAATAATAATATATTAAAAAAATATTTACAATATTGACACTAATATTAATAATATAAAGATAATAATATACTAATATTAATTAAAATAAACTATTATTAAAGAGGTTATTTATAACACCATTAAGGTCCTATATAGCACTTTCAAAGCATGGTCCTTAATGGAACCTTAAAGGGTCAGTTCACCCAAAAATGAAAATTCTGTCATTTATTACTTACCCTCATGCCGTTCCACACCCTTAAGACCTTCGTTAATCTTTGGAACACAAATTAAGATATTTTAGTTGAAATCCGATGGCTCTGTAAGGCCTCCATAGATACACTGATTCATAATGCTCCGAATCTTCCTGAAGCAGTGTTTTGAAATTGGCCATCACTATATAAGTAATTTTTTATTTATTTTTTTTGGCGCACCAAAAATATTCTCGTCACTTTATAATATTAATATTGAACCATTGTACTCACATGAACCGATTTAAATACAAACCCGATTCCAAAAAAGTTGGGACACTGTACAAATTGTGAATAAAAACAGAATGCAATGATGTGGAAGTTTCAAATTTCAATATTTTATTCAGAATACAACATACAGTAGATGACTTATCAAATGTTTAAATTGAGAAAATGTATAATTTTAAGGGAAAAATAAGTTGATTTTAAATTTCATGGCATCAACACATCTCAAAAGTTGGGACAAGGCCATGTTTACAACTGTGTGACATCCCCTCTTCTTTTTATAACAGTCTGCAAACGTCTGGTGACTGAGGAGACAAGTTGCTCAAGTTTAGGAATAGAAATGTTGTCCCATTCTTGTCTAATACAGGCTTCTAGTTGCTCAACTGTCTTCGGTCTTCTTTGTCGCATCTTCCGCTTTATGATGCGCCAAATGTTTTCTATGGGTGAAAGATGTGGACTGCAGACTGGCCATTTCAGTACCCGGATGCTCCTTCTACGCAGCCATGATGTTGTAATTGATGCAGTATGTGGTCTGGCATTGTCATGTTGGAAAATGTAAGGTCTTCCCTGAAAGAGACGACATCTGGATGGGAGCATATGTTGTTCTAGAACTTGGATATACCTTTCAGCATTGATGGTGCCTTTCTAGATGTGTAAGCTGTCCATGCCACACGCACTCATGCAACCCCATACCATCAGAGATGCAGGCTTCTGAAGTGAGCACTGATAACAACTTGGTTTGTCCTTGTTCTCTTTAGTCCGGATGACATGGCGTCCCAGTTTTCCAAAAAGAACTTCAAATTTTGATTTTTCTGACCACAGAACAGTTTTCCACTTTGCCACAGTCCATTTTAAATGAGCCTTGGCCCAGAGAAAATGCCTGCGCTTCTGGATCATGTTTAGATATGGCTTCTTTTTTGACCTATAGAGTTTTAGCCAGCAACGGCGAATGGCACGGTGGATTGTGTTCACCGACAATGTTTTCTGGAAGTATTCCTGAGCCCATGTTGTGATTTCCATTACAGTAGCATTCCTGTATGTGATGCAGTGCCGTCTAAGGGCCCGAAGATCACGGGCATCCAGTATGGTTTTCCGGCCTTGACCCTTACACACAGAGATTGTTCCAGATTCTCTGAATCTTTGGATGAAATTATGCACTGTAGATGATGATAAATTCAAACTCTTTGCAATTTTTCTCTGAGAAACTCCATTCTGATATTGCTCCACTATTTTTCACCGCAGCATTGGGGTAATTGGTGATCCTCTGCCCATCTTGACTTCTGAGAGACACTGCCACTCTGAGAGGCTCTTTTTATACCCAATCATGTTGCCAGTTGACCTAATAAGTTGCAAATTGGTCCTCCAGCTGTTCCTTATATATACATTTAACTTTTCCAGCCTCTTATTGCTACCTGTCTCAACTTTTTTGGAATGTGTAGCTCTCATGAAATCCAAAATGAGCCAATATTTGGCATGACATTTCAAAATGTCTCACTTTCAACATTTGATATGTTATCTATATTCTATAGTGAATAAAATATAAGTTTATGAGATTTGTAAATTATTGCATTCCTTTTTTATTCACAATTTGTACAGTGACCCAACTATTTTGGAATCGGGTTTGCATGATTTTAGTACATTTATGGATCTTGAGAGAGGAAGTGTCATTGCTCCCTATGCAGGCCTCACAGAGCCATCGGATTTCAACTAAAATATCTTAATTTGTGTTCCGAAGATTAACGAAGGTCTTACGGGTATAGAACGGCATGAGGGTGAGTAATAAATGACAGAATTTTCATTTTTGGGTGAACTAACCCTTTAAAAAGGGTTCTATTTAGCACCAAAAAGGGTTCTGCTATTGTTACAAGCCAAAGAACCCTAATTTGGTACTGTTTAGAACCATTTTTCATTAGACTGTAAAAAAAAAAGTACCAACTCCAAACTTTTAAATGGTAATGTATATCACACAGCAGCTTATGTTCATCGACACAATCAATATGTAAACTAGATGCAATGGCTATTATCACATCAGAGAAAAAGATGTGGGGCAGGTGTTAGACCTTTTCCTTTTTGGACACCACTGGGTCCATTATTGATCATCATTAATGACCGACCGCATCGGTCTCCGGACCCATGTCTTTAATTGCTTCTAGTGCATCAGAATGGGTTTTGGAGGAGAAAAAGCAGGTCAAACAAAGTACCTTGAATGCATGCAGAAAAACAGTCTCACCAAGGGCACAGCCATCATCCCGTAATGATTGTTTTGAATGAGAAGATGTTTGAAGGACAGCGTGCAGAGACAGGGACACAACAGACACTGATAGGACTATTAGACATTTTCTAGAAGGCTGAAAAGTTCAAGTGAAACATTGAATGTTTGGATTTTACCACGTCTTGTAAATCCATTGAATTTATTTATTTATTTACTCTTTTTATAAAATATTTGTATTTAATAAGTAAATAGCTCCAAAATAATCTCTACCATCAAGCAGGTGTGCAAGTACTGGAAAATGTTTGATATATTTAGTGTAAAGTGTTATGGGTATGGAAAAATCTATCCAAAAACATACTTGAGTAAGTAAAAACATCTCCATATTGATTTTTTTTTTAAGTACTAGAAAAATACTGTTAGTCTTATTAGCTTAAATCTGCAGCAGTTTATTCTGGCCAAGAACTGTCCATTCACATATAAAAGGTGAGTCTAACTTTCATGTTAAAGCTCCAATCACACTTCATCTTCTTGTTGTCTTTATCTTCACAACTTCACTTCATGTTCTTATGTGACATTTTGTGGTGAACAGCACAAATCATATGTGGTAGTTTGGCAAACATGCAATTATCTGCCTCAAAGAAAAAATAAAATTCTTAAATACCACATATGTAAAATGTTTGATTTACTACTCAAAATACTACTCAAAAATTTGAATTTGCTTTTTAATACAGCCCTATATATCTTTATTGATTGACACTTAAAAATAACTGTTTTCTGATAATATATTTTATGAACTATTTTATTTATGTAAAATATAATTTACTCTTCAGTGTCACATGATCCTTCAGAAATCATTCTCATATGCAGATTTGGTGCTCAAGAAACATTTCTTCTTATCAGTGTGGAAAACAGTCCTTACTAAATAAAAATATTAATTTCTTTCAAAAAAGGAAATGTTATAATATAATAATATTTAATATTTTTCAGTTGTCCCCACGAAGATGCTAATATCTGAAACGTATATATTTATAAATCATACTAAGTGGTGTTTTTTGAAAATATAAAAAAATGCAGAAAGTTTTCTGTGATGGGTAGGTTTAGGGGATGTAATATACAGTTTGTGTGTGTTTTTGTGACATATCAGGACACAAATTTGTATGATGACATGGGTATGACATAGGTATTACAAGAAGAGGTGACTTATGAGGACATTACCCCATGCCCCCATTTTTCAAAAGGCTTATAAATCATACAGAATGATTTTATTTTATTTATTTTTTTTTTTTTTTGAGAAAGTAAAAATATGCAGTTTCCTGTGGTTTAGGGGTAGGGGTAGTGTAGGGGGATAGAAAATACGGTTTGTACAGTATAAAACCCATTACGCCTATGCAATGTCCCCACAATTCACAAAAACAAACGTGTGTGTTTGCGTGCGTGCTCTCTGTGCTGTGTGGAGTGGAGGGCAGAGGCTCTGGGAAAAGGAGGAAGTCATAGAGAGAGCAGAAGGAGAGAGCATTCTTTCCCGCTGAAGTCACCCTGTCTATGGCGATGGGAGAGCAATGCTGTCCACACGCACACACAGCCGCCTCTGTGTGTCAGTGTCAGTACGAGTGGGTGGGAGTACACCACTGCAGGGGTTTTGGGTTGAGATAGAATGAGAGAGAGAGAGAGAGAGTGGAAAGAGAGAAGGATGTATAGAGAGAGGCACACAAATAAGAGAGAAATGAGACATAGTGATAGAGAGAGAGGGTAAAACAAGTGCAGGTGAGTAGACTGAAAATAGAGGTGGACTAGAAGGAGAGTTACAGTAAGGCCAGATGGAAAGAGGAAGACAGAAGTTTTTACAAACAGAAAGAAATGGGGGTAAGCACTACATAAATGAGGGTGATAAATGGTATGGAGGTATGTATAATGCTGTCTGTGGCATATTTCTTTCATTATTGAAAGGACCAAGACAGGGACTTAGGGTTGGATTGGAATTTCTGTATAGAACTAATTCCATTTTTTAAAGAATAGTTTTATTTTTTACCCAAGAATGAAAATTCTGTTATCATTTACTCACCCTCATGTCATTCACAGCCTGACTTTCAAACACAGGCATCAAACCCATTTTCATTTTTGCTATCAGCACAGGTGCTACAATAAATGGGAACTGTTTTCCTCCTCCTCCTCCAAAAAAAAAAAAAAAAGCAATTTAGGTCTGATTTGTTATTGTTATGATTTGTAATGTTCTATTTAATTCTGAAAATATCTCATAAGTTGACAACAGGCTTCTTATGTAATTAGCACCGTTTTCCAAATATTGTCTATTATTTCTTTCACAGAAGTACTCCTGCAATCGTTAACAGAACTATCAAGGAACCAAAATTGTTTAGTAGAATTGAAATTGGAAGCAGAATTGTTATATTCCTTTAATCCCTGTCTGTAGTGAGGAATGATGTGTTTTTATGTTGGCGCTGAGCTTTCAAACTAAATATTAGATCACAAAATCATCTAAAAACCTTCAAACCATGGGTGAAAACTTTAACCAGACTGAATAGTCTTGGTTGATCACGTGGGCATTCTCTGGGATTTCTTAGTATGACATGATTAAACTGCATTGAATAGACAAATGTTTAATAATAGATAATATTCTATTAACAAAATTTTGCTCAATTTTGACAAGATCAAAAATATAATTTCGGCATGTCGATCTAGGAAGAGATACACATGAAAATCCAGTGATCTTAATGTTTTCTTTTGTATCTGTAATTAAGAGGTGATTCTCCATTTCTGATGCTCCATAATGCATAAAAATCTTAGATGCCCCATAATGAGATGCTCATGATTAAATATGTATGATACTTTTCTCAATCTCAAAGCTTCATATTTAGATTCTAAAGCCCTCCTCCATCTGCATACAGCAGGGAATTTCCTATTCCAGCAAGTGAAATTTCTCTTTTCAGCTTCTAGCACAAACCTGAAGATGTAGGCCTGGCCACGGAGAGCCGGTTCAGTAAAGTCTTTATATCTTTCACCTCTTCATCCTCATTTCTCCCGGACTCCATAAGTGTGTCCTGATTTTCCAAGTAGAAGATTTGGAGGTGAGATGAACATTAAGAGGTGAGATGAACAATAAGAGTCGTTCTTCCAACCATATGAGCAAATGAAATGTTTGGGTGATAAGGCCTTCCAGTAAACCTCCTCCCTCCCTCCCCTCTTCTTACCGTCCGCTGCCAGGACGGTCCCAGGGCCCTCAAACATCAGGCCGCAGCAAGGCGCTCAAGCGCTGTCTGTAATTGCTTCGGTCTAGACACTGTCTGGTATGGGAAACAGACATGCACATTGAGCATAAGAGGAGGGGGGAGGGGGATAGAGAGAGAATGCAATGGGATTAAAACGAGTTACAAACGGCCTGGATCTCTCCAGTGAAATAAAGGATGTCAGAGCCTGATTGCAGTGTGTGGATGATTTACAGTATGAGAGCTGCATTAGATGGACTTGTTTCGTTCAGCTTCAGTTCGCATGTGGTCTATGGAGGTGATCAAATGAGTTCTCCTGGCTTACCAGATTTGTTTTCACTCTGATAAAGTTGGTGTCTGAGAATTATGGTCCTTGATTAGTCTACACATCTACAGCATTATTTTGTGTAGCTCTGCAGTGTCTTTGCATTTGTCATGGAAACCCTCGTCTATCAGCACATGACCGTCTTTTGAGTTCCAATTGTTGTTTTATATAGGAACACCTTATTTAAACAGCATAAATTTAGGGCCAAACTATTTAAAAACAAACAAACAAACAAACAAAAAAGGTATTAAAAATTATACCCTCAAACATCGCTTAATGCTGTTTTCAGACATTTACTTTGTGTTTCCTGTACCAAAAAAGCTGCTTATGCACTGATGAGCCAAAACAATATGACCAGTCACAGGTGAAGTGAATATTGTTGATCATTTCCTGATAAGGCCATGTATTAAGAATCAGATCTCATGATCAATGTGTTGGATGCAGAAGTAATTGGCAGGAATAAAGATCTGAACTACTTTGACAAGGGCCGAATTGTTATGGCAATGCGACACTAAAATTTAACGATGGTATTCAGAGGAATTTTTCACAATACACAGTACATCAGACAAAATATCTTCTCTTGTAAAATGTGTAATCAGTTCTGCTGCTCCCTATACACAGAATACATGTAATTGCAAATTTGAAAGCAAAGTGAAAAACGAGTACACATTCAAAAGCGATTTCAATACCCCGCATATTGGCTCCCTGATGCCAGCAGATTATATACAGTATATACCTCAGTGTTTTGCAAGTTTATTTACCGGTGTGAACATTTCCTCACTGTGGCAACCCTAACGAGAACTCAGAATCTGAACTGGACCTTGGAACAGTGGAAAAAGTTCACCTGGTCCAATAAGTATCCATAAGGCCATGTACGTGTACACCGATTACCTGGGGAAATGATGGCACCAGGATGCATTCTGGGGTAGAATTGGTATAAGTGGATAGAATATACAGTTTGTACAGTATAAAAACCATTACGCCCTATTATTATGTAGAGTCCCCTAAACTACAATACAAGTGTGTATGCATGTGTGAGAGAGAGTGAGGAACAGAGAGAAAATGAAGTATACTGTGGCAAAAGATAGTATGAGTGTGTGCAGGAGTCTTGTGGACGATGCATGCCTTCCCGTGCTGTGCTAAACTGTACTAACCTCTCAGTGGGTGGCTGCAGTGCTAGGACTCAAACAGACATGAAAAGGATTTGGGGGACAATAATCTAGCTTTTCCTCTGCTTCTCATTCAAACTCTTTCCATCTCTCTCTCTTTATTGGGATTTCAAAGCCTGGGAAGGAAGACAGAATGAAGTATTGTTCAAGAAGACTATCCATTCAATATTAAGTTCAAAATGTTTGCACTGACACTTCAGGCCCCCATGAGTACTTACAGTTTATTTTTGGTTGTGCAAGTCCTTTGAAGGTTTGCCAGTCCTGCCAGAATTTAGCAGTGTTCTTGCGCTTGAAATACTGAGTGAGTAGGAGTGGGAAGGGTGTGGTGCAGTCCATTCTTAGCAGTGTGCAGTATGCCTGACTTTCTAAATGTCATCACATCATTAGTGCTGGTCTATTTTGTCACAGATTATGTAAAAGAAGGACATGCAAAGATCAGAGCATATCCGCATATATGTCTTATTCTGGCCAAAGAAAGCCTCTAATGTAGAGTGTAAGTAAAGTCTTTTGTCATGAGTCCAAGTCGAGTCTCAAATCCTTTTGGAAATTAATTTTCTGTAATTACTCATTCAATACAATTTTCTCGTTTTCCGCATAGTAAATGGGAGGTAACTGTGATACTGGAATTTGTTGTCCTTTGCTCTAAGTAAATTCAACTTCTTAGACAGGTCAATTTTTCATACTTGAACCGTCTAAACAACATGTAAAATTCATCATAAAATAGTTATTTCTAAGTTATATACAAAAATAGTTCAAAATATGGTGTAGCAATCTCTACAAATGATTGAAAAACAACAAGAAAAATGTTCAAGACATTATTGGAAATAGACTTTTAATTAGAATTTTTGTCCATACAAAAGTTTTGAAAACACACCAAAAAAAAAAAAAAAAAGTATAGCACTATATAGCAGTATATATAGCACTAAAAGTGGTTCTCACCATATCTTTAAAGGTGTTCTACAGCTTTGTCAAATGGTGCTATGTAGAACCCATAAGAGGTGCCATATCGTATTTTATTTCTTCAAAAAAAATGGTGCTAAACATCACCAACAGTGGTTCTTTGGCTCATAAAGAACCTTTAAAGGGGCTTAACAGGTTCTTTGTACGGCAGTGGTGCTATATAGCACCTATAGCACCAACCCAAAGAACCACTAGGCAAGGCAAGGCAATTTTATTTGTAGAGCACATTTCATACACAATGGTAATTCAAAGTGCTTTACATAAAGAAGAAGAAGAATAAAAATAAAACATAAGGAATAGGAATAACTGTAAAAACAGAGAATTTTGCTATATGGACAGAAGAGCTAGGAAGTCTTAGGGAGTTTTGTTGTTGTTGTTGTTGTCCGTCAGAGTGGATCTAAACATCACATGACACTAAAGAACCATAGAGGAGCTTAATAGGTTCTGTATACAGTAGCGGTGCTATATAGCACCTCAGTCATCCCGGAAGAACCGGTGAAGAACCACTGAAGCACCAAGATTTGGTGCTATACAGAACTTAAAGTGGTTCCCATATGATTACAAGCCAAAGAACCACTTTTAGTACTATATAGCACCATTTGTTTTGTTTTTTTAGAGTGAGTTTGGAATTTGGTCAGATTTTCGCATGCAGTTAGGCTGTTCAGATCAATGCGAAATAAAAACGCTCTCTCTGACAGTATAGGTGCCACTTATGGAAATTTTGAAAAACATCAGTACACAAGTAAAGTATTGCACAACTTTCCATTTTTGACACTCGGCTGTCACTGCAAAGAAGGAAGTCAGACAGTATTTAAATGTTCTCAAACAGCAGTTCAGATTTTTGTAATCACAATAGTGGGTATCAAACAACACTAAATACAAGAGTACTGAGATATTAGAGATGTTCTGGATTATTTCTCTGCTATTCAATATCGCTTATAAAAATAGTCTGTTTAAGTCCCACCATGCCATAGTTTTATGTAACAGCAGCAGCTCTGGCCATGTGACCAAAAGCGCAAATCCTATTGGTTGGTCAGTTTTTTTTCGCAGTGCAGTGGTAATGAGATTTAAAAACCTTTGCGTAAAAAAAAAAAAAAAAAAAAAAATCCATCACATTGACACCATGCAAATGTTTTTGTTGGTCTGAACAGACACATTAACAGTTCATTCAAATTAAAATGTTTATCACACCAAACATTCATGTTGGTGTGAACTGGCTATTTCTCTGCCATTTTACACCAAACTGAGGCTTTTTATTAACTAAATGACTTTATAGCAACCACTTCCTATCTCCATCAGTCTTTCTTCTCACATTATGGATAGATAATGACAAGGATGTTTGTTTCCATTATGTATCTACTACACATAAACCAATACAACTGCACTACAGCTCCATTCCCGTAACCAATCAACCAGCTCCTGCCTCACACACAAACACATACATGCACATGAACACCTATGCACCGACTTCAAATAGGCCAGGCTCAGCCAACCTCCCGTGGCCCTCAGCTAGCCTCCCAGAAAGCCTTTTCATTTCACAGACGCATGGACGGGAGAAAAAGGAGGGAAAAATGAAGCTCGGGAGGAGGAGGAGGGGGCCATTGCGGGGGAGGAACCGAAAGGGGAGTGTGTGTGGGGTTGGAGCGGGGGGGGGTGTTAGGCAGCATTGTAATGATGGAGAGCAACTCGATACTCTTGCATGCTGAATATTCCCCTGGAGGGCTTTTTCCATTACCCGAGCACAGCAGAATGGTAGAGTCGTTTAGTTTAGCCCAAGCTGCCTAACGCTCTCTCAAGCTCCCCCTCCCTTTCTCTCAACCTATCTGTTCCCCTGCTGCCCCTCCTCTCTCTTTCTCCCTCTCTCGTGTTCTTTCCCCGCTCTGTGTTTTTCCATAGGCACATTGTGCAAATGTAACCTTTCAGTAAGCCCCTCCCCTCCAGGAAGTTGGCTGGCCCCTTTGCTGCCAGGAAATATGAAAAACTGGCAGGATGCCCATTTAATCTCCAAACAGAGAGAGGGAGGGAGAGAGAGAAACGGCAAAGCAGTTGAGATGGTGAAGGAAATGTTACAGTTTGACTCACCAGAAGGGAGGGGGAGAGAGGACAATTTTACTTTAGAGAGTCACATTAACTATATCGCTCTGAAAAAGTGTCTGCTTTTCTGTATTTTTGCTTAGTTTTACACTGAATACAATAAGTTCTTCAAACCTATGTTTATGTAAGGGAGACTGTTATAACATAGGTTGACTTGTAACACCGTCAGTTTAACCACTTAGAAATTAGGTAAGAATGAAATCTCTGTGATATACAGATATGAGCAGCATCTTATATGACATTAGACATTTTAGACATGTTACGGTTTGCCTTGCGATCAAGTTAATGGATATTAAATGAGAGAACTGGTATCATTGAATTCAGTAGGTCCTCATGCTTAATTTGATACAGCACTTATTCAAAACTTTCACCTAAATGTAAGAACTAGATAATTCCTAAATGTAAAAATATAATATGTTATATCTGAGTAGACAAGGGTTGCAACATTACTTTTCACATTTTCTTATAATAAAGTAGTTTCAAACATTGAACAAAATGGGGCACTGTAACATTTGACAACACACAACTGTGAAGGTGACTAAAATGCACACAAATTTTTTTTTGTTTTGATTGTTCATCGTTAGCCAATTTTTTAATGTATTTGTTCAATTATTTTTTTTCTTGTTGCTGTTGTAGAATAAAATGTTTACTATTTCTTTTTTACCTTTTGAATTAAATAGCTCAAAAATGTAATTGGGTAGTTCAAAAATAAATTAAAAAAAAAAATGTTGCAAACTGTATCCTTGTAAGATCTTATAGCAAACTGCACAACTTCAACACCAAATTTCTACAACTTTGTTGTAGGCTAAGATTGATCTTCCTTGCAACATTGTATCTACATCGGATGCAAGCAGCGCAATAAAAGCCAATGCGACAAATGCATGACAGTTAACTAAAGCAATGTTCTATTTCTGACGTACTCCACATGCCTGCGCTGCTTCTAAAACAAAGGAAAAATGGATTTACAATGGTCGCTTAAGACAGCCTCAAATTGTAGAACAATATACAACAACGATCTCGTCAGGTATAGATACGGTGTAAAATTCGCAACTATTCCAAACATTTTCCATTTGGATATTATGGTTCTGATCATGGTTCTTCTGAGCCCTAGAGCCTTTTTTCATCATTAACCAATGTTTTATGTATTTGTTCAATATTTTTTTTTTTTTTTTTTTTCAGTCAACGTCAGGTGTAGACATGGTCTAAAATTTGCAACCATTCCATTCTCCATTCGGATATTATGGCTCTGATCATGGTTCTTCTGAGCCTTATAAATGTCATCGTAAATTTTTTTTCAGGTTGATAGGCCACTCTTTCTTTTCATTCCTTTGGGGTAAGTTACACTTGCACGAATTTACAAATGCAGTACTGCCAGATTCACTCTGACTGTTAGGGCAAATGTTTCATTTAAATTGAGCTTAAATAAACAGCCAATCGCAATGATCTGTAATTTGGCCATTCTGGGGGCAAAAACTTTTGCACACCTGAAGAACGCATGATTGAAACATTGAACACCAAAGAAATGAAAGATTAACCAAACTTTTGTGACTCCCATCTGTGTACAACCAAAAAAAAAAAAAAACACAAATTCAGAAATTCTGACACTTTTCCCCCAGCACTGTAGACAATTAAAATAATACTACTAATACAAAAGTAACATATTTTGGATTAAATTACCTGTAGCCAGTACACAACACGTGAACACACACACACACAAACCTGCCTTGCCACACCCTGAAGAGTCATTCAACCTATTTAGCACATCACACTCCCAACACAGAAGGTGCTATTGTTGCTTGGTGTGGTGTAGCCTAGTTAACATACAACAAACTGGTTGTAAAGATTGCTCCATACCACTTTTTGCGAAAGACAGACTCAATCTTATGTAACGTCCCACGTCATTCTCTTCCTGGTAAACAAGAGCTGCGCTGCTCTGGAGCTGAAAAGGTTTTAGAGCTCACATTAAAGCTAACTCTGACAGAGACAGTTTTGCCAACAGTACGCAACCATCCAGCTCTTCTTTATGCCTCCATGTTTTGCAAAGGCACTTCAGGTCTGTTAAAAGTGTCAAGTGTGGTAGAAGAACATTGAGATAGGTTGAGCTGGCAAAACTTGAGTTCATGAGATTTGTCTGTTTGATGAAGAGAAAAAATATACACATGACCCCAACTGAGGTTTTAGTAGTTTAGTAACTTCTAACTTTGTATAGCGATTTTTACACTTTTTTTGGAACCATTAAAGGGCTCTTTACATTTTTAAGATGTTAGTTTAAACCAAATGAATCGGGGTTAAATTGAACAACTTGTTCTTGTTCCCAAAACTGTGGTCTTCAGTTGGTAAACGAGAACAACGTTGGTTTTTCTTCAACAAAGTGAGGTGGTGTATGTATTACTGATCTACTTGCTGATAAAAGCATGAGCAGGCTCTAGAGTCCTGCTGAGGCAGATGAGGTTGACTCACCTCCGCTCCCTGCCCTATCTCCTCTGTGATTTCCAGTCACTGAACTCAGCCCCATGTACTTTTTATGGGCCAAATAGTCCACTTCATCTCTTCCTGTGCTAGCAGCGCTGAGTACCTTGCGAGTGCTGGGTCAAGAATACTGGGAAGTGCCCTAACTAACAGTGCCACCTGATGGCTAATGGTTGCTACTACGTTAATCACATGACAGTCGATAGGAACTAGAGCACCACCACAGGCTAACTGCCACAACTGCACAGCTGAGATTTCAAGAGCCTTGATCTTTTTTGTCACAGCACTCTGATTTTAGAATTTAGCTTCAGCTATTTAAGAATTTTCAGACTCAGTTAGACCTAAATATTTTTATTCTCATTTTATTTGATTGTTTTGCACATTTTGATGAAACAAACAAGCAAAAGAAAGGATTGCCATTTCTTCACCACATTCATATCCTCCCTCTTTATTTTGTGCTTTTGCTCCATTTCCTGGAAGTACTTCCTTAGTTATGACGCACTTCCTTTCTGTTTCTGTGCAATAGGGGGAAATGGTGGGTGGAGAAGAGAACTCATGGAAGGAGATGACTGTTTTCCTGACTTGCATGTTAAGATTCCATCACTATTATGTAGAAGGTTAATCTCAGGACAATAGGTGACATGAAGAAGAGAAGCTGAACCTCATTGTGACTCCAGCTCAGATGGAGATATGACATTATATGCTGCTTTTAATATACACTGTACGGCCAAAAAAGTCGCTGTTTGGATTTAAATAGGCAAATGCTTAAGAGTCTATGATTTGATCATTATTACAGTGATTATTATGTTTCTAGCATGTTATATGTTTGGCAACAGTTCTTCTAACCCTAATTGATGGAGTGTTTAGCTTTTTATTTCTTAAACAACCATGTTGGAAGACACATCATGGCCATATTCCAGGATGACAATGTCAAGATTCATCAAGCTCAAATTGTGAAAGAATGGTTGGGAGGGAGCATGAAGAATCATTTTCACTCATGGATTGACACCTCTGAGTCCAGTCCTTAAATTCATTGGAAATCTATGAGATGTGCTGGAGAAGACTTTACAGAGTGCTCACCTCTTCCATTGTTAGTACAAGATCTTGACCAAAAATGTATGCTCTTTTTGATGGATATAAATGTTGTGATGTTATTGATAAAGTGTCTTCCTGGTTGTTTAAGAAATGAAAAGCTACACACTCCATCAATTATGGTTAGAAGAACTTTTGTCAAACATATAATATGCTAGAATGCTAGAGACATAATAATCACTGCAATGATTATCAAATCATAGACTCTTAAGCATTTGGCTATTTAAATCCAATCAGAGACTTTTTATTTTTTATTATGGCCGGGCAGTGTATATATTTATTGAAAAAGATTCTGACCCTCCTTTTTTATTGTTGTGCTGAAATGCTCTAGCACATTTTCAAGAGAACTTGATTTAAAGGATAGTCCACCAAATAATTAAATTATATCATCATATACCCCCATGTTATTCCAAACCTGTATGACCAACATAAAAGAAAATATTTTGAAGAATGTTGGTAACGTTCCTATTGACTTCCATTGTATGGTCAAAAATATAATTGAACCAAATCTGTTTGGTTGCCAACATTCTTTAAAATATCTTTACTTATGTTCCACAGAAGAAAGAAAGGCATACAGGTTTGGAATAACATGAGGATGAGTAAATGTTTTTAGTTTTTGGGTGAACTTTGCCTTTAACATTTAAAAAAAAACCCGCAATGGTTTGCAGCACAGTACAAAATCACACATCAAGACCACCAAATTGATTTCACCATTGATATATTTGCACTATGAATGCCTGCTATTCCTGTATTTTAGAAAACCCTGTCTTTTATTGAATTTTGGAGGTCATTTCTCTCATGGAAGAGAGTGTAGAGCTCTCGTTTCCTATAGATCACAACCAGTCATCTCATCTGTTGAGAAGGACGAATACCATTTCTCTCATAAAACAGAGAGGTAATTTCTCCAGTAGGTGCTCGTAAGCCATTTTTTTTATAGAGCTGCATGTATTATGGTTAATCTGTTCTCTTGGTTAGCCATGAGATCAGCTCCTCTCTCTGGAACGTGGGTTATTGGACTACTAGAATTTAGGGGGCTAATGAACTTTACACCAAACACATATACACACAAAGAGGCTAAACCAGAGCCAGGTGATATGTGGTAGGTTCCAGAAAGGACTTTTTTCCATTTGGGAGAGCAAGTGGGGGATCCCAATAAAGTAAACATTCCTTTCACCTCACCATCTTGCTCTCACGATGACCCTAATACACCCTCCCTGCCACATCTCACATCCATGCACGCTGTGAAGACCCTTATCATACTACACTCCCCCTGAAGCCAAGCTGTACAGCTACCCCCGCACTGCAGAGCCCTGACAGACGCATGAAAGGCGGGGGCTGGGAGGCATTTGGGCAGGGGGTGCAGAGGGGGTTCGAAGGGAGGAGGAGGGCTTCCATTTAAATTCCTGCTTTGTTCCCGTGTTCTCCACCAACCCCCTTTACTATTGCTGTTCCTTCGTTTTCTCCTCCTGGAGCTCTGTTTCCCAGCCTAGTGAGAGAAGAGAGTAAGAGCGCATGGAGCGCCGAGAGTGGGAGGGCTGTGGGTTAATTGAGCTGAGGTTACTACTTCCTGTTTGACTACAAAATATAACTTCTGCTTCAGTAGAGTTTATATGTGGGTTCAGACTTAGTCAGTGTTAGCACTAAATCAAAACATTTTGTTAAACTAAACACTAATTGAAACTAAACTAAAATGCATTTTAATGATGTCAAAACCCCTGAAACTAAAATAAATTTTTTTTTAAAAATCTTACTGATCCCAAAGCTTTGAATGTTACTGTATGTTCAAATGATATAACCCACCTTCATTAAACATGAAAATCAAATATAAAAACGTAAACAAAACTAAAACTAAAAGTCATATAGGATGAAATGAATTGAAAAATGATGATAACCCTGAAAACTGTTTAGGGGTCACAATTAAACAGGACCTCCTCTATCTGTTTCTGTTTCTTTATTTATATAGCACTGTATAAATACTAAGTTGACCAAAGTGCTTTTCAAAGTGAACACTGAAGACAATACATCAACATAATAATAATAATAATTATAATTAACATTAAAACTAGTACAATCATAAGCCATAAACCATTTTTAAAATACCATAGAGAATAAATGAATTTTTAACTTGGACTTAAAATAGACAGGGTCAGTGCCGTTATAATAGCTAGTGGCAACTTATTCCACAGATTGGGACTGGCCACCGCAAACACACGATCACCCTTGTGTTTAGATCTAGTTCTGGGCACTGTTAAGAGTGCAAGATCACAAGATTTAAGTGATCTAAAGGGAACATGACTCACAAAGAGGTCTGCAAGATAAGATGGAGGTTATTGATGGACTTGAATACCATGATCAGAATTTTGAATTAAATTTTGTATTTTACAGGTAGCCAATTCAGCGTGACAAGAATGGGAGTAATATGTTCATGGTCAGGAGTCTAGAGGCAGCATTCTGCACTAGTTGCAGCCGAGCCAGAGTTGACTTATTAATACCCTGGTAGAGCGAGTTGTCTAGGCGAGAAGATATAAATGCATGAATGATTTTATGTGTATCTGAAAAATGCAAAAACAGCTTAACTTTTGCGATTTGATGTAGGTAAAAGAAGCTAGGCCGAATCACAGAATTTTAAGCTCATTATCAATTCGGATGCCCAAGTTTTTAACACAGGATCTCATATTTGGTTTGACCTGTATGAAGGGGCCCCTCATAAAGTTAGGAAAATAGTCAAGTCAAATTTATTTATATATAGCGCTTTTTACAATTGGTAATTTTTCAAAGCAGCTTTACATATTAGAAGCACAGAAAAAAGAGAAGTGGTTAAAAATAAGCTGTACAAGCAGGCGTGGTAATATGTAACATATACAAGATGGTGCTAAATTAAGCCAATGTCGGCTGATTCCCAGGGGTGGAAAAAACCCCCTAGGAGAAAAACCCAGCGTGCTAGCACTGGGAAAAAAGTCCTAGGAGGGAAAAAACCCCTTGGAAGATATATATAATATATGTAAATGGATATGGAGATCAAAATCTGAATTATACATTTTTATTATAGAGATTAAAAATAGATTATATATAAATATATGTAAGCGGATATGGAGATTAAAAATATGAATTATAGATGCAGCCAGAACTGGATCTGTAGGCCCATTGTCTCCTGGGCTACGTTGTGGTCAGGTCCAGACACAGGTTCTCCATCTGATCTGGATACGGCCTGGATCCAGCACCCGGCAAACCTCAGGATAAGCAGAGAGACTGATATTAGCGTAGATGCCATTCTTATTCTGATGTACAGGTATATCTAGTGTTATAGGAAATGTTCTCGGTTCCGGCCGACCTAATTTTTGCAGCGTAACAATCCTTTAACGGATTTGAAAAATGTTAATGTATTGATAATGTGTTATGTGTATGCAAGAGCAAAGAGATGTGCAAAGAGTGTATCTGCTTCCCGAACAATGCTAGGAAGATTGTTCCAGTCAAAAAATAGTCAAAGACTGGAATCCATTTCTTAGAGACAAGAAGATAATTAGAAGTTAAGTCTATTAGAAGTTACATCTATTTCTTAGATGTAAAATTTTCCTTTCATTTGTGTAACCTAAATCTGAACCCTGACAAACATGAACAGACAACTGTTTTCCCAGATAACTGTGGTTTTGGTAGCCAAATGGCAGCAGCTGGATAAATGAGCCAACACCATTGTTGCCAAGCAAAGAATTTTCCCCATTCCCTGATGGAATCACTTAAGTGTACATGTTTATATCATTTTTGTTGTCCAATTGTAATTTGAGCACAAATCATTGGCACTTCAATTAATGACCCAATCAGAGGCCAAGTCCTTTTCAAGCTGCCTTCCTGGTGGTGTCTAGTCTACTGTATATGAGAAAGCAATGCAGTCTGGGAACGTGAGTCAGAAACTCTACTTAAGAATGCCAGTTCAATGTTCTCTCCACATGTTAATGCTCATGTGACTGAAAGAATGAAATTAAGTAATGTGGGGGCCTCTCTCTGTCCTGCTAAAGGAAAGAAAATGAAAAAGAGAATCAGAAGGCAATAAAGCTCCAAAGCAACAGCACAGTGCCACAAAACGGTCTCTAAAGCTGTTTTATGTGATTTAGCTTTTTTATGTGACCCTCTTTTTATTATTATCCACAATGCAAGATTTTTATGAAAAAAACTAAACAAATAAACAAACAAGGAACACCTTCCCTATCCCCAACACACATTTGTTTGATTGAGTAAGTCAGTCTTTCCATTGATATACATTAAGACTATTCTTTTATCCAAAGTCACAAAGATGGACCATAAACACTTTTTCTGTGTATGGAAATCAGGCATTTTGCTTGCATTAGACAGGTATACAAACTTCCGTTCATGTATTTTCAAAAAGATAAGGCAGGTGGAAGAAGATTAAGAATACAGATTTTGGGGCAAACAGGGTTTCTCTACCAATAGTTTTAGATATTACATCAACTACTTCTTTCCAAAAGTACTATAAGTGCTCACATTGCCAAATACAATGAAATAGGGTTCCCCTATGAGTTGTACATTTTCCACAGATTTCCAGAATATTTTGGGATAAAATGTATTCAGTTTTTTTATGTATGTTCTTATTATCCAATTATATTGAATCAGTTTAAAACGGATATTGATTAATAATGTTTGGGCTTGAACACAAGTTTTTCCTTTCATTTTCTGTAACATCCATTTGAAGATCATCAATCCAAGCCAATCTTTTATGATTTGTTGAGCCTTTTGGATGCATTAACAAATTCGCTATACATCATAGAGATTTTACAACAGCCATTGCCGTTGTTTTACAACTTCCATCATAGGGATTTGATTTAGACTCTTTGGGGGGTGGGATCACACACAGTTTCTGCCAATCTCATGTTAATTTTGAGTACCTATAGAGTATTAGCGTATCCTTCATATCTCCAAAAAGTCTTTAGTTTGATCATATTTATAAAAGCTACATACGCTTTACTGAGTCTTTCCGAAAACAGCTGAATGCCTGGAAGCGTGCCGTGTGAGCGGAGCTAAAGAGTCATGAGCATGCGCATCTTTTGCATTGCGATCGTTACATTATTGAACAAACTGTCCCTTTAAACTTATATTCATGTGTTGTATAACTTATGTCCAAATTAAAGATGAGTTGGCTCCTATTTAACATGTTTTTATCTAACATATTTTGCTATGTACCTCAATATGGTGATAATATGATTTCATAACTCAGGGGACAATGAAATTACATTCAGTGCAGCAGATATATCCAGGCACTCATCAGGAGGAAGGTCGGGAGCTTGAATAGCACTCATACAGACTCTATACAAGCTTTGTTTTGTAGATGATATCAGCCTTAGATTTTTGTTTTTGCAAATGTCATACTTTTAGAAAATGTAAGATTCAAGTTTGAAAATATCCAATGACATCGCTGTAATATTTGCACATGTAGATTATATATGTATATTGGTCAGTATATCCAAGGAAGAAGGATTACAATTCTTTTTGCAAATAGATGTAGGAAATGCTTCTTTTATAAACATTTAAAAAATCTTACCATCCACAAACGTTTGAAGAACACTGTTGTAATTGGTCTTCCTTTCTTGCATCTGTATAATGATTCATAGCCACTTTGACACTGTAAAGATGTGTTTCAGTACATATTAATGCTTATATACTGCTGACAGAACACAAGGCACACACTGAGTGTCATGACAACAGTATCTCATTTACACAGAACCAAAACCTTTACTAAAACTTGAACTCACCCTTTAGGTTTAACGTGTTTATTATTTCTTTATTATTATTTATTTGATTTTTCTTTTTTTTTTGCTGTTTTGCAATTTCAATAATTATATATCACATAAATCTTGATCATATATTAGTGTCTGTCACAATGGAATCATGCGTTTCTGCATATAGTTGTTGTGTGTGTTAGTATGTGAATAGATATTTTGTTGTGTGTGGAAATGTGTCTATTTTCTAGGATTATGGCGTAATCATTATGACACATTCTTAATTTCTTTTCCCCTCACTGCACCAATTACATCTGCATTTATCCCTCAGCTCAGTCTCTCTCCATTTCTCTCTCTCTCTTTCTCTTGCTGTGTCTTTCCTTTAAATTATAACTAGTGTGTGCAGCTGACTGCAGAATTGATGCAGCTGAGAGAAAGGAGGCGAAGATGAGAAATAAAAAGAGAGCAATGGAAAAGAAAGAGTCACTCGTGGATGAGAAAAGAACAACAAGGGAGAACGGTAGCAAGACAAGGTTGAGGGAAGGCAGTGGATGGGAAAGAAAACAGAATTCAAAAGAATGATAGGTAGGTAAAGAGATAGAAGAAGTTATAAGAAGAGAAAGAGAAGGTTAACCAATCAGAGCCACTGTTGAGAGAGAGAGAACTGATCAAAACCACGGAAGGCTGGTTCTAGGCAACAAAGGACTGAAAACGTAAAACACGGATATATGTATGTATGGAACGAAAAGGGGTGTCTGCTGAAAGAGAGAGCCGGGGAATGAACGAGGAAGAGGGGAACAAATGAAAAAGAGTAGGAATCAGCAGAAGAGGCTTTTGCGGTCCCAAAGCGGAGGGGGAGGAGGAGGGCAAGAGAGAGGCAGGTTGGGGATGGGAAAGCAAGATCAATAACTAATTTCAGTGCAGAGTCTCAGTCGGACTGTTTTCCAATAAGCCCTGGACATAACGAGTTAGCTTGAATAGCTGTGCTGCTGCTATTGCTGCTCTCTCTCTCTCTCTTCATCCATCCCCCTCTCGCTCTACCCGCCTCATGTCTCTCAGGGCCCTGGTGCTAGCGATGGCTGGATCGATCCTCTGCACGCACACAAACTCGCACATACTCAGACATACAGGCCTGAGCTCTGCAACAGGATGTCAAGACATGTCACTGCTACTGCTGTTTGAATGTGTGTGATTGTGTGTTAATTATAATTATTAATTATATAATTAATTAATCGCCTCATATGCAAGTATGGTGAACTGATGACCATGATAAAAAAAGATTTAAAAGTGCCAACGTTTTTTTACAAGATGTAATATAAGTTTAAGGTGTCCCTTGAATGTGTCTGTGAAGTTTCAGCTCAAAATACCGCATAGATTTTTTTTTAATGAATTTTTTTAACTGCCTATTTTGGGGCATCATTAAATATGAGCCGATTTATGCTGTGCGGCCCCTTTAAATCTCATGCTCTCCGCCCCCGGAGCTCGCGCTTGCAAACAGTGCCTAAACAAAATGTACACAGCTAACATAACCCTCAAATGGATCTTTACAAAGTGTTCATCATGCATGCGTCGGATTATGTGAGTTTTGTATACTTTACATTTGATTCTGAATGAGTTTGAGGCTATATGCTCCGTGGCTAACGGCTAATGCTACACTGTTGGAGAGATTTATAAAGAATGAAGTTGTGTTTATGCATTATACAGACTGCAAGTGTTTAAAAATGAAAATACCGACAGCTCGCTTGTCTCCGTGAATACAGTAAGAAACGATGGTAACTTTAACCACATTTAACAGTACATTAGCAACATGCTAATGAAACATTTAGAAAGACAATTTACAAATATCACTAAAAATATCATGTTATCATGGATCATGTCAGTTATTATTGCTCCATCTGCCATTTTTCGCTATTGTTCTTGTTTGCTTACCTAGTCTGTTGATTCACCTGTGCAGATCTAGACGTTAATACTGGCTGCCCTTGTCTAATGCCTTTCATAATGTTGGGAACATGAGCTGGCATATGCAAATATTGGGGCGTACACCCCGACTGTTACATAACAGTCTGTGTTATGTTAAGATTCGCCTGTTCTTCGGAGGTCTTTTAAACAAAAGCAATTTATATAAGGAGGAGGAAGCAATGGTGTTTGAGACTCACTGTATGTCTTTTCCATGTACTGAACTTCGAGGACTTCATTCGAGGGCACCTTTAATCTGTAAAAAAAACTCAGCGATGAAGCAGATCTTTGCACATGCAGCTTGTGAATGACGTAGTACTGCACACAAAGATAATTCATATTTACAACAAATCAAAAATCAGTTTCTTCAAACTTTATTCCCTTAAATAAATGAAAATGTGTAAATTTTGACATTAACATGCAAACTTAGAATTAAAAACATTTGATTAAATCATTTCTAAAACAAAAAATGACAACATTAACAAAAAAATGTAATTCCACATACAGTGTAGAGGCTCTTGTGCAATTTCATATTTATATATATTTTACAAATAATAAATAAATATATATAAGTATTGAAAGACAAAAAAAGACATTTTGGCAGGAAACCTTCAATGTATTTGTTCTTAAAGGGTAGTTCACCCAAAAATGAAATTTCTGTCATTAAGTACTCACCCTCATGTTGTACCAAACCCGTAAGACCTTTGTTTGTCTTCTGAACACAAATTAAGATATTTTTGATGAAATCTGAGGGTTTCTAATCTACACATAGGCAGCAACGACATTGCACCTTTTGAGGTTCAGAAATGTACTAAAGACATTGTTAAAATAGTCGTCGTGACTGCAGTGGTTCAACCTTAATGTTATGAAGCGACGAGAATACTTTTTTCAGACATAAACACTGACACTCTGCAACAGAAATAGCTTAGCAGTATTTGTTGAATAAAGTTATTTTTATTTTGTTTTTGCACACAAAAGTATTCTTGTCGCTTCATAATATTAAGGTTGAACCACTAGTCACGTCGGCGGTTTTAACGATGTCTTTTGTATCTTTCTGAACCTCAAAAGGTGCAATAATTATTGCTGCCTATGTGTGGATCAGATACCCTCGGATTTCATCAAAAAAATATCTTAATTTGTGTTCCAAAGACAAACGAAGATCTTGGGACGACATAAGGGTGAGTACTTAATGACAGAAATTTCATTTTTGTGTGAATTAACCTCTCACGAGCTGTTTAGAATCACAACTAGAAATCACTCTTTTGAACAAATCGGTCAAAAGTGTTTGCAAAATGTTTGTTTGTGATTCAGTTCAGAAAGTTCACTCTCACACTGAAGCGTCTGCAGTGGTTTCTCACATCCGTAACAGGATTTCTTTATACAACAGAAAACAAAAAGAGCACTAGATGAGGTGAATATTAACCTACAATCCAATGCTGAGAGAACAAAACTAGCAATTATTGTCTGTCGCTTGTTAGTGATAAAGCAGCTCTTTATTGTATGTCCAACAGTCCTGTACCAGTACAGAGTACTGGTACTTCTCTATTTCTACCTTTAATGTACCAGCAGTTTTCCTTGCGTGTGTTCTGACGATTTTGGCTTCCCAACTAAAAATGCTACCAATCAGATTATGCTGGATATTAATGTAGTTTGAGGCTTTATTAACATCTACACCTACCCCAACCCTAAACATACCCTTACAACAATATAAATACAAATTTGATAGGTAGCATTATTTGTTAGAACACTGGCATGTACGGAAGCCCACCGTTCCCTCCCTTTTCAGGAACGCATTTTGAAGTGAGCATCGGGAGCACCGGCACTTTTACTTGTCCACTTCAAGCATTGGCATCCAGAGCAGACTGTAAGAGACTCTATATTGCAAGTAAAGATTATTTACTCTATATTGCAAGTAAAGATTATTGTCTTAGCAAGAACTGCACAGAGTGGGCTCTTTGTGTAATTGTTCTTGTATGTCTTTGCAGATATGAGAGTATGGGTGCTTTTTGCAATGCAAAATAAAACAAAATGTTGAGTATCCATGAGCACAACAGTTACTTACAGTATGTCATTATCAACACATTATCTTTTGTACCATTGCCATCAGTTTCTTCAAATGTATTCCTTGAATAACTACAAAAGTATTGTTTATTGATATTTACATGTGGACTTGCAATTTAAGACAATTTCATGAAATAATTTCTAAACCAATATATGACAACATAAACAATGAAATGTAATTCCATATATGACAGTGTTAGAAGCTCTTGTCCAAATGTGATTCACTTTTGATGGCTGACAGAAAATGGAGGTTTACAGTGACAGCAAAACACTTCACTTGCATCGTTGAAAGCGCATTTTCGTTTGGGCATTTCTCCAGCTTACCTAGCGAGCTAAATTGAGAAGCTGCTTGCGTGGAGAGGACGGCAGCAGCAAGCGTGTAAAGTTATTGTTATGGCAGCATACATTGCAAAGTGATTTGCTAAAAGACATTCTAGAATGATAATATCAGCAAATCAACTTGCAATGGTGAAAAAACAGCCATGGAGACCCACAAAATATACCAGAGATGGTAGCTAGAAGGACATTGAAGATCATTTTAAGCAATTGTGTCTAGCAGTTGAAACCAGGTCACATTAACATTTTTAAAGAATAGTCAGGACACACCTTTTCCCATAGGTGTCACAAAGCCTACTTGTAGAGAAATTGTTCATGATTTTAATCAAATAATTAGCACTAAAAACACAGATGTCTTTACTAGCAGAGTGGGGGGGCGGGGGGGGATTCATTAACTGAAATAAAAATAAAGGGTCATTCAGACACTGGCTCACAGTATAGTTGTTTGTTTAGCTTGTGCCACTAAAATGATGGGACATAATACAGTTTTTTGAAAAAAATACAGAATGATAGAGATGAAATGACAGGTAATGTGGTTAAAAATTACTGTCCTTGGATGAAGGGTACTTTATAGGGTTAGTTCACCCAAAAACTGAAAATTCTGTCATTAATTACTCAACCTCATGTCGTTCTACACCCGTAAGACCTTTGTTCATCTTCTGAACACAAATGAAGATATTTTTGATGAAATCCGATGGCTCAGTGAGGCCTCCATTGCCAGCAAGATAATTAACACTTTCAGATGCCCAGAAAAATACTAAAGACATATGTAAATCAGTTCATGTGACTACAGTGGTTCAACCTTAAATTATAAAGCGACAAGAATACTTTTTGTGCACCAAAAAAACAGAATAACGACTTTTCAACAATAATTATATTATAATAATTAACAATAATTATTATAATAATTAGATTTTCATCAAACCACTGCTTCGAATCTTTTGTTTTGAATCAGCAGTATTATTGTTGAAGATATTGATATTGTAGATATTGCGCACAAAAAGTATTCTCTTCACTTTATAATATTAAGGTTGAACCACTGTAGTCACATGTAGTGTTTGTCTTGTCTTTAGTAGCTTTCTGAGCATCTGAAATTGTAAATTATTTTGCTGGCAATGGAGGCCTCACTGAGCCATCGGATTTCATCAAAAATATCTTAATTTGTGTTCTGAAGATGAACGAAGGTCTTATGGGTGTAGAATGACATGAAGGTGAGTAATTAATGACATTATTTTCATTTTTGGGTGAACTAACCATTTAACATTTGAATTGTGCTTTGATTATGCTGCTTCATAAGTACACAAGTTTGCTAAATGTGTGGATATATACACTATCATTCAAAAGTTTGGTGTTTTCTTATGTTTCTTAAACACCAAATCGGCCTATTAGAATGATTTCTGAAGGATCATGTGACACTGAAGACTGGAGTAATGGCTGCTGAAAAATCAGTTTTGTCATCACAGGAATAAATTACAATTATTGTAGTTTTTACTGTATTTTATCAAATAAATGCAGCAAAAGAACCTTAAAATAGTCTTGCAAACCACAAACATAAAATGATGTTGTTGTTGTTGTTGTTGTTTTAGTTTAGGGTCAGTGTCTTTTATTTTTCTAAATACAGTTTGGCCATACTACCACTAGATGGTGCTACTCTACACTATGCTTACAGTGGTCATTGAAACTGATTAACTACAATGCAAAGAGAAAATATACATGGTTATGAAAAGAAAAAAAAGCGTTCTGCTGTACTGTCCCAAGAGTTGCATATTCTTTCATTAAGAATATTTTTGGTGATTTAAAGCTCAAATGTTTATTATGTATACCTAGCTTGTTTCACTTGATTCTACATAGAACTGGTTTAATAACAATAGTCTGGTCACCCTGAAAAACAGTAGTCCATCCCCCCCTTTTTTAATTTCTTTTAATTTTCCACTCTCTTTTCTACTCTTTATTCTCTCTCACTCTCTCTCTCTCCCGCTCTCCCCTTCTCTTAGTACTGCTTGCATGGTTACAGCTGCACTGGTGATAGGGAGCTTACTTGTGTGAAATATTAATAAGAAAATGGCTTATGCATTTTTAACTATGTGCCAGGCAGACGTCTCGCAGTGGAATAGGAGTATAAATTCTCCTCCAGACCAGATGTGGAGCTCCTGTTCAACTAACTAGTTTGGTAACAATTGGTGAATTGTCTTATAAAGTACTTCTTTCATGATATCTTTTGTCTTAAATTCAGAAAATTATATTCATCTTTCACTTGTGAGTTCAATACTAACATGATTATTATTATAAATTTTAAATGTCCCCTAACTGACAGATTTAGCTCACTTGTAGAGGGTTTGTCCCCCAAAACACATCTAAGTAAAGCCATACTTTTATCCTCTCGGTAACCTTTTAGTATTCTCTCTCTCTCTGTTTCTAGGTCAGGGATTAGGCAGAGAAGCAGTAGTGAGCGTGTGTTCTGCACCGCTGTCCACTTCAATCTACCCAGCCACGGCTGATCTCAGAAAATATAGATACAGAGAGAGAGAGAGAGAGAGTTGTTGGTGGTGACGGGGGTGTCAGAGGCTCACATGGGGGAAAACAGAGACATAGAGGAAAAATCAGAGGAGAAAAGGCAGAAAGAGAAAAGGAAGTTAGCATGGCAAGCATAGCATGGACTTAAAGGCGTGTAGCTGGGTTGTGTAACATTCTATCCTGTTTTGTTCCATAAACACACACGCAACATTCCAACACACACACACACACACGCTTGCACAGCCTCTGTTCTCAATATGCAAGGCACTGCTGCACTGTGAAACCAGAAACCACATCAGACTTCAGACCTTCAAAGACAGAACTAATCCCGCTCTCACCCAAACCTGATTGTAATTCAGTCATTAAGCATTCAGCTCGACACACTGCAGAGCTCTGGCTTCGATTAAGAGCCTGATGTTGACTGCTTGAAGTTTGCTGCTGATATATTGCTGTATTTTACTATAAGGACTATTATGATGCACCTATATACTATATACTGTAATAGTATAAATAATACTAAAATAACAATACTCATAATTTGGGTTTGATTCCAAGGGAATGCATGAACTGAATATGCATATATTTATCTTTATTTAACTATAGAAGAAAGATCTAGCTGTCTGTCTGAGTTCATGCATTCCCTCAGAATCAAACCCATATTATTCATAATATATACTTTTAATATTATTGTCTTTTATATTAAATTATATAATGATATAAAAACTTATAAATAATGATTAATTATAATATAATATTAGTGTTAAGTACTATTTATATACTATTGTAGTGTTAAGATTTAGCTTTTATTTTTATATTTAAACTTTAAACTTTTTTTTAAAATCTGTTTTATATAGCTTTATTTTATTTTAGTTTTAATAATTTTAGTACTTCAACTTGAACTTATTTATTTCAGTTAGTAATGTTTGTTTTTCATCTATTTATATTTTGTTTTCAGCTTTATTTCAATTAGCATAAACATTTTAATCATTTTATTTTTTGTTAACTATAACAGCTCTTTAATGATATAATGTAATGTACTATATAAACATTAAATGAGACATGAATTTATCAATTTTGTAGATGAGCAGTCATTATTCGGAAATATTTGATATATAATATAGAAATATATGCCATGATTGACCAATCAGAATCAAGTATTGCAGATAGCTGTGTAAACAATACCAGTAAGCTCTACTGCTTCTAAAACAAACATAATACTGAAATCGTACAGGGGCATTCAGTACAAACACATGTAAAGGTACAAACACACATTCACATCTATACATACACAGACTAGCATAACTTTACACTCTTCAGGGGTATGTCTGAAAACAATCTTGTCTTATTGTTTTCTTCTTCTTCAGGAGAGACCTCATTCCAGCCCCTCTTTTCATCTGTGTATTTTACCTTTTTTTTCCTACAACAATACAGGTGCTCCCATCCAAACTACCATGATGTAATACAACTGTAATCCCAAACATCAAAGAACCACACAGCTGTCATGTGTCACATACATACACACAGACACACACACCATTCAAAGACTTGTGTAATGTTTGTTTGGCTAAAATTTGCTTCTTACTTATTTTTTAGGTAAAACGTCATTCATTTTTAAACACTGTTAGTGATTTTTAACATTTGTTAGTTGTTTGTTTTTGCCTTTTGGCTCTGACACAAGCATTCAGGCCATATGGTTCCTCCTGAATAAGGCATAAAACCTTCTTGTGACCTTTCTGTGTGTAGAAGCACAAACATTTGCTTACAAATAAGCACTATCATATGAATGTGTAGCAAATAACAGACAGGAATGCAACAGTCTGCAAATTGCAATATGCAAATTGATCTGTAATTAAGTACATAAACAGACAAATTCAACAAACACTGATACATATCCACTCAAAAGCTTGTATCATTGTTAACATGTCAGTGCTATCATACGCACTATGCACACATATACACATTATAGAATTATTATAGCAAAATTGGTATTGTATTTTAGCATGCATTGTTTAATTATATAAATATAGCCATCTGCTGAATATAACGGCTTTAAGCTATACAGCTGTGCATTAACGTTATATATAGATTGCTACTTTAACTGTCAGGTTTAGAATGAAGAATCCTCACTGTTGTCTAACATATCTGCCAGAAACTTATCAGTAGAATTCTCAGTCATAATTCCAGTGTTTTTAACACATTTCCAAGGGTACCTACAGAATATGGTGTTAACATTTTTTGTACAATTTTATGGTATTGTCTTCATGGTATTGTCTTCAATAAATCATTTACTTCAGGGTAGTAGGGGAAATAGGACAACATACTGTATATCCCAAATTCAGCCACTGTGATTTGAGCTCTGACCACTATGGGGCATTGTGTTTATTGTTAGTGTTTGCCTGAGAGAACTACAGATTGACTGAAGTGAATGAAGGAATGATTTTAACCTCAAGCTGTCCAACTGAGCTTGCATACAGTACAACAGTGCCATCACGTGGCTACATGAATTAATGCACTTGTTTTTTAACACTTATTCAGGGGATTGTTTTTATTACAGTTAATCAAAGAAATCTATACATTCAAATACTTATTATTGTAATAACTTGAAAACATTCTATTATTTTCTGTCATTTTTGTATTCATAAATGACCTAAGTAGACTTTAAGGAAACTTCTGCAGGAGACATTGTTTGGATCATCTGCTAGTAGCACAAGTTGTATCATGTCATTTTACAATGTTCAAACAGTAGCAGTGAGTATAACACTCACTTTGAGTGAAATTAATTACATACTGTGTTTGGTTGCAGTGTATGTGCAAACATGTTCATAAGTGATATTGTCCATTTCTTTCTTCCAGAGATGCCATATGTCGTTTTTTTGCATTAACTTGCTGAAGCATGAGGGTGAGTTCACTTCACTCTATGTGTAATTAAGTACAGTAGATTTATAGATTGATGCATCAGGTGTCCTTGTGCCTGAGTCAGGGTGATTGAAGGTCTACATGTGAATAGAATTGAGAGTTAAGAACTACTTTGTGACCTCCACCCTATACAAGACACATATCCACACCTTTCAACCACCATCCTCAGCTTCAGCTGGAAATCATCCCACACTTTCATTTCTAAAAACCACTTACATTGAAATTTTTATCAACTATTGCTGCTATTGACTAGATTCTAGTACTGTTGTCATTGTTGTGTAACTGATAGCCATAGCCAGTGTGTAGCAGTGTAATTTAGTTACAAGACAGCATCAAATAGCTGCTATTCCAGCTGACTGTTCTGATATCAGAGAAAATTATGGGATGTGCATATAATAATCTGTATGTTATATTGATATACATTATCTGTTACACTCTGTGAAGATAGTTCATCCCGAAATGAAAATGCTGTCAACATTTACATACCCTCATGTAGTTCAAACCTGCATAACTTTATAATTATAAAAATAATAATAATTATTATTATTATTATTATTATTATTATTATTATTTTGTCTAGCTCTGTAGCTAGCTATCTAAAAATCTGTTTTAAAAAATCATATTCATTATTCAAATGAGCTGAAGAAGAAAAATATTACATGCAAAATGTTTAGGTTTTGCCCTGGCAAACAACTAAAATAAGTTACTTTATTACAAATTAAAATAACAGTAAATAAAAATAGAGAAATAATAGAAATCAATTAATTGCAAAAATAAATGCAGAAATTAATATAAATAATAAACAACATTACTAAAACTTAAACTAAAATTTAAATGAAAACTGAAAATAGTAAAATATAGATTGATTTAAATATCAACAAATACTATATGCTAAAATAACATATATATATATGATTTTTTTTTTTTAACTATTTTTCATCTGATCAAGTTGATTTTGAAATACAATTATTAATATTTAAACTGCCTTCAAAATGTGACCTTTGATAAGAAATTATGAGTCTAGAATGAGTCAAAACTAGGTGACAAACATTTAGCCGTGGAAAAGAGGTTAATCTAAAAGAGTGAAGAGAAACGTGAAGAGGGCACACACACACACACACAAAGAGAGAGAGAGGACCCACAGGTGGAGACAGGTAACGAGAAGAGCCGGCCAGCTCTGCTGACTCAGGACATTTCAAAAGTGTTGATTTCCGCTCCATTTCTCCAGCCTCTTTGTAATTCTAATGAGAATGTAAAAGGTGTCAGGAGCCAGAGAGGGAGTAGACAGAAGAAGAGAGGGTGAAAGAGAGCAGATCAGATTAAATATCGACTGACTTCAGGCTGTCCGATGCAGACAGGCAGTGTACTGAGTCATCATATGTATACTCTGCCAGCTCGGCTGAGAACGAGAGACAGAAAGAGGATGAGCAGACAGAGCCGGGAGGGAGAAGAGAGGAGTTGCCCAGGGGAGTGTGAGGGGAGCAGTGAAACATTGGGCTTGTGGGGGAGGAGAGACAAGCATAAGTAGTTGAGACAGAAAGCATGCTGTCATGTAATAAGGGAGTGAAAATAAGAGACGGGATGAGAAGAAAGAAACGGCAACAGTGGAAAAAAAAGAGGCTGGATGGAATACAAAATAAATACAAGCTTGTTAGGATGAACTAGGATTTTTACTACCGTTCAGATAAACATTTATTATAAAGACTGGGGATCTCTGGGAAATGAGAGTGAAAGGATGTTTATAAGAGTAAACCAGTATAAATAGACAATATGAAAAGTAACAACTAAATCCTATTGCTCTGGTGTCAAAGAAGGGATGCAAACATGCTTAAAGGTGCCCTAGAATCAAAAATTGAATTTACCTTGGCATAGTTAAATAACAAGAGTTCATTACATGGCAAAGACATACATTGAGTTTCAAACTCCATTGCTTCCTCCTTCTTATGTAAATCTCATTTGTTTAAACGACCTCCGAAGAACAGGCGAATCTCAACATAACATCCACTGTTACGTAACAGTCGGTATCATTAATATGTACGACCCCAATATCTGCATATGCCAGCTCATGTTCAAGGCATTAGACAAGGGCAGCCAGTATTAACATCTGGATCTGTGCACAGCTGAATCAAGCAAGAACAATAGCGAAAAATGGCAGATGGAGCAATAATAACTGACATGATATTTTTAGTGATATTTGTAAATTCTTTCTAAATGTTTCGTTAGCATGTTGCTAATGTACTGTTAAATGAGGTTAAAGTTACCATCGTTTATTACTGTACTCACGGAGACAAGAGCCGTCGCTATTTTCATTTTTAAACACTTGTAGTCTGTATAATTCATAAACACAACTTCATTCTTTATAAATCTCTCCAACAGTGTGTAATGTTAGCTTTAGCCATGGAGCACCATCAAACTCATTCAGAATCAAATGTAAACATCCAAATAAATACTATACTCACATGATCCGAAGCATGCATACAGCATGCATGACGAACATCTTATAAAGATCAATTTGAGGGTTATATTAGCTGTGTAAACTTTATTGGAAGTTCAAGTCCATTTACTAAACATTTTAAATATATAAAATATACTACATCATCATATGTTCTGTCATATAAACAGTATTTACAATAAACAACACAAATTACTTGCCTCAAACAACATGCATTATTATTATTATTATTTTTTTTTTTTTTAATCTATTTCATCTATTGCCAAATTTAATATGTGAATTATATTATTGAAATAAACACATTTAGCGTCGTCAGGCTGTTTGTGCTTAATGGATAAAACCATAGGCGCTGAAATGGTTGAGCACCCATGGAAAAATACGAGATATTCTCCATTGATTTAACCAATAAGACGACGATCTTCACCCTTTTTTATAGTTTATTTAAGGCTGTTTCTATGGCGATATTTTAATGGCAAACGTGGAGAGCGCTTCCAAGTGATGCACGAGCACAAATGGCTCAGCTCTCAATCAGACACCTGCGCTCAAACTCTCCTTGCATTAGATGTCAGCGAGAGACTCGCGACAACACTCGTGAAAAGAATGTGCTTTTGGGTCGAAATTGTCATCTCGCTGCACGTATATAATGCAAATGAAACATTCAGTTGACCTTAATTTGAGTTAAATAAGCTAACTACTGCTAAAACGTGTTGTTTTTGAAATCATGCAGAGGAACGTTGTGGCTCGTGTAAGTTAGTCTATAATTTTGCAAATGTTTCAGTCTAATCTAGCTAGAGAGCTTTTTTGTCTCTTTTAGAGAGCGTTTGCTCATTTTGAGCCTGTTTTTAAACATTAACTATTTGTAACGTCATTTTTCATATGTGGAAAAAAACGAAACTAAACTAGCCAATCAGATTTCTTTTCAATCATATCCCCCACGCGGCCACGCCCACCTACCATACACACGTTTGACTTTACAACACACAAACGCACACCTTTATGTATTCTCATTCTCTCTTTCTCTCTTAATATGTGGAGTGTACGCAGATAGATTTTAATAATCAATTTAAAAATTATGTAAAAAATAAAAACGGCATTAATTAGCGCCCTCTCAAGGTACACACAGTGCGTACAGCCGTACAGCTGCAGGCGCCGCTGTTCTAGGGCACCTTTAAAATATAAGAAAGTCTGACAAAAAAGTACTATAATGCTACTTAAAGCATTTTTTTTTCTTAAAACGATAATGCTACTTTAGGTGTCTGTAAATTAAAATAATCTTATATTCTCATTAACCCTTTCATTATTATATATTCAGAATGTCTTACATTTATTGTGGGAATGAATTTATGCCTCATGCCAGAGGGCCTCAGAAAACTTATTCATTTGATTAAGTTTACTCAGCACCTGTCAATATTATTATTACTGTCAATACAATTAAAATTATATATATATATAAAAAAAATTTAAAACAAGCAGCTGTATCATAACTAGAGCAGAAATGCTGGAGGAAACATCTTACCTTATACAGGGGAATGGCCTTTGAGTCAGAACGGGTGAGAACGATGCAGCCGTAACCTTGTGTAAAAACATCATTACATTTTGGACAATTATAAAATAAAAACACATTTACTTGAAGAAATTACAGTTTCTTAGCCACATACGCAAGTTTAAATGCGGCCACAAGATGGAGACAAATGAAAAACAATTCGCTGAGGGGAAACACGACAGACAAATAAGGAAATGACGTGCGGTGTTCGGCATTTCTGCTTTGAGAAGCCAGAGGAGCTAGGAAAGCTTTCATGGGGCAGTTCTGCAACAGTTTTTCAGTAGTGAGATGACCGATTGTAAGAAACGACTGTCAGCGAGGGCACGAAAGCAAAGGTACGTCAGTGTTCACTGTCTGAATTAATGTTAAGACAGAAACAGGCCAGAGAGACTGTGTGTAAGCGTGTGGTTTAGGGCAGGTCGTGTGTCAACACGTGTAACTTTTTGTCACCCCTAAATATAGCAAAAGGATAAGACACGTTTTACGACAGCACATTAGCAAGACCACATGTATGATCTTTTTTGTCCAAGTAAACCCAGTTAGTAATGAGACTGTAACACAGACTGCTCTTTCTTCAATTACCATTTATTACTTCGTAAATATGCCTATTTTTTTAGTCTATGCAGTAGACTAAAAATGTTTAGTGGGTGTGGGTATTTGAATGTTCTTTATGTCCTCTGTATTTATTTATTCATGCTTCTATTTTTGTTTGGAGATTATATGTTGTAATATCTTATTTTACCAGTCATTTGTCTGTCAGTCTACTGTGAAGTGATGCTTCCTGACAGCTGAGCTCAGACAGCAGAGATACATTTGGATTCAGGTGTCTGAATGTGACAGCTTCAGCATGTCAGGTCTCATTACAGGCTAAAGGATTGGCTCTTTACCATTTCATTGGAATTATAATGTATCATTTCAGTATACAACTCAAAACCATGTCTTACTGACAGTGAACACTTGACTAATTTTACATACTATGAATAATATTTGCCATTTGTGTATATTTATTGTAAAGTGTGCCTTGCCATATGAGAAGGTTTTCCCCTTGCCATGTTCGCCATTCTCACTGGGCCATCAATAACATTTTCTAAATTGTGAACTGATTCAATTATGCATTTAGAAACTAATGCATTTTTACAATTCAAAGAAGCTTCAGTTGAAGCAGCATATATACCACGACAAGGTGCATTTACATGCTGTTTAAGGGGATAGTTCACCCAAAAATGTGAATTTTGCCATCATTTACTCACCATCAAGTTGCCCCAAACCTTTATAAATTTCTTAGTTCTGCTGTATATGAAGGAAGATATTTGGAAGAATGTTTTTAACCAAGCATATCTCACCCCCCATTGACTACCATAGTATTTTTTTTTTCCTATTATGGTAGTCAATGGGGGGCAAGATATGCTTGGTTACAAACATTCTTCCAAATACCTTCTTTTGTGTACATCAGAACAAAGAAATGTATACAGGGTTGGAACTACTTGAGGGTGAGATGACATTTTTGGGTGAACTATCCCTTTAATGCATCAGAGGCACCATATGCTTTTACACAGAAACTACAATTGAAATTGCAATGAAATTGATTTAAATGTAATATAATGAATATAGAAACATGAAATTGTAATTGTATACTTATAATTGAATATGTATGTTTATGAAAATGCAAATAAGATAAAAGTTCATTATAAATGGTGAAGATGAACTCTGACTTAATCACTCAGATATGTGGTAAAACTATTTTCTTTTGATCTCTGTGGTCAGGAGTTGCTCAAAGATGGAAGACTGTTTGATAGAAGACCAGACAACCTTTTACTCGAAGGCAGAACACTACTGGAAGGAAGTCCCACCCACTGTGGATGGAATGCTGGGAGGTTATGGCAGCATTTCCAGCATTGACATTAATGGCTCCAAAAAGTTTCTTCAAAAATTCCTTGGGGTGAGTTATATATATATATAACATTGCTTCCACAAAAATATTAAGGAGCACATCTGTTTTAAACATTCATAATAAGAATAAATATGTCATATTAGTGCATATAGAATGATTAAATCAATGATTATATTGAACATATTAGAACGATTAATGATGGATCACGTGACATTGAAGACTGGATCTGCAATGAAGGCTGAAAATTCAGCTTTTCTATCACAGGAATGAAATACATTTTAAAATATATTAAAATAAATGTTATTTTAAATTGTAATATTTCACAATATTACTGTTTAGACTGTATTTTTGATCAAATAAATGCAGCCTTGGCGAGCGTAAGAGAATTTTTCAAAAACAATGACAAAACGAACGGTAGTATAAATCCTAAGTTATTATTTTATTTCGAACTCTAGTTCACTGTTATAGTGATTATTTGACAGAAATATCTTGAAATTGGAGTTAGACGGTAATCTTGCCTACAGGTACTGAGCTCCACCAAACCTTAAATGAAAGTACATGAGAAACACACTATCGTCTGGTTTCCTATTTTACTCTAAGGAAGGCCAGGGTAAGACTGGGACGGGCTGTGCTCTGGACTGTGGAGCTGGTATCGGCCGTATCACCAAGCGGCTGCTCCTGCCTCTCTTCCGTACAGTGGACCTAGTGGATGTGACGCAGGAGTTCCTGGATAAAGCTCGTACATACCTGGGTGAGGAAGGCAAGCGAGTGGAGAACTATTTCTGCTGTGGCCTGCAAGATTTTCAACCCCAGCCAGAACGTTATGATGTCATATGGATTCAGTGGGTGATTGGTAAGCCAATAAAATGGATTTATTTTACTACACCATCTATCAGAAGAACAGTTTTATAAAATGGAAACATTTAAACTGACCAAATGAGTCTTGCATTGTTTTGCAAACACAATAAACTCCATGTATCTTTAGGTCACTTGACCGACGATCACCTGGTGGAATTCCTGAGGCGTTGCCGGAGCGGTCTGCGTCCAGATGGCCTGATTGTGGTGAAGGATAATGTTGCATATGAGGGTGTAATACCTGATGATGTAGACAGCAGTGTGTGTCGGAACCTGAATCTACTCCGTCACCTAGTAGCCAAGGCTGGACTCAACATCATCTATGAGGAGCAGCAGCAGAACTTCCCTGAGGAGATCTATCAGGTTCACACTCTAGCGCTCAGATAGCTGCAAGCATTGCAAGAGTATGTTTTTGTGTGTTTGTTCTGAAGTCAATGATGTCAAAGGAAATTAGGATCAATGTTAGCTACACAAGAAGCTACGTGTTACTGTCGGTGTGATTGCCGTTTTTTTAAAAAGGCACAAGACTTGAAGGTGATATTGGGAGCTTGGGATTTTACCTCAGGAGTTTGTAATATGGCAGCTAGGGCTCATAGCTGTCATGAATGTGAATGTAAAAGTGGCGAATGGTAGCTTTTCAGAGATCCAAACAGCTTCACACTCCAATTCATCCTCGGTTTGAAGTCTTCTGTCTGACTCAGCAAGGTTGGAAAAATATGTGGAAGATAGGAACAATCAAAGAAAAATTGTAAACCACACACACTGCTTCATTTTTAGCAGTGGGTGTGCTAAAGACTAAAGGGATAGTTGAGCCTAATGAAAATTTCTGTCACCCTCATGTCATTCAAAACTTTCCTCTGATGAATATAAAATATATTTATGATAGTGTTTTTTTTTTTTTTTGTCCATTCAGTGGAGGTCATTGGTCTGGTTACCAACATTCTAAATGTTGTCATTTGTGTTTGACAGCCATACAGGTTTGAAACAACATGATGGTGTGTAAATGATGACAGAATTCTCATTTTGGGGGATCTATCCCTTTAAGATTATTTAATCAGAGTTTAGCATGTCTGTGGCACTGAACAATGTGTGTAAAACCTTTTAATAACTTATATGAGAATTTGAATGTTCCATTTTAATATGTGTGAATTTACAGCTGTTGACAGAAAACTCTCAACTGAACCATGTTGTATTTTGCCTTGAATAAATTAATATTTTGGAGCAGTCCTTGTATGAAACTTTGTTTATAACAGTGGATTTACCCTTTTAACAATAATATTCACAAACAATATTCACCTTCCCCCATCTCTGCAAAGATATTTATGGTCTATCTGCTGTAATTGTTATAAAATTGTTATTGATATATTTTAATGTGGTTGGTAAATTTAATATATTAACCACAGTTCATTCCAGAGGTTACATTATGTATTTTATGTTCTTCAGTAAAAACAAGTTGAAACCTAACAATTACAAAGCTACAGCACATTTGGTGCTTGGCCCCTATTTAGGGAATAAAAAGAAATATGATATCAGTTAGCATCTTGATTATGTATTTCTACTATGCAATTTATAGTTTGTTATATTAATAATATATAAATTGAAATCCTTTTAATTCATCCTTTGTCCACCTTGGAAGTTTGCAGAGGCCCCCAGTTGAGAATCACTAATGTAAAAATATACCAGTAAGAGTTGGATTCTGCGCTATATTTTTTTCTAAATGAGCACATCCATACTCATTTTTGACTGGTCCACACTTTGACCACATGATCAAGTCATGTTGAATCTTCAATGAAAAATTATTACACAAAGAATCAGTAAATTATATTTCAGTCATTATTTATTTTAAGAGATTAAAAGTATTTCCAACTTTGGTTTCTTTATTACTTTGTACTTCAATTAGTCAAATTTATACAATAAATATTAAAGTAACACAGATTACAGCTAACAGATCAAATTCATGGTCTGGTAGTGTGTGTATTTGTATCAACTTCAGTTATGCTTATAGGTCCCAGTAACATTGTCAAAGGCAGTGGGAAAGAAAGTTGTCTGACCACAACTGTGGCTTGACCCTCTCCTTTCAAAGTTGGTGGAATCAACGTTTTCACTTGAGGTTATGTTTTGTTTATTAAGGCAATGTATTAATGGAGAGATCAGGACCAGGTTTCACTTTGAAAGCGTCCAGTTTTCTCCATGGCATCCAGCATCTCTTGTGCCTGGTTTTCAGACATGCCTCCCTCTTTCTGGAATACTTCTTTCAGTGCGTCACATACACTTGTGGGCATCTGCTTGGCATTTCTGGAATTATGAAAAGGTAGCTAATTTCTGTCCTGCTCCACATATATGCTGTAATATTGCTATATAACCAACCACACATATAACATTCCATAAAAATGTAAATGTTTCAGTAAAATGAGCTATTTTGTTGCATTTGTCTTACCCTGCTATGTAAAAGAACGCTTTCTTCTTTGATATCAGATCCCATAAAAGTTTGCTTTGCTCCTTCACACGATGCTGAACGTAGATTTTATCCTCCTGTAAATGAACCATATTCAAATGTACCTAATTATATCCCACAGCCTATAAAAGAAAATATTTCCAGCAACAATTATTGCAAAAATAATCAAATGAACACTGTAATGATGTTGGAGTTATACATGTCATTAATTACAACAAATACATTAAAAACGATTGATGTGCCTTCTTTTAAAATAAAAATATTCAACACATTTGATTTTAAAAGTCACATGATCACATAACCTGCATACTACCGTATGACAAAAGACAATAGGTGTGTTCAGCGACCAATCGGCGAGAGCTGACGCTTACAGTCAGAGACAGATTTGATAACGGAGCCGTCAAGTTAAACACTTTCTGCTTCCCGTAGCGACGCTTGCACAGTATTTGCGTACTTTATGACAGACAAAGTGGATTAGATACAATATTTGTCAAATACACAAATGTTTTGATGAAGCAACAGAAATACTTGTCATGTACTGCTTAATACAGTGCCATCTGTACAAGAATTACGTATCATAAGCCTATACTATTTGCATACCAACAAAGTGAGTCTATATATTTTTATCAGTGTTATTTTGATAAACATGACAAAATATAACATTATGGTTACATGAAAAGAGTTTTCATTGTTATAAAAACATGGATTTGTGAGCATTAGCAGAACTGAAGCACTCAGAATAAACACAAAACACACATCATTGTAATCAGAGAATCCGGCCAATCGCAGAACAGCTGTGTCGTCATCAGAGCTTGTGCAGCTGCTCTGGAGAAACTCACAGGCTGTGACAGCCGTCTGCTCTCAAAGCACTCGCAGTATGTTGATGCCATAACGTCACACAGTGACCTGGCTTTGGCGCGGTCTCAAATCAGACAAAATTTCTAACCGGCATGCACTGCTTCAAGTCAGACATTGATTGGTCTGTGTAGCGCCACATGAAGTCGAACACACCTTAAGTGTTCCTGGTTCCTCCCCTCTCTTATTAGACACACCTGCTCAGTACAGTTATGGTAAGAGCTAAATAATACTCATCTGACCTGATCTCTGGAGAAGGCTGTGACAAGGGTCATGTGGCCTGCCTGCACCTTCTCCTCCCATTCTGATCGACAGTAGAAGTCTTTTGATTCAGAGCGACAGCCAAAAAATAGCACATTAGCTGAAACAGGAGATGAGACTTAAGTTAGATTGTATTAGGACTAAACACTCACCAACAGCAATATGCATCATGGCACACATCCGGTCACTACTTATCAAATTATGATTGTTCTAGGCCATTAAGTGCACATTTTACAAAGATATATTCAGAAAAATTCTGCACAAATTAATCAGAATATATCAGACCTTATAAGGAAGAAGTGTCCCTCACGATAAACTTTATTAGCAAAATACATGTTTGACCATCACTTTTCATCTTTTTCCTCTTCTGAATAACAACCAAATCCAACAAACTCACCCATCTTCCCCTGAGCAGCCCTCTCTTGTATGGCAGATCTGAAGGGAGCCACACCAGTTCCTGGACCCACCATTATCACAGGGGTGTCTGGGTCACAAGGGAAACTCAAACTTCCCTTCTTCACCCACAGCGGAACGTAAATATCTCCTAAACGGTATTTTGAACACCAATAAAGACTTTTTTAACTATCGATTCATACAATTTTTTTATTTGTCTAACTTCTTAATTCTTTCAGGTCGATCAGACAAACCTTTCGAGGGGTCCAGAGATGCCAGCCAGGAAGAACAGAGGCCTCTGCGTGGCTTAAAAAGCAAGGTTTTGTATTTCACCACAGCAAGCAAGATCTGGATTCGGTCAGGGTGTTGCTGTGGAATCAGACACAAATATTTATATAAATATTATACATGTATAATACCGTTCAAAACGTGCTGCTGATTTGGTGCTCAAGAAACATTTCTTATTATTATTATCAAACAGTTGTGCCGCTTAATATTTTTTTTGGAAACCGTAATACATGTTTTGAGGATTCTTTGATGAATAGAAAGTTCAAAATAGAAATCTTTTATAATATTACAAAATGTTTTTAATGTTTCTTTCAAATCTTTCAAGCAAAAAACAAATAATGAAAAAAAAAAATAATAATAATAAATAAATATATATATATATATATATATATATATATATATATATATATATATATATATATATATATATATATATATATATATACATTAAAAATGATTTACCAAGAGAGAAGAGGCAATAGAGAAGGAGCGAGGCTGAATTTCTGGAAAAAGATCCAACAAGTAGTCAATGCTTAACTCGGATGTGGTGTGAGGGAAGTCTGTTAGTACCTGATCAACAAGAGTATAAAAGGTTAAATAACATCTGCTCAGAGATCACAAAACCTGTTCAAATATCACTTGTACTAGCTTAGAAGGGGCAAATGCAGTAGATATTTCACTTCCTTTGTGTTAACATTAGAAAGTGTGATTACACTACTTGTTCACTGGTTACAAACTTTAATAACCACATAAATAACGCTTTGTAGGCCACAAAATATATGAAAAAGCACTCAGCTCTCACATACTCCCTATGACAACAGAAGACCATGTATGAAATGAGTCTACAGACATCATAAAATAGTTGTATTCTATCAGATTTACAGTCAATGTGACCTCTGACCTCCAGGGCTGTTCGGCGGGGTCGGTTGCAGTAGGAGTGAAGAGCATCCTGACCCTGAGCAGAGCTAAACTCCAAAAGTTTTTCACACTCCAGCTCATTAGTGGCAAAAGTGGCCAACAGCTCGAAGAAGGAACGACGTGGAACAGCAGAAATGTCCAGGAACTGTTCCACTAGAAAGCGAATGGAGCAGGGCTGAGGAAGACGTGCAGGAACTGCTACTACAGAGAGGAGAAAAACTGATTTTTTCAGACTTTAAAAAGGTATGCCTTTCTTTCTTATGTGGAACACAAAAGGAGATGTTTAAAATGCGGGTTAAGTAAGGTTTAAGGTGTTAAGTATCACCTGTGCTGCTGTCAGTGGGAGTTAGTGTGAAGTAGCACTTTGGGTCAAGTTTCAATAGTTGGCAGAACTGCTCCACATCCTCCGCAGCATTACAAGGTCTCATCATTACAACGTCCCCTGGGTTGTACCTGTCAGAGATGGACACAATCTTTTAATACCATTTTATTATGACATCTCTATATATTATTTTAAATAGTTCATACTGCTCACTGGATGTTGGAGCCTGTGATGTCAAACTCAATATGCCTGACATCCTGGAAGTGTGAGGGATGAGTCACTCTCTGATTGAACACGACTCGAGCTGGAAAAGGCTGCAGCGAGGTGGGAGGTGCCTTATTATCAGGTGTTTGGAGATGCTCAATTTGCTTATCTGGAACTTCATCTAGGAAGTGGAAAACGTATCGGGGTGGAAGTCTGAAAAGATAGAACATTTTATATTAATTGTTATATATTTCAATTAAGTCAAGTATTTTGAAGCTATTAGTGTTAGATTATGTGACATACATACTTTTCTTCTTCACGGATTGGAGCGAGGCCAGCTGGAGGAGGGTAGGCAGACAGGGTTTTCTGCCAGAACGAAAGCAACCAGGGGTCAATCACACCATCCGACCTGAGGAGCAATAAAAGAAATATCAGCTGTACAGAATGCAAACTTATATAGCGACTTTATTCAACAATATCTAGTGATGGGCGATTTCCAAACACTGCTTCAAAGCTTTACTAACCTTTAGTTTCGAATCAGTGGTTCGGAGTGTTTATCTCTTCCAAAGTCACATGATTTCAGTAAACAAGGCTTGGTTATGTCATAAGTGTTTTGCAATTTCAATGGCTCACCACTGACTTTAGCAGTTTGATACCAATGATTTGAAACAAAAGATTCGTAAAGCTTTGAAGCTTCATGAAGCAGTGTTTTGAAATCACCCATCACTAGAAATTGTTGAATAAAGTCATTATTTTGGTGCACAAAAAGTATCCACGTCGCTTCATAACATTAAGTTTGAACCACTGTAGTCACATGAACTGTTTTAAATATGTCTTTAGTAGCTTTCTGGGCACTGAAAGTGTTAATGGTCTTGCTGGCAATGGAGGCCTCACTGAGCCATCGGATTATATCAAAAATATCTTAATTTGTGTTCTGAAGATGAACGAAGGCCTTACGGGTGTAGAATGACATGAGGGTGAGTCATTAATGACAGAATTGTCATTTTTGAGAGAACTAACCCTTTAATGGACTATATGCACGGGTTACTTCCTGGTTGTCATTAAGCCAGCTCGAGCACTTCCGGTGAATTGTTAGCTGTTCATTCTGTAGTCGTTGTACATCGACACAAAACCATCTATGGTTGACTTTTTAATGTTGTATTTATATTTTAATGTAGTTATCACATTTACCTAATTTGCCAATAAACCAGTTTTATTGATTTCAATAAAGACGAAGCTATTATTGGGACTGTTTAAAAATGCCGTGTCTGTAATTAGACACGCACACACATTTTTTCCCAGCACTTCAAATGTTATTTTTAATGTGATGACCACAAACATTATTTGTTCATCCTTCTGAGATTGTCCCCATTGAAAAATCGAACGTTTAAAAATGTAGGAAATTTAACATTTGATAGAAAACACTTATCTAAAAATAAAAAAGACATTAGCATTTTAACCACCAGATGGCGGCAAAGTAGCATTTATTTGCGCACATATCAGCCATTTCCTCTAAACGTTTTTTACTTCGTTTTTGACTAAATATTAAACATTATAAAATAACTAGGTTTAAAATACATTTTGTCAATGTGAAGTATGAAATACTCACAAAATCTTATGAAAAACAATAACTTTTATTGTGAATTACACAGAAAGCGAGCATCGTGCTCTCCCTTTGTAATCACAGCAGCTGTCAGTCAGTGCAGCGCAAGATCAATGATTTCAGCACACTTGTGAAAACACACATTTATTCAATTAATCTAACTAAAGTGCACAATAAATATTTAATTTTTGAAGCTTTTTTCCACATAAAAGTGTGAAAACTAATGGTCGAATTGAATTTAGCCGAGGAGGAACATTGAGGTACGTCTTTATTTATTTATTTTTATGCTGTCTTGCATTTGAATAACTAAATTAATGCTATGCCACACTATTTAAGTGACTATATTCTGATTATAAACTAAGTATTACACTACCGATGCTCAACACACCAGCAAATGACATCTCACCGGAAGTTTTCGAGCTGGCTTATATTAATGCGGAAGTTCTAAAGAACGCTCCGTGCATATAGTCCATTATGGGACCCCAAGATTATTGAATGTGGTTTGCCCTTCAATATAAAATTTGGTATTACAACAGAAGATATTTGGTCAGTATGTATGAGAAACCTCTGCTCACCCCAGATCATGTTGATCATCAGCCAGTCCAACAGGCAGAAGCATATTAGCACCAAGCTGAAGCAAACGCTTATAGAGCTTCTTCGCAACAAAGTTGAATCTGGAAAGTTGACCGAAAAGGTCTTGTTGTATCAATCATATTATGCAGCCTGTAAACATTTATGTAGTCACTTCTAAAGAATTTACCCTTTCAAATGCATTAATAATATGCAGCTAAGAAAATACATAGACAATACATATCAAAGTATAATGAAGGCTTTGTAAGCAGAATATCCGTCATCTTACTTCGGATATGAGGAGTCTCCGAGGCCAAGCACTGCACAGTCAAGCCGACAAAGAGAATCAGCAGGCAATGACTTCCTGAACAGGAATCTCCAGAATTTCTATATGAAGCAAATATAAAAATATTTAACACTTAAATATATGTAATGCATTCGTTAGAGTTTATAGGCTAAATTCTGTTGTTTATAGACTGACCTTCATATTGTCTGGAGGGTCCCCCTGTCCTGTGGTGGCACAGACAAACACTACCAGAGACTCTGAGATCAGGTTGGCCTAATGAGGAGACATATAATAACATAAAACAAGGAGATCATATGAACTATATCCAGAGGTGTACTGTACTTAAGTATATTTTTGGCTACTTTGTAGTTGTACTGTGTATCAAAGATATTGGCAAATTTAACTCTCTACTTGACTACATTTTTGAGCAAGTAAATGTACTTTTTACTCCACTACATTTGTGATGAGTAATGCAATTACAAATTACATTTTTCATGGCAGCTAACTTTTTCTGTAGTTAGTTTCTGATATAAAGAAGCGATATCGCCATCTAAGGGCATTGAAGGTACTATATCTTGTGCGTTTTGCCTTTACTCACCCAAAACTTGTCAACAAGGCTTCTTGACGTGAATGTGAGTGCATTAACAGGTAGTTTCTGATCGCAGGTGTTTGATTTATTAGATGAGGAAATGACTGCAGCTGGTGATGAGACTCAAACCAGCACATGCAGTAGACTTTGACTATTTAATTTTACTTAACATTGTCTTATTTATCTGCTATATTGACCTTTTTGACAAATATTGTTGTACTTATGACCTTTTTGTGCACTCGAGCTTAACTGAGACTTCAGAGTTTGTAGATGTTTCAAAGGTTGTTGTGTCGACCTTGATTTATTGCAGTATTGAGGTGTTCAGTTTTATTTTGATTTTAGAAAATACACTTGATTTCTCATCTCACAAATCAGCTGTTGTTTCTTATTTTTACTGGCAGTCTCTCAGGACTAGTGTATCTGAGCCTACATTCAGCAGGAGTAAAATACTTAAGATAATTAAAATCAGATACTTTAAGACTTTTACTCAAGTCATATTGGAATTGGTTACTTGTAACTTGTAGTGAAGTCATTTTTGATGTAAGGTGTCAGTACTTTTACTCAAGTATGTATTTCAGGTACTCTTTAAACCTCTGACTATATCATATATACTATTATTAATTAACTTACAACCCCCACACCATGCAAAGCTTCGCATGTCTGTGTATGACTGCAGACTGTATAAGCAACATGTACTGACCACATTGTAAGTGTCCAGGGCTTCCACTCTGACTCTCATCCGCCTCCTCTGCGCCTGACGGCCGATCCGCTCGGCTGTGTCCTGCGCTGTTCCCGTCTGACTCCCGTACAGAACCAGGAGAGTGTGGATGCTCATCTTGACACTGGCATTTTAAAAAGCAAATAAGTGCAATAATGTTAATTTCTATGGTGTTTTCAATCGGCTTCAGATCAAAATACTATTTAATAATGGAACTTCTTATAATGAGATCAAAATGCATGGGTGAGTTAGTTGAAGGCAGGTCAATGACAGTTTTCAGTCATCCACCATCTACGTGACATTTCATACAACGCCCTGCATCTGTTCGAGATCTACGTTAAAGAAAATATTCTATTGTGTAAGATGTACCTAAAAATCTAAGCACCTTAAGTGATACTCTCACTACTCTCAGCACACATATATTGACAGTTATGACTGACTGTAAAACAGAATTCTATGGGACACCAGCATGTTGTCATGGAGCGCTTTACGGCAGAATTCAATCATTTTACGACAATTGCGAAATTCATTCACGCCACATGTATGTTTTGTCAAACGTGAGCTAAAATTGATGATTAGATATCCGGAAACATACCTAAATTATATTAATTCTCCTCTCTTCTGTTCGCCACTTGACTACTCACGACGCGCACAGTCAGAGAGAACAAGCCCAGGCATTCCAGTGGAAACTGACCAATAGAATCGAGTCTTACGTTCACCAACCAAGATTGACCCCGCCCACTCAGCCTACAGGGAACCACCCATCTATCTATCTATCTATCTATCTATCTATCTATCTATCTATCTATCTATCTATCTATCTATCTATCTATCTATCTATCTATCTATCTATCTATCTATGACGTGCTTAATAACATCAAAACAGCAAAAATAATAATCGCAAGCAAAACTTAAGACAAGCTTGAAAATGAGGAAAAAAACTATTGGATGCACAAAAAGAAAAATAACCATACCTCAACGTGTTATAGAACGGCAAAACACAATATTGTAGAGACTTAAATACTATTTAATCTAATACAAACACATATTAATCATAAAACATATTCAGATTCACATACAAAACCTAGTTTTCATTTATCAGTTCCGTTATTGCTAAACAAAGTTAAGAAATCAGTTGCTGGTGTATGTTTGGAAACATTTTGATTGACGTTAAAAAGAAGGTTTTATAGGCAGGTTGACTGGTCTTATCATAGTACATGATTATATCACAACTCTCTTTTCTGTCCATTAGAGGGCGTCGTTCATCAAACATGTGAACCGGAAATAATAGTACGATTGACCTGCTCTTATTTTTGAAGCGGTTTTAAAAATGGCGTCTGGGAAGAGGTGTATGTTTACAGTTATTAATGTGATTATTACGGCTCTTATCATAGAAAGTCAATGTCGACTCCATCATCTCATACTTAAGGTATGTGTGTGCTGTGCTTCAAATGTTTTTATATGATATTCGTATAGTCACTGTAGTGTCATCATTGTTGTTTAATGCCAATAGATGCTGTCTTTAGTGTCTTTAGATTTATCAGTCATAATCGTTTTGTTGTGACTATGCAAGTAACATTAAACAGGCAATTCAAGCGGATCTCAGCAGCTAAATGTTCATGCGCCACTAAACACACTTGTTCTGTTTTAGGACGACATCCGTCAGCGGGTCCATCTGAACACATTCGGCTTTTATAAAGATGGTTACATGAGTATAAGCATGAACAGCCTCAGATTCACTGAAGGGAAGATGGACATTGACATTGACAGCTCCACGGTCAGTCTCTCACTCTCTCCTGTCTGTCAAATGATCGGCTTTCAGATTCATACAGTGCACTTTAATAATATGACAAAATAACAATATGAAAATGTCTCGCACATTATTAATGGAACTATTTAATCTCACCTTATACAAGACGTAATTAAGTAAATAGAAATCGCCTGTCACAAGCATGAAAAAAAAGGCTCTATGAAATATCCTTGTCATATATTATTTTGCAGATTGGTTTTAGCCTAGATCGTGCAAGCAATAATGGCTTCTCCACGTATCTGGTCAGTATCTGTCTTTGAATGTCCATATGATTTTTTCCCCTATGCTGCTGCTGTCTAGTTTGTATCATAGTTATATAATGTCTGTGTCTGTAGATTTGTTGTTGTTTGTAAATCTGCATAACTTACCTTAAATTAACAGTTGTAACTTGACAGTCTCTTAAGTTAAGGATCTTATAGCAGTAGAGTTTGATTCATATAATATTGCATTTAGTCATTCATTGTATGATCTTTCGGTCAGACTGAGTCATATAATTAATTTATCTTTTATGATCACACAGGATGAGGGTCTGGACTATTGTCTTTTGAAAAAGGATCCAAGTAGTAATTTTGCAGGGGTCCTTCTATTGTTGGATTTCAAAAATAATCTGTGAGTTTTATTTTTTTACTTTGTAACTTTTTTTAATTCATTATAATGAATTTGAAGTATTATCTAGTTTGTGAATATGCTCTGCCATGATTTGTGATATCCTCAGAGTGAGGAAGAAGACTTCAGTGGAGGCTGGTGTGTTTCCCAACATCATACCTGTGTTGCCCAAAAGCATTGCAGAGGACCTGCAAACTGAAAAGGGGAAAGAAAACGACAATGATGGATCTCAGTCAAAGAGTAAGACTTTTTTTTTTTTTTTTTTTTTAAATCTTGTACTGTAAATCACATTCAAACAGTACAGTACAATTCAAAATTCAAGATTTTTTTGTTGTTGTTGTTTTTAAAGAAATGAATACATTTAATTGATCAAAAGCCACAGTAAAGACATTTATAATGTTACAAGCGATTTCTATTTCAAATAAATTCTGTTCTTTTGAACTTTGTTAATTGAAGAATCCTTCACAGTTTCTGCAAAAAAAAATAAAAAAAAATAAATGTGCAATATGTAAGAATTTTGCAGTAAAATATCCAAAAACCACTAGGCCAGTGCTATATATTTTGTTCACTTGAGTACTTGCAATATCCTAAATGTTTGCAACTATTTGTAAATCGTGAGAAAATTGCAAATTTAACCAAGGCTCCGGGACATGTGAGGAATCGCCTGTCAGTTGCGTCATACCCGCGTTACCCTCGATTTTATTTTGTAGAGACCATGAAAACACTGAAAACGCTTTAATATTTTCATGTTTTAATAGGCAAGGGAACAACTGTTTTGATTTATTTACAGCCAGAAATCTAATTGTTTTTATATAGCTCAACACGTTTAGTCTTATTGTTTAAATCTGATTTTCTTGAATTTTTTGTGAGTACCATGCTTTACCATGCCTCAGAGAAAAACACTATTTTGTCAATTGGCTAACATAGCATATTCAGACACAGCTTTATTTTTAGTAACAGTAATACAGAATTTTCTCCATCATACAGTATGTTTTAAAATTAATTCCATGCCATTTATCAACACAAGCCATCCAATATTTAATATGATATTCTAATATCGATCTATCTTACTGCAGTATGCAGCAGTGTCTCATAGCAGCCGCCGAGCGAACGCACAGAGTAACGTTATAACATAATTTTCAACACACTCAAATGTATCTAATATGATAAACAGAGCTGCGTTACCTCATACTCATGACCGGAAAAGCGGAAGCGGTGCCGGCGACTGTGTCATAATAAAAGTTCCGCTGCTCGTGAGGCGTGTGTTGCGCAATCGCTCCAGCGGCCTCATTCAGCTCCCACAACACTCGGTCTCTGCTCTGCTTCATACTACAGTAACGTTAATAATCGCATCCATGAACATGATTTCTTCTTGAGTCCTATCCCAATTCTTTTCCACCGGCCGTTGAGGTGAACACCACATGTCCCAAGATTCTGCGCTCAAACTTCAAGCTACGCCTTTGTTTTGAATGGACCTCTAGCGGACAGAAAATATTACATATTGCACCTTTGAGTGGAACAACTGTTAAAAGTTAGTAATAATAAGAATTTGTTTGTGCACCAAATAATTTCTGAAGACTGGAGCAGTGCTGCTGAAATTTCAGCTTTGCCATCACATTTATTCAAATAGAAAATGGCTATTTTAAGTAAAAATAACATTTCAAAATATTATTTTAAATATTAATTTTATTTTATTTTTACTGTATTTCTGATCAATAAAAGCTGTCTTGGTGAGCATACAGCATCAGCGCTCAGCCCAGCCACCTCTGGTTGAACCTCCACCCCACCCTGCCTTGGAGTGGGCTCGCTGATTTTAGTTTGGGAAGCAGTACTGCCCTGTGATGGGGATTGGATGGGTGTAGGCTGTCAAATACATGGTTTTCATTTTGATTTGTTCTTAGCAAATATGTTTTTTTTTTTGTTGTTCAGGTTCCAGAACAAAATTAGAACGGCATAATGTTTGCTTTTATGAGAGTATTTTGAAAATAACAATAAAAATCTATCACTGCTGATTTTTTTCAGAGACAGATGCAGTTGTAACCTGAACATATTATTTGAGCAGCTACTTAATATTATTTTTAAATGGTCTGCAGCAACAGAGCCGTCAAAGGACGAGGGCAGGAGGTGTGCCTTCAGTTGCGGATGCCGTTTTTAGCTTCAGATAACGATTCTAACATTCTTTTAGGGCTCCTTTGATTCATCCCACTTTATTTTCCTAATTTGTTTGAAATAAAATTACATTACATATTAATAAACTGTTGGCGATATACATTCAAACCAAAAATTATTCAGTCACTAGATAGAATTTTTCATAATTTTTACTAGTGGGTGCAGGACTCTATAGTTAATTTATGTAAGTGAGGATAGCAAAATAAAGTAAACTGTGACATATTATACCTACAAATTCTTCATACAGTGGACTACCAGTAAAATGGATAAAAAAAGCTGGAACCAACATGTTTTGACCTGACCATGTATTGCTTAAGTTTTATCTGACATAATTAAGATTAATTTTTTCTGACACAGTTTAACTCTGAGATCTTGTCATATTTTATTACCATTTTTTAAACTATAGTCAATAAACTAATAATGAATGAAAAATGTTCAAGGTGTCTGAATTAATTTTGTTTTCACTGTATACTATTATTTTATTATTTATTCATTAAATTATAAATTATTATTTAAGCTAAGCAACGTTTTTTTTATTCCTCATGTGCGATAGATTTTGACAATTAAAACTAAAATCAGGCTTGTGTGTTTGACATCAATTACTGCTTTATTTGTTCAGAAATGGAAGTAACTTAAAATGTTATTTGTGTATTGTACTTTTCATATTTTTAGTATAGTACAGCAAAACTACAGCACTTCCAGTAGGTTATTTCATGGAGCTGTCAACACCGGAAACTTCGACAGCATGCCTTCAGTTGACAAACTGAAGATATAAAACAATACAAATATAAAACATGCACATATAAAACAATATGTTATTAAATTGTATATATAAAATTAATTTATTTGCATATGTCGTGCCCCCGACCCTGCCCAAACTTTTGAACAATAGTGGATATCTGTTCTCATCTACTTTGTATTGTATATGAAAGCCTTTTAATTAAGCCAATTTTAATGTTGGGGACACATTCCTATTTTGTATCAGTCTACTTTTCAATTAGAGTTTTGTGTTAATTTCTCTCCTATTTATTCACAGCGAGTTCTAAATCCAAGCAAGATGTTGAGGTGAGATCTGCTTAAAACCTTTTTTCAAATATTTAGGACTGGGCATCATCTTAAAAATATGCTCTTAATTCTGTGTTAACCGATTTTAATTTTATTACCTGCACAGAGCAAGGCAGAAGATGCATATCCACTTCAGAACAACAAGAACACCTACTCCTTTGAGGTAGTACATACATGAAAGGGTATTGCTGAGAGCTCATGAGACTCGAGCTAGTTCTGAGCTAAACTAATATTTGTCCATTTCTAGTTTTACTTTGTTTTTAACCTTTTCCCAGTTGTGCCCCCCACTTACTCAACCTGCTCTTGTTTTAGTTTTACTTCAACATCACAACAGATGAGCAGCAAGGCCTTTATAACTTTTATTTCTACAACTGCTACTCCATGCCAGTGAACCAGGACAGCTCCGTGTCAGACATGCTGCCTTTCAGCATTGATGTGAGAGTTTTTCTGAGTTTTAAAATACTGTGTCCATCAATATAATGCAATCATGCAGTTTATAATACCACATTCATGCAGTTCCCATAATCGGGCAATAAATATAATTTCAGATCAACATCAAAGAGAAGAATCCAGACAGCTTCCTCTCAGCAGGAGAGATTCCTTTACCTAAGCTTTACATCTGTATGTCCATGTTCTTCTTCCTCATCGGCACACTGTGGATTCATGTTTTGCGTACCCATAGGTAAGTGCTACATTTTCTATTCGACAGTTTCATACATTTTACAAGAAATGACCAGTAGAGAGCAGCAAAATCATATTTCAGATTGTCAACTGTAAAAATAGTGGAGGAGATTATAGGATGACAATGTATACTTGTCTTCTTTTTTTATTAGTGCTGATGTTTACAAGATTCATTGGCTGATGGCTGCTCTTCCATTTACAAAGTCACTTTCCCTTATTTTCCATGCAGTGAGTTTTATCTCTTTGTTTATATGTGACATTTGAAGGAAATGCTTATATTTGAAGTAAATATTTTCAGATTTCAAAAACGTTATCTAAATCATGTGTAATAAATTAGAAAACCATGATAGTTCCACTAAAACCTTGCAATTTAGGGAAAATGTCATTGAAATGCAGTTCCATTTTGTGCTATGAACCACACAACTGTTTTAGCTAGAGACCCAAGGCAAAAAGCAGCAATACATTTCCTTTCATTTAACCTTTCCTATATATTCCTATTTTACAGATTGACTACTACTACATTTCCAATCAGGGCTTTCCCATTGAAGGCTGGGCTGTGGTCTATTACATTACTCACCTGTAAGTTCGTCAGCATAAACTGGATAAAACTGGAATAGGGTGAAATCATGTAACAAAAAATATATAGATATATGTTGTTTTTGCTCTTAAGGCTGTATTGAAGATCATACACTACCAGACTTCAAGTCATTCTGAACACAAAATCTTCAGACTAGATTTGACTTTCAGCAACTAGCATTGTCCAGACTGCAAATTTTAAAAAATCTGGACAAAAGTTGTTTAGTGTATTCCAGCCTTTTAAAAAAGTTTCTTAGGTTGTTTTAAGTGGGTAGTGAACTTGCATTTTGGATGAAAACTGAAAAAAATCTGAATTTTTTTATTTATTTTTGTGTGTGTGTGTGCAGGCTGAAGGGGGCACTGTTGTTCATCACTATAGCATTAATAGGAACTGGCTGGGCCTTTGTCAAGCATATTCTCTCAGATAAAGACAAAAAGATTTTCATGATCGTTATTCCCTTGCAGGTATTGTTCTTTTTTTTTTTAACTCCCACTTGAAAACAGCATCAGTCCTCATAGTAGTTTTTCTACTAGTGTTGTATATGAATATGCATTTAAAATCCCCAGTTTTTAAAACAATATACAGTATCTCACAGAAGTGAGTACACCCCTCACAATTTTGTAAATATTTTATTAGCCATTTAGCCAATTAGCCATTTTCTCTCCCCGGTGTCATGTGACTCATTAGTGTTACAAGGTATCAGGTGTGAATGGGGAGCTGGTGTGTTAAATTTGGTGTTATCGCACTCACTCTCTCATACTGGTCACTGGAAGTTCAAAATGGCACCTCATTGCAAAGAACTCTCTGAGGATCTGACAAAAAGAATTGTTGCTCTACATAAAGATGGCGTAGGCTATGAGAAGATTGCCAAGACCCTGAAACTGAGCTGCAGCACGGTGGCCAAGACCATACAGCGGTTTAACAGGACAGGTTCCACTCAGAACCGGCCTCGCCATGTTCGACCAAAGAAGTTGAGTGCACATGCTCAGCATCATATCCAGAGGCTGTGTTTGGGAAATAGACAAATGAGTGCTGCCAGCATTGCTGCAGAGGTTGAAGGGGTTGGGGGTCAGCCTGTCAGTGCTCAGACCATACGCCGCACACTGCATCAAATTGGTCTGCATGGCTGTCGTCCCAGAAGGAAGCCTCTTCTAAAGATGATGCACTAGAAAGCCCGCAAACAGTTTGCTGAAGACAAATGGATTACTGGAACCATGTCCTGTGGTCTGATGAGACCAAGATAAACTTATTTGGTTCAAATGGTGTCAAGCGTGTGTGGCGGCAACCAGGTGAGGAGTACAAAGACAAGTGTGCCTTGCCTAAAGTCAAGCATGGTGGTGGGAGTGTCATGGTCTGGGGCTGCATGAGTGCTGCCGGCACTGGGGAGCTTCAGTTCATTGAGGGAACCATGAATGCCAACAGAGCATGATCCCCTCCCTTCAGAGACTGGGCCGCAGGGCAGTATTCCAACATGATAACGACCCCAAACACACTTCCAAGACGACCACTGCCTTGCTTAAGAAGCTGAGGGTAAAGGTGATGGACTAGCCAAGCATGTCTCCAGACCTAAACCCTATTGAGCATCTGTGGAGCATCCTCAAACGGAAGGTAGAGGAGCGCAAGGTCTCTAACATCCACCAGCTCCATGATTTCGTCATGGAGTGGAAGAGGACTCCAGTGGCAACCTGTGAAGCTCTGCTGAACTCCATGCCCAAGAGGGTTAAGGCAGTGCTGGAAAATAATGGTGGCCACACAGAATATTGACACTTTGGGCCCAATTTGGACATTTTCACTTAGGGGTGTACTCACTTTTGTGGCCAGCGGTTAAGACATTAATGGCTGTGTGTTGAGTTATTTTGAGGGCACAGCAAATTTACACTGTTATACAAGCTGTACACTCACTACTTTACATTGTAGCAAAGTGTCATTTCTTCAGTGCTGTCACATGAAGATATAATAAAATATTTGCAAAAATGAGGGGTGTACTCACTTCTGTGAGATAGAATGTAGAGGTCACAAAACACTAAAACACATTTTTCAAGACGTTAGTAGTAGTTTTGCACAACATAGATGATGATGACAGCACATTATTTTTAAAGAGAAGGTTGTTAAAAGGATTATAAGCTAAACTACTGCTGTCCTATGATAATTACAGTTATAACTGTAATGTGATGTTGTTGGCCTTGTGATATCAGGTTCTGGCCAATGTGGCGTACATCATTATTGAATCCACAGAGGAGGGCTCCATCGAGTATGGTCTGTGGATGGAGATCCTGTTTCTTGTAGATCTGCTATGCTGCGGGGCTATTCTCTTCCCAGTCGTCTGGTAAGTGCTCTCTATGTTTATTCTTTTGATGTGGCGCAGATTTAATTTTCTGTATCATAAATGATATAATTTGTAGACTAATAGATCAAAGTCTGATGTCTGGCTAGTATGAGTAAATGGCAGGCTATTTTGGCTTTTTATCTTTTGTAGTTCAAGTCTAAAAGCAATGATATTTGTTTGGTAGGTCCATAAGACATTTACAAGAGGCTTCAGCAACAGATGGCAAAGGTATGTCGAAATAACATTGTCCCAGCACTTTGTGGTTGATAGTTCAGTCAAGTTTGATATAAAACATCTGATACATCTACCATTTGGGGTGTTTTTTTATTTTTTATGACCAGTTGTAGAAGACGTCATTCGTGTCACAATGTTGCTATTTTAAATGAAATATTGTGGAAAGTGCATATTTTTAGTCTTTCTAAATGCTTTGCTTCGTTGATTGAGCTGTACTCCTTCACATGTGGCTGTTCTCTACATGTTATTCAAAAGACTAGTTCTTTACAGCATGAAATTGAATTGTGCTGTCTTCCAGAATGCAGCAGTTGTAGACATGCTGCTCTAGACATACCTTAACCAAACAGTAAAACCTGCCATGTAAGTGTCCTCACTTAAAGTGGTAATCTCTGAATTATTATGAGGATACTACCATTCAAAAGTTTTTGTTAAGAACGTAACCCTTTTATTCAGCAAAAATAATTGTAATATTATTTATGTTTTTACTGTATTTTTGATCAAATAAATGCATCCTTGGTGAGCACATTCTAATGATTTTCTCATTGTGACAGCACCAGTTGGTGGTGTTTGTTTTTGTGGTGTTATGATATCATAAATCAGATGTACTGATCCTAAGTTGAAAACACTTCATAAGAACCGTTGATCACAGTGGTCATGAATGAACCAGTGTTTGGTCTGGGGTTAGTATCCCATTCCCTTGAACAAACAGTACATGCGTCATCCCTGATTCATCTGATCTGCAAGCTATGTTACTAACATCAAACAACACACACAGTATTTCTCTGTTGTGTCTTGATAGTTTTAGGGTGAAAAAACAGATCCTGCTAGAGATGCTCTTTCTGGCATGTGCTCTGCCCCCGTGCATTGTTGCCTGTTGTGACAGCAGATGCCAGGCAGCTTGTAAATGTCATAGCTCAGAGAAACCAGCCTGGGCTATGACTTTATCCTAGTCACAAATCCAGGGAATGGATAGACCGATTTGACCCTGCAGTAAGGGATCTATCCAAATTCCATAACCTCATTACAGTTTTTCTTTTAATTTCAATGTGCTTCATTATAAAATACAATGAATAATTGTTTATTTATATTATTTTGTATCCTCCTATATTTCTTATATGTTGATGAAAATCTGTTCTTTCTCTGTTACTGTTCAAAAGTCTGGGCTCAGTAAGGACAAAATTATTAAGCAGCACAACTGATTTCAGCATTAATAATAATAATAATTTGTGTCTTGAGCACCATTACATCCAGTACCATCAAAGGGATAAATTCCATTTAAAATACATTAGAATAGAAAAAACTTTTATTTAAAATTTAAATAATATTTCACAATATTACTGTTTTTTACTGTATTTTTTTCTTAAATAAATACAACCTTGATGAGCACTTCTTTCAAAATAACTTAAATCTAGACCATATTAAACTTAATACATATAATGTTTCACCAACATTATTAGCTGATGTAGAATTGTAGATGAGGATAGTCACATTATACAGTATAACCCTTTTATAGCTTTATATATCTGGTGTTATGCATAATTTTACAAATTTGTCAGACATTCAGCCCATCCTCTCTGATTGACTAGGACTAGTTTCTTTTTTTTTTTTTTTTTCTCCAAGCTTTATTTGTATAGCTTATACCCAACATGTATTTAATCAGACCTACGTTAATCTAATTGTATGCGTTTTAACCAGTAACATACATGGAAATTGCATGCTTTTTACTACCAAAGCTTTGGCACTATCACAAGTCCTTGTATCTCTTAACTGTATCTTTGTAGTATGCTTTGCTTAAAGGGCTTTTTTACCCCTTCCCATTGACTCTAATTTCTTAAAATATGCAGAAATAATCAGATAATTTCTATAAATCTTACATATAAAACCCTTTAACCTCCTGCTAAGGAAAAAACGCTTAATGAAGAGAGGTGTACAGGTCTTGATGACAACGTCTTGCTATGGCTTGAGCTTCTGCGATAGAGATGTTTGCTGAATGATGCTATTTCAGGTTGGTGGCCTGAAATAAATGTGTGCTGTCTTTTATTTCATATCTTTGATTTGATCCCTGAGGATGCCTATTTCCAGAAAGCTAACATGCTTACAGTAACTTTTTCCCACCAATATTCGAGGCTGTATGAACAAGAGCAGGTGTGTGTGTGGGGGGGAGATCAGCACAAAATGAAGCAGGTTATTCCCTTAGCCCCAGTGTTTGTGTCCCAATTTTGCCACTGTAGAAAAATGACTCTCGCTCAATATGAGATACATATAGCACCATTATATGTTGCTTTGGTGTATTATGACTTTGTATAATCCTGTATTGAAAAGAAAATATTCTCTTCAGACAATCAGACCACTCTTTCTTTTCCTCTCAAATAGTCATTGTTTCATTGCTGCTTATCACATTTTTTCCTGCTTTCATCTTCTGCCTTTCCCTTACAGGGCAAAAATTTATAGACTTTGATTGCCTTCTGATTTTAACAATTTTCACAGCAGGAGTGAGAACCATAGTGATTGAAGCATGAAAGGTAAAAAGACAGCTCATCGCCTCTCTCCCTCTGTTGTAATCATAGTTTGGCTTTCTCTTTCCCTTTGTAGCTGCCATCAATCTGGCTCAACTGAAACTTTTTAGGCACTACTATGTGATGGTATGTATTCCCCGTGCTGCCATTCTCCCTTGCATTCAGACATGGTGCTTTTAAAAGAATGTGTGTATGGTGCTCACTTTGGTGATCTTTTATGGCAATAGACTTATTAGACTTATTAGTTTTGCTTGATTTTAACAGTCACTCTCTCTCTTTAATTGCATTTATTCTTGAAGGTCCTTGCATTGAATACATTGCATTCACTGTTTTTATACATTGCATTTTCACTGTATTTTTCACCTTTGTCTGAATTTGTCTTTAAATCTATGTCTCCAGCTTTGTCTATGTCCAAAAGCCTTCTGTTTGGCATTTTTCTAATCTAATTCATTAATTTGTAAGGATAGAAAAGACATTACATGAAGTTACATGAATTTCTGTAGTGTATTGTTCAGTCTGACCGTGAGGAGTTCACATGATCATTGTCACATTTAATTTTGATTAGTGACTTAAATAGTCCAAAACCTTAATACATTTCTTTTTGTTATAACCTTGTTCTAATCCAAATCAGATTAGAAACACAATTATCTAATATTTTAGATGTGTATCTCTCCTCTCACTCTCTCATTCTGTCACAGATTGTGTGCTATATTTATTTCACCCGCATCATTGCCAGTCTTATCAAGGTCATTGTCCCTTTCCAATGGAAGTGGCTCTACCAGGTGAGTGATGCCAGCTTCTTTAAACTTACAAAACTAATTCAACAGCCGGCAAAAATCAGTATAGTAAGAGTGCAGTAAAGACTTGTTCACATCAAACATAAACTTCCCTATTCATTCACATAGACATTCATATATGCAATATTTAGTCTTTTACATTAAAGTTAGTTTAGGTAATGGAGGCTGAAGTCAGCTTCACCAATGTAACAATAGCATGTGGAAGCCTTTGTTTTGTTAATTTTGTGTTTGGTTTGACTGTAATAGACCAATTTTCCAACGTTGTGAAGGGTCACCTATATGATTGTTTTATTTATCTGTATACATCGGGTGACCGCCACCTGGTTATTGCTCTGTTGCAGGACAGTAGATGTGATTTTGTGGTACAATGCGATAAATTTACCACTATTATACTATGTAAATATTGATTTACATTAGTTGGGAAGCCTCTTTGCCATCACGTTGGATGATACATTTTTAAATCGCCAAATAAGCTTTGTTAATTGTGACCGGCACTGAGTTTGCACAGGTTCACGTGGTACACTATATTTATTATAATGATTAGGTCCTGTGGAGTAAAATACAATGAACTGAAAAACAGGATAGTAGTTGGTAAAAATCACATTATATAAAATGTCCTTAAGTAGCGGCTAGTTTATTTTCCTTTTATTAGACTATGCAGACAATAAATGCGTTTTACCGAATTCAGTGAATCTTGAACTTGTATCTGGCATGTTTAATCAGGATGTTGTCTAGTACCTGTCTAGAATAAGTGATGGCTGGTGTAGCTGTGTAACGTCTACACTGGTTCTTTTGCTCCATCCACACAGTCATCATTAGTGGAAAAAAACCCTCTCAGCGCATGCGTTAGTTGGTTTATTTTCCGGCTCTGGCTAGATCATGACGGCTGTGCAAATCGATTTTTAAACACCAAACTCATTTTTTAGTATTATATTTATTATTGTGATATTGTAATTTCAGGGAAGAAGAATTGAAAATAATTGAAATGTGGGACACTGCTTACATAGTGCAGGACGAATGACAAAGCTCCCAATTTCAGGTGGTCACCCTACATATACAAGGTCACTCATTATCCGGTGACCTTTTTTTGGAAGTAGTGCACTTCATAGATAATGTTCTGAGCCGACTTCAGTGACTTTAAAGGTGCTCTAAGTGATGTCACGCGTTTTCAGGCCAAAACATTTTTTGTCACATACAGCAAACATCTCCTCGCTATCCGCTAGCTGCCTGCCCCCTGAACACACTGTAAAAAAAACGTTGTCTCTGTAGTCGCCACAAGCTCTGAAAACGGCAATAAAAACAAACTGGTGCAGCCTGGACCACAAAACAGAATGCATGCTCCAGCCAATAACCGACAAGAATGATTTTAAATGCGCATTCAGGAAGCACGGAGGGGAGGGGGAGGAGGAGGAGGAGGAGGGAGGGTCTAACTAGCCTCTGTTTTGTTTGACAACACTTCAAACGTCAACAGGAAGTTACTCCACCCAGGATCACTTAGAGCACCTTTAAAGGATTAGTTCACTTTTAAATAAAATTTTCCTGATAATTTACTCAGCCCCATGTCATCCAAAATGTTCATGTCTTTCTTTCTTCAGTCAAAAAGAAATTAAAGTTTTTGAAGAAAACATTCCAGGATTTTTCTCCATATAGTGGACTTCAATGGACACTAGACAGTTGAAGGTCAAAATTAGTTTCATTGCAGCTTCAAAGTGTTCTACACGATCCCAGACGAGAAATAAGGGATTTATCTAGAGAAACCATCACTCATTTTCTTTTTTTTTTCTTTTTTTTAATTTTATACATTTTAACAATAAATGCTCATCTTGAACTAGCTCTCTTCTTCTTCTCTATTTGAATTCCAGCAGTGTAGACACTGCTAAGCATATTACTGCCCTCCACAGGTCAAAGTTTGAACTAATTGCTATTTGCACTAGCATATTGTATATGACAATTTATTTCAAACTTTGACCTGAGGAGGACAGTAATACGCTTAGCAGTGTCTACACTGCTGGAATTCAAATAGAGAAGAAGAAGAGAACTAGTTCAAGATGAGCATTTCTGGTTAAAATGTATACAATTTAAAAAGAAGAAAATTTAGAAAATGAGTGATGGTTTCTCTGGATAAGACCCTTGTTTCTCATCTGGGATCGTGTAGAACAATTTGAAGCTGCAATGAAACTAATTTTGACCTTCAACTGTTTGGTGTCTATTGAAGTCCACTATATGAAAAAAAAAAAAATCCTGGAATGTTTTCATTATTTCTTCAGTCGAAAAGAAATTAAGATTTTTAAAGACAAGGACATCTTGGATGACATAGGGGTGAGTAAATTATCAGGAAAATTTTATTTAAAAGTGGACTAATCCTTTAAGTTTTACATCTATTGCTTTGATTCTATAAGATAACCATTCAAAGTTTTATTTTGTATTTTATTCCTTATTTGTAGCTGCTGGATGAGCTGGCCACTTTGACCTTCTTCTTCTTAACCGGGCACAAGTTCCGACCAGCCTCCTACAACCCCTACCTACTGCTGTCTGTGGAGGAAGAAGACATGGAGATGGATGATGTGTAAGAAATCATACTTATACACAGATACTGGTGCATAACCACTTCATTTTTAATGTAAGGCCTTGTACTTGAATGTGCAAGGATTCTGTTGTCAGCTGCTTCCATTCATTTTATCTGTACAAAAACTCTGTTTTGCTGCTTTGTGGGTTTTTTTTTTTTTTTAAATCATAATATATAATTATCTTTATCATACACACTGCAGTGCAAACTGTTTTATTGTGCACTGCATTTTGTTATTCTTCTATTTATTTACATAGAGACTAATAAATCATAAGTCTTGCACAGTCACGGGAAATAGCTTACTTCCGCATTGAAATAAAAAGTGGATATCATGAACAGTGTTGGGTGTAATGCATTACAATTAAATTAATAACTGTAATTTAATTACCTTTCCCTTGAAAAAGTTAAGTAAATTTTTCTGTAATTTAAATAGTTGCTTCTGATGTAATTGCATTAAATACTTTATAGACTATAGAACAATTCTATATAAAATAAATATAAATAGTGGATTTATTATTCCATGTTAAAATGTTAAATCGATATCTAATGTTAAAATGAATGTTTATATAATGTAACATTCTCCCTTTAAATACTTTGGTCAGTTTGAGAATAATTTATGCAATTCTATATTATTTATTTGAAAGAATGTCTATCCTTGTATTTTTCAACTGGTCGTGGCTGATATGGGATTTAGAGAGTAATTAGTAATAATAAGTAATGCAATGCTTTTTAAAGAGAGTAAATAGTTTACACTGTTGAAGATGTAATTAGTAGCTAGTAATTACTTTTTTAGAGTAACTTACCCAACACTGATCATGAAAGAGACATTATTTAGAGTTTATTGTGTCTGTAACTTGACATGATTTCATAGTGCGTCATTCTTTTATTTAAAAAAAGTCAAGCGCAATTTGATTCCTCAAGATGGTGTGACTCACTCAAAGCACAGAGAGCCAGTGATGTCAGATGACCATAATCACACACAAGAGATGATACAAGACCGTCTCAGTTTAAAGGGATAGTTCACCCAAAAATGAATATTCTGTAATCATTTACTCACTCTCAAGTTGTTCCAAACCTGTTTGAATTTCTCTCTTCTGCTGAACACAAAAGAAGATATTTTGAAGAATGTGAGTAAACAAACAGTTGATGGGCCCCATTGACTTCCATAATATTTTCAATACTATGAAAGCCAATGGGGCCCATCAACCGTTTTGGGTAAACTATCCCTTTAAAAGCTTGTTACTCTCATTTTTACTTTTTACAATTATAAGAGCATGTGTGCGCACAGCTTTTCTGCATAGCATAACCGTGTTGCGCTTCATTACCAGCTGCTACCTGGTCACACGGACAGGCTTACAATGATCCTGCCACCTGTCATGGCTCTAGAAGAAGCCCAAAGGGGTTCCTTCTGATTGGAGGACCTGGTAGCCATCCTCATGACATGCCCTAGCTGAGAGCACCTGTCATGCCCTGTTTATTTACGCATGCTCCCATCCATGCTGGTCATTTCCCGCTCATTTTAAAACCGTGCCATTTACTTACTCCAAATGACTTCAGACGATTATTTGTGTTTTAATATCTTTCTCTTGCTTCATCTCTATAGGCTTTGTCTGTCTCTCTTCTTCTTCTTTTTTTTCCCATCCTCGTGATTTTGTCACCAAGGTCTCGGTGGATTGAGTTTCTCTCCACTCCCTGATGTCCAAGTCTTGTTCTGTTCCATGACAACCCCCATCCTCCCCTCCTTCCCTTAAGTCCCCATCTCCCATTCACCCCGCATTCAGCATCCCCTCAGGCGGCGTGTACTCTCTCCACCCCCCACCCGGCACTTCCCAAAATAGCCCTGTGACTCCATATGTCCTTGTTCCTTGCTTGCACTTTCCCCCATCTTCTTCTCTCTCCCCACAGTATCTCTCTCACCTGCCATACACAGGACATTGTGCCTAACTCTTGCTTGTCTTCCTCCTAAGCTGAATGGGCAGAGCGCTTTTTTTGTGTGGCCTATTTTCCCCAAACTTTTTTGGGTGATTTAGGGTGCGGCCTGATTCAGCTGTCCTCATTGAGTCTTGCAAAGAACACAGAAAAGATGGATGACGGTAACCACAAGAATAGAGAGCATTGCTCTCATGAGCATTCAGAGTTTAGGCCCAAACTGCCCTGTGTGCTGCTATTATTATTATTATTATTATTATTATTATTATTATTATTATTATTATTAATAATAATAATAATAATAATAATAATAATAGATTATTTTAATCTCAGACACCTTTTAAAAGAGTGCAACAGATTGATTATTAACATAACTTTCCATTAATTTTCTTAATTGAGAAAAGAAAAAAAAAAGAGAATTTTATTGGCTTGAGCTCCGATCAATAGTATATGCTTCTGTCATGGTTATTTCATTTTTTTTTTTTTTTTTTTTTTTTTTTAATTGTTTAATAGCCAAATTCCAGACGAAGAACTATAGTACCCATGAATCCTGAAGGGCTCACCCACCTACTTAAAGGTGCCATTGAATGAAAAATTTAATTTATCTTGGCATAGTTGAATAACAAGAGTTCAGTACATGGAAATGACATACAGTGAGTCTCAAACACCATTGTTTCCTCCTTCTTATATAAATCTCATTTGTTTAAAAGACCTCCGGAAAACAGGCGAATCTCAACATAACACTGACTGTTACGTAACATTTGGGATTATTAATATGTACGACCCCAATATTTGCATATGCCAGTCCATGTTCAAGGCATTACACAAGGGCAGCCAGTATTAACGTCTGGATCTGTGCACAGCTGAATCAACAGACTAGGTAAGCAAGCAAGAACAATAGCGAAAAATGGCAGATGGAGCAATAATAACTGACATGATTCATGATTACATGATATTTTTAGTGATATTTTTGAATTGTCTTTCTAAATGTTTCGTTAGCATGTTGCTAATGTACTGTTAAATGTGGTTGAAGTTACCATCGTTTCTTACTGTATTCACGGAGACAAGAGCCGTCGCTATTTTCATTTTAAACACTTGCAGTCTGTATAATTCATAAACAAAACTTCATTCTTTATAAATCTCTCCCAACAGTGTAGAATTAGCTGTTAGCCACGGAGCACAGCCTTATTCAGAATCAAATGCAAACATCCAAATAAATACTATACTCCCAGGAATCGATGTATGCATGATGAACATTTTGTAAAGATCCATTTTGAGGGTTATATTAGCTGTGTGAACTTTTTGTTTTCTGTTTAAGGCAGTCGAGAGCTTGCGGGGGAGCAGGAGATTTAAAGGGGCCGCATGCTTAATCGGTGCATATGTAATAATGGCTCAAAATAGGCAGTTAAAAAAATATATGGGGTATTTTCAGCTGAAACTTCAGACACATTCAGGGGACACCTCAGACTTGGAAACTGTGATAGATTTATTTTTCAGGATTCTTTGAATAGAAAGTTCAACAGAGCCTAATAATAAGCCTCTATACTGTCAATTTTGATCAATTTTATGCATCCTTGCTGAATGTTAATTTCTTTTTTTTTAAACAACAACTTTACAGTAGTGAATATGAATATTTTGCATAAGATTTAAAATATATTTTTAAATGTGAAAAAACAGTGACAGTCAATAAATCAGTGTGTTATTTTTTATTTATTTATTTATTTTATTAACTATGCTTCATGGGATTGTAGTTTATTGCCTCATAAAAGATGTTCACTTTGTAATGTTGTGATCCATCTTGGAGCTGGTTGGTTTTGTTCATGGCACTGAAAAAGTGGATGGTCACAGAGTTGCCCTCTTTTGGTATTATATTAAATCAGCTTGAACTATTAATATAGTATAAACTGGGTCTTTTCTTCTTGAATCAAAGGTACATTGTTACACATAGTGCCATAAAATGAAGCTGATCTCTCAGCATTCTAGCTGTTTTATTTATTTATTTATTTATTGTCATTTCTCACACTTTATTTTGAGCTTTGTGTCTCAGTAGTCTGCTGAGGAGAGACGTGGACTGGTGCTATGGTCTCTGGCTGTGTGGTGAATGTCTTGAAAACCTTGAAGTGATCCCTGCTGGGATGCTGTTCTGTAGTTATGGGTTGCATTTAAATCACTAAACAGGTTTATTATTGTGTATCTCAACACTCAGGGACATGTTTGCACCCAATTTGACATTGTGCTCATGTTTTCTCCACCATTAAAATACATTAGAGTGAATTAAAATGGACCTCAAATAGATAAATCTTGTTGCTTCAAAAACACTAGATGTGTGGTGCATCTGTGCCATGAACAGTTTGCTGGTACTAATGTGGCCATATGCAGTCCAATCTGTGCTCAAATAATTATTAGGAACAGAAGGGCAGAGTATGAAAGCAAGAGAGTTTATGCGTGTGTTGTGTGTTCTCAGTTTTTGTTCTGAACATTCTGTCCACGTTCGCATCTAACGCAGAATGCTTACCAAGTGAACTCTTGATGCCATTTTATTGGAAATGCTTGTTATATAAATAAGGCACTGTTTGTGTCAGATTAGAAAAGAATGAATGCAAATGTGATCTTGGTTTAGGTGATTCAAACATTTGTGGCTCACGGGGAGAATATTCAGTGCTAAACTTGTACTTCATGCCAAAATGTAAATGTTCATTTTAATTTCATACTTGTTTTGAAAGTTGTTGCAGTCTTCTTAGAAAACAAAGATTAAGTGAGAGGTTTTTTAAAGAAACAGATTCTGTCTTTTATGAATTAAACATCAGTTGTTTGCATGCAAGATCGCTGAAGGGCTTTCCTCAGAAAATTGGGACAGTCTGAAATTATTTGAAGACCTGTTTTTAGTTAGCCATTTCAAAACAGCATTACTAATCTAGATTCTGCCCACACTGATATTCAGCGCAAAACCAAATCTGTTGTAGAAACATTCTTAGCTCTTGAATGTTTTGTGGTTTAATATTTAAGAGTGTAGAGTTGTCAAAAGTACCGACTTCGGTACCAAGTTAAGTACTGAAATTTAAAAAATGTGACGCTTTGAGCGCTGTTGAGCGGATTCGTAAACTCTTCTGATTGGACGTTGTGTTCAGGCGCTCATCGAATATGTCTGTGATTTGCTTAAGTGATCAACACACATGAGCGTTTGAAAGCACACAGAAGTGTTTGAATTTGAAAGCGTTTTGGGAGCAGGAGTGTATCTGTTTAAGCACTCTGTGAAGAGCGTCATTGATGACTTTTTGCATGTTTTTGAAGCGTTGATCATTGTAGCCAATCACAGACATATCCTTTGAGCGTGTGAACACAATGGCCAATCAGAGGTGTTTACGAATCCGCTCAACAGCACTCACATTTTTAAAATTTCAGTACTGACTTGGTACCAAAATCAATAATTTTGACAACTCTATAAGAGTGTTTGGCTTCAAATGATACCTGCAAATCACAAATCATCCCTGTTGTTTTCATAATTCTACACAACAGAGCTTGTTTTTGTTGTTAATGATGCTCTTTTCTTTCATTTCAGGGTAACTACCTCAACAGCCATGGGAGAGGGCGTTAAGAAGGTGAAGAAACTGTCAAACGGACCATCAGAGGAGAGGGAGAGCATGGCGTGATGGGAGATACAAATCTGTCGGTTCTCTGTGCCTCTGGACTTTGTGGCCAGCTACTGACATGTGGAACATTCTTGAAGAGCTTGACCGCTTTATGTGCAAAATTCCCTGTGGACCTTCTCTAATGATCACATGTGACGACACCACGTTCCATATTCACATATATGTCTATCTCTGTAAATGTTGTACAAACATTATGGAGAATTCACAGTACGCAGCTCCATGATTCCTTTAGCCACTAGTTTTAATTGAAATGCTAGGTGCTGTGCTTTATTTTCATTTTACCTTGATGATTGTGCGTGTTGTTGTTTTTTTATTATTATTTTATTTTTTTCAGTTTTTTTATTATTATTTATTTATGATCTTCCTACGCATTGCTTGATCTTACACACGATGTGGCACTTTAACAGGTACTCTCCAGTCGAGTGAAAGCGTATGTGAGGTCACTGGATAGCTGTAGAAATCTGCCATGCCAGTGACGTCTCTTGCAGCTGTTTATTTAAATGATTATTTCCTGCTCTGAGTTCTCAGAATGAATAATTTTTATGTAAATATGCAGGCCCTTAAAAACATACGTAACCCAGATTAATGTTACAAAATATTAAATGTACAGTTCTCAAGCTTAGTAAGGATTTGATGACATCTGCTTTGTATTTTCTCAGTATTTGTGGGCTATTAGTATGGATGACGATGGACTTTCATGAAACGGCTCCAGGGTGTCCAGAAACGTGTTTCAAATGTATCAAACATGGATTAAAATGATTTCAGGGATCTTGTAATTTATGGTTATTATTAGTAATACAATGGAGGATTTTATTTTGATGTTTAATATTTTGCTTATTTTCAGATATCTTTGAGCAAGCTTTACGAAATTACGTGTTTCAGTATTAAATTGTGCAATGGTTTCATTTGCATTTGTCTTTTATGTTTGGTTGAGTGTGTGTGTGTGTGTGTGTACATGTGAAACTGCATGTCATTCTATATGATAAAAGAACTGATCAGAAATCAACCCTCGAATTCTTATCGGCATTTTTAATGATTTCGTTTACGTGAAGATTTTGTTTTTAAACATACAGAAGGACAAAATTTTCCACACCTCTTCATGTTTTCCAGAAACAAACTGTAAACATTTCACAACACTGAAGCAAACAGCTCGCTTATAATTAATTCACAAGTCTCGAGTGCTGTGCTCACTTCTTCTCAAGTGCCATTAAGAGCATCTGATATTGACAAAATGTCAGAGAGGGACTAATGAAAAGCTTTGGCTGCTGAGGATGGGAGAATTCCAAATGCTAATTCTATTTCCCTTGTGTCTGCTTGGAAAATAAAGCATAAGAAAAAAGTTTCAAATTAATTTAATTTTCTATCCATTATCCTTTAATAATAATAATGATGAGGACAGATGGAAGCTTCAGTAATGCAGTTTGGAAGAGATGTAGTGAGGCACAAAATGCTGACATGCATTGGATGAATTTATTCTTGCAAATTTCATTCCTTGTTTGGAATCCGTAATAATTACCTGAAGATGTGTGATTCTGTGCATATTCATCAGTTTTCTTGTGCCAGTCTTGATTAGAGAATCTTATGTCACTTGGATGGTCTACTTATAACCAGACTGTGTGGTGATAAGGAAGTTTTAGCTATTTGTTTAAACTAGCTAATAGATATTCATCTTTTATATTATATAAAAGATAATGGGATATACTGCAATGTATTTTATTCTTATATGGTTTAATTAAAGGTTTGTCTTATCACATATTTAAAATTATTTTAAAATATTATTATTTAAAGTTAAATTACTCAGTTTGAAGCTGTTTATCATCTTAAAAGGCTAACTGCGCAGTGTTTACCTCAGCACGCGGAGGTCAGGGGTTAGCCAGCTTTATGGTGGTGATAGTAGCTCATGTAGAAGAGAGTGACTGGAAGCAGGATTAGATAGCAGTTGACAACATTAGTCTGTACCCAGGGTGAATGGGGTTAAAGATTAGTTGTCTTGCTAAAGCTGTCTGTGCAATAGCATAAGGAATGGTTTGAGGGTTGTTTAAACTCCAGTGTCCAAGAAAAAGCAATGAACTTTCTTTTTCCATTAGCAAAATGAAAAGGAATGCCTCATATTTAGACTAATTTCTTTTGACGTAAGTGGCATTTTCATTGTCGAAATGGGACATCTAGTTCTTTTAAATAATAAAAGGAACATTTAATTGTGAATATAATCAATAAAAAAGACTAATAAAACTTTATCTTATTATTTACATTTTTAGATTAAATTGTAAATATCATATTAAACGGTTCCTTCCGGACCTCGATTTTGATTTTGAGCCACGTTCATCAGCGATTTTTCTGCTATCGCAAAGGAACTATCACTGAAATGAGTCGTTTATTTGTTCAATCAACCGATTCCTTATAAACGATTAATTTATGAAACCAACAACTGCACTGCACTGTCTTTGTGGATGATTCATTGAATCATTCACTCAAGTAATTCTTTTTTATTCATAACGAAACATCATGTGTCGCTTGGAGAGACGCAATGGTTTCTTCTACTGAGGCTTTGTTTGGAAGTATTTTCGTTGGCGGAGCAAAGTGTGTTTAAAATGTAAGTCACTCATTCATTTCTTGTTTTTTAAACTGTTAAAAGCACTGTCATACTGGCAAAAGGCTGCCAACTCTCACGTGCAGCAGTGAGGAAAAAAAATCGCGCCGCATGATCTCGCAAAGCAAAGCGCAGAGAGACCAGACAGACAGTGTACAGACCATGGTACAGACCGGTACAGACTAGTGAGTTTTTTGTGACAATTTGAGGGAAATCTACAATTTATTCCCATAAACTGTCTAGTCAGCCGTTCTCCCTCCCATCTGCACCATGTGAATTGTGAACGCAGGCAGGTCAGTGAGTTACATGGCGCTCCGTGTCCCCGTCCAATTTAGGCTAGTAACTAATAGGCCTATGCTGTTATGTAGTTTAAAGGGATGTGACGAGCGGGACTCGTCGAGGCGAAAAGTAACGTTAGTCTCGTGATGTTGCCATGACAGTGTTAAAAGGATGATTAGGAATGAATATGCCACCGCTACGTTTACATTATGCCTCCACTGTCGTTTTGCTTTGTATTTAAATAAAAAACATTTAATTCAGTTGGATAACAGTCGCCGCCGCTCCATATTTAAAGAGTACGCGCGATCGCTGTAAGTGAAAGTACTGTGTGGTCACACCGCCGGCGGCGAGAGCGTCAAAGTGACGCTAGTCATTCATTTTCAATGAGAGCCGGCGGCGAACTCCGGCGAGAGCGGCGCGTCTTGGACATGGTCTGGACGGTGAGAGCGTCGAGGAGAGTTGAAATCAGGTTAACTTTATGGTAATGAGCTATGACGCGGTTCGGCGGCAACCAATTGGAATGTGAGAGGCTTCCTATTGGTTGACGCGACTTGTCATTTACTTTGACCCTCCCGTCGGTGGCAGTTTGAAAGAACATTGGCAGGGCGGCCAAGGCGACTGTTGACTCTCTCGCCGGCGGCGGTGTGAACCATAGACAACGCACGATAAACGTGAGCGCGCATTCAAACGCGATTGAATACATTTTTTGAAAGCGGCTCCCTGATGAATACAGATATCTTTCAATATGAAAGCTATTTTAGACTGGGCTGTGTAGTTATAACCATCTCTCAGCTCTGTATCAAAGAAAAATTTGGTCTTATTTGCACTTTGAATATTGAGAGAGTACGATTATGGTTGCACTGTCTTATTGTAAAGTGTTACCATAAAAATGAATAACAGTTTTCTCTTAATCTTATTAAGCACAAACAATAAGGTTTCATTTTTTAACATTAGTTAATGCATTGTGAACTATCATGAACTAACAATGAATGACTATTTTTATTAACTAACATTAACATGTCAGATTAATAAATACTGTAGCAAATATATTGCTCATTGTTAGTCGATGTTGGTTAACACATTAATGTTAATAAATGAGACCTTATTGTAAAGTGTTACCATTTTTATTTATACAGTTTTTATTTCTATGATCAGTTTATGGAAAGGAGTTCAGTTAGGAGGTCAAAAGTTGTAGAAGCTCATAAATCATGTACAGTAAGGTCTGAAGAGACTGAAATCATACAGGAGGGAAGTCAGTCAGTTGAGTTTGTGGCAAAACCTTTTACAGTACTTGAGTATTGTTGTCTTTTACTGCATGATCATTCATACTCAGAAAGTAGAACTGAAATGACATTCATTACAAGATGATTAGTTAAAACATTTCAAATAAACCTGCAGACTATTTTTCTAGTCGTGTATTCCGCCATCTTGTCTCTTCTCGTGAACTCAATCTTGAGTCTCGTCTCGTCTCGTGAGATACCTGTCTCGTCACACCCCTAATAGTTTATATAGAATTAAGTTAGCATTAGCAAAGTTGTCTGTTTTGCAGCACTGAGCAGTTATTTTACATAACTTTATCATAAAAAACAGTACAAAAGCAAGCCACGCCCCTCAATAAGCCCCTCCCCCATAACATAGCCCCGCCCCCAAAATCTCACTCTAAGATGAACTCAAAAGTTGGCAGTCCTGCAAAATCACAGTTGCAAAGCCTGAAAAGTGGCAAGTTCACTAAATATGATCTGAGAAAAAATGTCTGCTACATGAAGAAAAGCAGTCTAAAATAACTTTCACGACATTAATATAGCTTAGTGGGCCTAGGTGGTCTGTGGTCTAATTTTCGGAGAGAGAAACATTTTCAGTGGTGTGGACACTTTGACTGAGCCATTGTATTCTGGGCCAGGGAAACTTCACTAGAAAAATCTCTTGTAACTTTTTGTTAAAAGGAAAGCATCTAATATGAAAGTCTCTTTTGAGACACAGCAGATTGTATAAATGTTACCAAATATAGCATACATCATTTTAGAAAGTGGTGCTTGCCAAGCCAAATGCTTGGCACAATATGTCATTTTATGATGAGATAAAAACTTTCTTTTTTCTACCTGACGTTTACAAAATAGGCTACTTAAAAGTGTCTTTCAAACTCCTGGCTACTTTCCAGTCTGTTCTCCTGCTGTGCAATACCCAATCTGTAAATCAATTGCTTCTCTCCGCCTTTGCCTAGATGCTATTTATAAGCCTTTTTCTACCTTCCAAATTTTTGTCTATTTTATTTTTCCCAGAAAGGTCCTGTTTTAGAACTTTTCTATTCATGCACTGATGGAACTAAATTAATCGCAATATGTCACAGAGACCAGACCACTGTTTTTCTAAACAGTATAAGTGTATTTCATACTATAGTATGAAGGGGCAGTTTTATAATACAGTTATAAGTGTTGTTGTATTGTTTTAGATGCTTTTACAAAAGGTACTGGTGGCACTATGGTGTCTAATGGTAATACTGTGTTTTTTATATTTACTATGTACTACTGAATGATTACCATATTCATATCTAATCTAATGTACTATGAAACTACCATTCACTATCCCTGGTATTTTTTGTTAGTTGTATTCTAAATTACAAACTATCGACCAAACCAATCACCATTGTTTAAAATGTCTTTAGCTAAAGGTCAAATACAAATTGAATTGTCTACAACCTACTTTTGAAATCTACAAAATAGTTATTCAACTAAATGGTACAAATGTCTACTATAGGTCAGAACATGTTCTAGCAGGTGATGCTGTTGGCAAAAGCCGCTGGGTGTTTATGGAGCAGCATGAAGCTGACTCAGCGTCCTTGTCTTCTGTTTCTGCCTTCTTCATTTAGAAGCAAATATCAAACATTTGCCTTTCTCTCTTTCTATCGCTTTAACAGCACTGCACAAACTAAACCTCCCCTGAGGAGTGAATTGGCCTGGACTTAAACTGGGCCAGCAGATTATAGCCGTGGCTTCATCAGAATATGACAGAGTATGAGCCTTTACTCTGCAGCTGCACTATAATCTCAACTGTAATCCTATTTTGAGATTATTCTTATGAATGTACATGAATATAAATTTATATTCAATCCTTAGAGGTTTTAGCCTTTGCCTTTATGATATATATACATAATTTGACAATGCTATTTTATATATATGTATATATAACTGTAATTGAATAAATTTGTTAATAATTTTTTTTCTGTTTATGCAATTACAGTTATATTTAAATGTTTTACAACCAAGTTATATCAAGATATTAGTTTTATTCTAATAAATGTGCTCTATTTACCCTATAGATGTATATATTTTAGTTTTTATTGAAATTTCCATCCATTTGGATTACACCATTTTAACATAAATTATATGTTTGTCATATTTGTCAGTTAAACATTAAATGATGCATGTAAAAGATATATACAAATAACCCCAATGTGTTTTAAATAGACAGTAACCAATCATCACAATTAAATGTATTATATGTAAATCTCATACGTTTTAACTGAATCTTGCATGTTCCACAGCTAGCCTTCTTTAAAACATACTTTTTAACTGATAAAATGTAATTGTTTTACATTTAACCGATTTAAGCTGATTCTTAGAATTTGGAATAAATGTGTTTGAAAATATGATTATTTACATGAAATCAGATAGATGAAAAAACTATTCCATGATTCATTTGTGAGTGTATATTTGCTAAAAAATATGTGTCTGCCTTATTATATTATATTTAATTATATTATCAAATATAATGGCCAAATCTAAAGTTTTAGATTTTAGTAAGGGCCTTTTAAAGAAAAAAAAAAAAAAAAAAAAAAAAAAAAAAGACTTTGTCAGGGTCAGGGATATATATTTAGGAGTACAAGGATATTTTCATGCAGTATAGGACCGAGAGCACTGGGGGAGTGGCTTCTGTTGTCAGGGACAACAGCATCAACACATAGCGTGGTGACAACACACGCCCGCACCCTCCTACACACACACACACACACACTCACTCACAGAGAGAGCCAACAAATGCGTCTGCATGTCTGACTCAGTCTGTAAATCGATTCTTCTTCCAATGGACCGAGCCAGACAGCAGCGAGTACCCAATTGAAGAGTACCTCTCCAGGGCTCGAGCACTGCCCAGAGCCCCTGATTCCACAAGGGAACCGCAGACACTGGCCGGAGGACTGGAAAGGGGAGGTGGAGGAAAGGGGAGGAGGGACACCGGTTAACAGATTAAAGCTCTCTCTGTTTCTCTCTCTCTTTCATTCCCTCCGAGTGAGGAGAGACAACTCTAGGCACTGCATGCTGTAATCACATTGCTTCTGTGTAATTTGCTCCTCTCAATTACTGTCCTTCCTCCTCTTTTTTTGCCGTCAGGAGGAAAGGCACGATTCAAAGGGAGGACTTGCATCTCTTGTGCTTCCCTCTTTCTCTCTCTCCTTCTTTCTTTCTCTCTTTCTTTAAATGTAAGTGGAAGGTGGGATTGGGGGGAGTGATTTAGGGAGTGGGGATAAACTGTTGTGGCCAGCTGGAGAGATGGGCAAATCCAACAGCAAACTAAAGCCTGAGGTAGTGGAAGAGCTGTGCAGAAAGACCTACTGTGAGTACCGCTCTTTAGTCATTTCTTCCATGTCTAGTGCTATTTTGTGCTGGTTAATTGCATGTTATTTATTCTTCATTTTTTCCTTCTCTTAATTTAAGTGGAAACAGGTCTGTTTTTGTATTTACTTTAAAACCATCTTTTTAAAAATATTGGTTTATCTGATGAAGTTGCATTTGGCTGAAATATAAGCTTAATATGACCAAGCTGTATTGTGATACTGCACTATTGATTGTTTGTTTATGTGCGCGTGTGTGTATGTGTGTGTGTGTGTGTGTGTGTGTGTATGTCCTACCTGCCTGCTTATGGCTGATTATGTTCATGTCCCTATAAATCGAATGGGATCATCATTTCGTCTCTGGGGTCATTGATTTTCCTCTGTCACTAATCATATAATCATTAAGCTTGTTTTGACTGGCTTGCATCTCTGTTGTGAGAAGATAAGGTGCCTACATGAACAGCTGGCAGCAACTCTCACGTCGAGTCAATAAGGTGTGGGGCTAACTGAAAATTGTGTTGCATCAATCCTTCCCTGAGGTGGAGAAAACATATTAGCATTGTCATTATCACATCAACTGGCTTTGACTTGATTTAGATTACTGAAATGAGATGAGGCTTTGAGACCTCGCTAATGCTGCATATTAATCATAGTGTGAAATAGGTGAAGCAAATTTTAGAGGGGAAGGTACAACAGTGACATAATTATGTCTACATGACTGGATTACCAACAACTGTTTTTGTTTTGTTTTACTGTAAAGTCACTGTCACACTAGACCTTGTGTTCAGTTCATTTGCATTCATATACACATATACAACCAGAGAAGAGCAGAAACGCAAACACACGCAAAGAGAATTCGTCTAGCTGTGGTCACACTATTGAGTGCATTTTCTTTTATTTTATTTTTTTTTTTTTTCAGAATTCGCAGTGAACAGGATATTGTGTCATGCTCTAGGTCTTATGTTTTTAAAAAGTCACAAATACATTTCAAAATTTAAAAATGTTTATGAATGGAAGTCAGTGTAAGATTGACAGGTTTGTGTGTGTGTGTGTGTGTGTGTGTGTGTGTGTGTGTGTGTGTGTGTGTGTGTGTGTGTGTGTGTGTGTGTGTGTGTGTGTGTGTGTGTGTGTGTGTGTGTGTGTGTGTGTGTGTGTGTCTGCAACTTTAAGCAAGGGATGAAAGTTAAAGTCTGGTAAACTCTGACCTGAGAATTCCCATAGCGCAAAGAGATTTGACCTGTAGAGAATCGAAATGTCACAGATTGACCTCCTGGCTCAATATAAAGAATACAAATTTCATAGAAGCATGCTTTGCATTGTTGCAGGAAATTGTAGTTGATATATTTATAAATGTGTATTTTATTTATAATTTATCATTTATTAAAACAGATTCCCCATAGTGTCCTCATATCCTGTTGTCCTTATCTGTTCTTAATTTTCTTGGCTTAAAGGGTTAGTTCATCCAAAAATGAAAATTCTATCATTAATTACTGATCCTCATGTCGTTCCACACCTGTAAGACCTTCGTTCATCTTCAGAACACAAATTAAGATATTTTTAATGAAATCCGATGGCTCAGTGAGGCCTCCATTGCCAAATTAACACTTTCAGATGCCCAGAAAGCTACTAAAGACATATTTAAAACAGTTCATGTGAGTACAGTGGTTCAACCTTAATGTTATGAAGCGAAGAGAATACTTTTTGTGCAGCAAAAAAAACTAAATAACCACTTTATTCAACAATATCTAGTGATGGGTGATTTCAAAACACTGCTTCATGAAGCTTCGAAGCTTTACTAACCTTTTGTTTCGAATCAGTGGTTCGGAGCGCGTATCAAACTGCCAAAGTCACGTGATTTCAGTAAACGAGGCTTTGTTATGTGGTAAGTGTTTCATAACTTTGGCAGTTTTATACATGCTCCGAACCACTGATTCAAAACAAAACATTCATAAAGCTTTGAAGCTTCATGAAGCGGTGTTTTGAAATCGCCCATCATAGATATAGTTGAATAAAGTTTCGGTGTGGAATGATATGAGGGTGAGTTAATGACAGAATTTTTATTTTTGGGTGAACTAACCCAATTATGTCACTCCATATTATATTATGCGGAACATAAAAGATTTATTTATTTATCTTATGTCAATACAATGGAAGTCAGTAGTAAACAACACCGTTCAGTTACCAACAAAATATCATCTTTTTGGTTCAGCAGAAGAAAGAGAATAATACAGATTTAGAACAACATGAGTAAATGATGACAGAAAGTATCCCTTTAAGGACCTAAGTTGATAAATTACGCATGTTATTAATTGTGACAAACCTATTTTTCCTCTGAATACAGTGATACCAGTTATGTCAATTAGTATACTGTAAAACTGTGGTGCTAAAGAAAAGAATGACTCTATAGGCCTACCATTTAACATTTTCAGTTACCTAGGACAGTGTCAAAGATCGACTTGCAAGTGGGTAACTTGGTTAACGTTCTACCATGTTCTCCTTTAAACTTGAATGGAATTTAAGCACATTCCCAGCGGTAGTGAACCATATTTAATGAGCATCTTCAGAGGTCGGTTTTGTGCGCTACGGGGGGTAAAGCAGGGCTTTATTCAGGAAATAATTTCCTCCTTCATTGCAGGGTTAGATCAGTGTGGGAGCAGTTCACAAATCTAACAAGCTTTCAATGAGACCATGTCTGCAATAGAATCCAAAGCCTCATGTCAGTCACTCTTCAGACAAGTGTTTTAATGCACTAGTCATGTAAGAGACTTGAAGATGTTTTTTTCTCAGCATCATTTCTTTGACGTCGGTTAGTTTTTTTACTAAGAGAGAATGTTTGAAAGAACCCTTGTCTAACAGATCCATTTCAACCCTCTTTCTTCTTTCTATGCTGTGGGCTAGTGTGGTCACACCAATTACTGTCTCTCACCTGTTATTGAAATTTTGAAAAATCTCTATGAATGTTTTACACTAAAGACTTTGATTTAACGGATGTCACCCTAATATCACATCACAGAATTCAAAGTGTGCTGTGGAAGAACTGGGTTGGAGTTACGTGTCTCTTTTTTCAATGTTCATGGGCAGCTCCCCCTCTGTGCCTCAGCCAGTCTTCTATAATGAGTCGCCGAACAGGATGACCTATAATCAAAGTCAATTCAATGTGAATTGATCTTTACATCTTATTTTCCTTTCTTAAAGTGATATGTGCATTTATGAATACAACAGGATATTTATAGGGTGGGACTTGATTTTGGAATTGATTGGATGGTAAAAGGTGGTAGTTAAATATGAGAATTAGCCAGATCATTTGCTAAAACAATGGCTTAAATGCCACTTGGCTGTCAGTGAATATTATCCAGTAGCCTGCATTGCCTAAGTGTTAGTCAGCAGAAAAGAAAAGTTGGATTATTATTATTATTTTTTTTTTTTTTACATTTTGATTAAAGATAATGAGAACAGTAACCAGCTCTGAACAGAAACAGTATAGGAGAATGACACAGAAGAGATTGTTGAATAAAGTCCTTATTTTTGTTTTCTGCACAAAAAGTATTCTCGTCGCTTCATAACATTAAGGTTGAACAACTGTAGTCACGCCGACTGTTTTCATGTCTTAGTACCTTTCTGAACCTTGAAAGTGGTGGTTAAATTGCTGTCTGGAGGAGTCATATACCTCTCGGATTTCATCCAATATATCTTAATTTGTGTTCTGAAGATGAACGAAGGTCTTAAGGGTGTGGAACGACATGAGGGTGAGCAATTAATGACAGAATTTTCATTTTTGGGTGAACTCACCCTTGAAGGCAGAGATAAAGTTCTTTGCTCTCCGATCATTACAACAAACAAAGAGAATGTACTTACACATACAAATACCAGTTATTGTACATACGGAGTATTAAGAGTACAAAAAGCATTTCAATATTTGTATTGCAGTTACGGCTTTATGTACATGCACAATAACAAACAAGCAATCAACCTTTAGTCTTGTATCCTCTCTCTGTCCTTCTCTTCTCACATTCTTTTTCAGTTTTTCTCCACTCCAGTCCTCTCCCGTCTTTTCTGTTTCAGCCTGGTTGCAGCTTGTCTCTTCTTGTTCTCTTTGCCGAGTGTATACACTCTCTGTTCCACTCACCTCTCAATCTTTGTGTCATTACCACTGGTTTCACATCAGCTATGTTCATCCTCTCCCAGCTTCTCTCATCCAGAAAAATAAACTTTGGGTTCTCTTGATTGATTCACTTATAGTAGTGGACAAACAGCTGCTTGTTTCACTTAATACATCCGCAAGCTCTCTGTAATATCATAATGTTTTACTCAGATGTAATTCACACACACACTCTTTTCTTCATTCTGCTCTCGTTCATTTTCTATGGTCACCATGAAGATGAACTAGCCCGTATCCATTGTTCCATTTAAAGAGTGCTAGTACGCCTTCCAATGCTCCTAGAAGTAGAAATAGGATGATAAATTTTCCCTCCTTGCTAGACTTCAGATTATTTCCACCTGCTCTGCAAATTATCAAGCATCGTTTCCATTGGACTACAGTAATTGACTATGAGCCACTGATTCATTCAGAGTACTTTCCACAGATAGGGTGCACGTTGTCCCATTACGTTTTTATAGCACTGAGGCCCTTTCACACCAAGACATATATTTAGTGTGAAAATTCAGTGCAATAAACATTTTAATTTGCATGTCTGTGTGACGTTTTTTCCCCCACAAAAAGAGTTCTAATCGCTTTTCCATCGAACTGTGAAGAAACCTGAGCAACCAATAGGATTTCAGCTTTTTTACATGCCAGAGCTGCTGCTGTTACATAAAACTATGACTTGGTGGCACTCATGAATGGACTATTTTACTAAGTGACAGTAAATAGAAGAGGAAAAATGCAGACAGTCTGTTGTCTCTATCGTTTATTTGGTGGTGTTTAATATAACGCACTGGGACGGTTTGCAGCCGAGTGTGAACTGGCTGGGATGAGAATCAGCACCTCCAAGTCCGAGGCCATTGTTCTCAGCCGGAAAAGGGTGGCTTGCCCCCTTCAGGTTGGTGGAGTAGTCCTGCCTCAAGTGGAGGAGTTTAAGTATCTTGGGGTCTTGTTCACGAGTGAGGGAAGGACGGAGCGGGAGATTGACAGGCGGATCGGTGCAGCTTCTGCAGTAATGCGGTCGATGTACCGGTCCGTCGTGGTAAAGAAGGAGCTGAGCTGTGAGGCGAAGCTCTCGATTTACCGGTCAACTCTCGTTACGTTCCAACTCTCCCCTATGGTCATGAGCTTTGGGTCATGACCGAAAGAATGAGATCCCGGATACAGGCGGTCGAAATGAGCTTCCTCCGTAGGGTGGCTGGGCGCTCACTTAGAGATAGGGTGATGAGCTCTGTCACTCGGGAGGAGCTCGGAGTAGAGCAGCTGCTCATCCACATCGAGAGGAGCCAGCTGAGGTGGCTCGGGCATCTGTTCCGGATGCCTCCTGGACGCCTCCCTGGGGAGGTGTTCCGGGCATGTCCCACCGGGAGGAGGCCCTGGGGAAGACCTAGGACACGCTGGAGGGACTATGTCTCTCGGCTGGCCTGGGAACGCCTCGGAATTCCCCCGGAAGAGCTGTAGGAAGTGTCTGGGGAGAGGGAAGTCTGGGTGTCTCTGCTTAGACTGCTGCCCCCGCGACCCGGCCCCGGATAAGGCGGAAGAAAATGGATGGATGGTTTAGTGAATACAATAATCTGAACTGCTGTTTGAAAACGTAAATACTGTTCAGCTTCCTTGAAAATCGAGTGTCAGAAATGAAAAGTTGCACAGTGATTGTGTATTGGAGTAACCAGGGTATTTCTGCTTTTCTGTAAGATAATTACATGCAAAAATAGGACCAAACTGTCATGCCAAACATTTGTGTTGGTGTGAACAGGCCTTTTAGAGGCACATGTTGGATGATTCCTTCATTGCCCATGCTGTGCCCTCTGACAGAGACAGAGAGGATAGCCCGGCAGTGGTGATGGCTACCGGTCATTCTCCTTCCCACCAGCCTTCACATCGAGTTTATGTCCACAAATAGGCTTAATCAAATATCACAGTGGGTGGCCCATGAGAGGCAATACAGCAGTGGAGGGAGATTTACAGAGAGTCTGCTTCACAGAATGTGGCCCACACAGGCAGCCTGGCTGGGGATGTCCTCTGATTCACATAATCAGCAATGCACTTAACTTTCATGAGGTGTTTTTTATTAATGGATCAATTCAGTACTGAGTACTTTTTTGGTGCATAATGCTCACGTTAGTCACAAACTTTGGCACTATTGTATGCAAGCACTGAGTTAAGTACGTGATGGTGAGAAAACATATCAGAGGCAATGGATGCAGAAAAACCCTACCAAAATGTATTTAAAATAGGCCTACATTCATTTCACACTAACTGAAAAGCCATTAATATACAGTAGTCAGCATCTGAAGTGGATCAAAAAAGTTAATCTAAGTTGTCCTTAGAAGAAGATTTTAGATGATGATTTTCAGATGTTGACTATTTAGAGACATACTGACAAAGGTATTTTAATTACACTTTATTTGCAGTTCTTCTTTATTGCACAATTTACATTTATTAATTTATTTCTAAATATTAAGAAAAAAAAAGTTTATATTTAACTATTAGTAAGGATAGTATGATCACTGTATAATTTGAATGCAAGATGTATATACTTGTACTAAAGTATACTTGCAATAGTTCCACTTTAGCACAATCAAATATACTTAAGTATATCTTTAGTTGGACCTCAACACAAAAATACTTGTTCCAGTTTAGCAGACTTTAAGTATACCAATTTAGTATACTAAAAGTACAATTGCAGGTTATTTACACTAAGTATGCAAATGTAAATGCAATTGTAGTACACTTAGCATAAAATAAAAGTATTTTAAATAGATTTTAGTGTATTTATTTTTCACTAGGGACACACTCACAATCTCTTGAAATAAAATAATCATTTCCTAAGAGCAGATGGGAGCAAGACAACAAATGAACAAACAAAACAAATGTATATGGATTGAATCCAGTGGTTGCTGGGTTACAATTGATTTTTTTTTTTTTAAAGAAGTCTCTCATGCTCACCAAGGCTGTGTTTATTTGATAAAAACACAGTAAAAACAGTAATATTGTGAAATAATATAATTTAAAATGTTTTAAAAATGTAATTTATTCATGTGTTGGCAAAGCTGAATTTTCAGCAGCCTTTACTAAAAAACATTTCTTTGAAACCTTTATAAAAGTATGCACTGTAATTTTTGATTAATTTGATGCATCCTTGCTGACTAAAACCTTTGAACAGTATTAAATTAAAATATTATATCAGGAAGCAAAAAACAAAAATATGTATGTATTGTTTTACTGTAGTGTTCCAGGTTGATATGGTTTATGTTCAGAACTGGGGCTAGTGTTTTGACATGTATATGGATTTGTTTATAATGGATTCCTCTCAAAGTATATATGAACAAAAACCACCTCAGAGTCAGTATAAATGTGACATTTAAATGGCTCTGACAGTGCATTAGCTCCCAAGGCACCAGATTGTTCATAATTCTTTGCCTGTCTCTGTCTTTTGCTCTTGTCTTGCTCTTTTGCTGGTCTTAATTTGCTGCCACGACCCACGATACAGACAATGAAGAGAAGCAGAATGAGTAGAAGTGCCCTTCATCGGGACGAGCAGATTAGATGAGATGTTTTGTGGTTTGTTATGGGCTGGGTTATTATTGTTTGTGAGGTTGCAGAATATCCTATATTCAGTATCTTATTAATTTTGATGGAGAAGGATGTTTTTCTTCTGTTCTCTCTCTCTCTCTCTCTCTCTCTCTCTGTTGTTCTTTGTTGTAGCAGATGGAGAATTATGTATTGGATGGAGTCATGTTGGGTCATGATTGTTGATGAGACACACCTGTGTTACCAAGTGCCCTCTGCCCTCTCCCTGTCCAGACATATTTTTGTCATACCCACTGGTTACATTTATTCTTTAGTAATGTAAATATTTTATTCCTTTATACATTTATTATAATATTTGCCTCCTTATTCAGCTAGTGCTCTCACTCCTCAAGGCCTAAGAGCTGGTTGTGTCATAGACCTCAACAATTCTCTTTCTCATTCATATAAAAGAAATGCTGATCCAATCTTAAATATCTTCACACAATTTAATCTTTTCCCCATTTCTTTTTTCCTCCTCTCTACCTTTCGCTCTATGTGGATGCACATCACTGACCTTGGTAATGACTACAATCCTGCCCCAGACAAAGAGCTTTCTGTGTGTGTGTGTGTGTGTGTGTGTGTGTGTGTGTGTGTGTGTGTGTGTGTGTGTGTGTGTGTGTGTGTGTGTGTGTGTGTGTGTGTGTGTGTGTGGGTAGGTGTAGACAGTTGCACACAGTACTCAAGAGTATTAAGATGTAAATGGTGGATTAGCACAAACCATAAAGACCATCTGAATCAATGACATATTGAGATTATATCAGGTCAGTAAATGCAAAGGTGTTGCATCATGCTCTAGTGTATCATCTCACTGGGGCATCTTGAGACACACTGTTGAAAGATTTAAACATAAGAACTCTGCACTTATTATGCAATTCACTTGATAAATGTGCTAAACAAAAAAATATAATTATATTTTACATTTCATTTAGTGGTCCATTTACTGTAGCAGTGAATCTAAAAGTATGTGTCTGCTCATGCGTATGTATGAGGAATAAATCTTTGTGGAAAAAGCTCTCTCTGCCATGGCTCGGGCTGTCAAAAGTAGTGACAGTGTAGTGACAGGCCTGATGTTAGTGTTGTTGACATGGCAGTCTGCCTCTAAGCTGTGAGAGATGGCTACAGCAGTTCTCCTGTCAGGTTTCCACGTTTCCCTGTCTCCATTTAGCTTCTCAGCAGCAATATGATGTTGATTGTCTGCTGGAAATGCAATGCCAATAATTCACTCATTCCATGTCTGTCTGTCTATCCATCTTTAAAGAAATTAATACTTCTACTCAGCAATGGTGCATTAAATTGATTGATTTAAGACATTTACATAGTTACACAAGATTTCGATTTCGAATGCTGTTCTTTTAAACTTTCTATTCATTAAATAATCCTGAAAAAGTATGACCATTTTCATTAAAATATTAAGCAGCACAACTGTTTTCAACATTGATAATGATAAGAAATGTTTCTTAAACACCAAATCAGCATTGCCATCAGAAGAAATAAATATATTAAGATGAAAACAGTTATTTTAAATTGTAATAATATTTCACAATTCTACTATTTTCAACGCTATCTCACAACCAATTCGTGCGTATTTTACGAGGTGGCTAATTTGTCTAAACCCCAGTGACGGGTAGGTTTAGGGTTGGGGTTTGGGGTAGGTCATTCGTATGAATTCATACGAATTTGTCAACTCGTAAAATATGTACGAATTGCCGTGAGATCGGGTTGCTATATATTTTTACTGTATTTTTATGAGCATAAAATAATAATAATAATGATTTGTTACATTTACATACCGCTTTTCTCTGCACTCAAAGCACTTTACATATGGAAGGGGGAATATCTTCAACCACCACCAATGTGCAGCATCCACCTAGATAATGCGATGGCAGCCATGTTGCGGCAGAATGCCCACCACACACCAGCTTATTGGTGGAGGAGAGACAGAGTGATGAAGCCAATCAGTATATGGGGATGATTAGAAGGTCATGATAATGATGGATAGAGGCCAATGGGCAAATTTGGCCAAGATGCTGGGGTTACACCCCTACTCTTTTTCAAAGGACATCCTGGGATTTTTAATGACCACAGAGAATCAGGACCTCAGTTTAATGTCTCATTCAAAGGACAAAACATTAAAAACATTTTTAAAAATCTTTTACCCCAAGCTTTTGAATAGTAGTTTATACATAGTTCAGTCATGAAACTCTTACTAAGCGCTGGTTGGTTCTTCTAAAGACGTGGCATTAGCCAACCAGACATACTTTCTTTTTACCCTATAGCCTGCTAACTTCTGTTTACTTCTCCTCTTCCCCAGTGCCACCTGTAGAGATCTGCTACAGGGGTTCTTATATATTCTTGCAGTAGCATAGTCTTTTATGTATGCTATTTTAACTAAGCTGAACAAATTGTTGTATTTGCTCAGCAGCTGCAGTGGCAGCAGATCTCGTCTGCCAAAATCAAGCATATGTACATGCCCCATGCCAATAAATGCTGGTTAAAAATGAATCAACTGATATATAGTTATGTATTGATAAAGCCTTCAAACATCAAAACGTTTTTGAAACATTCAAATTAGGCTATGCCATAAATTCAAAGTTTGTCTTGACAAATGTTCTTTTTCGCAGGTCTACACATTTATTTGGAACTAAAGTCATTTTATTTCTACTTCCTTAAATTCAACTAAAATTCTAATTCTACTTCAGCATTCTATTAACTACCTCATTTCAGAGTTAGAAATTCATTCTCAGTTCAACCCTCAGTGGTTACATTGGTCCACCAGCACCAAACCAGCATTACCCAGCACAAACCAGCCCAGACTAGCATGTAAAGTTTTCAGACACTTCCATCTAGTTTCTGAACAAAATCTAACTGTCACCTGTACTCTGTCTTGTTTTGCAGTCACAGAGAAGGAAGTTCAGCAGTGGTAAGTATGCTCTTAATGTCCTCTCTCTGTAAGCATTCCCTTCTCTCACCTTTCCTCATCATGAGTTGAACTGAGAGATAAACAGGAAATCAATCAATCACTTAAAATCTCAACAAAGATATTATTATCCAAATGTTTAAAGAATGTAACATTCCAATTTGTTAATTTTATGTATTAATAATTAATTCATAGATGGGAATCACACCACATGCCTTGCCATTAAAGATCCCTTATCTTATATTTTAAAACACATATTAACCTTATTCATACCTAATTAACCTTATATGAACTGCATTTTGAGTGTATTTTTGAAAAAATATTATTAGATAGGGGGAAAGAAATGAGACACTTTCTGACAGCAAACAATGGCCGTACACTGAATCATCTTGAAAATATCTGCCACCAGGGAAGGGGATGTTGTAAAGTACCACATAATTGTAGGTATTCAGTGCCTATTCAGAGCACAAATTCTCCATAAATTCTTAACTTCACATGCCAACATCTATACTCCTCCTGGCTGCTCTATGCCTCTCATGGCAGATGGGGAATTTTTGACTCTAGGCAGGGTGCCCAGTAGGGAAAGAGAGAAGGATGAAGAGTGAAAGAACAGGAAAAGAAAACTAAAATCATGGAACAAAGAAGTGAGACTAATAATCCAGTCTACAGTACACAGAGTATTGGAAAATAGTTTTCTGCTTTTTGATGACATTTACAAAGGTGGGCCAATCTTCTGCGACTGTTCAAACTTGTATTTTTATGTGTTTATACAATAGACATCTTCCCTTTACTGCATGTCTAATTCTTATACTCACAGATGATGTACTGCACTGTACTTTATACACTGGCATTTCACTGGAGACAGCTCTGTTAAAGACAGGCACAACTGTCTTGTGTTGAAAGCAGAGCCCCTTGGAGCTAGCGCTGATCAGATCACTAAACAGCAAGCCTAGACATGCCTGCCAGACATGCACGCAAACACATGCACACACAGCTCAAGGTGTGCATCACTTTCATCTTCAATTTCTCTGATGATATAGAAGTATGTTTGTTGATACCAGACGTAGACTTGCCTTTGAGCTATCTGTATCGAGTCCTCAGAGGATCGTTAGATGAAGCCTTACAAATGCAATTTCAGAGTATTCCAGGGAATTTTTTATCAGACACGATTTTCTGTTCCTTTGTTTAGCAATAGAAAGATAGAAAGTCCTAAGCTTTTTACAGTTTCTTAAGCAAAGTGAGTGAATTGATCAAAACTAGAATAGGAGTTGCTGTAACTGAGTTTTGTGGGTTACAGCTGCAGTTTTGATTTTATGTCTTTCCGATTAAATTAAAGTACATATTTGAATATTCAGGAAAAATGTGAGTTATAATGTGCAGTCTGTCATCCTGAAGACATTTATTTTATGATAATGACTGACTAACTGCACATCATCCCACTTATTATGTGGCTAGCAAGTAAATCACTGTGCATTAAATGGTGATTTGAGTTTAGATTATTATCATGTGAAAGGAAAGAATGCATGGAGCGATCCAACAGACAAGAAACTAGCATTGTGTAAGAGATTGGTTGCCGATGCAATGGTCAAATATACAATTTAGTGGTAAATATATAAAAACATTTCACCAGAGAATGTTGCAGTTGACCACTCAGAATCAAGTACTCAAGACAGCTTCAATAAACTAGGTCTGAAACGTTTATGTGACTGTATAACAGTGGTATGATAATATATATTCCCATCTGAAACACAATTTAAGTGATTTTCTTGATAACAGCTATTTAATTTTGATCATTTAAAGCACTCAGGTTACTTACTAAATTGTGCTGCACATATGATGTGACAGTATTCTGTCATGAAGCTACTGTAAATTAGCATAATGTTAAAAAAAAACTGTCTTTGAAAGCCCTTTTGAGGAGGTAATGAGTAATTAGCTAATGAAGTGTTTTTAACCGCAACAAATGCTGGAGATTTTTATTATGATTGTGAGGGCCATTTTGTATAATGGCTTAAATGTATTCACAGAAAATTGTCTTTTCAATGTTTGTCAGTGTTTTTAAAAAGTGTTCGCATTTTACATGCTAGTACCATTATTAGTATTGAATATTTCAGATCAGTTCACAGATCTTGCAGCTAGGCCACAAATACTTAAGAGAGATTCCTAGAATGAGGTCTAGTCAAGTCAAGTCAAGTCACCTTTATTTATATAGCACTTTTTACAATGCAGATTGTGTCAAAGCAGCTTTACGTTGATAACTGGTACATAATTTGGCTGCACAGCAGCTCTTAAATAATAGTGTCAATGCAGGCAGATCAAAGCACTGTTGAATAAATGTCAAGAATACTATTGAATATCAAATGTCAAGTGTCCCCAACTAAGCAAGCCAAAGGCGACGGCGGCAAGGAACCCAAACTCCATCAGGTGACATCAGGTGGCAAAACAAACAAGTGGCAAATAGGTGTTAAAATGGAGAAAAAAACCTTGGGAGAAACCAGGCTTAGTTGGGGGTCAAGTTCTCCTCTGGCGAACAGTGCTTTGTTACAATCAGGTTGCTATCATAAATCTGATAGTATCGCATCAATCAAAGTATTTATTTCACTTCCATCCAGTTGAGGATCGTATTCATCACGCCGGTATGGACGTGAGGTCGTGAGGTCTAAAATGCAGAATCCAAACTGATGTTCCTGGAAATTAATTTGCAATTGAAGACTGACGTGCCCTGTAATATGCTGGGCAACCATTTCACCCTTTGTGACCCAAAGTGCTCGGAAATCATCCGCAATGATAGCCTTCGGATTTTTTAGGGATCAATTAGCATACAGAAAATAAACAGCACTCGAGTGTTGTTTCTGAAAATTGCAGGCTAGAGTGACAGAGGTTCAATTTGTCTCAAAATGCCCTGACCACATGTTCTGTAACACTGCTAGCAGTGCATTTGGGTGCTATCAGTTTATCTTCACAGGGGGGGGTATATACAGGGTGAAGATGTCTGTTTTTGTCTTGGGTTGTAAAAAAAAAAGTGAATTGCATTTGGGACCTCTTGAATTTTTTTTTAATCATTATCAAAGTTGAAAATGTTTTTTTTTTTTATAAATTGAATGTATCCTTGCAGAATGAATAAATTTCTTAGAAAAGAAATACTTTTTTTTTTTTCTTCAATCCTCACTCTTCTTATCCTGTTTCATTTGTTCCTGTCCATGTGCAGGTATAAGGGTTTTATTAAAGATTGCCCCAGTGGTCAGTTGGACGCAGCTGGCTTTCAGAAGATCTACAAGCAATTCTTCCCCTTCGGCGACCCCACCAAGTTTGCCACCTTTGTCTTCAATGTCTTTGATGAGAACAAGGTAACAAGAGGCTGAAAAAAAGGGGAAAAAATTCCATAAAAAGAAAGCACGGTTATATTAGCCTACTGGGGCTTTTTAAAGTTGCTGTTTACCAATAAATGTTTTGATATGAAATGTTTTCATTTGTTATCTTATTTACTGAGTTGGAAAATTATTGCCACTAGAATCTGTCCCTGAAGAGCTGTTTGGCTGAACAGCAAAATACAGTGTGTAAACACTCCATTCACTTTTATTTACTCAGCGACAGGGACATTATGTGTTTCCATTTTAGTTTTATCAATGCAGCTTCAACAGATTTGCAGAACTATTATTATATATATATATATATATATATATATATATATATATATATATATATATATATATATATATATATATATATTTTTTTTTTTTTTTTTTTTTTTTTTTTTTTGGTAGAGCAGTTTGCTGCTTTCTGAGTTTTCTGAGTCTGAGCGAAATGATAATGCATTTGGAAGCTTTATAGAGAATATTACACACAAGACTGTGTGTGTGTACGTGTACTTCAGGTATTCTTTACGTTGTGAGGACAAAATGGTCCAATAAGGATATACCAGAAATCTTTGACCTTGTGGGGACATTTTTATGGAAACTTGGAATCCCAACGTGTGTGTGTGTGTGTGTGTGTGTGTGTGTGTGTGTGTGTGTTTGAGTGAGTCAGACAGCATTGCCGAAGCCCCCGTAGAGTATTCTCAGATGTTTCTAGAATCTCAGTACGACTGTGTGCAACAATCACATCACACTTAGACACACTTCAGAATCACTATGTCAGAATGACATTTCCAATATATAAAACCTTCTGTATGATGGGACTGAACACAGGTAAGATAACAGCCTTCCCTGCTGTTACTGTATTTAACTGCAGTTTTTTTGCTGTGTCACTCTGCAGTTGTTTGCCATCTTTAGTGTCTCTTTCATCTCAGGTGTGAGGCTGTAACAAAGCTGCATATAATCAAACCTTTTTTATCAGTCCTTTAGACTTCTTTTTACACTAAACTTATCGGCTCTCCTGCTGTCTATCTGTTGTGTATCCTTAGGATGGACGTATTGAGTTCTCAGAGTTTATACAAGCTCTGTCTGTCACATCTAGAGGGACACTGGATGAAAAACTCAGATGTAAGACCTAAATTTCTTTATAAATCTCATAATGTTGACAGTACCTCAATGGTTTTTTGTTTCTGCAGCAAAGATGTGTTTATTTTTCTGCAGAAGTCTGTCTCAGGGAGTGACATTTCAGTGTCTTATTTTACACAGCTCTTACCCACACTGAATGCCACTCCATTTTAATTCATCATTATGACTAATGAAAAGATGATCATGTCAAAATAAACAGTAGAAAAGTGTTACATTAGTTTTCTAATGAGAAGCTACACTGTTATTTTCAGCTCGTTTTAAGATGTTGCAGCGAGAGAGAGAGAGAGAGAGAGAGAGTTTTCTTAATGTGCTTGTTTGTTATTGCTGTCACAGGGGCCTTTAAACTTTATGATCTTGATAATGATGGCTACATAACCCGAGATGAGATGCTGAACATTGTGGACGCCATTTACCAGATGGTGGTGAGTCATTTGCTTCTCACTGAACCGTAACTTTCTATTTCTATTGAGTAAATGAAAGTGCTTTCTTGGAAGGCCAACATGGTGTTTATTGTAAAGCCTAAACTCTAGAAGTTGATTATGAACATCTTATTGATAAAGTGACTGCAGTGACAACCTTCACAAATACTGGCTTCCAGGAAGTTTAATAGTGTGCTTTTTTGATCAGACAAGATGTTTTCATGCTGTTATGATCATATACAATTGCCAAACAGGCCCATTCACCTGTGCTATATAAAAAATCCCAGTTATTATTGTTACTATTCATTATAATATAATTGTATAATATAATTTCACAATAATTATAATATAATATAATTTTTTTCACTAACTAATAATTAACAGAACTTTTAAAGCATTTATCCAGTAATTTTCCTAAATTAACATTAGTAAATAATAATAATACAAAAAAAATATTCATTGATAGTTCATGATATCAAATACATAAAATAATGTTGTAGAACCTTATTGTGAAATTCCATTTACATACAGCACAACACTGCATTTTAGATTCGGCCAAGTATTGTGTTTTGCCCTTGAATGCTATTGAATTGACATAATTCACCATATTTTAACTGCTGGAATTGCTTACATTGATTTTTTTCCCCTTCAATTCAAACTAATACATGCAGTCAGCTTATATTCATTGCAGTGTTCTTTTTGTTCAGTTGGCTGGCAAAATGTTAATACATAAACAAATTCACAAATTAATAAAATAATAATAAACGAATTCACATCTTGTTCATGTCTTGCAGGGGAACACAGTGGAGTTACCTGAGGAGGAAAACACACCAGAGAAAAGAGTCGACCGCATCTTTGCTATGATGGATAAGGTGAATTCTGTGCATTTATTGTCTTTCACTGCCTTATTTCTCCCATTACTTGTAATAGTTGTCTATTTAAAAATAAGCATGGAAAATGTACTGCATTTATAGTGAATTGCAGTCTCATTTTCATTCTCAGTGATCATTTTCAATCATTGTTTAACAATCCAATCCCAAGACTCCCTACGACTAAGTATTCTTAGCTATAGGTTCAATACAATGGCTTATTTTTGCTGTGAATGTCAGGAGAGCTGTCCTTTGTCAGGTACTAGAAACACAGAAGGGGCGCCACATGAAAGACGTAAAATTGAAGCTCTAGAGGCTCTCAGAAAGCTTTGATAAAAGAACCTTTGAAAGAACACGGAGCTCTAGAGAGAAAAAGAGATTTGAATTCATTATTTCAAAAACGTCTTTACCTGATTCCCTGCATATGTTCCACCACCAACTGTAAGCACTTAACAGTGATGTGACTTATGACTGGCTTCCTTTTGTCAACAGAATGCAGATGGGATGTTGACTCTGCAAGAGTTTCAGGAGGGCTCCAAGGCGGACCCCTCTATTGTACAGGCACTCTCCCTTTATGATGGCCTGGTATAGGCCCATCTCAAAGTGGCGTTCAGTGAGTCCCATTTCACATTTTCCCAAATGCTGATCACAGCCTGCTGACTACAATGAAGTTTATAAATGAACACATCAGTGTTATTTTAATATTATTCATATACTATAGTATTTATTAATGTTTTTAGTTTTAGTAATTGTAGCACTTCAGCTTATTTCAGTTAGTTGCCATGCAACATTCCTAATTTTAGTTCACTTTATATTTTTATTTTTTGTTTTATTTCAGCCTTTTTTCAAATACAGAGAAGGATTTTTAATAGATTTAAATATAACAACTGGCACACATCTTTACAGTTCAGTGTAAACTGAAAAAAAAAAAAAATAGCTTGGCAAAAGAAAATGTTCTGATGGAACGATATCAATTTATTCAGTTTAGGCTTTGAACATGATAGTTGCATCTGTTTGAAGGCACCAATTAAATAAATGGTATAATATTGCAATCATTATTAATCATTTACCCACTCTGTGTAAAAGTAAAATGAATGAAATTTCTTTCATTCCAATCTAGGTAATCAATACAATACATTTATGTCATTCTGCCGACACTGTGAGAAGAAAGCTGACCTGTCACCAATCTCTTTGGCCTGCCAACACGAAGGTGCATTGTGGGTGCTGCTCTTGAGAGGGGATCAGCTGTCAATCACTCATCTCCACTGTCACTGGAAAACCAAAAGCCGCTCAAGACAACGCAAACCCTTTCAGAACTCATTTGGGAAGATTGATGTACAGTAAAAGAACCTAATGAGATCTGATGGATTCAGTGCCCTTTTTGTAAAGAAAAAGAGACACTCATACGGACAGTGACTTTGAGGGCATCCACATCAGTGTTGTTAAATGTAAAACTCAAATATTCTAAAGACCAATGAATGAGTTCCTTATATTGCTGTGGTCTTTGTAATGAGTGATAGGGTGGACCTAGCTGGATTTTGGTCTAGCCTTCACTACTACATGATGAAGGAAGATGAAGTCGCACCGCTCCACGGAGCTTCAGCAAGCGCTGGCACTGAACAACATGCATTCAGTCGTATTTATTTATATAACCTGTCTATGTGAATCAGCAAACTTCAACAATAAACAAAATCTGTTCATTAGTCCTTATGAAACTCTGACAGCCTTGTGAAATTCTGTCAGCCGTGATGTATTATATTGAACCTGTATCTATGCTTGACCCACAGGCAGTCTCACTGTATAACTTGTGATGTAGAATGCAACTTTTCTACAGTATTGCACATGACTGTTGTGATGGTGTGGGCGTATGCATATAACACAGACAAACATGCTCTTCTCAGACAGCTATTGTGTTGCACCTATAGCTTGTTTGAATGAAATTCATGTTGTACCAATAGCATATCATTCAGCAGCACTACACATTCCCAGAGTGTTCAAAGTTCTGCACACTGTTGGTATATTTAGATTTCTGGTAATGTTGACAGGGTGTGGTTAAAATCCAAATGAACAACCTACATGTATTTTTTTTTTTTAAAGCCAACATTTCATCTTTCTAATATGGTCATCTGGAAATGTTACACGGTCTGTCTGCTCTCACTTACAAAATGCACTGCTGAGTTTGTCGTAATGTCACACAGACGCTGCAGTAGATTAAATATTATGGTTATGGAGTAATGTTAATGAAATGTAATGCTAATGGGGTCTCTTTAAATAAAAACATTTTTAAGAAAATATCTTGGAGGGTCTTATTGGGGCATTGCTCTAAGGGAAGTAATTTCACCTAAATATTGCATGTGATAGGTAATAATCACTATCTATATGCTCTAAAATAAGTGATCTTATTTTTTGTGTAGAGAGAGAATCAACGCTGTGTATGAACGAAAATATATTGGTTGGCAACAACAACGTTATGTTTTAAAATTTCAGTCTTGTGTATCTTTAACTCATTTTCAACTCAAATGTCTGTATTATTATTCAGTCAAAAGACTCATGAATATATCCTGCCAGTTAGCTTCAATCATTCATCTCACACGCCACCCTCCAATAAAAACTGGTGTAATGGACATGCATCCAGGCTAAAAGGACCAAAAATGGAGATGGAAAGGTTCAAGCTGGCAGACAGAACCTTACTGCTTGCATAACACAATGGAACCCTTAGCATTGTTCAATAATCAGTTAAACCAACCAGATTTTACTCATGGAAAATATCTGCCTCTTGATTAATGGAAGCTGGTACAGAAAATGAAAGCCACTAGAAAAGAGAAAATAAATGAGGCCTTTTCATATTTGATCTAACTTCTTCTGTACTGTTATATTCATACGCCTTCAATTAAATCTGAAGTGTTACAAAACGATCAGATCCCATTATTAACACATGGTCAAATGTGTCTGATTAAACGTGATTTCATTCAATGCATCTCTAGTGATATTACTAAACATCTTTATTGCAAACACTACTCCCCGTCAGAGCTACTCTTGCCCATATGAGAATACGCTGACTGATAATACCAAATATCTACATTTTCTTGCTATCTGCGCTCAGCCTCACCTGACAGCCCATCAATTTTAATGGGCTGCTTGGGCTCAGATACCCTCAGCCCTTGGAATGTAGGGTCACCTCGCTTCTGTCCTGTCATGCCTCGGTGGACATGTTGTTAACAGCAGGTGGTAGGTATCAGTATGGCAGGGTGGGACTGTTATGTGTTTACATGCAGCAGAGACACTATCTCTGTTGAACAGATGCACAGCCATGCTCCAACACTCCTCCTTGAATCTTGTTTTCCTATATATATATATATATATATATATATATATATATATATATATATAAACACACACACATAACTGCTTCCGCTGTGATCCAAACACAACTCACTGGTCTCACTGATGTTTGGGGGTCATGGAGCAGACTACCACAGGCTTTCTGGCTATTTTTCATTTTGTCACATTGATTTGTGTTTAACCTGTTTCATAAATTAAATAATTGATTAATCAGTTAGGGTGAATAAAAGTATTAATAAAGTTGCCAAATAAAAGTTTTATTAAAAAAAAAAAAAAAGGACTGAACCTTAAACTTTCATATGGATATATCTCTGGTATTAATTTGAAATTTAAATGAATATTTTTATTCAGCAAGGAGACATTAAATGGATCAAAACTGACAGTAAAGACATTTATGATGTTACAAATTAATATTAATTAAATTCAATAAATTAATCAAATTAATAAATTCTTTTAAACTTTCTAGTAGCCTTCTCAAAGAATAATGGAAAAAATATAATGCTTTTTACAAAAATATTAAGTAGCACAACTGTTTTCAACTTCACTAATAATAAAAAGAAATGTTTCTTGAGCACCAAATCAGCAAATTAGGATCATGTGACACTAAGGACTAGATTTAAGCTTTACCATCACAAAAACAAGTTCATTTTTAAATATATTTAAACAGAAAAAAACTGTTTAAATTGTAATATTTTTTTCACACTATTACTCTTTTATTGTATTTTCATAAAATAAGAGAACGCTTCTTAGGTTTTTCAAGCACATTAAAAATCTTAACAACCCCAAACTTTTGAATGGTAGTAGCCTATGATAATATAGAACGAGTATATGTAATGCATATAATATACGAATTGCAACGAGTAATTGGGTTATTGTAGTGTGCCCCCTGTTGACCACCAAACGATGCGCCACAAAAAAACAAAACAAAACAAACAAAAAAAAACATCTGTGTGATTTTAACTCGAATAAGATATTTAATTATGCATAAAATCCATCATATGAGGTTTATACATAATGATTCACATCATTTTTGCATACAGTTTTTAAGGAATGCAAACTCCAAAGTCATGGTTTGAAAAAGTGACAGGCGGCGGACACTCCCCCTGACTTCCTCCCGCTCGTGTCAAATTGTTCATCGATCGCGCAACTTCCTGTCGCTGTAATTCCTCATTGCTAACGGAGGCTTCCTATCTTAGCCTAGCCAGCTAACTCCACAAACAGAAAAAAACACAATAATAATGTGCATTAAATTAACGTATGATATTACGTTGCGGAATAATACAGCCGTTAAAATGTGAACGAACAGAGATCGATTAAATTTTCCAAGTCAAAGCGTTTCCGTTAGTTTCATACTGTATTGTTTATTATAATGCTAGCTCAGGACTCTAGAGATTTTTTTTGATGGCAGCTAGCTTGGAGTTTCACGTTTTCTTTGTTCGTCGCTAAAATTATATTTTAGGCCAGATTGTGACTCGACCGCAAAAACGAAAGTTTCTCTTTTGTAGGGCGATATCGATTTGTGTTGACACCTGTTAGCTAGCACGGCTAGCTAGCGCTCTCCTCAGACTGATTCTACTGGAAATGGTGAGTATTTCTGCCTTTTTCTATATTATTTTCACCGTTAAGCTTGTGCTTATAAGATATATTATATTTGAATAGCTACCGGCCCTGTTATTGACATTGAGTTGGTCAAAATATATATACTTAATGAATATATGTATTTTAAATCAAGTTTCTGGCCTGCTAGCTAGCGACTTTGTTTTGGCAAGTGTGTTTGGAAACCAGAGAGCTGCATTCCGGTTACAAGACCGCTTCTGTGCAGAGCGCTGTGTTTGCATGTCAGTCAAGTAATCATGGAAATCAATTTTTTTTCCCCCTCTCAGTCTTGTTTTACCGTTCTTCTGTCGAAATATGTTTTCCCTTAGGTTACTGGTAGGGTTAGTGTTAGTATTAGGGACAGTCAATAGGATGCATAGGGGGAACAGACGTCGACACAACATCGTCATGGTTTTGCTCTTCAAATAAATTAGTACCTTCGTATCCTGTTTTATACGCTTTGAAGCAATATAGACGACATTTACATTATTCGAAGGTTGCCTCAGAGTGGAAAGTGTTTGTTTTCTATGATAGACATCCGTTATGTAATCTGAAGGTGATTTTTCTTTAATTTCTTATGATACATTTGTTACAGTCTTGTTTTTACTCCGTTTATAAATGGCACTGCTTTATTCCACATCATTGTTTGTTATATGCAATGCAAAGAGTAAGTTTCTGATGTGTTGACCTGGTTGGTTTATCTGCCAACAGGTAGACGCCCTCATGTGCCCATGGAGAAGGCGGCTTTCGAGAGGTGGCTGGAGTCGGTTTCTACCTCCTTCCTGGCGCTAAGCGACCAGCAGCGCAACCAATCGCTGGACCACCTCATCTCACTGAGCGGTGCCGCCCAGCTGCGACACCTGTCCAATGGGCTGGAAGCGCTGCTGAAGCGGGATTTCCTGCGCCTGCTGCCGTTAGAGCTGGCCTTCTACCTGCTCCGCTGGCTGGACCCCCAGACCCTGCTCACCTGCTGTCTGGTGTGCAAGCAGTGGAATAAGGTCATCAATGCCTGTACAGAAGTGTGGCAGAGCGTGTGTCGAGACCTAGGCTGGCGTATCGACGAGTCCATCCAGGATGCGGTGCACTGGAAGGGTGTTTATCTGAAGGCCAAACTGCGCATGAAGCAACTGAGGGAGGAGGATGCATTTGAGACGAGCTCTCTGATTGGACACAGTGCTCGAGTATATGCTCTCTACTACCGGGATGGGCTCCTCTGCACAGGTGTGTTACCTTTTTATAGTGGTTGTTTTTCCTGGTGCTGTGGTCAAAATAAGATCTTTAGTGATATAAAAGTCAGCATGGAAATTGACCCTAAATTAATCTTATTTATAAATGCATCTTCTTGATCTTACCGTGAATGATTCATTCCATGCATATATTTTTTTTTAATCAAATCATCCTAATTTGACTTCTCTCTTGTGTGACGTATGCCAGACTTCTCCAATCGTTTAGGCCCGACCCCTTTTTAAATTCAACCTCAAGCTCGCATCCAGACCTGCCTCTGTCAAATCAATAACCAATAGATAGAACCAAGTCAACACTTTTTTTTTCTTTTTCTATAATTAATTTCAAACACAGTAGAAAAGATTGCTACTTCTGTTACATTGTGACATTAGGTGCTAATTTATTGCTTTCATAAACTCAGTTTTCAGTCTCCAACGTGGGAAAGTTGTTGTGCTTCTTATGGATTCTTGCTACATCCAGGGGTCATTAAATTATAGGACATGATAATATGATGAAGTGCATTGATTAGTTGTTTAAAGGGTCATGACATGAGAAATCAAATTGTCTTTGAACTCTTGGCATGTAAGAGATCTTTGTATCATTATTGCATCCTGCAAATCCCATCATTTAAAACAATATAAAGCAATTATATAATCATGCTTTAAAAAAAAAAGCTTTGTTCGGTGCAGAGGTGGCATGTGACGTCACAGGGGCACAATCATTTGCATACGAATGCCTCTGGAGTAAGACAACAATGGCTACTTTTACATCTCATTGTTGTCCACGCCCACTGATGTTCAGTCGATGAGCAGCGAGTGGATCTAAAGTAGGCTTAGTTGTTTATGATGAGATTGTATAAAAACAGGATTGCGATGTCATGCAGATGGTGTGTTGCTACTAGCTGTGGAAATTGCATAAGTTGCCAAAGGATCCAAATGTAAGAGAAAAATGGATTCAGTCAGTTTTTAACAAAGGTCTTAGTCACATCAGTGCTGACTTGCATGTTTGTATTGTACATTTTACCAACCAGTGTTTTGAGAAAGTCCCAATATGAGACAAAACATTTTGCTCAATGATCAGAAATCAACTGATCTTTGATTCTGGAATCAGCATGGACCCCGCAGACTGAAAGTAACGCATTTCGTTTTTAAACCGATATTGACAGTTAAAATCATAATATATAATCTTAGTATTTTTACTTCAAAGAATGCTTTCTTCATAATGGCGATTCGTTAATCTCGACAGCTGTAATGGTAAAAATGTGGTAAAAGTATTCGATAGGATTCCACATGTAATACTTATTTAAATTGCAAAGATGTCAGCCAATCACAACGGTGGGTGTTTACATTGAAGTCTCACAGCAGACACACCCCTTCAAACAACATTCAAATCAGAGGATTAAAATCGGGGTGGAAAATAGCCATTTATTTCTGAATTATGACAATTATTTAATATTTTAAAAAATCATATTAGCATTATAAGTGCACTTCAGAAAACATTATAAAATAATAAAGGTGTCATGAAATGGATTTTTCATAGACTGAACTAAATAAGGGCGCAGTTTTATTTTTACCAAGCCATATTTGCTCTATGGTTCTAAATCAACACTGTTCTTTGAAACCAGCTAAGTAATCAAATTCACTTATTTTGATGGTAAATAAATATGAATGGTTGGTTGGTTTACTGGTGAAGCTTGGGGGAGAAGACTGAAGTTATCACTTGTTTTAAGCTCGCTGACTGGAGACTTCCTTCCACTTAGGTTCCGATGACCTGTCAGCCAAACTATGGGATGTTCGCACAGGGCAGTGCGTCTACGGCATTCAGACCCACACTTGTGCCACTGTCAAATTTGATGAGCAGAAACTGGTAACAGGATCTTTTGACAACACCATTGCATGCTGGGAATGGAGCACTGGTGCCAAAATCCAGCAATTCCGAGGACATACTGGGGCAGGTTGGTGTCAAGCTTTGTCAGCTAATGGCACAAAGAAGATCAGTAAGATTTTGCTTATGTTTTTGGTTTTGTCACTGCTGACTTTTTGGTTGTTGGTCACGGCAGCATGACATTGCATTGGCGTAAAAAAGTTTTACTCTTGTTGCAGTATTCAGCATAGACTACAATGATGAGTTGGACACCCTGGTCAGCGGCTCAGCAGACTTCACTGTAAAAGTCTGGTCCCTGTCTGCAGGAACTTGTGTCAACACTCTTACTGGACACACAGAGTGGGTCACTAAGGTAAGACTTCTTTTGACTAAGGTAAGACTTCATTGTGGAATGAAGCATTGTAGTTTATTCGTTTTTTTTTTTTATTTTTTTTTTTTTATTTTTTTTAGTTTATTCGTTTTTCTAACTGTACATCTGCTCTGGTTTAGGTGCACCTTCAAAAATGCCAAGTGGAGTCCATGATGCACAGTCCTGGTGACTACATACTACTGAGTGTTGATAAGTATGAAATAAAGGTAATGTAAATCATATGTGTAAGTAATTTTTAAAAAGCTCTATTATTGTTTTCCAAATTGCGGTTCAGTGTGAAGTTTGATGTTTAAAACAATTAGACTGATTTTAAATGTAAAGTTGTTTTAAAGGTCAGTCAAATGTTTCCATTGATGCATTTAGGGCTGTCCCTAGAAATAAAAAAAACACCATAATACTATCAGTCAAATTAATCTTTAACTTAATTTATTTTGTGTTATCTCTTTTTTTGTCCTATGAATTGCATTCAAAACATGACTATAGGGAAGCGGCGAGAGTGTTTGTATCCATAACTGTACAAGAGCGTACAAAAAGAACTTGCTGTTGATTGGCATGTCATGTAGACTGGGTGACTAAAGGTGTGGTCACATTTTCATGAGTGAAATACAGTCATTTCAACTGGAATTTATGTGATTGTTAATTCTGCCTGGGCAAAAGATTCACATTGGGTTTATTTGGTCATGCTAATTTGTCAGGTTGACCACATGCTGCTTGGTTTAAAAGTGACTGCTGTGTGAAATGGGCTTCATAAATTGCTGCGCTGTTTTACTAAAGCACCTTAACAGCCCTTCTTTTATAGATTCCAAAAAACTCCCAAACTTTTTTGGGGTGTAGGGTAGAGTATCTTGCTTTTATGTCTTGTTTTTATCTGTCACCCTGCCAAACATTACTTTGTGTGGCAGTAGCCCTCTCTTCATCGTCATTGTCTTCTTTTTTCTATTTTATGACCGGTGGCAACCAGCATTAAGGTGCAATACTGTGTCTGAGTGTCAACCAGATAACTACTGCTGCTGGATTATTTGCAATGTTATTATAAGTGTAGTGTTAATATTGTCAAAACCAGTATATTGCGACACCCCTAGTTGCATTGATGAAGTAATGTGATATTCTGACTTCATATGTATAGTATTTATCTGTTTCTGTCTCTGTTTCTCCTTAGGTGTGGCCTATAGGGTGTGAGATCAACTGTAAGTGCTTAAAGACCCTCTCCGTGTCAGAAGACCGCAGCGTCTGCTTGCAGCCACGATTACAGTTCGACGGCCGGTACATTGTCTGTTGTTCGGATCTAGGCATATACCAGTGGGACTTTGCAAGTTTTGATGTCATCAGGTACATTCATTTCAGGCCCTCAATTGTTTAACCAAGCTGTTAATAACCCTCTTGAATCAATTGTCCTTTAAGTTTGAATAGTTTTTTTTTTTTTTTTTTCCTTTTAAATCTGTAAATCAAAGAAATGTTAGGATATAAAATTTAGTATTTAAAAAAAAGTGTTTAAGATTCATAGTCAAATTAAAATTTGAATTTTGAATATTCATCGAATTTAAAATAAAAAGCATATCCATTTGAATCTACTTAATGCGGTCCTGCTGTGTTGTTCATTCAAAACATTGCAGAAAGAAAGAAGCTTAATGCGGAGAAGATCTTAGTTATGTAACAACTGTAACCAAGTCGTTCACACAACACATTTTCTGTACAGTTTTTCTATTGTTTTCTATGTAAACGTGCTTGACGGACATCGTTGACCATTGCACTCGCTTCTTGCACAAGAAAAGCCACGTTTTGAAATTTAAAGGAAGTTCAACATTTAAAAATAAAAAACATTTCTTGTGACATTGTGGGGCTTTTTTCTATTCCACTGTATTATGTTTTTAAAAACAAAATGTACTCTGTGATTGTTGCTTTGGCTCTTTGTGTTAAACTATACATAAAAGCTTGATGTTTTGTTCATAATTCTTTATGCAATTTACAAAATTATATTTGATTTATGAACTTTGGTTAAACGTTATGCACTTTTTTTACAGACAGTCACGATATTTCATTGCTTTGAATAAACAATTTAATGCGGTGCATTAATATTTTGCTCATTGTGGCCAAACGTTTTTTTTTCTCCCAACTGAAATTATGTAGTAATGTTTTAGTAAAAAAAAATTGAATTTAGTTTTCAGCCATTTTGACAGCCTTATTGCACTATTTCTAGGTCATATAAGCTAAATTTGTGTAACTGTATGTTATTTTTACAAAAGACAGCATATGTTTATCATTTACTGATTTTTCTTTTTTTTTTTTTTTCTTATTCCCAGAGTCATCAAACCACAGCAGGAACCCTCCAGCCTCTCTCTACTTGGTTTCGGCGATGTCTTCGCTCTGCTTTTTGATAACCACCACCTCCATGTAATGGACTTGAGGACTGAGGTCACTGTGGGCCGCTGGCCACTGCCAGCCTACCGCAAATCCAAACGTGGTTCTAGTTTCTTACCTGGCGTCACCTCCTGGCTCAATGGCCTGGATGGCAAGAACGATGCGGGCCTGGTGTTTGCCACCAGCATGCCCGACCATAGCATTCATCTGGTTCTTTGGAGAGAGAACGGCTAGAAACACAGAGGTGGTGAATTCTAGCCCTGTGCTTTGAAATCAGGCAAAACTTTTACTAACACAACAAAAAGAAGAAAAAAGGGTGCTCTCCATTTAAAAAAAAAAAAAAGAAAAAAAAATTACAGCCAACCAAGTTAGATAATGCATGGACCAAAGTGTTTTCAACCCTCTCTTTCTTAGTCACTTGCAAACCACGCATTCTACACATTGCGATCTATAGAAAAGGGGACAGCTGAAGATTTGTAGTACAGACCATAGCTTCTCTCCATGATGTGAACAATCCAAGGTTTTTGTTTGTTGAAGATTTAAGAGATTTTCCACTGACATTCAGATTTCAGCTCCTTTCACACCAGTGAGAGGTCGTGAATTTTTTTTTTTTTTTTTACAATCACCAAGATTGACAATGAAGTGCTTTTGTTTGTTTGAGTGCTACCTTTTCAACAAATTTGCATCTATTTACAATGTCAGGAATTTTCCTGTAGACAGTGAAATGTTGCCTTAAATCTGTGATTTTGAAGAATTTGAATTTGCAGACCTCTGCATCTAGGCGCTGGCTTGCACCCCAAACATCTGTGTTGGTCATTTTGCTGAGTCTTAAAAAGGCTCTGATAAAATGCAGTCTGAATGAATCAAATGGGTTTTGTATGAAGGTCATTTAGAGGTGGCTTCTCGCTGTTATTGACCCTTGGTTTTATTTTTCGTTCAGTTTATTAGTCATGTGCATTTATTTTAACACTTAACCCTTTGCATTTACAGTGTCACATTTTGAAATCCAATGTTACAATCCTCCCTCAATGAGAGAAAAATGTTTTATGCTTATTTTTTTAACCTAGTGTAATCAACACTGTAAGAATTAGTCTTACCACTATTTAGCCAGACTAGATTGCACAAAAATGTTTCTTGTGAATCTCATTGAATGTTCATTTTTAATCTTTATTTTTAAAGACTGATCTTATTTTTTTTTTGCATAATCCAGGGCTAACTAGCCTTTGTCACTTTATATAGCTGCTTCTGTAATTGTGTATATCCCACTGGAACATTAGAACAATGTCACTTTTTATTTTCCCAAACCATCAAAGCAAATGAATTAGTTTTTTGGGTTGATAGTTTGTGTTTCTCACCATGTTGCTCATACATTTCATTGGATAGATACGGGGTCAAATTACGATTAACCGAAAATGTCATTGGGGAGTTACGACATCTGTATGCACTGGTCGTGTGTTACTTCACTGAAATTCAAACCTCACAGACAGTAATGCCATCCATCCATCATTAGCAGAATTCAGGTCTGTTGTTTGTATAACAAAATAACATGCTGTCTTACAAATAAATGACAGTAGCTAATTATAGAAGTTGACTTTATTTTGGGCCGAGATGTTTGCTGTTTTTCCTTATGTGGAATATCTAGATATGATCTATTGCTTGCAGGTCGCTGAACCACGGTGCAAGTAACAATCGTGTTATAAATTCTAACCAGAATTACAGTCAGGAGCCTTTCTCATGCGAGGACCATGCTTTTAATCTGTTTGGACACTAGAGGGCGATGCAGCAACAAATGTACTTGAGTAAAAGACTGGCAATTGATTGTCTATTGTCTAAAACCAGACTGTCCTCACTGCAGCCTGTAGCGCGTTGATGTATTGCATTCATTGCTTTGTATGTATGTTTCAGGGCTGACTGCCTATATGATATAACAGATACTAACCCCTGAACCCCTACACACCCTAAACTGGTTTGGGGGAAAACGTGTTTACTACGTATTGGATTTAATGCAGCATGTCATTGCACTACAGGCTACATCGAGGAATTTTAGATATATAATTGCTGCTGTTACATGCTACTTCGCTTTATAAAAACCTTTTCCCCCAGTTTCACAGACAAGGTTAGGATTGTTCACCCAAAAACTCTTGTCACCATTTACTCACACACAAGTTGTTCCAAACTTGTATGCAATTATTTCTTCTGATGAACACAAAAAGAACTATGGAAATCAATGGGGTTTCATCAATTGTTTGATTACCCATATTCTTCAAAATATGTTCTTTTGTGTTCTGCAGAAGAAATAACTAAACCTAGTCCCAGACTAATGCATGTTTTTTGTTTGAGCTCTTTTAACTTGACTTTGAAAGTGACTTGCACTGACACATCTTAAAATATGTTTTGTCTCAAGATGCACACCAGTAATGTTTTTTTTTTTTATCAAAGGCACATTTATAAAAGTTACTTAAATTCCCTAATTGAACTAAGGCCTAATCCTGGCTTATTCTAAGCCCAGTCGTGATAAATTGCAGTTTTGAAACTGAGATTTTTTGAGAAATTTTAGTGTCATTCCCACAGTTCTACGCTCTGCTTACAATCAGTCTGATCTAAATTTTCCCTGTTCTTGCTCAATTGTCTCTCAGCTAATTTATATTCCCAAGTCTTCTTCCTTTCTTTGCCTTCTTTTTCTTCCCCCAAGCTCCCCCTCACGCTCCTCCCTTCATCCCCTCCAAAGCCCATTGGAAGGAGTTAAAGGCAGAAGAATAAAATGGCATCTCTCTTATTCCCTCTGTCTCTCCCTCTCAGTCTCAGTGCTAGTGCAGAATTAATGGGGCATTTGGGCTGAGCATTATGGCGTAATCCCAAAACCTTCATTCACGTCACAGTTTACACAAGCAGTCCCAATTACTCATCCATTTTGCCATACAATAGACCTTTTCTGTCCTTGAACAAACAAGACAAATGCTTGAAAATATGCTTTGTAAAGGATCAAATTGACCTCAATTTTATAAACCACTTCAAACTGTACCTTGAAAAGTCCTTTCTCATGTTTCTTTTGCAAAACATATCCATTGTTATCATTGTTGGGAGAAGGATTCAGACATGATCACAAAACAAGTTTAATGGTTAGTAAAGCTGAAAGTCATTTTGAATACTGACATTTAATGGCACAGGACAAAAATCTTGAGTTTGTGAATTTAGTAGTGTATCCATGTTTTATACATTTAAGCAAATGAAAGGGTAAATTAAATTACTGATTTATTATGACTTAATATTTCAGAAATGTTATGCTATAAGAACAGTTTTGGTGGGGAATGTTGCTTGAATTTTGCCAAATAACATTCATGTGCTGTGATATTTAGCCAAATTAATGTTTCTCTTAATTTTTTTTTTTTTCTTCTTTTTTAGAAGTGTTTGCTCAATGACATTCCAGTACTGGAAGGATCTGGGAAAGCTGTTACTCTCCGCAAACAGTGAATTATGAAGCTATAACAGCGAATACCCCTCGAATGAAGGTAAAATGTTTTATGTTGTTGATTCAGTGCTGAAGGCCTTCCCATTCCTAAGACCACCCACATAAAAAGATTTATATCAGTATGCATTGAAACCACAAGTAATTACAATACAAAGGACCACTCTGATGAAATCCATATGTTTAAAAATCCATATGTTTGAAAATGTTGTAAATGTCATTGGCTAGCACAACATATTAAGTCTTGATTAGATACATCTCTTTCTAATCCTTTTAATGATTTGTGCATGTTTAATTATGAGTGCTCTAAACATATTGAAAAGGCATGTCTGCACTGTTTCTATTATGGGATGAGAGAACACCACACACACTGGTGTTTATTTTCACCCTGTCCGCAGCCCAAACATGATTACAAGTTGTACAGTCAATATTTAGATATTGTGGTTAGGCCCTCAGCCATCTCCTCCCCTCAATGTGTGCATGTCATCAGACAGGACATTCCCACTTTTACTGCACTGATCTCAGTACTGTGTTCCGCTGGATCAATCACTGTAATGGTTAAAATACAGAAATGTTCTATGTTTATTGGAACAGTGATGTTGTCAGTTCATGTGCTCTGAGATGTTAAGCTGTAGTTCTCATGCAGGCAATGCAAATTTGAGTTTGGCTTACATAATTTCCCAATCCTGTTCTCTTTATTATTCCAGTCCTATCAAATAAAAAAGTAAAACGTCTCAGTGCCCGTGCCACCATGTCATCTTGGATAATTTTACGTTACTGGTATTCAAAAACGATACAAATGTGCATATATGTATGTATCTTAGAGTTATGGAATCCACTAAATAAAAATAAGAAAGGTAATTGCGACTTTTTATTTCACAATTCTGACTTTTTTTCTTACAATTGCTAGTTAACATCTCACAATTTTTCTCCTGGTTTCACAGACAAGGCTTAAGCTAGTCCTAGACTTAAATGCATGTTTGAGCTGTTTTAACTGAAAGTTATGTTATTTTATAGTGTTATTTTATATGTATGTATAGCTACTTAAGTGCCCTAATTGAACTAAGGCCTAATCCTGGCTTAGGCTAAGCCCTGTCTGTGAAACCAGGCCATAATGTCAGAATTGCGAGATAAACTCACAATTGCAAGAAATAAAGTGAGAATTGTCAGTTAAAGGCCTAATGTCAGAATTGTGAGATATAAACTCAAGACTGTGAGAAATAAAGTCAGAATTGCGAGTTATAAACTCACAGATATAAACTCGCAGTTGCTACAAATAAAGTCAGAATTGCGAGGTGTAAACTAATTCTGACTTTATAACTCGCAATTGCACATTATAGGCCTAAAGTCAGAAAAACAGTCAGAATTGCGAGTTTACATCGCAATTCTGGCTTTATAGCATGCAATTGTGACGTTAGGCTAGGCTTATATCATGCAGTTCTGAGAAAAAAGTCACAATTACCTTTTTTATTTTTTATTTATGGCGGAAACAAACTTCCATGTGGTAATACATACTTTACACTATTAAAAATAAAGTTTTTTGCAGTGATACCTTAGAAAAACCATTTTGGGTTCCCCAAAGAACCTTTAAGAACAGTTCTTAAAGGGATAGTTCACCCAAAATGAAAATTCTGTCATCATTTACTCACCCTCAAGTTGTCCCAAACCTGTATGAATTTCTCTCTTCTACTGAGAAAGATATTTGGAAGAATGTCAGTAACCAAACAGATCTCGCCCCCCATTGACTACCATAATAGGAAAAATAAATACTAGGGGGCGAGATCTGTTTGGTTACTGACATTCTTCCAAATATCTTAGTTTGTGTTCAGCAGAAAAAAGAAATGCATACAGGACTACTTGAGGGTGTGTTTTCATTTTTGGGTGAACCATCCCTTTAAAAGAACCATTTTTTTAAAAGTACACTATGTAACCTCTGGCGCTCTAGCGGTTAAGAAACAAAACTGCTTGAGTCTTGCGTAAAGAACATTGTAGCCTGAGCTACTTCTCTCTGTTTATGACAAGTCACACAAGTACTGGGCTACTCTGCAGGGGTTAGCGTTCCGCTCTGTCTAAAATAGTCAGCATTTAAACGCCTATTATAGGTAGGGTTGTCAAACGATTAATCGCGATAAATATATATATATATATATATATATATATATATATATATATATATATATATATATATATATATATATATATATATATATATATATATATATATATATATATATATATATATAAATACACACAAATTAATGTATATATTTAAGAGAAACTTATGTACAAAAAATGTATTTATATATAATATAAATTATAAAAAAATACATATACTTGTAAATATTTCTCAAATATATACATGGATGTGTTTGTATTTTTATATACATAATAATTACACACAGTACACCCACATATATTAGGCAAACTCAAACTTTTATTTTGTATGCGATTAATCGTGATTAATCGTTTGACAGCCCTTATTATAGGCATACTGTGTGATTCAGGATAAGACAAAAACACGGTTTGGAAGATGGATTCATGATGTACTCACTCACTGTATAAGTTTCGTAAATTTTAATCCCAAAAAGTTACATCTTTAGCATTTAATAATATGAAGAACTTTTTTTTCACTATAAAGGACCTTTTGTGCAATGGAAAATTTACTAAATCTTAAAGACTCTTGATGGAACCACTGATACTAATAAATAACCTTTATTTTTAATAGGGCTGACCGATATATCGCATGCGATTGTCACGCGCATTTCGTCAGTAAAGCCGGTTCCCTGATTACCGCTAAATCGCCATCACCTGTTTTCAAATGGAGCGGCATTTAATAGACAGAGCCGTAGATCACTGACAAGCTACGCAATATCACGTTCATATCGCAGATGAATCGCCTTCGATAATGAACGCGATATTGCGCAGCTTGTCAATGATCTACGGCTCTGTCTATTAAATGCCGCTCCATTTGAAAACAGGTGATGATGATTTAGCAGTAATCAGGGAACCGGCTTTACTGACGAAATGCGCGTGACAATCACATGAGATATATCGGTCAGCCCTAATTTTTAAGAGTGTATCACACTTTTAGGGGTGAATAAGATACAAAGTTTTCCCTTTAAGAGTCACTGCCCCAGTGACTTACAGTGTGTTGTACCCCTAAAGTTACATTTTTTCTTTTTTCTGTGAGTTTTAGGCGTTCATCAAAATGGCTGATAGAAGTTTGTCCAACTGTGTGTGTGTGGGACTTCCAAATGCACAACCCAAGTGGACATATGGGAATTTAAGCCAATGTGAGGAAAGCTCATCTCTGCAGTCTGTTGCACACATTGATTTATTAGTGGTAGTGATGACATTTAACCAGGGTATGCTGTTGTCAACATGAAAGAGTGGAAGGACAAAGACCATAGAGGATACAGGTGGTAGAACAATTTGGGAATTCTTGTAACCTGCTAAAAAAAAACTTAATTTTTTTATTTTTTATTATTATTATTATTATTGATAATAATATTATTTTATTATTATTGAGTTCTCTGATATTATGGATAAATTATAAGGAATCATTGTTTGCTTTCCATCTCCTGCTAATTCCTGAAAAAAAATTTTTCTTAAATTGAATGTCTCATAGTAACAGCAGTCTTTCAAACCCATTCTCTTGCAGTTTTGTAATAATTGGACCAAGAACTAACACAGATGCAATGAAGATGCATAAAAATCTGAATCTGAGTTTTGTGTATACACTTTTAGAGACTCACTGTCATCTGTGTTGATAGTGGTGAACTCAGCTCAAGGCCCAAACAACTCCAATTCCACTCTCCTCCCCTCTCTCCAGCCCTCCATGGACAGACAATGGATCATTCACACTGGCCTGCCTTCATGCCACTTGATTGGCTTACGGTAAAAAAACATTCAGTCCTTGTGGGAACTTTCCAGCCGAGATGATAATCAGAAGGGGGAGGGAAGGGAGAGGGACAGATCCAGGATACAATAGGCAACAAAGACCTTATTTACATCTCATATCCCCTCCCCAAACAAATCAACAAAAACATGGGTCTAATGAGAGGGACAGAGCTGGTGTCATTACACTCGCTGCTGACGTTAACTGCTTTACTTTGGCATTGGTACACATGTGACGTATATGCACAAACATCAATGCGGGTCATGGTATAAAATGTTTTGACTTGTTTTCAGTGTTGTAATATAGTGAGTTTACTTGATGAGAAGGTGAATGTAATGTTAATTTTGAACTGACCAACCGCTGTAGGCCAGTTTCCCAAAATATGTTACAGTAAGATTATAAATTGTACAAGAATGTAAAATAATCTACATTGAGAGAGTAAAAACTCTGTTCAGGACCACCATGATTTCTCTTTTAATCATCAAACATACTGAGGCTTAATGGGTCAAACCGTCTTGGGAGCTATGATGTCAGTTAGCCCACATGGAACAAATTTCATCTGTTCTTTGATGAAAATGGTTAACACTTTGCAGAAAGATTCTGTAGGGTGAATTCAGGTTGATTGGGAAACTTTTTCCAAGTTATCTCAATGGCAAAAAGTGTCTCAATCACCCTGAATTCACCCTATATTAGCATTACTTGACACAACAGCTAGCTGAAATAGAAACTAAACAGCATTTCAAATATATGCCCCCTCAATCTTTAATTAAAAACTTTAACATGTCCAGCCCCTTACAACTATATTTCCTCACTGATATTGTGTACACCGACAGAATGGCAAGGGCAATATGATTGTCCAATGGCCAGACAAGTTTCAATCCCTCCCCTCTAAAATGTCACTCATCCATTTAGTTTGCTTCCAATAAATTCCTGACGGACAAAATCAAGTCCCGTCCTGCATTCCATCTCGTTCGATAAGCCGCTTCACACAGACACGTCACAATAAAGAAGATTTTTCCATTTCATAACAACTTTAATTTTCAAGCTGCTCTGTGTTCTGACAAACTGAAAATATCATTAATAAATAACAAAAAAAAAGTGTTACTTGTAAAACAACATATATGTGGGGTTTTGACCTACACATCCAAGAGAAGTGCAGATGTATAACAATTTGAAGATTACAAATTTTCAATGTTAAAAAAATGCACATGACTTGTTTTAAAGTGTGCTGTACTTAGTTTTGATGTAACAAATCTGTAGACAATTCTATTCTGTATAATGCCCATCTCCGTAAAACAATGAGCAGGAAAAAATATATATTTAACATGTTTAGGGCCTTCTAGATCTGTTATAAACCATATTGTGGGCAGCACACAACCAAACATCCAGAGACCACTGTTACAGAGTTGTAATGTGATAAAAAAAAAAAAAAAAAATTGCACAATGTAATCATTTGAAATTCTGATCAAGAAATCAGCTTTACCACTATGAAAACAGCACTCAGTTCTGTACTATTCATTTCACAGATGCTTTGTAACTATGACTGTACTGTTTAAATATTACCAGACCATTACTTTAGGGTCAAGTGCACTTTACAGGTTGTCTAAGTGAGGACATTAAAGGGCCATTTAATGCTTTTAGCGTACACACACACCCAGGTTTGTTTTTGTGAATTGTGGGGACATTCCATAGGCGTAATGGTTTTCATACTGTACAAACCCTATTTTCTATTGCCCTGCACCAACCCTACACCTAAACTTACCCCTTACAGAAAACTGTGCACATATTTACTGTCTCAAAAAAAGAAAAAAACTCATTCTGTATGATTTTATAAGCCTTTTGAAAAATGGGGACATGGGGTAATGTCCTCATAAGTCACCCTCTCCTTTTAATACCTATGTCATACCCATTATACAAATTTGTGTCCTGATGTGTCACAAACACACACACACACACCCACACACACACACACACACAGTTTATTATGATAGCCAAGATGGATGTTACATACTACACATTAGCGACACATTACAATCCTTGACTTTAAAAGAGGAAAATTCCACAGAGTATGCGTGCTCAGTTCAAAAGATGGTATTTATAAAATGCTTTAGAGAGGGTCTTCCCAATAAAAAAAGACACAGGAAATGGCTGCAACAGGTCATTCAGAAACATTTGCTTAAGTTATGAAAAAGAAAGCAGACAGTTAAACAAACATTGACCAGAGAAAGTAACAGAGAGACAGTTAACAGCTGTTTCCATTAAATCAGAATGAAAAGACCGGACTGGTGGAGCCAGGCCGTTTTGGCAACACACTAATATCATAGTGTGCAATCGCTGTGCCTTTGAGAGCTTCTTGACGAGGGAGGTCCTGATGAATATGTTTTTGGCAATGAAGCTTGAGTGTGTGTAATCATTTGTGACAGTGGTGGAGACGTGAAGACTGAGACTTCTGGAGTGCTGAGAAAGCCATGTATCTTCTTTCTAAAAAAAAAAACAAAAAACAAACCAGCATTCCTATTCTAAAGTTATGACTTATTATCACTGTGGGTAACAGTACAAAACAGTTTCAATAGGAAAAGGAAATGTTGTTGTTTTTATTTATTTTTGAATTTTTTTAACAAAACAATTACAACAGAACTGAAAACAAAGAGTAGCGCAGGCAAGCTTAAAACAAATGTAAGATACAGTATAAATTATGAAGGCGGAAGGTATGAAGGATAATAATCACACAGTTAATTATAAAGAAACTGCACAATAACAAGAGTAACACTTTGAAATGAACATGATTTTTTTTAAAGTAGAAAAACCAAAATAGTTTTGTTGTAAAATATACTCCAATAATCTTTGTCTGGTTTAAAACTTCGAAAAATCTTTTTTTTTTTTTTTACAGTGTTGTTTATATCTGTAAAAGTATTAAGTATGGAACTGGTTAAAGTTTAGAAGGACAGCGCTGTCTGTTCATGCCTCAGATTTCATCTGAGCCAGAGAAAATTTGGCTCGCTTCATTTCTGGTCTGCGTCCAACACTGACATGATTCAGACTGGATTTCAGCAGCATACGTGTAGGAAAAGTTCTAGAACTCAAATTAATTAGACAAATCTCAGGTTTTTCCACTGAAAGTTCTTTTTTAGTTTTTCCCTTGATCGCAAAGCCTGGGCTACTTTACAGCAAATAATGATAAACAGGTCTGACAGCTTGGCAAGAGGGAACAACCGACTCCTCAGAGAGATTCTGAATACATTTCACAGCAGTTCTCTCTATAAGAAAAGGAAATGCCAACATCTTGCAGTAATAGTCTCACCAGATTGAACAAAATCATCCTTTGTGAGGAGTGAAGCCTTGAACTCTGGAGTTGCTCGGAGTTCTCTGTGTGTGAACCAAAATGTACAGGGCTCATATTCTGTTTTCTCACTGTGTTGGGCAAGCAGTTTCGTTGTTTGTTGCGTTATAGTTTTGTGTGATGGATCTATTTAAAATATATCTTACTGAGTTTTATCACATTAGATGGCACTTTTCTCATTACCCTTTCAAAATAACATTGTGAATCTCACGGCATGTCATCAAGAGAAATGGATGTGCTATTACAGTTTTACAGTGGAATGTCTGAGAATTTGCATGAGACTGTTTGCTCCTTTCCTCCCAAATAGGCCATCTAATCTCTCTAATTGGGAAAAGGAGAAAATGTTGAAAGGTGGGGGTAGGGATAGGGGGCATTTTTGGCCAGCTGCCCGAGCTTTGTGGTTTGAGTGCAGCAGTGTGATAGGATCAATGTAACATGTATAACACAGTCCGCACTGTTCTCCAAAAACTGCTCCTTCTCTTTCTGCAGATCTGGGCCAGGTGATGATCATAATCCGTCATTTAGAATGTGTACACGAGCTAGGAAGTCAATGCTATTTGTTTCATGGAATTGAGATATATATACATATCAAATAGTTAATAAACATCTCAAAACCTGCTACTATCTGGATGTTGAACATGAACAAGTTGTATAATACTGTGGAAGATGGGGAAGTGTGAGAACAGAAGAAAGAAGGTTGTAATGTCATGAGCCAGGTTTGATTGTTTCTTTGTTTTGTTTTTTTCTCTTTCCCTGTTCATCTTTGCTGATTCGTTTCAGCTGTTCGTCATTTCTGCCGGTATTCGCGCTTTCACCTCCGCACCTGTTCTGTGTCTGTGATGATTGTTCATGTCTGTGTCAGGTAATTATCTCTCGGTTAGTGTGCCGTTCTATTGCAGTATCTCTCTGCTACCGTTATAACTCTACTTGTGTGTGTGTGTGTGTGTGTGTGTGTGTTATCAGTCTCTCAGTCCCAGTCCCAGAACCAGTTCCAGTACCTGAACTCATGGTCTGTCTGTCTGAGACCAGGCCTGTCTGCAGACTTTGAGCCTCCTGAGACTTTTCCAGATCGACCACCGAGCCTTTGTGAACTGGGGCTTCCTTTAGGGAACAAACTGTTGATATCTCTTCTGTTTTCCAGCTGCAGCGTACTGTGTGACGACGCCTGGCAGTCTGTTTATGATGAATATTGTTTGGGACTCTGAACAAATTCTGTTAATTGGCTCCTTTTGCCTTTGGGTCTTCTGCTGTCGCATAACATGTAACAGCTGCTATTTTGCCTGTTAATCAAACCAACCAGAAAGGATCAAAGGGTTGTTCATGCAATCCTGACCCTCACTGCAGACCATATGCAATGCTTAGGGCATGTAGACATCACTAAGGTGTTTTCTGTGATGACAAGTGTTTGTAATGGTAATTCTTAGCAAAATAAAACAACTTGGAGAGACATAAACCAATGTAAACTGAAACCATACAAAGTATAAGAACACAAAAACCTGTCTGTGATGTTCCTTTAGAATGTTTGGTTTGATGGATATTTAAAATAAACTTGACTTGATAATTTTCCCTGCATAATGTCAATTTGTGAGGAATGGAAGCAATGGATCAAGATTTTTCACTGAGAATCCAGAGGTTATTCTATTTTAAATAAAACAAAATAACATGTATAGGCTATATTTTATTAAATGGAATTAAATGATAAATGGTGTTTTGTGGTATAAACCTTATTCAAATATTTTCCTATAAAAGTTCTGTCACTTTTCTTCATGTTAACTACGGGGGAGCTCAGCTCCCCTTAAAGGGTTAGTTGAAATGAAAATTATGTCATTAATGACTCACCCTCATGTCGTTCCAAACCCGTAAGACCTTCGTTCATCTTCAGAACACAGTTTAAGATATTTTAGATTTAGTCCGAGAGCTTTTTGTCCCTCCATTGAAAATGTATGTACGGTATACTGTCCATGTCCAGAAAGGTAATAAAAACATCATCAAAGTAGTCCATGTGACATCAGAGGGTCCGTTAGAATTTGCTGAAGCATCGAAAATACATTTTGGTCCAAAAATAACAAAAACTACAACTTTATTCAGCATTGTCTTCTCTTCCGGGTCTGTTGTCGATCCGCGTTCACGACTCCGCAGTGACGCTGCTGACGTAAGATGCTGCTTACGTGTTATCTGGTGCGCCCGAGCTTCGTTTACAGTCTGAGGGAGACACACGCTGTAAACAAAACCTTCGCAAACATGTCTAAGGATTTCGACAAAGAGGAAGACTTGCAATTATTTTGCTCAGCCATATTTATTTGAACCCTAATACACGGACGAAGAACTAAGAGCGATGGAAGAAGCTCGTACACAGCTGCGACCGCTGTCACAAGCAGCGTCACTGCGGAGTCGTGAACGCGGATTGACAACAGACCCGGAAGAGAAGACAATGCTGAATAAAGTTGTAGTTTTTGTTATTTTTGGACCAAAATGTATTTTCGATGCTTCAAAAAATTCTAACTAACCCACTGATGTCACATGATATTTTTATTACCTTTCTTGACATGGACAGTATACAGGGACAGAAAGCTCTCGGACTAAATCTAAAATATCTTAAACTGTGTTCCGAAGATGAACGGAGGTCATTAATGACATAATTTTCATTTTTGGGTGAACTAACCCTTTAATAAGACATGGGCTCCCCTGAAAACGTGATTTGTGAAATTTTCGGGGGTCTCAAAAAATATTGACTGTGTTATTTTGACGTGCAATTTCAGTTTTGTGTAATGTGATCATCGTGGATTATTATGTGTAAAATTTCAAAAATATCATTCATTCATGCATGACGGCGATTTAAACCTAATTCACTTCAAGAAATATAACTATACATGCTATTCTTGTCATGACCATCAAGGTGTGGGGGCGCTGCGGTGCAAATTCCACTCATGTTTTGTACATGTTAAATCGAACAGCAAATGAAGCTGACCCCAGCCCTGTGTTAAGGTGAGCCATGTTCTTCGCAATTATGTGTTGTGGCTGGGTTGTTATTGGTCTGCGTGACTCTCGATGTATTAGACCTAATTTAACGGAGGAATTTTGGTATTCTTCTGTAGCCTGAGTAACTTTAACCGTTGTTTTTGTGAACTCAAACAGCCAGATGCTTTGTTTATAGACTATTTGTGGGTGACTGTTTGTTGTTTCACCCGCGCACGAACTGAAATGACCAAACATACGACGTGCCCCACCTTGTTCAAAACTGTTACTTTTCAGGAACACTGATAGATGTAAAAGGTGACCAGTAGCATTGGTTTATGACAAAAAATACAAATTATGAAATATAATATACAGCCTATTATATGAAATATAATATGTCTTTCATCCATCAAATATACAAAAGCAGCCATGTTGAGAGGTGAAATGTGTGGCGGATGAACAGTTGTCTGCAGTAAATATGTTCCTTCTTGCGAAAATTTGCAAAGGTTTCTATATGGGTAATTTTTGACCCATGTGTGTAAAATTGATGTAGAAATACAAAACCTGTGTTTGTTTATGAAAAAAAGAAAAAATAAACACAATGATTTGTTAAAATCAAAAAAGATATTTAAGGAATACCTGGAATAAATAAATGACAAAATACATTTCTTTCAAAGATTCAGCGAAGAAACACTCAGTCATGACTGAAATTACATAGAAAATGAATACGGGTCATTTTTGACCCATGTGTGTAAAATTGATGTAGAAACTGTGTTTATAAAGTAAGAAAGAAAAATAAACATAAATATCTTGTTTTTGATTTTCTACAAATAATTAAGTAATACCTGAAATAAATAAATGATAAAATAAATTTCTTTCAAATATTCAGCGAAGAAACACTCAGTCATGACTGAAATTACATAGGAAATGAATACGGGTCATTTTTGACCCATGTGTGTAAAATTGATGTAGACAGACAAAAACTGTTTGTTTATAAAGTAAGAAAGAAAAAATGAACATAATGATTTTTGTCAATCAAAAACAAGATATTTAAGGAATACCTGGAATAAATTAATGATAAAATACATTTCTTTCAAAGATTCAGCAAAGAAACACTCAACCATGATTGAAATTACATAGGAAATGAATATGGGTCATTTTTGACCCACGTTGCGCATTAGAAGGGGTTTTCATAGCTTGTGCATCAAAGGGTTAAAAAACTTCTTAGGACATGCTGAGGTCTGTCGAGCAAAATAAGTGGCTACAAGTTAAAATAATAATTACCTACAATTAGAACTGAGAGCTTTTTGGGTGCTGACTGTTGGGCAGAGACATAGGATATGCAATGCACTTTGACAGCCAAAATATTCTAGCTGTAGGCGGGAACTGATGCTTTATCAAGTCAAATTAAGGCCCGCACCCTCTCCACATTCTCGACCTTCATCAAGTTCTGACCTCCACCCTCGAATGACGTCAGAAATCACAACAACTGATCGGACCAATAGTGTGCTGCATGCATACTTTGGGGGTCTGGGTAGCTGAACAGATACACCAAGACGTCCCGAAGAGGAGTCAGAGTGAGTTGTACTTTTTCCAGCTTTGTTATTTGAACAATATGCAGAGTGAGATCGCTTTTGGGGATGTTTTGATGTAATTGTTAAAGCGTAGATTTATTGGTGGATTACTGCAATCAAGAGCAGCGAGAAAAAGAGTCGACGCGCATCAAGATGTTGCTGCACGTTTTGCTTTCGCGGCAGTGAGCAAATGGGATTCATTCCAACCATTTGGAGTTTTGTCCTTGGATTCTTTTCAATGCATGTTTCTGTGCATAGTGAAGGAACAAATATGAGCACACTTAGGCTAACTAAAGTGGTCGATAAAACGCGGCTAGACGACGGCGGGTATGGGACAAGAGGAGTTGTTTGTTTCAGTCTCTGGTAAGAACAGAGAAACATTATGGATTATGGACCAACAAATGGAAACATTTGACCCAATAAGTTAACTTTTAAGCTGTTGCATGTGGGCACATCAAGGAATGGCACGCTCTGGCAACCCTGCAGTCACTCTACGGCTGCAGATATTGATATTGTCCATCGGCTGTGCGTTGATATATTTATCCACCGCATCACCGGCACACAACCAGCGTTTGATATGCTGGCAGGCCATCATGAAGTGCCAAGGAGAACCGGAGTGTCACTACGCGTATACTCAGTATCTACACGCTTGCGGTCCGGTAATAAACGGCAATAGGAAGAAATGTCCTAGCCACTGCATTTCTTCCATCATTCAGCTTAACCTGACTGTGAACGGCCCGGCACTGGAGGACTGCGAGTGCGCCTCGGACACTTTATGTAAGATGACCAAGCGAGCTATCGAACCCTGTATGCCCAGAACCAGCCACATGGGCTGCACCGAAGCTCGTAAGCAGTGCGAGAACGATCTCGAGTGCAGCACCGCCATGCGGGACTATCTGTACCACTGCAGGAAACTGTTCGGAGGAGAGCGCTGTTCGGACGACTGCCGGCGGGTCATCACGAACATGCGCTCCATTCCAAAAGCCCAGCTTCTGGACACTTGCGTGTGCGACGGCACAGAGAGGACCATATGCGAATATGTCAAAGTCAGCATGAAAAACTTATGCTTTAACGACAGATATGTCGGTAGTGGCTTTTCAGATACCGAGGACGACTTGGAGGAAGACTACGAGACGGATTATGAGGAAGAAGAGAACGATGCCCGGGATTTAAGAGCACAAAAGTGTTCGATTGTGATGTCCACCATTTTCACATTTCTCGCTTTTGTTATATTAAGATAGGCTAAATCATGTTTTCAGAGTTCAGTGGTTAGCTGCATATTTGGCCTGGTGGAAATAATGAGACCCCCCTAAATTAGAACTTGAATCTTCGTGGAAATCCAAGGGGGTTCCTCTCGGTTAAAACGTTACACGTTATCACTTTATTGTTAGTTTACACACAAAAATATGACAAGACCAGCTGTGTTTTGTTTCAGATGTGTTTAAAATATATTTTGTGAGACATTTGCATTGCACAAGACGAATCTCCATATAGAAAACTGTTACTGACAGAAAAGTAGCTCTCATGAAAGTGTTCGAATCATTCGCACTTTGTATTTATATTTGCATTTCCTTAGGTGCTTATATTGTACAGGTACACGAGAGATAGACCAATGGTTAAAAGGAAGAAAATGGCGGAAGAAGAAAATCAGAATTGTTTTTTTTTTTTTTTTTTTCAAAACCTAGTTGAGCTGCCAAAATCTGCACACCATGAAAAGGAGTCAGTTGTTTTTGATGTCAGGAAAATATATTGGAAATATATTATATCCACTATATTAAGTTATTATGAACTATTGTGGAAACTTCTATTCAAAGAGATAAAGAAAAAAAAAAAAAAAGCCTACTGGATGTTTATTTTTGTATGAAAGATTGGTTAGTGTAAATTGTATATGAACTACATAATTATTGTAAATGTGTATGTTTGTGTATCATATAATTGTGTGAATAATGTTGATAAACCATTCCATGTAATACTGTTTATAATGTTCATAAAGATTGGCTCCAGATTATTACAAAACTATTTTACCTTTTTGTGTCTGGTTATTTCACTATATAAACAAGTGCTGTGCATTTTTGTGAAAACAGCTTAAATTTCTTTAACATAATTGCACATGATTTAACTTGGGAAATGTTATTAGACTATATCCATCTGCAACTAGATTGTAATGACTTTATCAGTTGAGCAACTCTCTTCTGTCAGTCTTCATGCCCATCATGCAGATCTAGTGTCAACTAAGTATGTTACTTTCTACTGTACACTGGAGAGCAGATGAAATTTTAACTTAAATTTGGAATATATACTAATACACTATAAAATAAGCATTAAATATCACAAGTCTTGAATTAATATTAAGTAATTAATTTATTCCGTAATGTTCTTGGGCTGTCATCAAAAAAACTTCAAGTTCCACCTGACACCCACTGTAGTTTATAGGCCAACCAAAGTAAGCTGCTAGTCAAACATTTTGGCTCTGTTCCTGCACTTGACCTTGTAAACATAAATGTTTACAGAGGGAGTTAGTCTAAGTTCCCAGAGACTCTCAACATCTAAAGAAACAAATGAGGTTGTCTTTAAATGGGATCAGAGTTGAGCATGAGCCAAGTAAGGCCTCAACTGGCTTATTTGTTCAAAGCTTGAGTGTTTATTTAAAGTCTTCACTCAGGCTGACAAGGGAAAAAGTGGTGTTCGCGTGAATGAAGCCTCAAGTAGCCATCACAAACACACTCAGTCTGCTACTGTGTGTGTGTGTGTGTGTGTGTGTATGTTTAAGTGGGCTTGTCATTGTTTAAAAGAGTTTGCTTCTCAGTGTGAGTAGCACTTGGGTAGTACAAATGTTCTCTTGGATTCCATATGCCTCTTTGTTCTGTGAAGTTTAATATAACAATAAGGCTTGATACCTAGTTAGCATTCCAAATACAAAAGAGCAGAAAGGTATTATCCCATAAAATAAAATAGAATTTGCCCTTCCCCCAACACCTTAAAAATATCAGACTCTCACTGAAATGAATCATTGGGAAAATAGTGAATTTTAATGCTTATGTTACAAGACTTCTTGAGATCCAAGATGGTAGCTGTGATGGTTCGTTTCGAGGCAGATGCGGGACAAGGATCCTCAGTCTTAATGAATGAAGGAGAAGTCGAGTGGCACTTCTGTCATGCTAATACTAAACACACAATAGAGGCAGCACACAATGATCTGGCACTTCATTCTGTCTTCTAGCTGACACCTCTAGAAAGAGCAGACTGAACATTCTTGAGAGAGCAGAAGAAGGAGATGCAATGTAAATTATGTTAGTCTGGTTCAAATGAAGAAGTGGAGGAGGTCACTTTTCAAAAACTATAGTTGTGTCCCAAATGAGACACTGTACACTTATACACTATACTTGTGCATGTACTTAACATTAGTGTGTGAATTTTATACTGTTATTTTGTCATTCAACATTGGAGTCCAATAGCCCCTCCTGCTCCGCTACGTAATTAAAGCTATGAAAGTTGAATACATGAAGCGTCAAACATTCCACTCTTTTTTTTTTTTTTTTCAGTTAATTAAGAGCATCAACCAGGTATTTAAAGTGCAATTTTTCTATATGTAATTTTCAGTGCACAAGTACGCTAATTGGAACACACATTATATTATTTTATATTTTTCTACCTTTTATTTGTATTTATAAATGTTAGCAATTAATTGTTCTTAAAAAAAAGAGGTAAAAATATAATATTTTGGGGAGAGTAAATATTTTGCATAAATAAGCTGTATTTTTCTAAGAAATTTAATATTTTTGTTTTGTCAGAAAATTTTGGATTTCATTTTTTTTTTTTTTTTTTTTCATATTTTAATCAACAATGGCGTATGTATACGAAATATGTAATACTTTTAAATATTTTAGGTGTAACATTTAATTTCCCCTTTTAGTATTGTTTTTTTTTTAGATATTTGGCAATTCTTTTCTTCAGGTTTCATGTTGAGAAAGTATTTCCAAAGACTGCATACTGACTACTAACTGAACTTTTGTGCTTGTTTTCTGTCAGTTAGAAGTAACAAGATGAGGTAAACTGACTATTCATCCTCGTCAGGTGAAGGGCCCCACTGGGACTTAGTAAAAGGGGAGCCATTTCTCAGATCAGACATGCTGTGTTGAACCTGTCACATTCAGTTTTTCTTGAGAACAGGCCCCTTTAAAACTGACAACACTGCTGTTAATCCAGTTCTGTCCACTGATTTGAGTGTAAGAGAAGTGAAAGAAAACGTTACCTATTTCTTTCAAATTCTTAAAAGATCTTGTGTCAGCATGCTGTATAGCTGGAGTTTGCTTTGAGATTCAGCATGTGATAAAACTTCACAACCCTCCTTTCGACAGAAAACAGTTAATCTACATCATGGTTTTACGTAAGCAATGAAACAAGGAGCAGTTTCTCTTTGTGGAAGTTTTTTCCATAGCACATTTTATCTGTTGACCGGGACATATGCCAAACATGAAAACAGTTTGAGTGGGGAATGCGGGAGAGGGGTGAGGTTCAGTTGTCAGTGGATGGGAAGAGGGGGTTGGTTTTTAAGGGGTTTTTAAAAGAAGGAATTTGGGGGAAGGGCAGGCAGTGAAGGACCTTTTCTGAATGACCCTTCATGGACAAACAGAGGACCCCTCCACACCATCAGCATACTTTAGTGTGCAATAGTGAGCTGGACTGCATGAGTGCATATGACTTGATTGTGCTTCTATGTCCATTTTTTCTTCCACCAAGGGGATGAAGAAAAAGAGGGGAGCAGTGAAAAGAGTGAGAGAAGAGAAACAAAACTGTGCTGACATGGGGCATAACTTAATTTCCACGGTGCTGAGACAGATGGGAAAGGTAATGTGGCGTGACGGCTCTTAGAAACTTCAATGGATGCCATGACCTCAGGGAAGTCAGAATCTGACTGCACTGGGTCATTTGATTTTTTTTTTTTTCCTCTTTGGGAGTGGAGAAGGAGGTGCACCTTTTAGCTCATTGCTTTGATATTTTCCTTTTCTCTAAGAAAAGAAAAACTGCTCAATATTATTCATTATATTAGAATACTAAAAAAAATGAGTCAAGTTATTTTACTATTGAACAATTCACCATATTTTGATGAACAATTGTGAATGTACATTTAATTGCTTTTTTCTCTCTCTAACTGCCCCTGTGTGCACTCCAATTTCCCCCCCCCTTCTTTTCTAGATGGGGTCTCAGCCCAAAGCCATTGCTGCCACAAGTTGACTCTTGAAGGGTATTGAAGCTGAAAGGAGCTTCTCAGAGGCTCAATAGGGAGTTAAGAGAGCTACTCTATTAACCTGACCTCTAGAGGCCCAAGAAGAGTGGAAAGTGAGCCATCTACCTCAACATCACATCTATTCCTCATACATTCATGCCTTCTTTGTGTAGTCCAAACACTAGTTCTCGTGTTTTTGATCTATTTTTGTTTCTGATCCAGCCTGATTATACTGACATTAAACTAAAATACAATGTAGGCAAATCACAAATAAAAGAGAAAAAAGGAAATGAGGATGGTAATTAATAAAAAAAAAAAGTGTATATGTAAGTGGATTCTAGTGAAATCAGATTAAAGGATTAGTTCACTTTTAAATAAACTTTTCCTGATAATTTACTCACCCCCATGTCATCCAAGATGTCCATGTCTTTCTTTCTTCAGTCGAAAAGAAATGAAGGTTTTTGATGAAAATTTTTTTTCCATATAGTGGACTTCAATGGACACCAAACAGTTGAAGGTCAAAATTAGTTTCATTGCAGCTTCAAAGCATTATACAGACGAGAAATAAGGGTCTTATCTAGAGAAACCATCACTCATTTTCTAAATTTTTTTTTTTTAAATTTTATACATTTTAACCATACATGCTCATCGTGAACTAGCTCTCTTCTTCTTCTTCTCTATTTGAATTCCAGCAGTGTAGACACTGCTAAATGTATTACTGCCCTCCTCAGGTAAATTGTCTGCCCTCCTCAACTAAATTGTCATATACAATATGCTAGTTCAGGGGTAGGCAAGTTCAGTCCTAGAGAGCCGCTGTCCTGCTGAGTTTAGCTCCAACCTTAATCAAACACACCTGAACAAGCTAATCAAGCTCTTCAGGATTACTAAGGCTATAGGCAGCTGAAGGTTTTTTTTCAGGGTTGGAGCTAAACTCTGCAGGACAGCGGCTCTCTAGGACCAAACTCTGTGCTAGTTCAATAGTATATAACAATTAGTTCAAACTTTGACCTGTGGAGGGCAGTAATACGCTTAGCAATGTCTACACTGTCGGAATTCAAATAGAGAAGAAGAGAGCTAGTTCAAGATGAGCATTTATGGTAAAAATGTATACAATTGTAATTTATTTATTTTTTTTAGAAGATGAGTGATGGTTTCTCTAGATAAGACCCTTATTTCTCGTCTGAGATTGTGTATAACGCTTTGAAGCTGCAATGAAACTGTAATTTTGACCTTCAACTATTTGGTGTCCATTGAAGTCCAGTATATGGAAAAAAATCCTGGAATGTTTTCATCAAAAACTTTAATTTCTTTTTGACTGAAGAAAGAAGGACATGGAGATCTTGGATGACATAGGGGTGAGTAAATTATCAGGAAAATTTTATTTAAAAGTGAACTAATCCTTTAATGTCTGGTTGGTCACATTCTACACAATGTAAACAAGGTGAGCAAGGGTGTATGAGTCGTGTTCATAGAAATGTACCCTGGGTTAATTCCTCTTTGTGTGAGTGAATCTTGTGGCTTTACTGATATACAGCATATTTAAACTAGTTTTTCCGTCTAAAAGTGATTTCACTCATATCACCTAAATGTTATGAGTAGCCTATGATATGTGGGAGAGAGAGAGAGAGAAAAAACAATGGTTTATATTTTTCTAAATCCAAATGGTATTTTTGAACTATACCTTGGTAAATTACTATAGTAGCCTATATTTTAAAGTACTATGGGATCAGTTTGTAATACCATCACTGTACCGCTGTGATAGGACAAAGTCGGGTAACGTTAATATGGGAAAAGCTTGCTGTTAATGTAGCCAATGCTAACTATTTGGGGCGTACTGCCTATTTTCTACCACAAGATGGCGGTGTTGTCAAAATGCGTGTTACAATAACAAAAACGCTCTTTATGAGAGTAATATTTGAAAGTACATGTAATTTAACCTGTTTATTTCTTATTTTGTACACAGCACTTTTAATTATCCATGATTATTTATGACTCCGTGACTCTTCTTAGCAGTAGTCTTCACTGGTTGTATCTCCTTTGCAGATTCCGTTTGGTACACCTCGAGTATTGCAGGTACGCGTCCGTCTGCGACGCCGTCCGGAGCAGGGGGACCAGGGAGTCCAGCAGCCCCAGTTCCCCAGCTGTTCAAAAGACTTACCTAGAAATGCGTGAACAGAGACAGACGGAACGCTCAACCCAAAGCTATAGAAATGAGAGGTATGGAAGTTTTACAGGCACAGAAACACACACCTTTCATCATTTCCATGTCAACGATCTGACACGCGACACCTTCAGTCCCTGGTGAGCACATGCATTTACACTCCCCGTCTATCTGGATCACAGTGCCACCGTTCTGGCACGGCTGGCACTTGCACACGCTGTACTCGGCCACATAGTCATCGAGGGCTCTTCTGAGATTGTCCCGCCTCGGCTGAGCATCAGGAAAGTCCAAAGGTATCGCATTGTAGATGGGTTCAGGCTGCCAGCGTAATGAAAACAAACTGTGTTCCATTACAGCAGTTACCACACATTCACTGGCATGTAAAGTGAAGGTGTCTTACATCACTGTGAATGAGAGCAGGTAGAGCAGAGACGGTCTTTGCCCATTCCACATATTGAGTATAGTCTAGAATGCCATCTTTAGTGAGCTGAGACTTCATGGCTACTGCTGTGGCTGGACTGCCTCCTCTCACTGCGATCAGCACCTTATCAATAACCCCCCTTGTGCTCTTGTCATCTGGTGAACAATGTTTTTGTCAGAAGGCATGTGTCTGTTGAATTTGAAGGAATAGTTCACCATATGTCTTTTCTTTCATGTGACACAAATAAGATATTTTGAAGAACAGAGTTTTTCTCTCTCTCAAAATATCTTCTTTTTTGTGTTCATTTTGAGTGAACTATCCCTTTAATATCTTACTATTAAAAAAATTGTATACACATACACACCTGTGGGTTTGTCTGTTATAGTATCACACTTGCCCACTGGTTTAACGTGTCCTTCTCCGTTTGATAATTTGGAAAACTGTATATTGCCTCTAAGTCCAACCTCGACACAGTCCTTGACCGTGGATTCAGTGACCTCTGCAACAGTTAGATAAATTTGAACCATTAAATAAAGTCGTAATAATCCTTTAGTGAGGTTTTCAGCCTGAAAAAGTATCCTTCCCATTAATGCTTTTACATTGAGTATCATTTAAATGTCACAGTATCTTTGAATCATGTATATCTTTTGGAATTGCTATAACATTTTGTGACGTTGCCCCAAGTTATCCAGGACTTACAAAAGAAACTTGAAATGTGGTATCAAACTTACTTTTTAGTTTGAGGATATCCTCATTCATTATGTAAATAAGCTCATATTCTCCACCGGACTTTCCGTTCTTGGTGAAGTGTGTTCCATAGTCCTCCAAGAAAGCAAAATACTGTCCCTTCTCATATGTAAGTGGGAGGGCATCCACATCATCCAAGAATGTTGAGGATACCTCCAGCCCTCGCTGCCTCATCCTGTAGGTGGCCAGCTCCACTCTGCCTTTCACTCTCATGAAGGTCTTTCTCTGAAAGAGAACACGTGCTAGTAGTAGAAGCAACACAGACGTTGCAGATTTGAGAAAGGTAGTCTTTATTATTTCTTTTAATACCCTACATAAACAAACAGCATCTATTTATTGTGAATATTTCTTTCTCTTTCTTCAGTATTTGAATTTCAGTCTGTTCCATGCACATGGTGGTTTATGGGCCTGAAGATGTGAATTACAATAAATAAAGTGCAAACAGGTAAGAAATAGTTGCCCAAGAAAGCAATAAAACAAATACCCCTGAATCTCACTCACCTTGGTTGTCGTGATTTCTGACAGCTGTTTGATGATATTGGTTTTTTCAGTCTTAGTGTCAATTCCTGCTGATGCACTAATACCTAGGTCATGACCAGAATTTTGGACCCCACTAGAATCTTCGGCTTCGCCGGCCACATCAGGACCTTTGGCTTCACCGTTCTCACTGGGACTAGCAGCTTCACCACCCTCACTGGGGCTGGCAAAATCTGAAGCACTGCCAGCATCTCCAGCACTGCCAGCATCACTACTTGCACCAGCACTGGAGGGCTCAGTAGGTGAAAACTTAAAGCTTAAGCCTACTTCATAAGTGTTGGTGGATTCAGTAGTTATCTCTTTTATTAAAGAGTGAATGTCCTCATACATCTCCTTGGAGCTGCTCTCTTCCACTTTTGTCTGAAGATAAAGAGGCATGGGTGAAGACTATAAATAGTGTTTTTAGGATGTTTGTCTTTGTCAGAATTTAAGTGCTTTTTCTTGCCGGTTTGTTCTCGCAGTCATTTTTAGAAGATTTTCAGTTTGTTTCTTTTTTCAGTTTGTAAAACAAAAGTTGACATCAGTAAACTGAGAGACCCACCTCATAGTTGAGAACCCCAATGTTCCAGGGTAGTCTGTTATAATCCAATGTAGTTGGATCTCTGATTCGGTTACATTGGCCATTATACAATCTGTTATTAAAGGGATTAATTCGAGGTCCAGATCCCAGAATATTTATTCTGTTGAGACAAGAATTAGACTTCTTTAGAATATGTACAGAAGTTGATAGGGTTGACATTAGTTAATGCAAAACCCAAAACATGAAATAGCACAATGTACGTTAACAGCATACATTAATCTTGGTATTGATCATTACATACTGTAAACTACTGCTTAAAAGTTTGGGGTTGGTCTCTTATGAAAAATACAGTAAAAATATTAATATTGTAAAATATAATTACAATTTAAAATAATTGTTTCCTATTTTAAAATAAATTTTCAATCATGACAACTCTCAAAATAGTTTTAGCATGGTAATGGATATGACAATGTTAATGAATTTGGTCTTGGTGGACTAGATCTGCTACGCTGCTGCAGAATGGACTTTCTACTGCTAATAGACACTCTGACACTCTGCTGTGATCATGCATGTGTTGCTGCTACATTAATAGGATGTACATAAAGGTGCATTTATGCCATGTAGTAATTCCTGTAATTACAAGATTTCAACTTGTAAAAAGCATTTACGCCCTCGTAGAGCTTGTAATTTCAATTTGTTAGCTCCTATGTACCTCGTGACTGCTGTACCACCTGACCACTAGGGGTGTAACGATACGCTCAAGTCACGATACGATACGTATCTCGATACGGAGTTCACGATACGATACGTATCACGATATTTTGAACAAAATGAAACTGAAATTCAAACAAGATTTATTAAAAAAACATTAACAAATTTCAATAATTTCCCTTGTTGTACATACAAGATCACATTTCAACAAAATAAATAAATATAAAATTTTAATAAAAACCTTCTGTATTCAAATTAACAGTTGAATAGGGCTATCTGTCACTGAAACATTTTTTTTTAATTTAACATGAACTTAGAATTATGAATAGGGGCCGTTCACATATCCCGTCTAAAAACGCGTGGAAGGCGCGGCCGCACCGCTTCTCCTTCTTTCCAAAGCGCTTGCGCTCCCGTGGCGTCGGTCGTTGCTATGCAACCATGAACCGAGCTCTCCAAGAGGATCAGGATGTTTCTTCAAAGGATAAATGATTTCTAGCCCTTGCATTAGTTTTACTACGAGATATATTGATGGAGATAAGATATAAAAACCACCATGTACAGCTATGATCAGCTGTTCGGCTGAGCTTTTGATGTTTTGTTACGGAAAGGCCATAACTGATCGGTTGATTCTTGTCACACGACCTGCTGTGCGCTTGCGGCATTTGAGAATTGCATGCGCGTTGATCCCATTATGAGCGCGCCTGCCGCGCGGCTACATTTGAAAATAATAACTGACTTGCACGCCGAAAAGACGCAATATGTGAATGGCCCCACAGAACTTCTTAAAGCAAAGCATCGCAAGCGTCTTTTGCTTTTCTGTGAGCACAGCTGTTGCTGTGCACTGCGGTGAAAGAAAGCCACGATTTTTCTCACGCGACCATGCAAGAGACTGACATGAGAAACGTTTAAACCTGCTTGCAAGATTCAATGTGTGCCCGAAACACTTACTGAACTAGAGAGCTGATTGAGACACACCATCTACGATAAATCGTTACACCCCTAATACTTATAGTAATTTAAAAATGTGGTAGCATTGGATCTGGACAGGAAGGATAACTCTGCGAGTTGGAAGGGGTGTGTCGCGATTCTGCCTTCTCACATCGCGATACAGGTTCGTGGACCTGCGTATCGCGATTTCGGTTTCATATCGCATATCGTTACAGCCCTACTGACCACTGCAGACAGATTTATGTGTTGAACAGCTCAGGGTAGAACATCACATGTTATCATCTCGAAATTACGTTAATTGTGACGTGGCTTGAATGCAGCATAATTCCTGTAGCACAGAGGTCTTCAACCCTGCTCGGGACCCATTGTCCTGCAGAGATTAGCTCCAAAGGTAATCCAACACACCTGAAGCAGGAAATTGAGCTCTTCACATGCAGGTGTGTTGAAGCAGGTTGGAAGTAAACTTTGCAGGACAGTGGGTGCCCAGGAGTAGAGTTAAACACCTCTGCCATAGATCTAGACAGGTGGAGCTGGGGGAGGTGGAGGGTTTCAGAGGAACTCTGACAGCGTGCTACAGGACTACCCTACAGCAAACACTGAACCAGACATACATTTTAAGCAAGCAAACTCATTGGGTGCCGGATCAGCAGAGGCCAAACAGTTTGTGCCATGCAGTAGTGATATGATTGCTTGCAGATATAAAGGATTAGGTCACTTTAAAATGAAAATTACTTCATGATTTACTCACTTTCAAACCGTTCTAGGTGTATATGACTTTTTTCTTTCAGACGAATACAATCAGAGTTATATTAATAATCACCCTGATGCTCATCCATCCTTCCATCCATCCATCCATCCATCATAAACATACTTCACACGGCTCCGGCGGTTTATTAAAGGCCTTCTGAAGTGAATAAATGCGTTTGTGTAAGAAAAATATCCATATTTAACATGTTATAAAGTAAAATAACTAGCTTCCGCCAGATCGCCTTCCGATTTCAACTACGAAAAACTGACGTCGCGTCAGTTACGCTTGTTTCGCAAGTTGAATACGGAAGGCAGAAGCAAGTTATTTTACTTTATAACATGTTAAATATGGATATTTTTCTTACACAAATGCATCACTTCAATTCAGAAGGCCTTTATTAACCCCCAGTGGGAGTACGTTCATGATGGATGGATGCACTTTTTTGAGCTTCTAACAGGTGGTTTCCGTGTACTGCCATTATAAAGCTTGGGAGCATCAGGGTGATTATTAATATAATTGTATTCCTCTGAAAGAAGAAAGTCATATACACCTAGGATGGCTTGAGGGTGAGGAAATTCATGGGGTAATTTTTAATTTAAAATGAACTAATCCTTTAATGTAAAGGACCTGTCAGCCTGCACCCTATGACTAATACATACATATACATATTCCTGTGATGATAAAGCAGAATTTTAAGCAGACTTCAGGGTAACATGATCCTCCAGAAATGATTCTAATATGCCGATTTGGTGCTCAAGAAACATTTTGTATTATTATCATTTTTTCAGGATACTTTGATGAAGTACAACATTTTAGCCCGGTTTCACAGAGAGGGCTTAGCCTAAGCCAGGATTAGGCCTTAGTTCATTTAGGATATTTAAGTAACTTCAATAAACATACAGTAGAAATAAACATAACTGCTGTGCATCTTGAGACAAAACAATGGCACTGACATATTTTAAGATCTGTCAGTACAAGTTGCTTTCAGTTAAAACAGCTCAAACATCTAAGACTAGCTTAAGCCTTGTCTGTGAAACCGAAATAAATGTCTTTACTGTCATTTTTGATCAATTTAATGCATTCTTGCTTAACATTTGTATAAGTTAAAAAAGTCTCTGACCCGTATCCAGCTTGGGTGGCTATGTCAGACTCAAATACAGCTGTCTTGCCGCAAGGTGACCTGATGACGTCACAGTCGTCTTCATCAGACGTATCTGACTCTCCACAGTCATGATCCCCATTACACTTTAGGTGTTTGTTTATGCATATTCCTGAGGGTAGAGTAATATACTTTATGATGAATATTGCTTGGCAATTTACCCTACAACTAAACACCTACCAACCTTATTTGCACAGACAAAAAATACTGACCTGAAGCGCACTGCCATTGAGAGCTTTTGCAGACGGGCGGAGGATCCATCTGGCATTTGGTAGAAGGTTTGCAGGATCTCCGCTCTCCAATTGGGTATATGCACCTAGAGCCTTTAAACTGCCCAAAGACCTCAATCCCTCTAGAGCGATGCTGTGTTACACAAGCACAGGTGAAGGCTACACATTTTTTCAAATATTATTAAATCAGAATAATTTCAGATGATAAAAGATGACAATACATCATACATAAAGAAAGTGACAGAGAAGGAGAGATATTCCAGTACCGTGGTATTAGTGCACGGGTCACAGGATGTCCACTCGGACCAGGCGCTCATTTTGCAGTCGATTGATGCAGGGTCATTAATTTGCCGCACATCCCGTCTCAACCCTTGCCTTTGAGAAAGACAAATAATGATCAGCTTTATTATAGTAACTTACAATTCCAACTCCATTCTAGCACATAACTTTGGTTTAACATTTTTCCACATCTAACAGTGTAGCATACATTCCAATTTTTATGAAATTATGCATACTCACATGTGGTCAGTTATGCTCTTTCCGTTAGCCTGATAAAAAATGCATATTGTTACACATAAAGCAGCTAATGCCTTCATGGTGAAGCTTTGGACAGTCCTTTGAATGTATGTTGAAACGTGCACACTTGTATTTAAGCATTGATTCAGTGTTAATAATTAACATGAAACTTTTTAGAGTTGACCAGAGATTTGGGAATGTGTCTCCAAAAGTTTGTGTGTATCGCTGTGTTTTCCCAGATGTGTTAAATCATGATATGACGCCACAGCATTTACTGTAACTGTTTAATGTTCAACTATCCGACTAATGTATTTCAAGCTGTTTTTGCCTGGTTTTACCTGAATTTTTGTACATATCACAGAATCTATATGTTCTTATGGAATATTTCTTGTTTTATAATGCTTTTAGCATTCTCTATAGTATACTCAAGTCAAGTATTTTTATATAGTAGTTTTACAGATGAGGAGCTGGCAAATACATTTCCAAATAAAATACTTTAATGATACCGAGTCCTGGGGATTACATTCTGTTTAAATTATTAATTTGATATATTTTATATTGTATGTATTAATTAATTAATTAATTTTTGAAAAAATACAACAAATTCTTTAAAACGTAAAACAAATAAATAAGTGATTCCTATGTTTTCTCACTTTAGTTTAGACTAAGTCCATGCACAAAACAGTCTTATTTCTGTCCTTGATTTCACAAACATGATGAAATCTCAAACAAATACTATTGACATATCAGAAGTCCAAATGTTTTTACTCATTACAGGTTTCAGAATGGGTCTGTTTGTTTGGTGGATGTGTGTGTGTGTGTGTGTGTGTGAATTATTTGATGGTGCACAGGGTGTAATAAACAGATGTGTAATTATAAGTGTAGATTCTTATTTTCAAAGTGACCTATCAGCAACATGCACTTCATCTGTGCCAAGTCAGCTGCCTTCTCCACTCATCAAATTCAACCATGTCACAAAACAATACAGCTCTGATTTTGTCTTTGTGCAGGGTCAGAGGAACATTGGCCAGTCAAAGTGAACATAGATCCTGTCCTGTACACCACAACTATGTGCTGAGAACACCATTTTTTAATGTTTCAGACACTTCCCCTCGGCTCACTCAGGAAGGTGGAGGGGACATGAACTGCGCTCATCCCCCTTTTCCTGTTTTTGGGGCACTATTACTGGGAGAGTTGTACTATAGATTAGTCCAACAGCATTACAAAAACTTCAGACTTTACTCAGTTCTTCTGCACATCAGGGGGAGGGGGGGTTATTGGTAAAAGGCTGTGTTTGACACCTTAAAAACTACAAAACATCTAGATCTATAGAGACTATAATACTTTGTCAGATAATCTAAAATTAAAATATATTCTTTTTTCAAAATTATTATTCAATCCTGAGCTAAAAAGCAATCTATAAACAAATATATATATATTTATTATAATTATTTTAAATGATCAGAATTATCATTTTAGATTAAGACTCTTCATATGCAAATAGCTTGTAGGAAAGCATGGCACTTAGTTCATTTCTGAGGCAAACTTTACACTCAGATATCAGAATTTAGTAAATGGATTTTTGGAAATTTCTCAGTTCTTAGCTCCACACAATGCAAAAACTAAAATCTGTATAGGTAAAAAAGCAGCCTTCTGTTCGTGCATGAAGGAAGCTGAGTACAACTCTTGAAACTGATATTGCCGGCCAAATAAATTTTAAAGATATTATAAAATAATAATAAAAAATAAATTTCTTAATATTGTTAATTCATCTTTATCACTAGGATACGTACCAAAAACGTTTAAGCTGGCTGTTAGTAAACCTCTTATTAAAAAACCCACAACTTGATCCTAGAGAATTAGTCAATTACATGCCGATTTCAAATCTCACTTTTCTGTCAAAAATACTAGAAAAGGCAGTTTCATCACACCTATGTTCCTTTTTTAGAAAGAAATATATGGAAGTAAAATAATGCCAAATGTTTTTGAAATAAAAAGCTTGTTGAATTGCACTATTTGAAAAAAATATGCATTACATTAGCTGTACTTGCATTTAGATGCACTGTATTTTTAAGGCTTGCATTTTTATGGGCTGAAATTCAACATGGTCGTATATTTAGGCTGTGAATATTTCAATTAAAAATATTTCACACACATTTTCATTATTAAAAATTCAATAATTCATATTCACCTTTTAGATTTCACTTCCAAAATATTCATTCTGTTTAAAAATACAACCTATAAAATTCAACTAGCAATTTTCAGTCCATTTTATTTCGCTTTACAAATTCGCTTCCACAAATTCAGTGGCTCAAATTCGGCAGAAAATTCAACATTTCACATCCGGGAACTGCAGGAAGAGCAGTAGAGTGCCGATGCATCATCTCTATCTGCTGTTAGTCTTCTTCACCAGCAGGTGCCGCTAGCGGCTGTTTAAGACGAGATCACGGCTAGTAAGTCATCATTCATTCATAAAAACAGATTTACAGAAATGGAGCAAGCGGTAAGTGAATGTGTGATGATTATAAGGGCCAGTATAAATGCAGAAAAGCTGATAAAGACACAAAAGCTGCATTTATGTTTAATTCAGTGTATTTACGCTTACTTTCCCAGTGTAGCTACAGCTTTCTCTCCAGTGAACAAGATAACGTTATTGCCCGATGCTGGTGTATAGATCAAACGTTAAATCTGAGATAGACATATATTTTTCTCTGTTGTTTAGTTTCCTTAACTTTGTATCGCAGCGCTGTGTTGTAATACTAGGGCTTCCCTCATCCGTCATAGCTGCCATCAGGACATATAAACTCTTAACACAGCTTAATGGACTCGTACAGTGATATAAAAGACCAAACTCGCACCTCATTTGTGATGTAGGTTAGACTATATAGGCTCCAAGAAAGCAGATACTGGCATTAAGTTGATTTGACGCTGAACGTTTGATTATGATATTCGCAAATTTAGGGACTGTCTCTAAAGTTACAACATTATATATTCACGTTTCTACCTTCAATAGCATTTAAAGAGAATGACTTAGTCACAAAACCAACTGTAAATTGTTCATCTAGGTGTCAGGTATAATGCAAACCTTTTAGATTTTTGATGTTTATTAAAATAAAAAGTAACACTTTATATTAAATAGTTGATATGAACGAACAATGAACTGCACTTCTACAGCACTTACTAATCTTTGTTAATGTTAATTCCAGCATTTACTAATACATTATTAAAATCAAGAGTTGTATTTGTCAACTTTAGTTAATGCACAGTGAAGTAACATGAACAATGAACTGCTGTATTTTTATTAAGGTTAACAAAGATTAACAAATACAACAACAAATGTGTTGCTCATGGATAGTTCACATTAGTTAATACATTATGAACCTTACTGTAAAGTGTTTCCAAATAATCTGTCAAGTAATATGTAAAGATTGCTATGTATTTCACTACTGTATTGGATCATACAAAAAAATGCCATAATTTAAAGCTCAATAGCATTTGATGAGAATGATTTACAATCACCAAAACTACCTGTGAAGTGTTCATCTATAGGTGCCAGGTCGAAGAGTGATGCACCCTTCTCTCTCTCTCTCTCTCTCTCTCTCTCTCTCACACACACACACACACACACACACACACACACACACACACACACACACACACACACACACACATATTCAAACACACTCAACTCAAAGTACATGCACATATACTTTTTCTTTTTTTTACACATTCATCACACAATTAGTTCTACTTAGTTAATTTTATTTCTAAATTTAATTTAAAATTTGTATAAGCAGGATAATCTATGATCAGGTAAAATAAAAAATGAACAAAGTAAAAAAAAAATTGTGTGATGAACGTGTAAAAAAAAAAAAAAAAAAAAATAGAATATATGCATGTACTTTGAGTGAGGTGTGTTTGAATATGTATATGTGCATGTGTGTCTACAAGAGTTTGGTAGAAGGTAGAAACGTGAATACAGAATGTCGTAACTTTAGAGACGGTCCCTAAATTTGCGAATATCATAATCAAACGTTCAGCGTCAAATCAACTTTATGCCAGTATCTGCTTTCTTGGAGCCTATATAGTCTAACCTACATCACAAATGAGGTGCGAGTTTGGTCTTTTATATCACTGTACGAGTCCATTAAGCTGTGTTAAGAGTTTATATGTCCTGATGGCAGGGCAATCCTATGACGGATGAGGGAAGCCCTAGTATTACAACCCAGCGCTGCGATACAAAGTAAAGGAAACTAAACAACAGAGAGAAATATATGTCTTTCTCAGATTTAACGTTTGATCTATACACCAGCATCGGGCAATAACGTTATCTTGTTCACTGTAGAGAAAGCTGTAGCTACACAGGGAAAGTAAGCGTAAATACACTGAATTAAACATAAATGCAGCTTTTGTGTCTTTATCAGCTTTTCTGCATTTATACTGGCCCTGATAATCATCACACATTCACTTACCGCTTGCTCTAATTCTGTAAATCCGTTTTTATGAATGAATGACTTACTAGCGTTGCTTTGGTCTTCCTAAACAGCCGCTAGCGGCACCTGCTGGTGAAGAAGACTAACAGCAGATAGAGATGATGCATCGGCACTCTACTGCTCTTCCTGCAGTTCCCGGATGTGAAATGTTGAATTTTCTGCCGAATTTGAGCCACTGAATTTGTGGAAGCGAATTTGTAAAGTGAAATAAAATGGACTGAAAATTGCTAGTCGAATTTTATAGGTTGTATTTTTAAACAGAATAAATATCTTGGAAGTGAAATTTGAAATGTGAATATGAATTATTTAATTTTTAATAATGAAAATGTGTGTGAAATATTTTTAATTGAAATATTCACAGCTTAAATATACGACTGTGTTGAATTTCATCCCATAAAAATGCAAGCCTTAAAAATACAGTGCATCTAAATGCAAGTACAGCTAATGTAATGCATTTTTTTTTTTCAGTTAGAGCAATTCAACAAGCTTTTTATTTCAAAAACATTTGGCATTAATTTACTTCCATAGAAATAATATCTGTGAGGATTTCCAGTCAGGATTTAGACCATACCATAGTACTGAGACTGCTCATTAGAGTTACTAATGATTTGCCCTTATCATCAGATCGTGGTTTTATCTCTCTATTAGTGTTGCTGGATCTTAGTTCTGCATTTGACACTATTGATTACAATATTCTTCTAAATAGCCTCGGAAATTATGTTGGCATTAGTGGAATTGCATTGTCATGGTTCAAATCATACTTATCTGACCGTTATCAATTTGTAGTAGTAAACGATGAGATGTCATATCAATCACAAGTTAAATATGGAGTACCGCAAGGCTCAGTACTAGGACCGTTGCTTTTCACTCTGTACATGCTACCCTTGGGAGATATCATTAAGAAGCATGGCGTTAGTTTTCACTGTTACGCTGATGATACTCAGCTCTATATTTCTTCACGCCCTGACGAAACTTACCAATTCACAAAATTAACGGAATGCATAGCTGATATAAAAAATTGGATGACTAGTAATTTCCTACTACTAAATTCAGAAAAAACAGATTCTAATTTTTGGACCAAAAACTTCTTCACGTAATAATCTAGAATACTGTCTAACACTTGATGGCTGCTCTGTTAAGTCTTCGTCGTCAGCTAGGAACCTGGGTGTGCTCTTTGATACCAATCTTTCATTTGAAGGCCATATTAGCATCTGTAAAACTGCATTCTTCCATCTTAAAAATATATCTAAACTACGACATATGCTCTCAATGACAAATGCAGAACAGTTCATGCGTTCATGACCTCAAGGCTAGATTACTGTAACGCTTTCCTGGGTGGTTGTTCCTCCCGCTTGATAAATAAACTTCAGCTTGTACAAAACGCAGCAGCTAGAGTTCTTACTAGAACTAGGAAGTATGAACATATTAGCCCAGTTCTGTCATCACTGCATTGGCTTCCTGTTAAACATCGTATAGATTTAATTAAGAATTTAATAAAATCTTGCTAATTACTTACAAAGCACTAAATGGTTTAGCTCCCCAGTACCTGAGCGAGCTCTTAAAGCATTATAGTCCTTCACGTCTATTGCGATCTCAGAATTCAGGCCAGCTGATAATACCTGGAATATCAAAATCAACCGCATGCGGTAGATCCTTCTCCTATTTGGCAGCTAAACTCTGGAACAATCTTCCTAGCATTGTTCGGGATGCAGACACACTCTGTCAGTTTAAATCTAGACTAAAAACGCATCTCTTTAACCTGGCATACACATAACACATTATCAATTTATATTTTCAAATCCGTTAAAGGATTATTAGGCTGCATAAATTAGGTCAGCCGGGACCGGGAACACTTCCTATAACACTAGATGTACTCGTTACATCAGAAAAAGAATGGCATCTATGCTAATACTAGTCTTTCTGTTTATCCCGAGGTTTACCGTAGTCAACCGGATCCGGGCCGTATCCAGCTGAGACCAAGGACCTGCGCCTTGACACGACCACAACGCAGCCCTGAAGTATCAGCAGAGATCAAGTTGACTAGATTATCCATTGTGAAGGCCTCATCGACATGACAGCCAGTAGCACAGTTCCTCAATAAACCGTCCATACCGGCGTGATGAATACGATCCTCAACTGGATGGAACTGAAATAAATAATTTGATTGTTGCAATACTATCAGATTTATGATAGCAACCTGATTGTAACAAAGCACTGTTCGCCAGAGGAGAACTTGCCCCCCAACTAAGCCTGGTTTCTCCCAAGGTTTTTTTCTCCATTTTAACACCTATTTGCCACTTGTTTGTTTTGCCACCTGATGTCACCTGATGGAGTTTGGGTTCCTTGCCGCCATCGCCTTTGGCTTGCTTAGTTGGGGACACTTGACATTTGATATTCAACAGTATTCTTGACATTTATTCAACAGTGCTTTGATCTGCCTGCATTGACACTATTCTTGAAAAGCTGCCGTGCAGCCAAAATTATGTACCAGTTATCAATGTAAAGCTGCTTTGATACAATCTGCATTGTAAAAAGCGCTATATAAATAAAGCTGACTTGACTTGACTAAAGAGAACAAAATTAACAAGAGTCAAATCAAACATGCCAATGATTCCTGATTGATGACATCAGCCACATTGCAAGTGCTCAAATGTGTGATATGCCCTAAATATAATTATTCCCTTTTTAAAAAATTCCAGAACAGTAATAAAAACAGAAAAATAAATTTGTGTGTGTGTGTGTGTGTGTGTGTGTGTGTGTGTGTGTATTTATCCTCCTGGGACCCAGAATTATTATTATTATTTTTTTTTAACTATTGTGAAACAAATGAAAAAATTTTTTTTTGAAAAATTGTATTTTATTCATATGTTATGGTATGTCCTCTGTAGTGGACACCATGACTAAGTTGTTTAAAAAAATAAAATGACATGAAATGACATGTATAGGCAAAAACAATGGGATTTCTTTTTTTTTTAATTCACCAATCAATTTTTAGGCTTCATGATTGTTTTTAACCAAACTTTGTTTAAAGATTATTCTCAACTATGTTATGAAAGATATAATGGAATTAAATGATATACCATTTTACTTTACTGCAATATATGGGTAAAATAGCCATACATGGGTTTTTCCATTCAATGCAATGCATCTATACACTGTATCTAATTTGCACATTAATATGTTCTTGGGGCAACATGTGATGAAGAAAGAAGTCTAATAATGGGAGTAATAATTGGCAACATTTTCATAATATCTAATAATAGGAATATTGATACATAATTTATTTCGCTATTAACTTGTTGTGTCTCCCAAAATGCCTGATAAACATGATTTATTTTATCTACAGTGGACATGTATGAAATCGATGTTCTGTTTTGTAACAGAAAATCATATTTTGATTAGAAACCCCATAACTTTTTCCTGAGATGTTGATTTATGACAAACAATTTGCAAATGATTCAGATGTAAATGATAATAACAAAATATTGTCATATTTCCATAAGAGTGTTACATTTGATCAATAAATCAACGTCAGTCATATTTAAAGACCAAGGAGAGGGAGTGGTCATGGTGAAGCCTCCGAACATTTGGTATCGCTGAAAAGCCCTGAATGTGCTCTTTACAGGACATCCAGACTTAAAACTGTGACATGTAGGCTATGATGTCAGAGAAAATCACTAAAATATAAGGTCCACTACAGAGGAGGACAAAAGTCTATTCCTGGGTTCCATATATATATATAAGACTACACTGACCTTTTCTCATCTCGTTTAAACCCTTTCTCCATCTTTAGTTTTGGCAAGCATTTTCTTTACCCGTTCCCCCTCTCATATGTCAGCCATGTCAGCAGAGGAAGGGTAGTGAGGAAGGAAGGATGAACAGAGAGCTGAATTTCTTTACTGGCTTTCAGAATGAATGTCCCATGGTTTAATGAAAAGGAAATCTGCACATCGAACGATTTTTTAGTAAACGCTGACCTATGTAAGCTGTCATTTTATTAAATCGTTCAAGAGACATTGCTTCACAATATATGTGTGCAATATTATCATCAAGTGATGCTTTTTGTGTTCAGTTGAAGGTTATATCAATCAGTGGTATTGTTATAAAGGTCGAGATAAGTTTCGCGGTACCTGTGGGAGGCGCTCGAGTCTCCGTCAGTTTGGCACTCGGTAGAGAGCAGTTTGAGGAGGAGGACTGTGTCTGGAGTAAGAGTGGTTTGGGTCTCACACTCATTCAAACTGTCCACGGCCCTCATCAGCACTATTTTGACATCAGTTTTTCAGGTGTGGAGTTCAAAAATGCATAGTTGCGGTAAGTAACGGAGGCTCTGGTGCGGCATCCTCAAGTGTTACCTGTGGTGTTTTGTTACTTTCTGTCAGTTTGGCATGTGTTGGTTTTTGACTTGATGGGATTATAAAAGAAACGTTTCAATGAAAGTTTTATTTAATGTAAAAATGAAATGGCTTGGTGAAATGTCTACAGGTGTTGTGATGATTTTGAATTTGACCACGTGCCATTTAATTTAGCGTCAACTCTTTATATTTTTAGCAAATTTATTGTTTAAAAAAACAAAACAAACAAAAAAAAAAAAGAATACAATGCACATAATTATGTGCTACATTTTAGTAGTCTAGTATGTGAACTATTATTATTATTTATTATTATTATTATTATTATTATTATTATTATTATTATTATTAAAAAATAATAGTGTAGCCTACCATACATTTCAAGTGGTGAAAACTCTTTAATTACAGAATATCAGAACTATTAAAAATGATCATATAATCAAGTTCATAGGTGCCATTTGCTTATGCATTTTTTTTTTTATTTAATTTTTTTATTCCATGCTAATCATTATTACTGTATTGGACATGTTGTGCATAGCTAATGTGTAACTTGCATGCTTGTAATACTGCTGATGTGGAATTGTGCCTCGGTTTATGAACACCCTCAACTGTTGCTGAATCCTCTGTTTTAATGAAACTTAACTGTTATGACTTTTGGGTTCATTTAAGTTACTGAATAGCCAGGGCCATGAGACCAGTTCCTCATCTGAGTATAAACAAGCCATTATATTATGTATTTCACTGAAAAGTTTTCAGTTTTACACAGAAGATCCCAGTGTCAGACATATGGACCTCAGAAGTTCTCAAAACATTCAGGGAGAAGATTCAAAATTCTAAAAAAATAAATAAAAATAAAAAAGATTTAGAATTCAGAGACTTCATCTTCTGAGCTTGTGTGGTCCTCCATCTTGTTTTATTTATCTGGGTTAATGTGTAGATAGTCATAAGACATTCTTTATGTATGTGTATGTGAATATTCTTAGTAGTTCAGGTTATCACAAAATGTGTTCTATAATTCCTGAAGCATCTGGGCATTCAGATGGAAACAAGCATCCAAATTATTTTGATTTATTAATGACATTTCTAATGTACTTTGACTTTGAGATATTAGGCAAAATCTACAAATTGGCAAATTGTGTTTTAATCTAGGCCCAATTTCCTTTTCTTATCTGATCAGCTGTAAGATATGTAAGATATCAGACTGTTGAATTGATTGTTGCTTATGCTGGATGTGCATTGTGATTGGTATGAATAACGAGAGGGGACAGAATTCTGTCGCCCTTCATGTTTAAAAGTAACTTCTATACCTGCACTTCACACCAAAAAAAATGAACTTTTTTTTTTTTTATATCACCATTTTTATTATGTGCTTGTGTGTGACAGCATGCAGATTACCTGCTTGGGTGCTTGTAAAGTAGAAAAAACTCATGATTGTGTCTTGCACAAGGATCCTCATTTTGCTTATCACTCTTGTTTAATGGTTGCTGCATTACAGGTTATTTTACACCGTATGACCCTGGATAGGCAGTAATGAAAATGATCTTACAGCCATTCTGCCACTGTTTTCCGCTCTTGATGATCACAACTAGCTGATAAACCATTCATATCTCTGCCCCTGTCAGCTGTTGAGTGTCATAAAACATTACTCTTCTACCAATTGAGAGTTTTGTCATATTACTTTTGAAATGAATTTCTAATTTATGGCGTGTATGTATGTGAATGATATCATCATAGTGTTTTGTTTTTTGCCGAAAAAAAAAAAGTGTTTTTTGATCTAATAGAACTTTGGGTTAGTTATAAAAATTTAATGCTGTCATGATTGCAATTCTGGCAGTTGTTTCATCTCTGTGTGGCCATTATTGGAATGGACCCTGATATAATTTCAGCTCTAGATTGTCTCCTGCTGCATTATGATTATGTAAACTCATAAGCTTGTCTAAATATTGGTCACGACAAATTCATGTAAAATAAGGAACAGATAATCTGAGTACATGGATTTTCTTCCCAGATGTAAACCGGGAAAAGTAATTCTGTTCCAAGACCAGTGCTGAAATGAGAACATTTGGGTAATCTTGAGGATCATGGGATTGGAGATGTGTTTTTAGGGCTGATGAGCTGCTGGAAAAGGATTAACAGGTTTTAATTGCTCAACCTTTGATCTGCCCACCTTTGCTCTCTTACTCTCTTGTTCCTCTCTCTGCTGAGAAATACACAGCTAAACATTATTGGCTGCTCATAAGGTATGTCTTTCGGACCACTTAAAATTCTTTTATCTTTGCCAAATGATCTTTTCTCTGTTGAATGAGGCACTGTTTGAGTTTAACTGATTGATATTTGTGGAGATGTTTATCCATCTGTTGGGGGATATTGTATGAGTGGTGTGGCTCTGAATCTTTTGGTTGAGATGAACAGCCTTTCCTTTAGTCTCTGAAATTAGTTCATGGGGATTACTTCATGCTTTATCCATTTTGCAGCGTTTTGTTTCTAAAGGTTACACATTTTGGTTTGTTGATTGAAAGTACCGATCCCATGTTTAAATTGAGGAATTTGAGCTAAAATTTTAGAGATTAGACAAAAGAAATTAAATGAGGGATTACTTCATGACTTTGTGAGGATTTTTTCCCCCCTTAAATGCCATTTTCCTATAAATCCTGTATTTCAGGAATGGAAAACTTATTTGGCACTTTTTTTTTTTTTTTTGCCTACTAAGCAGGAAGTGTTTTTTTTTGCTTATGCCGTTTCCTCTCCTTCCTCTGCCTTTCTGTCACTAAAAGAATCTATAGCCCAAGTTAAATTAGTTCTCAGAGTTTTACGTTTCTTGATGTGTATGTGATGCCTTCTGAATTAAAATGATTGCGTTCTTTGTATGTTAGACACAAGATTCTTGTTAAATATGAAAAACTGGTTATAAACAAACTACTGCTTGTTCCTGTTACTGAATGCCATGAATAAAAGAGATACTGGTCACATTTCAACATTCTCAGCTATCAATTTCAATTTCATTTGTCATATCCTTTTCATTTGTAATTTATCTTTATTATTATTATTTTTTTTTTCTCTGTCCAGGCGCAGTGCTGAGAATGTGTGCTTGTTGAATATCCTACCTGCGTCTGTCCCCTGTTTTTTTTTGTTTTTGTTTTTTTGCCTCTTGGCTGGGTTTTGCCCCCACTTTTGCTTTCATTGTCTTGTAACTAAGCACCCACCATGTCACAACCACCCGAAGCCGAGCCTGTTACTGTGGTACCAGCAGAACCAGCATCAACCACTGAACCAGCATCTGCCACAACACCCACTGCATCCGTGACTAGAACTTCATTCTGGAGGGAAAGGAGAAAAAGTACAGTCTGGCCACCTCTATCTATCGTTCTATCATTCTGTCTATCTATGTATGGGGTTGATTTTGCCTACAGCAAACATGCAATTTTTATTAATTTATTTTTTTAATGATATAGTCTTGTTCCTCCACAGTCCCAGAGAAGACAGATGAGTTCCTGCTGGCCAGGTTTCAGGGTGATGGAGTGAGATATAAAGCCAAGCTTATTGGTGTGGATGATGTCCCAGAAGCAAGAGGAGATAAAATGTGCCAGGATTCCATGATGAAACTAAAGGTGCAGATTCAAGATGGCTTTCATTTATGTTAGTGTTGTGTGGTGTTGTGTGGTGTTGTGTGGTGTTGTGTGGTGTTGTGTGGTGTTGTGTGGTGTTGTGTGGTGTTGTGTGGTGTTGTGTGGTGTTGTGTGGTGTTGTGTGGTGTTGTGTGGTGTTGTGTGGTGTTGTGTGGTGTTGTGTGGTGTGGTGTGGTGTTGTGTGGTGTTGTGTGGTGTTGTGTGGTGTTGTGTGGTGTTGTGTGGTGTTGTGTGGTGTGGTGTTGTGTGGTGTTGTGTGGTGTTGTGTGGTGTGGTGTGGTGTGGTGTGGTGTTGTATTCCGTTAATGCTACAGTTATTGTTAGAAGAAACTATTTAGCTTTTATTTGTGTACAGGGCATGGCAATAGCTGCTCGTTCTCAAGGCAAGCACAAGCAAAGAATATGGGTAAACATCTCTCTAACAGGAATCAAAATTGTTGATGAGAAAACTGGGGTGAGTAGTTTTGTGGATAATTAAAAAAATGATTTGTGAAGTTGATTACTGGCCTTTACATGTCATAAAAATGTGTATTGACTTTATAGCATGCTCTCTGTCATATCTTGCCTAAGTCTCTCTCCTTCTCTCTCTCTCTCAGGTGATTGAACATGAACATGTGGTGAATAAGATCTCTTTTATTGCTCGTGATGTCACTGATAACCGGGCCTTTGGATATGTTTGCGGAGCAGAGGGGCAGCACCAGTTCTTTGCTGTTAAGACAGCTCAGCAGGTCAATTACATTTATATTTAATCATTTAGCAGATGCTTTTATCCAAAGCGACTTACAAATGAGGAGAACAATAGAACCAATCAAACCAACAATAGGGCTACACTATGTGCTGTGCTGTGACTAGTCCCAGTTAGTCTATCACAGTACACATAGCAAAGTGTTGTTTTTTTTTTTGTTTTAAATGGATATACAGATTAGTAAGTGTCAGTATTAATGTCAATCGAGTGTTGATGAAAAATATCAGTTTGTCGTCAGCTGTTTCTTGAAAATCATCATGGTCATTCCACCAGCATGAACCTGTCAAGGTAAAGGTTTGAAAGTAATTTTGTGGATCTTTAGGATGGCACCTCAAGGTGTTCATCAAACACAAAATACAAAATTTGTGATATATATCAAATCTTGGCACAACAAGACTATTCTATTTTCTATTTGGTGCCACTTACAGAAATTGCAATATAATATAATATAATATAATATAATATAATATAATATAATATAATATAATATAATATAATATAATATAATATAATATAATATAATATAATATAATATAATATAATATAATATAATATAATAAATACAATTTTAAATGTTGATGGAATATGTAATCCAAAGTGTACTCTTCTGTTGTCAATTCCTCTCCTACAGGCTGAGCCCCTGGTCATTGATTTGAAGGATCTGTTTCAACTAATCTTCAATATGAAGAAGAAAGAGCAGGAAGCTGCACAGAAGGTTGTGTGTGTGTGTGTGTGTGTGTGTGTGTGTTTGTATAATTTTAATACTTTATATAAAAAACATTTACATTTTAGAGTTTTTTTTTTTTTTTTTTTTTTGTTTGTTTTTTTTTTTTACTTTTTTTAATTACTGTTGTCTAAAATTGAGGAACGAATTTGGTACTACATATTTCATGCAGGAAGATTATAGGCTTGTCTGTTGGCAAGCTAAGCTATTTTGAGTGCTCAAGACATTTTTTTTCCAAAGATAACAGCTCTCAATAGTTGACTGCTTTTCCAATTGAATATGCAGATTTTCATAAACTGTAGCTTTTCATAAATGATTTGAACCCTTTTTCCTATTATGTTTGATTCATTTTATTAACTGAAACCTTTACTACTTTGCAGGGTGAAGGAAATGGCACTGTGATTGGGGTGAGTATAAACCGTTTTTGAGCAATATTTCAGTTTTATTTTAATGTAATCTTTCATTCATTTATTTTATTGTTCATCAGAATGGTGGTGATGCTTTACTCACCTTGGATGGACAAGAAAATGCTGTAAAAGTAAGTACTTGCAACTTCATACAAAATGACAATTTCATACAAATTAAGATTGTTGAAAAATAACCTAGAGGTGCTATGTTTTGTGTTATTCTCAGACCATAGAGCAGATGGACCTGTTTGGCGACATGTCCACTCCACCTGACATTCATTCTCCTACGGTAAGGACCCTACAGCAGGGGTGTCCAAAGTCCGGCACTGGGATGAATTTCAAACAGCCCGCAGCTTGACTTCAAAATACTTTACCGCTACACATAATTTACAAATCATGCAGTTTCACACTGTCAACACAAGTTGACAACACTAGATTTTAGGCCAGGTGTTGCAGTAAACTGAGAGAAACGGCGCTACTTAAGTCATTTGAACCACGGATTCATTAGCTCAGCACAAAAGACGCCGCAGCACTCAGAACAAATGCTTTTACTTGCGACCATTAAACCACGCTGTGAGAAGCATTCGAGTTTTGCGCAGAGGTATCTAATACAAACAAAAATGTTTTATTGTATGAGTTATAACTCGGTAAGAATATTTACATTTTATCCTTTTAAAATGAGGTTAACATTTTACAGATGTTACTGCTGTCAACTCAAGCTTTTCCAAGAGACAAAACCTGTAACATCAAATCTGGCCCCCTTTAAAAAAAGTTTGGAAACCTCTGCCCTGCAGAATACATTTTTGCAGTGAATCTGCTGTTGACATGCTTTAAGCAGCTGAAGTAATTTCTTTTAGAAATATACCCAGACTTTAGAATGAGCAAAGATTTCTCGTCTTATATTTCTTCCCTAGAATATATATATATATATTTTTTTTACTGTGCTTTGAATTCTTAACATACTAAACGCTTTGCCAGTATTATCTGTTAACATCTACCAAAGCCATCCATCAGCCCTCATTTTTCATTTAAGGATCTCAAGCATTTGCATTGGCCAAACCAGATACTCTCCCAGAAGTATTATTAGCAGTGGAAAAAGTCCCAATGGCCTGTAGATGGCACCCAAACCCCAAAAATGGGAAAAGAGCACTTCGATTACAGTCATGTGAAAAAGTTAGGACATCCTGTTGAATTCCATGGTTTTCTGTATCAGGGTGTAATAAAAAATCATCTGGTCCATGGCAGGTCTTAAAATTTGGAAAATAAAACCTCAGATGAATACCAACACATGACACATCACACTGTGTCATTATTTATTTAACAAAAGCTTGGCCAAAATTGAAAACCCATGGGTGACAAAGTTAGGACACCCTTACTGTTAACATAGGAATTAAGGAGGCAAGTAATGATCAGGCACTGCAAAACAAATGCCTTTGATTAACTGATCATCAGCAAGTGTGATCAACTCTATAAAAGCTGAAGTCCTGGCCAATGACCATGAACTCCTCTGTATACCAAAGTTTTCTAGAGTCAAATGTGAGGCCATCTGTCCGACAGCTAAAGCTTGGCCAAAATTGGGTCATGCAACTGGACAATGATCTAAAGATCACCAGCACATCTACAACAGAATGGCTGAAAAAGAAAAAAACAAGGTGTTGCAATGGCCCAGTCGAAGTCCAGAGCTCATCCTGACTGAAATGCTGTGGCGAGAGCTGTGCATTAACAAATGCTCAAAACAAATGCCAGATTCCTCCAGAATGATGTGAGAGACTGATAAAGACATATAGAAAATGATTACTTCAAATTTATTTTTGACAAAAGTGGATCCACAAGCAGTTGAATCATAGGGTGTCCTAACTTTGTCACCCATGTTGTTTCCATCTTGGCTTTATTTTTGTTGAATAAATGATGACACTGTGTGATGTTTTGTTATTCATCTAAGGTTTTATTTTCCAAATTTTAAGACTTGCCAAGGACCAGATGATTTTTTTTTTTATGCCCTGATGCAGAAAACAATGGATTTTTTTTTTTTTCAGTAGGATGTCCTAACTTTTCACATGATTGTACATCCCAATTACTGGTGTGGACACTTCCTATGGAAATTTTCATGTTATATGATGCTCTAACTACCTAACTAATTTTGTTTCAGTATGTTTCAAAGAATCTACCTCACCTTTTTTTTCTTTTCCTTTTTCTCCTAAAACCAGCCTGAGAGTGTTTTGCTGCTTGACTTTGCTGTTGTGATAAATGGCAATCAAGGAAATCCTTTCATCTGCTGCCCATCTCCTCTCTGCAATAAATCAGATGACAAAACTGTTTCATTCACATCAGATCTTTTCCCAACTCCTAGTTCCGATCCCTTCAGTGATGATCCCTTTTCTCCCTTAAATGATCAATCAGATTCCATGCTTTCTTCCAATAACAAGTCAGATCTTTCTAGTTTCCTCTTGAATTGGCCAGACTTGCAGCAAAGCCTGAGTGAATACTCCTCTCCAAACAGTCAGCTGTTTAATGGACTGTCTGGTGCCCAGTTGTCTAATGAAAGTCTAAATAAACAAGTAAACCAGCTTCCTTTAAGCAATCTGAATGGTGACCGCAATTCCCTCTTTAGCCAGAATCCTTTTTTGAGCATCTCGATGAACAACCCACCTATCTTAAACGGGTTAGCCAAATCAGGTCCTCCTGTCCTCGAAACTCCTCTCTTGTGTAATGGATCAAGTAAATCAGTGGCATTGTTTCGAACCCCGCCACCTTCTGTTCAAAATGGAGGCTTAATGGTCCTTTGCCCCCCACCTCAAAGTTCAAAGTCTGGATGCATGCGGAAGAGAGGGAAGGTGAACATTTGGCAAGAAACTCCTTACAGAGTTCTCAGTCTGTATTAATTCACATACAAAGTATGAGAGAGACTATAAGGACTGTGCTGTGCTACATAAGCGCCAATCATTTTAATCAATATTTTAAAAATGATTTTAAAAAGAACAGTACACATCTTGTACTTAAATGTAAAGATGTTCTCACATTGTCTAAATGCAGAGAAAGAATGGATAGTTTAATGATTATGATTTTTAAAAGTTCTTGTAGTCTGTCTCAGAACACCAATAGTTGGTTTTATGGTTTTGGGGAGGTTTTCTTTTTTTGCACATTGGAAAAATTGGATGGAAACTGTCACGTTATTAACTTGTGTTGAGGGACATTGCATTGTTGTCCACTGTTTGTGTCTTAAGTTGATATCTACTTTTTGCTGATTAAGAAAGCTATGAAGTTTTATGCTATTAGACCTTGTTCTCTACTTTGGTAAAATTGGGCTCTTTCTCAGTGGCAGCATTGTTATATTTTATACTCTGTCTATATATGTGTCTTTTTTAATTGTTTCAGTACTAAAAATGATTTTAAACAACATTGTGCCTCCATAGTCACCTGGAAATGACATGTTCGGAGCTGAACTCTTTGCTCCACCGACCCAGAAGGAGTCTCAGCCCTCAAATCAGGACTCCTCTATTCCAGCAGACCTGTTCAACCCCACACCTTCTTCCACCATCAATGCTCTTGGTATAATGCATGTTCTTGGTACATTTGTGGAACTGAATTGGCTCATCTCATATTTTGAAAAAAAATAAATAAACTCCTTTTTTTTTTTTTTTTTTTTTTTCGTATAAAGGCCTATTTATACTGTGTGAGGGGAAAACTAGCAAGCGTTATCTGCATAAATCTGCATTTATAGTGTGAATTAGCACCCACTTGGGTCTGCTGACTGTTTAAAACCTGTTTTTTCTTTTTTTTCTTTTGCATGCTATTATGAGCATTGTGATCTCGATTTTTCCTTTTTTTTTTTTTTTTTTTTTTGATGTTGAGTAATTTTGTTCTGTAGGTTCATTGTCTCTGGGCCCTACTTCTGTCACTCTTGGGACCGCTCCATCTCCATGGGGTCAAACACCAACAATGTTTCCTCCTCAGGGTGGTGTTCCTCAAGTAACGGTTCCAGGACAACCAAAAACTTTTCCTCAACCATCTGCCTTTGGAGGCCTGCCTGCACCTGCATGGGGGCAGCAAGGAGCTTTGCCTTTTGGTCCACCAGCTGCCACACAAGCCTGGGGTCAACCGGGAACCGCAGCACCTGTTGGGCCCTGGCCCACCACTGGTCCTGTGGCCAGTCCTTTCCAACCAAACCAGTTTGCTCCCATGATGCCTCCTAATGCAATGATGGGTATGCAGCAGGGTGCAGTGGTTCCTCCTCGGCCTCCACCCCGTCCTCCGGTGAGAGAAGAACCCCCAGTGGTCAAAAGCGCATTTACAGCTTTGGACCCCCTTGGGGAGAAGGAGAAGAAGACCGGAAAAGACATGTTCAAAAATTTCCAGATGGCTAAGCCCCAGAAAGCAGAACAAGGACCTGGAACAAACACCAATGGCTCATTTGACCAGTACTTTTCCAGTAAGGTTGGCCTGGCTCAGGAGGTGGCAGATCATGATGACTTTGACATAAACCAAATCTCAGCTAACTCAAATGGTACACATTTAATTATCAGCTGTAACTTATGATTTGAGACATGCAGCATAACAATTTTGATTGTTTGATCATTACTGTTCCCCATCTTGTGTCCAGGGACTTCAAAACTTGCTCCTCAGCAGTCCCCTGCGAGTGTTGCAGTACCTCACGGAGCAGGTCTGACCCCAGGGCTTTTGGATGCTGCCTTCACACCTAATCTAGTCCCTGCACCCTCAAACCAGAATCCTGTAGCAAGCTCAAACCTTTTTGATGACACTTTTGGAACTAACCCTTTTGGAGCACCACCCATGAATGCAGTATGTGCATTTTTACTTTTTTACTTATACTTTTACTTTATTTATATATATATATATAATTTTTTTTTTTTTTTTTGAATTTAGTTTATAGTGTATTCACTGTTTGACACTGTGACCTTGTGTTTTTACTGTTTTTGGAATTGAAAATTTGTTCTTTTGAATAATAATAATAAATAATAATTAATAATTAATAATAATTAATAATTTTTTTTTTATTTATCACAGAGCACTCCAGCCTCTCAGACTGCTGCCCTTGCAGATGCTTTCGGAGACCCGTTTGGGGGAAATCCTTTTGCCTGAGAAACTTTAGCACTGCTGGTACGAGCTATAAATATTTCTTTAAATGTTTGGCTATACATAACATGCCATTTGTAATCTGTAAGAAATGTGATCTACACTTTTATGTCAATACATAGACTTGGTTATATTAACATAAATGCACTAAAAAAAACCCTGTTCATATTTATTTCAGCACACTCCCACTGATCCAGTGCTGCTGAGCCAGAGAACCACACAGGCACCGTAGAGTAGCTCTCAGCATTCTACTACATTGAAAAGCAATGTGCTCATAACCTTTTTATGGTATTCTGTGCTCCACTATTTGCATTTCCATTTTATATCTGTTGTAGCCTCACTTTCTGTGCCTTTCTAACTGATCATAGATCAGTTCTTCTCTTCCATCCCTTTCAGATCAACCCATTTCAATCCCAAGTCACTCATGAAATAAGATGCACAGTGAAGTAGTTGAAGTAGGGTTCTTCTGTAGAGTGTAAAAGAGGAGAAAGAATAAAAGATAATGATCATGTTTGTGTAAATGATTTTTCTCTATGCAGTTATCCTAAGCATGTATGATGAAGTAAATATACTTAATCCTAATGATTTATCATTAAAGAAAGTGAATTATTTCTGACTTTGTTTTTTTTTTTGTTTTTTTTTCTCATGTTAATGGTAATAAAATAAAGGTAATACTTTACAAAAAGGTTCATTAGTTGACATGAACTAATAATGAATTGCACTTCTACAACATTTATTAATCTTGGTTAATTTCAATTTCAACATTTGCTAATACATTATTAAAATCAAGAGTTGTATTTGTTAACATTAGTTAATGCAATGTGAACGAACATGAACACAATGAACTGATGTATTTTATTTTTTTTATTAACTAACGTTAACAAAAATGAACAAATACAGTAACAAATGTATTGCTCATGGTTAGTTCATGTTAGTTAATACATTACAAAAAGTTCATTTGTTAACATTAGTTAAAGTGTTACCAAAGTAATATTTTAGCAGCTTGCTTATATTTTGGCATCAGGTACATACGATCTGAGCAATGTTATTTAATGTATCTTAGTATATCTGGCCAAATGTTGTTTACAGGACTAAGGAATTCTCTAGAGCTTCGATAAAGACTGTGTAAGTACATTCTGTGGTTCAACAACGTTTGTTACCATGGTAAAAGAAAGGGCACCAAGATGTGACCAGACTACAGAGGCCATTAATGAAACAACACCATTGCCAGTGTGCCTATTGTCATGCGCCAAGAATTTGCCATTACCCCTTCAGTTCTATTAGCAGACAGGATGGCATCATTCTGTGTATGTCAGATTGTTACACCGGGGTGAAAGTTTTGCCAAGCCTCTTTGTTGATGTTTGGGACTGGATAACTGGATAATTTGGGATGAAGGTTTAATAGACAAGAACCTTATAAAAGAAGTGTGTGGCGACTTTCTGTAGCTTTTTGCAAGTCTGCAATCAGATTTACTGTTGCTATATCAGAATCAGATATTCAAAGCTCCAAAACAAAGTTTTTTCAGTTTTGAAGTTAAGTTTAAGATGCCTCGTCCGTTGTTTTACCGAAATGGTTCCTGGGACCCTCTTCAGGAGAGAAACCTTTTCAACCAAAACACTGACCTCCCCTGTTTCCTTGAACCTGATGAGGTTAGCTGGATAGATTCAGCCAGGAAAAGATTAGGGACATCAACCTGGCCAGGATCTGTGCGTTTACCTCTCTTCAGCTCTTTGTGCATGGAGATTCCTCCTAAATCATGTATTGGACCTGAAGGATGGGTTTCTGAATCTGTGTGTGAACAAATGAAAGGACCGCAAAACTGGAAAGTCTGTCTAGATGTCAGTCCATTTTCTCCAAAGGAGATAAGCATCAAAACCAAGGAGGGGTATTTGGAGATAACAGGTATGTTGACCTTGATGTGTCTGGCTTTGGTCAATTTATAATGGACTGCATATTTATGTTAATAAAACAATGACATTACATACTGTAAATCACATTTCATTCAGATGGCAATATCACGTTCTTTAATGTATGTTTTCTTTTCTAGGCAATCATGAGGAAAGGCAGGAAAATCACAGATTGATCTCAAGAAGCTTTACAAGAAAATACAAGTAAGAGAGCTTTTATTGATTTGTTTTATTCATTTGATCTACTGTATTTAAAAATGAAAAGAATAACACAAGAAAAACAGTTATTAATTCTCCAAACGGAACCTAACAGTAAAGATGCAGTTTTTAATACTGTATTTTTTGCATACATTTGAATCTCATTATTACAGCTGTACACAATGTAGGGTGTTACTCCATCATTACTCATGGCTGGTTTCATTTTTCTTGTGTAATTCATTAGGCTTCCAGCTGACTTAGACCTAAAACTAATCCGCTCCATGCTGTCTCCAGATGGTATTCTCTCAGTTGAGGTCCCATTACCTGGCTCTAATATCAGTCTCCCTGGAGAGATTGTCATCCCTGTTCACATGATGGACAAACAGTTCCCTGCAAAGTAACGTATAGAAGAGAATGCAAGAGAATATTTATTAATACATATTTTGAAGCATTACTAAATGACAAATGTTACTGTTCAGACAGTAATATGCTAAATAGTTAAGCTCTGCTGTTACTTTGGTTTAAATGATGCCTTTATGTAATACATAATTTGTGCTTTATATGTTTAATAATTCGGTTGCACTTTAGAGTATGTGCACTTACATGTACTTACAGTGTACTTACCTAAGAAAGTACAGGTTAATATAAGGTAACTACATGGTTTAAGGTTATTTTATCAGGGGGTAGGTTCAGGGTTAGTACCTAGTAATTACCCAGTTATTGTATTACTAGTGCATGGGGAACATGACTGTAAAATAAAGTGCTACCAAGAATTCTTCTAAGATGATCAATCCTATGAAACCAGTACTGACGGACTAAAGAGAGATCAGATTTTCCAGTTAACTCTTTTCAGGATAGAATAAAAATGTTCGGGAAGGCTTTCATACTGGGGCTGGTGTCATGCCAAGAGAGACAGTTTTAATAAATGTGTAACAATAAAACAGTACAATCATGTGAATGTATTTAACAAGAGGACACTGAAATTCTCAATAAATAGGTAGCTAAGCAAATAACTAACTCTCAGCATCACGTAGCCGAGTTGAGCTTCATGTCACATCCTCTAGATCAGGGATTCGCGAGCCGCCGCCAGGGGGTGCGCGAGAGGAAAAATGTAATGGCGGTCTTTTTTAAGCCGCAACCTAAGCCTTCAAACTGGCGTCATCAGAGAAGGGGCACCGTTGCAGAGGGGAGGATCATTTTCAGATTTTGATTAAATATTACGAAGCCAAACGATTTTTATGTGTGGATTGACTTGCACGGATGAATTGTTCACCCCAAAACTAGCAATTTAGGCTAACAAAAATAAATAAGGTCAATTTTGATTTCATGTGTACTTTAAGTGGGATTTTTCCATACAATAAAAATACATGAACAGTAAACATTTCCTTTGTAATCGCTTTTATTTTAAATAAAAAACTATAATTTATTAGTTTTTGATAGAAACGTAGAAGAAGACAGCTGCTGTCTTCTTCTACGCCAGTGGTTCTCAACCTGCGGTCCATCACAAATGTAAATGCGGCTCGCGATAGCATATGCCGACCACAATTAAAAAAACTAAATTATAGCATTACAATTTATTTTTGTTTTTAAATTTAAATTGAAGTGAGTTAGGCTAAATAAATATAAATGAGCTATAATGCTTTATTTGTCATATAAAATTATTTTGGTGAGCATTTATTATTTTCAGACATCAGGCAATGACGAAATCACTCAGTTAACGAAACGAACACTTACAAGTGCGCGCTTTGGAAGAATTCAAACAGTTGCCCTTATTTTATTTTTTTGTAAATTTAAGCCTCAAAATGCTCAAATTTGTTATTAGATGAGAAAAACTAAATGTGGAACATACAAAGAAGGAGCACATGCAAACAAGAAGAGTCGCAGCATCAGCAGTAAAGGCAAGAAGAATGGGCAGCCTTCCTGTTCCCAGCAAGCAATAGCCGTCATTTCACCGTCTCGGTTAACTATAGACCCGATATAGTCCGGCTATGTGTAACCCACTTTTAGCCAAAATAATCTTTCCTTTGGTTAGGGTAGACCAGGTACAGTTGGTTATAGGGTACAGTTGAAACACCTTAAATAACTTGCGTTCGCAACAAGTCTGATCTGTGAAATTTTCTTAGCACATGCATATTAGCGCCCTCTTCAGTCGTGTGAAGTTTGAAGTACATGCGCTTCTCCAGTCCGAAGATATCGGCCAAAGTTTTTTTTCTAAGGTAATATTTTCACTTCACCACGTCACTTCCACATTGAATAGCTTCTCATCCTTACTGTTCAAGTTAACTTACATTTTCGTAAACCTTATTTTGTGCTCTAAACACTGACATATTGCATGATTTTGTGTCATACAAGGTCATCGTAAAATCTAGAGAAATGTTCGAGGTGGTCAGCGGGGTACAGTTGAGACACATACCCACACCATAGAATCCTATTGCGACCCATGCAGTTTAGTTGCACGATGTAAGTTCTATTAAGATCTATTAATCTATTAAAATTAATAGATTTCATCTGTTTTATTATTGCTGTTTGCAGTTGTTCAATGTTTTTTACTGTTACTCAACTTTTCAACTGTTAATATTAAATTTATGGCCTAAAATTAAATATTGTATCACTGTTTGCCATTACTGCACAATGTTTTACAAATGGACTACTTTTAACTAAACAAAATAATAAAATAAAATACTAAATGGAAATAAAAACTGTTAAATTCTCATTTTTAAAGGTATTTTACATTTGTAGTGAATTGGTTAGGCAGCTTTACAGCATTCCGGATGGGTGTCTCAACTGGTACTGTTTCAACTGTACCTGACTGTTTTCGACATGGGTACAGTTGGAACAAAAAAGCTTCTTGTGTTTATGAGCTAAGTGTGAAAAATATGACCTATTTATGGATGTTAATAATTAATAATATTTTAGTAGACAAGTAAAAGAAATGTCATATGAAAAATCACTTCGTTTCACTTCTTTTCAGTCCCATAATTTTGGTGTGTTAACAGTGAAAGGAAAAAGTGTACCAACTCCACCTGGTCTACCCTACATGTCGTTTTTGCCAAAATAACTTGTGAGTTGTATGATATTGCATCATGTAAGTGAAGTCAACAGTGATTACAAGGTGTTTGGTTTCACATCTTTGACATGTTATATTGTGTAGGCTGTGCGTAGCCACAATTTAGCTCGTAGTCAGACCGGCTATTTGTAGCCCACCTATAGTCAATCCTGATTTATTGTAGTTTTTGGACAGGAAGTGCTTGAGATGGTTGATATCTCATCATGTTCGCAATGTCAACGATTTCTACAAGATTTAAGTGGCATTTCATGACATGGTCTATATGTAGTCGCGATTTAGCTCTGAATTGGATAGGCTATGTGTAGTCTGCTTTTAGTCCACTTGGCGAAATCGAGGCAATTTATAGTCTAGTTTTTACGGCTTGGCTATAGCCCTGATTCAGACCAGCAATGAGTGTAACCAAAATAGTGTTAAGTCATTTTTTGACCACAAAGCTTGTGGGATTCTTGATATACTTGCATTGCATTTATACATTTATATGCAAGTATACATTCGAAACAGCATATTTTTGCTGTCACACAATCCTACATTCTACGATATCATATAATATAATATAATATATATATATATATATATATATATATATATATATATATATATATATATATATATATATATATATATATAATATATTATATATATCAGGGTATAGCCAAGCCATATATTAATTATAATTATATACCACACACATATATGACCGTATTTAATTTTAAGTTAAAATGTACAATTCTCAACCGCTAGATGGCAACTGTGGCTCTACATGACCACTGGCAACGCGAGACTTGAACGTTAGCTCTCGATCACTGTTGCCAGATCTCGCGATAAACATTTCCGCATTTTACAACTGTTGGAGACGGAGAGCAAGCAACAGCAAATGTTAAAGCAAATTCTTTCCTGCTTTTGGTCTTGTAAGTATCTGTGTTTTTCATTTTGACATGTGTTTATTATTATGTAGGCTACATTATGTGTAGGAACCGTGACATTTTAGCGGGTAACAGTACAGACTCAGAGTAAAACGTGGTTAGATTAACATACATGCACATGTACTGAAGTGTTTCCTTGTGCCCTAAAACTCTGTAATTATCTAAATACAAGGGGGTAAACATGAAACCTGTGCACCCTACTATTATTTGTTATGGAAGCCTTGTATATCTTTTAATCTTTTGATCATTATGAAAGAAAAATATGAGTTTTTGATTTGGCAAGGCAAGTTTATTTTGTATAGCACATTTCAACAACAATGTTCAAGGTCATTCAAAGTGCTTTACATAAAACATGGAATTTATGGAACTGAAAATTAATCAAGTTGTTTTATAAACCAAAAAATATTGTTAACATTTTTTTATTTAACTTTTTTTTGTCAATGTTTTATATTTTTATTATGTTACACGTTGTAATTTTCTTTTGTTTATTTTGTAAAATTTAATTTATAATTTTTTTTATCATTGTGCATTACAAGTTCGTTTTCTAAATAAAACCTTTTATATTTAATTTGTTTGGACGGATTGTCATTTATGAGAACCTGTTATATTTAAGTGAAAATAATCCTTTAGCCATTATTTTGTTGTCTATTGCATGTATAGATGTAATCATTCATTAGTAGTGTAATTGATGACTAGTCTATTTTTAGGTTATGGTTATACGTCTATTAGTTTTTCACTGACAGCCCAAATTCAGCCTTATTTTAGCCTAGATCCATATTCACCGTCTATTAGACATATATATGTAGTCGTCTAATAATCGTCTAATTGATGACTAGTCTATTTTTTGGTTATGGTTAGACGACTATTAAATTTTCACTGACAGCCCAAATTTTGCCTTAATTTATCCTAGACGGCCAGGCTATATTTTGACGGCTATTAGACGTCTAATAGACATAAAATTGCTTGCTGGGTTTGCTCTGTAGTAAAGTACTAACTTGACAAGCAAAACCTACAATTTCAAAAGACTGAACTGTGAATTCGATGTGTGTGTTTGATGTATTTTAAATCAGTAAAAATAACCGCATCAGCGCACCGCGGCTGGATGAGCCCAACTCGGCCGCGCGCTCGCGGATCCGATGCTGCGCGAGGGATTGCGACGTGACAGAATGCTTGATATCGTCAGAGATTGTAATTACAGGGCGCTCAATGTTGTTTGTAAAAAGAGCTGAGTAACATTTTCTTATTAAGGCGTTTATGTGATTGTTTGGTGACTATTGCGATGCTTTTGAAGAGAGTCATACAGAATTAAATAGCAACTTAAAGTGATTGTTTGTGTGTTCATTGAGCAATACTATCTGATTTTTATTGTAAAGCTAATGTCAGTAAGTTAGTTTTTATTTGTTATTTATTGTGTGCAACATCTAGGTATAATAATAGTATTATCTGCTAATACCATAACATTAAATCTGATTTCCCCACTGGGAAAAAAGTTTGAGAACCACTGTTCTACGCACTGCTCTTCTTTTATGCACTGCAGGCTCGCCTACGTCACTGTGACGTCGCCGCTCTAGCTGGAGGCAAAACATGAATAAGAACTAATAGCGGTCGCGCTAAAAGTTTGAGGTTTTGACTTTAAAATGTCGTCTTGTTGTTGTTTTTTGGCTGCCAGAATAAAAGGAACAGCACTTTTGGTTCAAAACTAAAGTTTTACCAGATCCCAGCAGACATTCCTTCACAGAAATCAAAAAGATAGCCTAATTGTGGTTGAATGCAATACGGCATACAGACTGGACGGAGATGATCATAAATAATGCTCGTGTTTGCAGTGCACACTTCATATCAGGTAAAATAATCAATGCATATGTAATGGTGTGTTGGTTTTATCTAGTACAAATCAGCAAGTTTCTGTTTTATAGGTGAAAAGTCGCCAACTTTCAGCGCACTAGCTAGCTTAAATGTTAAACAAACATACAGCGATAGATGTGTGTGCCATCAATGAATGGTTTCTTAAAATAATCCACATTGCTAGCCATAATCATAGTTAGCCCAGCGTTAGGTTACATTAGACAATAAGCCTTGACAAAATTCCCCGAACCACCCGAAAGTAATTCATATGTTGTCTATGAAATATCCAAAACTTAAGTTAATTTACAAAAATAACTGTCACGGTCCCGCATAGTCAGTGACTGTACATATTCGGACAGTTCTGAACCTTCTTCTGCTTCTATGTTTAATAAATCCCTCCTGAAACATGCTAGCTTACGCTTGTCAACATTGAGTCCAGCGTCTCTTTTTGCCTCCAGCTAAGCCCCGCCCACCAGGAAATGTTGCAATGTTAACAAACTTTTAAGGGGTCTATTGCTGCAATGTTTCTTTTACGCGGCTGAAAATAACCGTGCTTTCTGTTACTGAGCCTGTGTCTGTCACTCGTCCTCTTACTAGTGGAAGCTTGTGCGTAGCTTTGTTGCATTATATTGAAACTTTTTTGATGTTATTGTCATGCGTTATTGTCATGGTTATTTGCGCATGATTAAACATGTCTTTATTTGGCGATAAAACAAAGCTTTGTTGCGTTTTTTTTTTTTTTTTTTTTTTTTTGAAGTGTGAATTGGGGGTGCGCCAACCCGGTTGGGACATAGAAGGGGGTGCGCAGGAAAAAAAGTTTGGGAACCGCTGCTCTAGATGGTGCTGGTATTTAAAGTCATAGAGTTCACACAGATTCGTGCTCTGAACTTCACAGAGCTACACTGCTTGAGTGGCAGGTCATGACAGTTATGAAATCCAAAACCGTCCTTCTTTGGTTTCCTTCTTGGGGTGATCAGAAGTACGGAGGCAGGTTTCTCCTTACTTCCACAGTTGTACCTTCACTATTTTTGGATGTGTTCCACAGCTTTCGTCACATTGCTCAGTAGCAGTGATCAAATGACTCAAATGTCTCAGTTACACTCACTATGCATAGTAAAAATAGCTACATGTTTCTGAATGGTCAGTATTTTGTTCTGTTATATGATTCAAGTATATCTCTTCCCTAATATGAGTTGGCTAGAGGAAGTATCCTTTGTTACTCATATAATGGAGTGCCAGTTCAGCATCCATAAAATGACCGAATACTTTAAAACAGCAAGATGCATGTTCCTGACAGACAATCGAGCATCTACCCCATGCTTTAAATCTCCAGGGGAAATACACTCTTGTGGCCATCTAATGTTTACCGTTTACGGGTTTCTTGATTTCTGACTTTGAATTTTATTTTGAAATGAATCCAAAGAGTTAACTAAAGACTTCAGTGTCCATAAGGTTGTATTAGACTCTCTCTATCCATATCTGTCAGAATTTAATTTGTTGCTTAGGACACAAACAGCTTCCTCTAAGTAATTCCTACAAAGTTTCAAGGAATCGGTTAAGTGTGTGTGTGCATAGCGATTTTACACAATCAAATATCAATGTTACAATCAATAATAGTATAAACGGCTATTAAAACCTGACAGTATTTATTTATTTATTGTATCAATGAGTCAATTAAGACCAATGGATGCATCATCAGTTGTTTATACAGAGTCTAAGCCTATTAAAATGCTTATGATGACTGCTGTTACATGCCAGATTAAACTGAGGGTTGGAACTAAGCCTGTAAATCTACAACATCTAACACTGCGGTATGTAGAACTGCCAGTTGGCACCATCATTTAACTTACTGAGAGCACACATGGAGGACATGACAAAAATACACCACAGGGAGTCTCCAGTTACATTACACGTCGTAAGCTATTAGGGAGGAAGCAGGGTGTTGAAATAGTGAGAATGCCAACAAGCTCCACAGTGACCACTCTCCAATGTCAGTGGTATGAACAAGCATAATGAACGAATGAAGATTTACGGCTCAATAAATGTTTAATTTGTCAACATCTTCACATTTCACTGTTACATGCACAACATAAATGTGTGAACATAAATGAACAGTTCTGCCCAGGAATACATCTGTTGTTCACATATAGGTTTTTCTGATGTATTGAAGAACCTGGTATTAATCTAGATTAAAAAAAAAAAAAATCTTGAAAGTTGATCTAAAGATCTTTCCTGCCAGTTTTAGTAACTTTATCAAGTATGTGGAGACTGATGGTTTCAGGCAGAAATAATTGCAAAAAGATAAATTTTTCATGATCGCCTCCCTTGAAATTAAATAATACAGTTTTCCTTGACAGCATGTGCGATATAATGCTAAAAACTTTAATTTTGGTTGCCATTTGATTTTCTATCTTGGCTTGTGTCTCTTATACTCCTCAATTCCTACAGCCCTAACCTACTAAAAGCCATGCATGCTAAGAATGTGAAGGCTCAGTGCTACACTCATTTGCCCTGCTGTAAAAAATCAGGCAAATGTTATGCTAGTGTTGACATCTGTTTTTGAGTGAATGAGGCCATAAAAAAGTCAAAAATATGCTTCAGGGGGATATATGAGGTGGTACTGCAATATTCTCATGATTGTCGACACTAGTCAAACTTGATGTATTTTTCCAATAAAATATTGCTTAAACATTTTAAGCAATTCATTTCACAAAACAAAAATGGTTTAACATGATTAAACAATAGATATGCTGTTCAAAATTAGGTATTTGTACATTTTATGATTGTCAAATGTTAGTGAAATATGTGATTGAACTGCACCTGTAGTCAGTCTGTAAAAGAGACCTGGATGAACTTGATCCACTTGAGACAATTTGGTTAAAATTCATTGCAAAAAATGGCTCAGAATAGTGAAGTTAGGTCTGAGAAATGAAGACAGATATGTTTGCAGATTCCGCTTGGTTTGAAATTGTTAACGCAATAAAAGTCATATACAAGTGTGACTTTCATATCCCCTAACTCAAAATGCCTTTTGGGGCCACTGTATGTTGAACGCAATGTAATTTGAACAGTTATACTGATGGTTGTAACAGAGGCTTCTGTCTAAAATTTCAAGTCTAACATTTTCCAACATTTTTTCCAGGTAACAAAACCCAGAAGCCTACATTTGACACTACCAATTGCCATAGAACTGTCAACATCTTTACGTCCCTCTTTCTCTCTCATTTAAAAAGATTACAACATAATTAATATTGAGACTAGTTCTCAATAAAAAATGCCCATACCTATTTCTATAATGACATTTTACTTTAGAGGTTTTCTAATTACAAATACTTATCTTGAATTCAGACAAATCCATTATCCAGTTGTGATGCTGCTGCATAGTAATCTGGTACAGCACTCCAGCATGACAGCAGTTCTACATTTTTCTCCTCGACATTAACAGGTACATTACAAACTAATCCATGTGTGACTAATCTAGTCTTGGTTTCAGAGTCACTGATGTGTCATAAAACATATGTTGACATTACATGCATCTTCAAGGTAGTGTTGAATGTCATAACTAATCCGTTATGTCAATGCAATTGATGTATCAAACAAAAGTATCATCTAAACTTCACTTTTCAAAAAATCAAATGCATTATTTACATTCTGGAAGAAAAACAACCCAAGCGGTACAGTTATTTCCATCTTCAGAATGATTGTCAGTGCCAAGTGTTTCACTTGATCAATTCCTTGACTCCATTAGGCATTAGTTAGCCATATTTAACTTCTGCTTGGCTAGCAAAACAAATCCAATATAAAGTGGTATGGACCAGCCCTGAAGACTGTTGAGGAGGCAGCAGAGTTCGTGATTGTGGTGAGAACTCTAATTTCTTCAAAGCATTACTGTTTGAAATTTGTTACAAATACACTTACAATAGATGATTATTAGACAATATAGAGAAAAAGGTTACTTATATTCTAGATATTTTCATTCAAGTTTTTTCAGTATTACTAAATGTGAGACGTGAAAAGAGATATCACATAAATATATGGTATAAGAATATTTTGATGAAGGAAAGTATAGGAAGTAGGAAAATGTAGAATAGAAAAGTTATTTGAATTTTAAATCTATTACAGGGCTGCTGGAATTACATCACTAGTGGGAAGGAAAACAGGTAAAGTTCATCCATATTTATGTTGGTAATGAATAAACAGCAATTTTTTAATTTTTAAGAAATTAATTAATTAATTTGGTAGTGCAATTGATCTTTTCAATATTAACATTACACTTAGTGTATGGATAATGACAATTGTGTAATTTAAACTAACCAAAGTGAATGGTGTATAGTGTTTTTCTGATTTAGTTATAGATGATAGATATAGATTTTCTTGTAAATAAAATAGTTACCCTCTGTTTACTACAGTAAGCCGCCACCATGAGTACGGACGCGGAGATGGCCGTTTATGGCAAGGCTGCCATTTACCTTCGTAAGCCTGAGAAGGAGAGAATTGAGGCTCAGAACAAACCATTTGATGCCAAGACTGCCTGCTATGTGGCTGATGCCAAAGAGTTGTACCTCAAGGCAACAATCAAGAGCAAAGATGGTGGCAAAGTCACAGTTGAATTGCTTGACACTAAGGAGGTGAGTTTTAATTTCCATTTCATGTAGATGCTCATTAAATTGCTTATTACAATGTTTTCTTTTATATCTAATTTATCAAATTTCTAGGAGAGAGTTGCTAAGGAGGAAGATGTCCACCCAATGAATCCTCCCAAGTTTGACAAGATTGAGGACATGGCCATGATGACCCATCTCAATGAAGCCTCTGTGCTGTATAACCTCAAAGAGCGTTATGCTGCATGGATGATCTACGTAGGTTCTGAAACAACTTAAAACAGCATTGAAATTCATTTTGTCTGTGGTGTTGAAATCTAACCACTTCTCGGCTTCTTTTTAGACCTACTCTGGGCTCTTCTGCGCAACTGTGAACCCCTACAAGTGGCTCCCAGTGTATGATGCAGAAGTGGTGGCTGCCTACAGAGGCAAAAAGCGTATGGAGGCCCCACCCCACATCTTTTCAGTCTCTGACAACGCCTTTCAGTTCATGTTGACTGGTAAGACATTATTTCTGAGATCTGAATTATATATGTTGAAATTCACGTTCTTAGGCCTGGTTTCACAGACAGGGCTTAGCCTAAGCCAGGATTAGGCATTTAATATAGGGCATTTAGTTCAATAAGGGCATTTAAGTAGCTTTTATAATCTTTCACTAGAAAAAAACAAAAAACATTATTGGTGTGTATCTTTAGACAAAACAATTGCAATGAAATATTTTAAGATATGCCCATAAAAGTTGCTTTCAGTTATAACAGCTCAAACATGCATTTTAGTCTAGGACTAGCTTAAGCTGTCTGTGAAACCAGAGGATAGTTTTTTATAAACAATTGCTAAAACATTATTATCTTTGAATTAACAGACAGAGAGAACCAGTCTGTCCTGATTACGTATGTATCAAGCTTACTATTGGAGTTGTTGAGAACAGTTATATTTTTCTCTTATGTAACTTCCTCATGTCTTTTAAATCTTCTGTTTTCTAATCTCTCATAAACCAGTGGAGAATCTGGTGCTGGAAAGACTGTGAACACCAAACGTGTCATCCAGTACTTTGCCACAATTGCAGTGGGAGGTGGTGAAAAGAAGAAAGAGCAGACTCCCGGCAAAATGCAGGTATATGAGATATAAAAACGTCAAATATATTATTATGAAAGATATAGTTCAAATTCATAACAATCATCTCCCACAATATATGATAAGTGAATTTGTGAAATGCCTGAAAACAGTGTTTAGACATTAAACAAAATAACTGAAAACCCTTCAAACATCACAGGGCTCTCTTGAGGACCAGATCATTGCTGCCAACCCTCTGCTTGAGGCTTATGGTAATGCCAAGACTGTGAGAAATGACAACTCCTCTCGTTTTGTAAGTATATATATATTTATATTTATACATTTATACAGAATTGTTTATAAAGACATTATTTATGTATCATTCTATTTTGTTTAAACAGGGTAAATTCATCAGAATTCACTTCGGTACAACTGGAAAACTGTCTAGTGCTGACATTGAGACATGTAGGTGGACACGATTTCATTGATCCATCCTGCACATTTGTCTTTGTCACTCTTCAGATGATTGTGACTCAAGTACATTCTCTTAACAGATCTGCTGGAGAAGTCTAGAGTGACATTCCAGCTTCCAGATGAGAGAGGCTACCACATCTTCTACCAGATGATGACCAACCATAAGCCTGAGCTGATTGGTAGGTGCACATATTTCATTCAATGTTTCAATGCCAGATAATATTGTACTCTTTCAAAAAATCTGTGTATTTTACAGAGATGACGCTCATCACCACCAACCCCTATGACTTCCCCATGTGCAGTCAGGGTCAGATCACAGTGGCCAGCATTGATGATAAAGAGGAGCTGGTTGCTACTGATGTGAGTCATTCCTGTTTGAATATTTGCATATTATATTTAACTATAGCAGAATATATCCTAGAGCTAATTCTTCTTTGTAATTTTCAGACTGCCATTGACATTCTGGGCTTTAGTAATGAGGAGAAGATGAGCATCTACAAGTTCACTGGAGCTGTGCTTCATCATGGTAACATGAAGTTCAAGCAGAAGCAGCGTGAGGAGCAGGCTGAGCCTGACGGCACAGAGGGTGAGACTAAATAGTACTAATGTGTGTCAAAACATGCTTTGAATTGACATATCCTTGTTTCTATTTTTGCTAATGAAAGGATGGTTTTAGTTTTCAAAAGAAGAAAAGGGATGTTTTTTTTTTTTAATATTTCATTTTAGAGGCTGACAAAGTTGCCTACCTTCTGGGTCTGAACTCTGCTGATATGCTGAAGGCTTTGTGCTACCCCAGAGTCAAAGTCGGAAATGAGTTTGTGACCAAAGGCCAGACCGTGCCACAGGTACAGTAAAATAGTACAACCTTAAAATCTGGCTAATCATTGCAGAAGCAGAATTAAATATAAACTCTATTCAACTTACAGGTGTACAACTCTGTTAGCGCCTTGGCCAAATCTGTCTATGAGAGGATGTTCTTGTGGATGGTCGTTCGTATCAACCAGATGTTGGACACAAAACAACAAAGAAATTTCTTTATTGGTGTGCTGGATATTGCTGGCTTTGAGATCTTTGATGTAAGAATGATTATTAAATCTAATTTTATGGCAAACTGAATCATATTCAAAAGTCAGTAAATATTTCCGTTATTTTTCCTCCAGTTCAACAGCATGGAGCAGCTGTGCATCAACTTCACCAATGAGAAACTGCAACAGTTTTTCAACCACCACATGTTTGTGCTGGAACAAGAGGAATACAAGAAGGAGGGCATTGTTTGGGAGTTCATTGACTTCGGCATGGACTTGGCTGCTTGCATTGAGCTCATTGAGAAGGTTTTTAATGGTTTATGAATTTGTTTATTTTCAATATCTATTCTCAAAATCTGATAATTTTTGGTAATAAACAACATTCTTTTATAAACAGCCCATGGGTATCTTCTCCATCCTTGAAGAGGAGTGCATGTTCCCCAAGGCTACAGACACTTCCTTCAAGAACAAGCTGTATGATCAGCATCTTGGCAAAAACAATGCTTTCCAGAAACCAAAGCCTGCCAAAGGCAAGGCTGAAGCTCACTTCTCCCTGGTTCACTATGCCGGAACTGTGGACTACAACATTGCTGGCTGGTTGGACAAGAACAAGGATCCACTGAATGAGTCTGTTGTGCAGCTGTACCAGAAGTCTTCTGTCAAACTGCTGGCTACTCTCTACCCACCTGTTGTTGAGGGTAAAACAAAAACTGAAGTGTTAACATGATTATGTACATCATTTTAACCAAAATCTGATTCAGTTTTGCACTCTTTTCTTGTTATTACAAAATATGTATGTGTTCTTTTATTTTTTTATCTGAATAGAGAGTGGTGGCGGCAAGAAGGGAGGCAAGAAGAAGGGTGGCTCCATGCAGACTGTGTCTTCTCAGTTCAGAGTATGTCTTTGTTAGACAAAATGTGAATAATAATGCAACTGAAAGGACTTAAGAAGTACTGTACTATACACGAGCTTGCTTGACTCTAGGTCAGAAAGTAATATAAAAAATAATAATTCATAAAAAATAATACATCAACAACTGAGAGAATGTGAGTAAGAATGCTGAATCTTTTTATGATTGAACAGGAGAACTTGGGCAAGCTCATGACCAACTTGAGGAGCACTCACCCTCACTTTGTGCGTTGTCTGATTCCCAATGAGTCCAAGACTCCAGGTAATGTAATAAAGGGGTCACAGTTATTCTCATATTAACATATTAATTATTTTATGTTAATGTATATAATAAGGAAAATGATAATCTACCAAGCTCATGATGTAAACTGTTCGTTATAGGTCTCATGGAGAACTTCCTGGTTATCCACCAGCTGAGGTGTAACGGTGTACTGGAGGGTATCAGAATCTGCAGAAAGGGCTTCCCCAGCAGAATCCTCTATGGTGACTTCAAGCAGAGGTAAATTATACCACACTAATGGTCTTTATTAGAAGATATGAAGCATTTTGTTAAACCTTCAAATCCTCCACAGATACAAGGTGCTGAATGCCAGTGTTATCCCAGAGGGACAGTTTATTGATAACAAGAAGGCCTGTGAGAAACTCCTGGGATCCATCGACATTGATCATGACCAGTACAGATTTGGACACACAAAGGTTCATATTCAGCTTTACAACTTTCACTGATTCAGTGATCATGATCATTTAACTTTTAGAGGTAAATCAATATCTTCTTATTTACTGTTTTACATAAATTCAGGTGTTCTTCAAAGCTGGTCTTCTGGGTACTCTTGAGGAGATGCGTGATGAGAAACTGGCTGCTCTGGTCACAATGACTCAGGCTGCCTGCCGTGGATTCCTGATGAGGAGGGAGTTTGTGAAAATGATGGAGAGGAGGTGAGGAACATCATGGAATGAACAAAACTCTCTGATTTAACTATTTCAAATTTGAAAACAGTGATTCATAACCCACATTAATTCACAGTGTTAATGGGGTTATCAGTAAAAATATTTTCTATCAATGGCAAGCCCATCTTCTTGTCAATTTGGCTTTTAAAGGTATTTTAAAAAATTGTATTCAAATATGTTTGACCCATAAAGTGAAGGGTATATTTTTGTAACACGGTTAGTAGATGTGGGAAGAAGGAGGCGGGAACCGGCGAACGTTCAACAAAACTTTAATACCAAAATAAACAAAGAACAAAACGAAAGTAATGCCGGCAGACCCTCGCGGACGTCTGCCGGCCACACAAACATAATAAACCATAAAATAAAGTCCAGGCCTGGTCCTCTCTCATCCTTCACTGTAGTCGCTCCTCCTTTTATGCTCCCAGAGCTCCTCCGTGAGAGACTTGAGGCCGGTGCGCCTCCCAGGTGAAGCTCATTAACACTCGTGCCACCGGCCTCGCGCCGTTCCCTCACGGCTCTCGCCCGCCCTGGTCGCCACAATTTTGTTGACCAGTTTAAAAATAAGTGCATTTACCAGTAATTTTCACATTTAATCATCCAAATTGTTTCATCAGGGATGCAATTTACACCATCCAATACAACGTCCGCTCATTCATGAATGTCAAACACTGGCCATGGATGAAAGTTTACTACAAGATTAAGCCTCTGCTGAAGAGCGCAGAGACTGAGAAGGAGCTGGCAACCATGAAAGAGGACTTTGCAAAATGCAAAGAAGATCTTGCCAAGTCTGAAGCCAAAAAGAAGGAGCTTGAAGAGAAGATGGTATCACTGCTGCAAGAGAAAAATGATCTGCAGCTGCAAGTAGCATCTGTGAGTATTTTTACTTGAATTAACTGAACAGAGGCTTCATTTAATGAGCAATGTGGTTTCCAGTAATATGGCAACCTGTTTTCTTAACAGGAAGCTGAAAATCTCTCAGATGCTGAGGAGAGGTGTGAGGGTCTGATCAAGAGCAAAATCCAGCTTGAAGCTAAACTCAAAGAGACAACTGAGAGGCTGGAGGATGAGGAAGAAATCAATGCTGAACTGACAGCCAAGAAGAGGAAACTGGAGGATGAGTGCTCTGAGCTGAAGAAAGACATTGATGACCTGGAGCTCACCTTGGCTAAAGTGGAGAAGGAGAAACATGCCACTGAGAATAAGGTTAGAGATTAAGTTGGTTTAATATTAAACTTAATCTCTGTCTTATATTTTGATATAAAAAAACTATGAATAATAAAAAATAAGGTTATTTGGAACAAAAAATTTTACAGGTCAAGAACTTGACTGAGGAAATGGCAGCTCAGGATGAGAGTATTGCCAAGCTTACAAAAGAGAAGAAAGCCCTCCAAGAGGCACATCAGCAGACACTGGATGATCTCCAGGCCGAGGAGGACAAAGTCAACACCCTGACCAAATCCAAGACAAAGCTTGAGCAGCAAGTTGATGATGTGAGTTGTGATAATTAGGTTATACTTTTATATATTATGTTGTATTTTTCATACCAGTAGAAGTAAATATAAATACATTGGGTGTATTGCTAGTATGTTAACTGAATCATATAATAATGATTATATCTAATTAACTTTTGGGTAAAAATTAATATCAACATGAAACTGTTTAGCTGGAAGGTTCCCTTGAACAAGAGAAGAAGCTCCGCATGGATCTTGAGAGAGCCAAGAGAAAGCTTGAAGGAGACCTGAAATTAGCCCAAGAGTCCATCATGGACCTGGAGAATGACAAGCAGCAATCTGAGGAGAAAATAAAAAAGTAATTAAAGCATGAAATCTTTGAAAACATTGGACACTTTTGATGTGTTATTGTTTTTTTTTGTGTGTTTTTTTTTTTTAACAAACTACCTGTTGTTGCTGAACACCCACAGGAAAGACTTTGAAACAAGCCAGCTGCTCAGCAAGATAGAAGATGAACAATCTCTGGGTGCTCAACTCCAAAAGAAGATCAAGGAGCTTCAGGTATTTAGAATTTTTTTTCAAACATTACAATCATAATCATAAAATACAGATCACTAAAACGGATCGAATGAACTACTTTCCACCACAGGCTCGTATTGAGGAACTGGAGGAAGAGATCGAGGCTGAGCGTGCTGCTCGTGCCAAGGTTGAGAAGCAGAGAGCTGATCTCTCCAGGGAACTTGAGGAGATCAGTGAGAGGCTTGAGGAGGCTGGAGGAGCCACTGCTGCTCAGATCGAGATGAATAAGAAGCGTGAAGCTGAATTCCAGAAGCTGCGTCGTGATCTTGAAGAGTCCACCCTCCAGCATGAAGCTACAGCTGCTGCCCTACGCAAGAAGCAGGCAGACAGTGTGGCCGAGCTGGGAGAGCAAATCGACAACCTGCAGCGTGTCAAGCAGAAGCTTGAGAAGGAGAAGAGTGAATACAAAATGGAGATTGATGATCTTTCCAGCAACATGGAAGCAGTTGCCAAAGCAAAGGTTGGGAATTGTTTCAAAAATTGTTCAAAAAGGAAATATAATAAATGTTGTTAAGATTCTTAAGAATCCAATGATAATTGTGTTTACAGGCTAATCTTGAGAAGATGTGCCGCACACTTGAGGACCAACTTAGTGAAATTAAGTCCAAGAATGATGAGAACCTTCGCCAGATAAATGACCTTAGCGCTCAAAGAGCAAGACTTCAAACTGAAAATGGTAACAAGTGACACAGTTTCTCAAAAACATAAATATCTTTTTATTTCCTCCACTAACAAATGACTGATGTAAACACTAACCTATAGTGGCAAAATTGTTTAAAGAGATATGTTGGAAATGCAGCTTTTCTGAGAGGATATTAAGCCTTGTGGTTAAGTGTGATACAGTCAAACAGATACTAGACTGATAGCGGTGAACTAAAACCCTCTCCATTGTAAAGATGTAATGCTACTGTCATAAAAACTATGCTTCTTCCTGCATTAATATAAATTTAAACCATTTTCCTCACCATCATTATGCCTTACAAAAGTTTTTGTAAATGCAAATCTCAAAAGGTGAATTTGGCCGTCAGCTGGAGGAGAAGGAAGCTCTAGTTTCTCAGCTCACCAGAGGCAAACAAGCTTTCACTCAGCAGATTGAGGAGCTTAAGAGGCAGATTGAAGAAGAGGTTAAGGTAATACAGCATAATCAATACATACATATACTTGTACATTACTATAATGCAGAGATAGCTAATATTATGTGACTTTGTCTCCTAGGCTAAGAACGCACTGGCCCATGCTGTACAATCAGCCCGCCATGACTGTGACCTGCTCCGTGAGCAATTTGAGGAAGAGCAGGAGGCAAAGGCTGAGCTGCAGCGGGGAATGTCAAAGGCCAACAGCGAGGTTGCTCAATGGAGAACCAAATATGAAACTGATGCCATTCAACGCACTGAGGAGCTTGAAGAGTCCAAGTATGTATATTATTGCATAATATTCCCAAAACTCACAGCTATTTTATAGATTAGAATTCAAAATTATGTGTATTACTTAACAGGAAGAAGCTGGCTCAGCGTCTGCAAGAGGCAGAGGAACAAATTGAGGCAGTGAACTCCAAATGTGCATCTCTGGAGAAGACCAAACAGAGACTCCAGGCTGAGGTGGAGGACCTCATGATTGATGTGGAGAGAGCCAATGGTTTGGCTGCTAACCTTGACAAGAAGCAGAGGAACTTTGACAAGGTAAACAATTTGAGTCATTATATGACATTCTCTTTGTAAAGTATAGCTAGAATGGGCTTTGTTAAACATGTTATAAACAAATCGAACCTGAAATATCTCCACCAAAGGTCCTGGCAGAATGGAAGCAGAAATATGAGGAAGGTCAGGCAGAGCTGGAAGGTGCCCAGAAAGAGGCTCGTTCACTCAGTACTGAGCTGTTCAAGATGAAGAACTCCTATGAGGAGAGTCTGGACCAGCTGGAGACCCTCAAGAGAGAGAACAAGAATCTGCAGCGTAAGAATGAAACCGTTATGTTCGACAAAAACTTCTTAATTCTAAATGATAGTTAAAAAGTAAACACGTGATTATGATTACAGTTTAATTTTTTTTCTTACAGAGGAGATTTCAGATCTGACAGAGCAGTTAGGTGAGACTGGTAAGAGCATCCATGAATTGGAAAAGTCCAAGAAGGCAGTGGAGACTGAGAAGGCAGAGATTCAGACCGCCCTGGAGGAGGCTGAAGTGAGTATCTGAAGATCAGTTTGGAATTCTTGCTAGAACCATTTTACTGTGTTGTTAATATATATTTCCATTATGATATTAAAAGTTGTTTTATTTTTCATAGGGCACCCTGGAGCATGAGGAGTCCAAGATTCTTCGTGTCCAGCTTGAGCTAAACCAGGTCAAGGGAGAGATTGACAGGAAGCTTGCAGAGAAGGATGAGGAGATGGAGCAGATCAAGAGGAACAGCCAGAGAGTCATTGAATCCATGCAGGGCACTCTGGACTCTGAAGTTAGGAGCAGGAATGATGCTCTGAGAATCAAGAAGAAGATGGAGGGAGACCTTAATGAGATGGAGATTCAGCTGAGCCATGCCAATCGCCAGGCTGCTGAGGCCCAGAAACAGCTCAGGAACGTTCAGGGACAACTCAAGGTATGTGACTTCACATTGGCTTTGGGGTGCATTAGTATGTTTGTATAATCTAACTTTTTTTAGGTTATGGTCACCGGAATGCACACTGAAAGCTTATTCTAAAGTTATTGTTTATGTTCAGGATGCCCAACTGCACCTTGATGATGCTGTGAGAGGACAGGAAGACATGAAGGAGCAGGTGGCCATGGTGGAGCGCAGAAACGCTCTGATGCAATCTGAGATTGAGGAGTTGAGAGCTGCTCTGGAGCAGACAGAGAGAAGCCGCAAAGTGGCTGAACAAGAGCTGGTGGACGCCAGTGAGCGTGTTGGGCTGCTGCACTCTCAGGTAAGGGTACTTTGTTTTTATAATGAAATTAAGGAAATTAAGACAATCATTTAAAATGTTCAAAATGTTGCTTTCCATTTTGTAGAACACAAGTCTCCTGAACACCAAGAAGAAGCTTGAGGCTGACCTTGTTCAGATCCAGAGTGAAGTTGATGACACTGTACAGGAAGCCAGAAATGCAGAGGAGAAGGCCAAGAAGGCCATCACTGATGTGAGCAACAGTAGCTGACAAATGTTTCAAAAGATGCTTGAATACTTGAAAAATGTGGATCTAATGAATGTTTGTGTTCATGCAAAAGGCTGCAATGATGGCAGAAGAGCTGAAGAAAGAGCAGGACACCAGTTCTCACCTTGAGAGGATGAAGAAGAATCTGGAGGTCACAGTGAAGGACCTGCAGCACCGTCTGGATGAGGCTGAGAATCTGGCCATGAAGGGAGGAAAGAAACAACTCCAGAAACTGGAGTCTAGAGTAAGACTGCCTTTATTCTGATGCTCACCCGTATTCTGATGTTCATAGTCTTGATGTGGACAGTAAGAAGTGTCTAAACATCTCTAAACATTTTATTGGAGTGAAATGAGTTTGATAATATCTCCCACTTACTGTAGGTCCGTGAGCTTGAGACTGAAGTTGAGGCAGAGCAGAGACGTGGAGCTGATGCTGTTAAAGGTGTCCGCAAATATGAGAGGAGAGTCAAGGAGCTCACCTACCAGGTAAAAAATGTCTAGTAAAATTCTGGTCCCATTAATCAGATTTTGTTCAAGTCTGATCCATGTTCATTATCTGCAGACTGAGGAGGATAAGAAGAACCTCAACAGACTGCAGGATCTGGTTGACAAGCTTCAGCTGAAGGTCAAGGCTTACAAGAGACAGGCTGAAGAAGCTGTGAGTACTTCATTTGAGAACTATAAACACCTTGTGAACAATTATATTAAGTTCCTGATATAATTGTATGTGACTTTGCAGGAGGAACAAGCAAACACTCACCTGTCCAAGTTGAGGAAGGTACAGCATGAGCTGGAAGAGGCTGAGGAGCGTGCTGACATTGCTGAGTCTCAGGTCAACAAGCTCAGAGCCAAGAGTCGTGATGCTGGAAAGGTAATTTCTTTTTCTGATGCATGTATTTTGAAATTTAATGTTTTATTGTATGTACTAATTGTGTATTTTTTCACTCTTTTTTTTTTCAAGGGCAAAGAGGCAGCTGAGTGAAAAACTTAACATACCACATACATCTCTGAAACTGAAATAAACCTTGAAATTCAGCAGTTTTCTTTTGTTGTCATTTTTCTTGATTTATTTTTTTTCTCACTATTGTTTGTTGTGCTCTTACCATAGAATGCTTCCTGATAATCTATAACACTTGATAGATATGTATATGGCTTAACAACTAGATTATGAAATAGGCTCAATAGTCAGAACTTGATTTGGGCTTATATTTTTCTTTATATCTACATTAGCATTAAAATGTGTCAAAGAAGTCAAAATCAAAACTTCAACTTTTACAAATTTGTTAGCTATTGTGAACAGAATTCCCCTGATCAACTTACTGTGAATTTTAACATATCAGTCTGATATAGGGTTTTCAAAGGCACTGGGATATGTTAACTAGAGATTAAAGATCTAATATATAAACTATATATTAAAACCTATATATATTCTATCATAAAATCTAAACTAATTTTAATTATGAAACCCCAGACCAGACCAGACCATCCACTTGGGTATGTTCTATGTACAGTGTTATTTTTTGTTTTTTAATCTTTGCATACATATGTGTGTTTAAATTGCACCACAATACAGATCAGCACACATGGCAAAATTGTGTTTGTATTGAAAACATTTCTGAGCATTTGCAATTGTAAAGAATTAAATGAATATCTGCCTAATACTTGATGTACTATACTTTAAACCTAACCTGATGTTGTCCATATTTCCAAATGCATGAGATAATACAAAATACCTCTGAGTAAGGATGACAATGCTTTTGAAAGAAAGAATATGCAATAAACTAAGAAAGTATGTGTATTAGGTGTGAGAATAAAACATGAACCATGATTCATAGTATGTGTGAGAGGGGTTCAAATTACGGGATGATGATAAGGACGATGAAGGTCATTATTTGGTGATAATGATGACATGAACATTACGTCCTAATGTAATCTGTCAGTGATACATATTATTCTAATAGTCTGAAAGAAATGAATTGCCTTGTTGGTCACATGGATTCACCAATCGATGCCAAACTGGTCCAATGAAATATATAAGCTAACACTTTATTTGATGATGCAGCATAAGCTTTTGGAATATGACATGAAGACTCATGAGTTTAATAAAACAGGGTTAGTGTAAAAATGCAGTCATGTTTTGGTTGAACAAATAAATCAGCATCCAAAAGTCAAACCGACCTCAATTAGCAGCAGACATACTGTATGTGTTGTTCAAATATACAGCTAAGGTTAAAAAGAAAATAGAAAAGAAAAGTCGGGGGCAAGACTAAGAGAACAGAATTCTGTCACAGCAATGTCACTTGAAATCAGAAGAGATTTGCAAGCATTACAGACATCTGTCACTGTCAGGACAAGAGCATATAAGATTTGATCAATCTTGTCCATTGTTAAACCTTTATATCTTACAATCTTATAAGGTTATATGTATATAATTATTTTGAATTGAAACTAAAAACAAAATAAGACAGCCATGCAATTATTCTGGAGCCAACAGAACAGTCATTGTCCTAATATTGCAGTCCTACACAGTTTTTTTTTTTAACCTATAAGGCACTGCAATAAATCTGATAATTGAGAGTGCCTGTCCATGGAATGCAAACTCATCAAGCAAAGCAATAAAATATCATAAATATATACATATGGCACTGTAAATCAGATTACAGCATGACACTGAATAAGTCAATAGAAAATATATATGATAAATATATAAATCCAGTCACACTGATTTGTTAATGCCAATAACAGTTTAATAAAAAGACCAGCCAATAATCTCATTATAATAGTTCAATTTATAGGGATTTAACTAACCAATATATGTAGGTTACCAAAATCTTTTTATTCACTGACCTGCTATAACCCATTAGCTGAAATCATTGAGGTTGGTTAGCAGTAATGGTCTATATGACTAGTATTTTGAATTTATTTTTATTATAGAGAATCTTATCTTATGTCAATAAGTCTTGTCAAACAATACACACTGAGATACAAGGAGGCATTACAAATTATTCCAAGTGTTGCCTCTGTTTCACATGTCACGTTAAATGTAATATTAAATCTGTTCACCCTTTCAATTTCAAAAGTGAATTTCATTAATTTTGTATCTTGCATATTTAAGCAAACTACTGAGGTTAAACTCTTTTTAACAAGCTATCCTAAAGTGTTAGTTATTTCCAGTTATTTTATTCTATTCCCAACTATGGATGCAACCAAACGGTCCAGTTTCTTTACTCAAATTTTAGCCATATTTGGTCTTAGCCATATTTAACTTCTGCATTGCTTGCAAAGCAAGTACAGTATAAGAGCAAGGGGACAACTGGAGACCTTTGCGTTCGGAAGACCAGCCAAGATTGCTTGTGGTGAGACAAAACTTTCATTTCTTTTTCAAGATGTACACAGTTTAAAAAAATGCTGCCATCTTATTTGATAACCTCTATCAATGGTTTGTAATTCAGTTTGTGTATTCGTCTTTTAAAGACATAAGTTGCTAATATTTTTATAATGTAGTTTTTAAAAATGAAAAAGCACGGTTTTAATGTATAATATCTTACTGTTTATTACAGTGTTTCAGACATTCATCAGAACTTGTGGCAGTGTGGTAAGTTAAACATGCTAAATTAAACTAAAGACATTTTAAGAGAAAAACAAGCATACTGAAAAATGCATTAGTGTTCTAGCCATGTGTAGAAATACACACACATTTTATATAATTAATATACATGTTTTACTACAGGACTCCTCAAAACTTGCCCTGTTTACTTCAAACTCTGATCAGACCTACCATTAATTCTCTACTCTGAAGACTTTGATTACCTTGCTCAGGTGTCTTTGATTTGTTTTGGAGCTAAACTCTGCAGGGCATGGCCCTCCAGGGCTGGATTTGAGGAAACCCTGCTTTACTATATCCCTTGTTTTACTTATAGTCCCTTATTTTACTTATAGTAGAAAAATAGTGATCAAATGCCTGTCAGTTTTCCCTGTTTACCTACGGTTATGACAATCTTTAAATTCCAGAAGTAAGCCGCCACCATGAGTACGGACGCGGAGATGGCCGTTTATGGCAAGGCTGCCATTTACCTTCGTAAGCCTGAGAAGGAGAGAATTGAGGCTCAGAACAAACCATTTGATGCCAAGACTGCCTGCTATGTGGCTGATGACAAAGAGTTGTACCTCAAGGGAACAATCAAGAGCAAAGATGGTGGCAAAGTCACAGTTGAATTGCTTGACACTAAGGAGGTGAGTTTTAATTTCCATTTCATGTAGATGCTCATTAAATTAATTATTACAATGTTTTCTTTTATATCTAATATCTAATTTATTTCTAGGAGAGAGTTGCTAAGGAACAAGATGTCTACCCAATGAATCCTCCCAAGTTTGACAAGATTGAGGACATGGCCATGATGACCCATCTCAATGAAGCCTCTGTGCTGTATAACCTCAAAGAGCGTTATGCTGCATGGATGATCTACGTAGGTTCTGAAACAACATAAAAATGCAATTAAGTTAATATTGTCTGTTGTAGCAATCTGACCATTGCTCTTTCAGACCTACTCTGGACTCTTCTGTGCGACTGTGAACCCCTACAAGTGGCTCCCAGTGTATGATGCAGAAGTGGTGTCTGCTTACAGAGGCAAAAAGCGTATGGAGGCCCCACCCCACATCTTTTCAGTCTCTGACAACGCCTATCAGTTCATGTTGACTGGTAAGACATTATTTCTGAGATATGAATTATATATGTTGAAATTCACATTCTTAGGCCTGGTTTCACAGACAGGGCTTAGCCTAAGCCAGGATTAGGCATTTAATATAGGGCATGTAGTTCAATAAGGGCATTTAAGTAGCTTTTATAATCTAAGAAAAAAAAAAAGAAAAAGAAAAAAAAAACATTATTGGTGTGCATCTTTAGACAAAACAATGGTACTGAAATATTTTAAGATATGTCCGTACAAGTTGCTTTCAGTTATAACAGTTCAAACATGCATTTTAGTCTAGGACTAGCTTAAGCTGTCTGTGAAACCAGAGGATAGTTTTTTATAAAACAATTGCTAAAACATTATTATCTTTGAATTAACAGACAGAGAGAACCAGTCTGTCCTGATTACGTATGTATCAAGCTTACTATTGGAGTTGTTGAGAACAGTTATATTTTTCTCTTATGTAACTTCCTCATGTCTTTTAAATCTTCTGTTTTCTAATCTCTCATAAACCAGTGGAGAATCCGGTGCTGGAAAGACTGTGAACACCAAACGTGTCATCCAGTACTTTGCCACAATTGCAGTGGGAGGTGGTGAAAAGAAGAAAGAGCAGACTCCCGGCAAAATGCAGGTATATGAGATATAAAAACGTCAAATATATTATTATGAAATATATAGTTCAAATTCATAACAATCATCTCCCACAATATATGATATGTGAATTTGTGAAATGCCTGAAAACAGTGTTTAGACATTAAACAAAATAACTGAAAACCCTTCAAACATCACAGGGCTCTCTTGAGGACCAGATCATTGCTGCCAACCCTCTGCTTGAGGCTTATGGTAATGCCAAGACTGTGAGAAATGACAACTCCTCTCGTTTTGTAAGTATATATATATATTTATATTTATACATTTATACAGAATTGTTTATAAAGACATTATTTATGTATCATTCTATTTTGTTTAAACAGGGTAAATTCATCAGAATTCACTTCGGTACATCTGGAAAACTGGCTAGTGCTGACATTGAGACATGTAGGTGGACACGATTTCATTGATAAATCCTGCACATTTGTCTTTGTCTGTCACTCTTCAGATGATTGTGACTCAAGTACATTCTCTCAACAGATCTGCTGGAGAAGTCTAGAGTGTCATTCCAGCTTCCAGATGAGAGAGGCTACCACATCTTCTACCAGATGATGACCAACCATAAGCCTGAGCTGATTGGTAGGTGCACATTTTACATTCAGTGTTTCAGATAATATTGTAAAACGCTCTTTCATAAATGCTGTTTATTTTACAGAAATGACGCTCATCACCACCAACCCCTATGACTTCCCCATGTGCAGTCAGGGTCAGATCACAGTGGCCAGCATTGATGATAAAGAGGAGCTGGTTGCTACTGATGTGAGTCATTCCTGTTTGAATATTTGCATATTCTATTTAACTATAGCAGAATATATCCTAGAGCTAATTCTTTTCTGTAATTTTCAGTCTGCTATTGACATTCTGGGCTTTAGTAATGAGGAGAAGATGAGCATCTACAAGTTCACTGGAGCTGTGCTTCATCATGGTAACATGAAGTTCAAGCAGAAGCAGCGTGAGGAGCAGGCTGAGCCTGACGGCACAGAGGGTGAGACTAAATAGTACTAATGTGTGTCAAAACATGCTTTGAATTGACATATCCTTGTTTCTATTTTTACAAATGAAAGGATGGTTTTAGTTTTCAAAAGAAGAAAAGGGATGTTTTTTTTTTTTTTTTTTAATATTTCATTTTAGAGGCTGACAAAGTTGCCTACCTTCTGGGTCTGAACTCTGCTGATATGCTGAAGGCTTTGTGCTACCCCAGAGTCAAAGTCGGAAATGAGTTTGTGACCAAAGGCCAGACCGTGCCACAGGTACAGTAAAATAGTACAACCTTAAAATCTGGCTAATTATTTCAGAAGCAGAATTAAATATAAACTCTATTCAACTTACAGGTGTACAACTCTGTTAACGCCTTGGCCAAATCTGTCTATGAGAGGATGTTCTTGTGGATGGTCATTCGTATCAACCAGATGTTGGACACAAAACAACAAAGAAATTTCTTCATTGGTGTGCTGGATATTGCTGGCTTTGAGATCTTTGATGTAAGAATTGTATCTCCTTTTTGATGGCACATTGAGTGATATTCAGTAGTAAATGGTTGTTTCTTCCTCCAGTTCAACAGCATGGAGCAGCTGTGCATCAACTTCACCAATGAGAAACTGCAACAGTTTTTCAACCACCACATGTTTGTGCTGGAACAAGAGGAATACAAGAAGGAGGGCATTGTTTGGGAGTTCATTGACTTCGGCATGGACTTGGCTGCTTGCATTGAGCTCATTGAGAAGGTTTTTAATGGTTTATGAATTTGTTTATTTTCAATATCTATTCTCAAAATCTGATAATTTTTGGTAATAAACAACATTCTTTTATAAACAGCCCATGGGTATCTTCTCCATCCTTGAAGAGGAGTGCATGTTCCCGAAGGCTACAGACACTTCCTTCAAGAACAAGCTGTATGATCAGCATCTTGGCAAAAACAATGCTTTCCAGAAACCAAAGCCTGCCAAAGGCAAGGCTGAAGCTCACTTCTCCCTGGTTCACTATGCCGGAACTGTGGACTACAACATTGCTGGCTGGTTGGACAAGAACAAGGATCCACTGAATGAATCTGTTCTGCAGCTGTACCAGAAGTCTTCTGTCAAACTGCTGGCTACTCTCTACCCACCTGTTGTTGAGGGTAAAAAAAAACACTAGTGTTAACATGATTATGTACATCATTTTAACCCAAATCTGATTCAGTTTTGCACTCTTTTCTTGTTATTACATTATACATATGTGTGTTCATTTATCTTTTTATCTGAATAGAGAGTGGTGGCGGCGGCAAGAAGGGAGGCAAGAAGAAGGGTGGCTCCATGCAGACTGTGTCTTCTCAGTTCAGAGTATGTCTTTGTTAGACAAAATGTGAATAATAATGCAACTGAAAGGACTTAAGAAGTACTGTACTATACACGAGCTTGCTTGACTCTAGGTCAGAAAGTAATATAAAAAATAATAATTCATAAAAAATAAAACATCAACAACTGAGAGAATGTGAGTAAGAATGCTGAATCTTTTTATGATTGAACAGGAAAACTTGGGCAAGCTCATGACCAACTTGAGGAGCACTCACCCTCACTTTGTGCGTTGTCTGATTCCCAATGAGTCCAAGACTCCAGGTAAAGTAATAAAGGGCTCACATATATTCTCATATTAACATATTAATTATTTTATGTTAATGTATATAATAAGGAAAATGTAAATCTATCAAGCTCATGATGTAAACTGTTATTATAGGTCTCATGGAGAACTTCCTGGTTATCCACCAGCTGAGGTGTAACGGTGTACTGGAGGGTATCAGAATCTGCAGAAAGGGCTTCCCCAGCAGAATCCTCTATGGTGACTTCAAGCAGAGGTAAATGGGACTACATGAAAATTCCATTTCCTGAGGCTCTTTATTAGAAGATATGAAGCATTTTGTTAAATCTTCCAATTCTCCACAGATACAAGGTGCTGAATGCCAGTGTTATCCCAGAGGGACAGTTTATTGATAATAAGAAGGCCTGTGAGAAACTCCTGGGATCCATCGACATTGATCATGACCAGTACAGATTTGGACACACAAAGGTTCATATTCAGCTTTACAACTTTCACTGATTCAGTGATCATGATCATTTAACTTTTAGAGGTAAATCAATATCTTTTTTTTTACTGTTTTACATAAATTCAGGTGTTCTTCAAAGCTGGTCTTCTGGGTACTCTTGAGGAGATGCGTGATGAGAAACTGGCTGCTCTGGTCACAATGACTCAGGCTGCCTGCCGTGGATTCCTGATGAGGAGGGAGTTTGTGAAAATGACGGAGAGGAGGTGAGGGACATCATGGAATGAACAAAACTCTCTGATTTAACTATTTCAAATTTGAAAACAGTGATTCATAACCCACATTAATTCACAGTGTTAATGGGGTTATTAGTAAAAATATTTTGTATCAATGGCAAGCACATCTTCTTGTCAATTTGGCTTTTAAAGGTGTTTAAAAAAACTGTATTCAAATATGTTTGACCCATAAAGTAAAGAAAATATTTTGTAGACCAGTTTAAAAATAAGTGCATTTACCAGTAATTTCCACATTTAATCATCCAAATTGTTTCATCAGGGATGCAATTTACACCATCCAATACAACGTCCGCTCATTTATGAATGTCAAACACTGGCCATGGATGAAAGTTTACTACAAGATTAAGCCTCTGCTGAAGAGTGCCGAGACTGAGAAGGAGCTGGCAACCATGAAAGAGGACTTTGCAAAATGCAAAGAAGATCTTGCCAAGGCTGAAGCCAAAAAGAAGGAGCTTGAAGAGAAGATGGTATCACTGCTGCAAGAGAAAAATGATCTGCAGTTGCAAGTAGCATCTGTGAGTATTTTTACTTGAATTAACTGATCCGTGGCTCCATTAAATGAGCAATGTGGTTTCCAGTGATATGGCAACCTATTTTCTTAACAGGAATCTGAGAATCTCTCAGATGCTGAGGAGAGGTGTGAGGGTCTGATCAAGAGCAAAATCCAGCTTGAAGCTAAACTCAAAGAGACAACTGAGAGGCTGGAGGATGAGGAAGAAATCAATGCTGAACTGACAGCCAAAAAGAGGAAACTGGAGGATGAGTGCTCTGAGCTGAAGAAAGACATTGATGACCTGGAGCTCACCTTGGCTAAAGTGGAGAAGGAGAAACATGCCACTGAGAATAAGGTTGGAGACTGAGTTGCTTTAAGATTAGATTTCATCTCTGTCTTATATGTTGATATAAAAAAAATATGATTAGTAAAAAATAAGGTTATTTGAAACAAAAAATCTTACAGGTCAAGAACTTGACTGAGGAAATGGCAGCTCAGGATGAGAGTATTGCCAAGCTTACAAAAGAGAAGAAAGCCCTCCAAGAGGCACATCAGCAGACACTGGATGATCTCCAGGCTGAGGAGGACAAAGTCAACACCCTGACCAAATCCAAGACAAAACTTGAGCAGCAAGTTGATGATGTAAGTTGATTATGTAATAATGTTTATTCATCAAATTAACTATGATTTTGCTGTGAACATATTTTATATACCATTGTCCTGTAGCTTGAGGGTTCCCTTGAACAAGAGAAGAAGCTCCGCATGGACCTGGAGAGAGCCAAGAGAAAGCTTGAAGGAGACCTGAAATTAGCCCAAGAGTCCATCATGGACCTGGAGAATGACAAGCAGCAATCTGAAGAGAAAATAAAAAAGTAATTAAAGCATGAAATCTTTGAAAACATTGGACACTTTTGATGTGTTATTGTTTTTTTTTTCAAACTACTTCTTGTTGAACACCCACAGGAAAGACTTTGAAACAAGCCAGTTGCTCAGCAAGATAGAAGATGAACAATCTCTGGGTGCTCAACTCCAAAAGAAGATCAAGGAGCTTCAGGTATTTTGAGACTTTTTTTTCAAACATTACGATCATTATCATAAAATACAGATCACTAAAAATGTAATGAACTACTTTCCACCACAGGCTCGTATTGAGGAACTGGAGGAAGAGATCGAGGCTGAGCGTGCTGCTCGTGCCAAGGTTGAGAAGCAGAGAGCTGATCTCTCCAGGGAACTTGAGGAGATCAGTGAGAGGCTTGAGGAGGCTGGAGGAGCCACTGCTGCTCAGATCGAGATGAATAAGAAGCGTGAAGCTGAATTCCAGAAGCTGCGTCGTGACCTTGAAGAGTCCACCCTCCAGCATGAAGCTACAGCTGCTGCCCTACGCAAGAAGCAGGCAGACAGTGTGGCCGAGCTGGGAGAGCAAATCGACAACCTGCAGCGTGTCAAGCAGAAGCTTGAGAAGGAGAAGAGTGAATTCAAAATGGAGATTGATGATCTTTCCAGCAACATGGAAGCAGTTGCCAAAGCAAAGGTTGGGAATTGTTTCAAAAATTGTTCAAAAAGTAAATATAACAAATGTGGTTAAGATTCTTAAGAATCCAATGATATTTGTGTTTACAGGCTAATCTTGAGAAGATGTGCCGCACACTTGAGGACCAACTTAGTGAAATTAAGTCCAAGAATGATGAGAACAGTCGCCAGATAAATGACCTCAGCGCTCAAAGAGCAAGACTTCAAACTGAAAATGGTAAATAATAGCACAATATCTCAAAAATATCAAACAAAATGATACAGCATTTTATTTCCTCCACTAACAAATGCAGATATACAATTATGAGTAAATCACCATCCATGTCACATATTCATATGATCCTTTGACCTCATTCTCAATGCTCATTTATTATGTATTCATAAAATATATGATGATGTAATCTATTTCCCCAGCCAAATTTGTAGCAAATGCTTTTCTCATATTATTAAATGGTTTATTTTGAACTGAACTGACATGGTGAAAATTTGAACAGGTGAATTTGGCCGTCAGCTGGAGGAGAAGGAAGCTCTAGTTTCTCAGCTCACCAGAGGCAAACAAGCTTTCACTCAGCAAATTGAGGAGCTTAAGAGGCAGATTGAAGAAGAGGTTAAGGTAATACAGCATAATCAAAAAATACACATACTTGTCAATTACTATAGTGCAGAGACTAGCTAATATTATGTGACTTTGTCTCCTAGGCTAAGAACGCACTGGCCCATGCTGTACAGTCAGCTCGTCATGACTGTGACCTGCTCCGTGAGCAATTTGAGGAAGAGCAGGAGGCAAAGGCTGAGCTGCAGCGGGGAATGTCAAAGGCCAACAGCGAGGTTGCTCAATGGAGAACCAAATATGAAACTGATGCCATCCAGCGTACTGAGGAGCTTGAAGAGTCCAAGTATGTATATTATTGCATAATATTCCCAAAACTCACAGCTATTTTATAGATTAGAATTCAAAATTATGTGTATTACTTAACAGGAAGAAGCTGGCTCAGCGTCTGCAAGAGGCAGAGGAACAAATTGAGGCAGTGAACTCCAAATGTGCATCTCTGGAGAAGACCAAACAGAGACTCCAGGCTGAGGTGGAGGACCTCATGATTGATGTGGAGAGAGCCAATGGTTTGGCTGCTAACCTTGACAAGAAGCAGAGGAACTTTGACAAGGTAAACAATTTGAGTCATTATATGACATTCTCTTTGTAAAGTATAGCTAGAATGGGCTTTGTTAAACATGTTATAAACAAATCAATCCTGAAATATCTCCACCAAAGGTCCTGGCAGAATGGAAGCAGAAATATGAGGAAGGTCAGGCAGAGCTGGAAGGTGCCCAGAAAGAGGCTCGTTCACTCAGTACTGAGCTGTTCAAGATGAAGAACTCCTATGAGGAGAGTCTGGACCAGCTGGAGACCCTCAAGAGAGAGAACAAGAATCTGCAGCGTAAGAATGAAACCGTTATGTTAGACAAAAACTTCAAAGTCCTAATTCTAAATGATAATTAAAAAGTAAACACGTGATTATGATTATAGTTCAAAATTTTTTTTTTTATAGAGGAGATTTCAGATCTGACAGAGCAGTTAGGTGAGACTGGTAAGAGCATCCATGAGCTGGAAAAGTCCAAGAAGGCAGTGGAGACTGAGAAGGCAGAGATTCAGACCGCCCTGGAGGAGGCTGAAGTGAGTATCTGAAGATCAGTTTGGAATTCTTGCTAGAACCATTTTACTGTGTTGTTAATGCATATTTCCATTATGATATTAAAAGTTGTTTTATTTTTCATAGGGCACCCTGGAACATGAGGAGTCCAAGATTCTTCGTGTCCAGCTTGAGCTAAACCAGGTCAAGGGAGAGATTGACAGGAAGCTTGCAGAGAAGGATGAGGAGATGGAGCAGATCAAGAGGAACAGCCAGAGAGTCATTGAATCCATGCAGGGCACTCTGGACTCTGAAGTTAGGAGCAGGAATGATGCTCTGAGAATCAAGAAGAAGATGGAGGGAGACCTTAATGAGATGGAGGTTCAGCTGAGCCATGCCAATCGCCAGGCTGCTGAGGCCCAGAAACAGCTCAGGAACGTTCAGGGACAACTCAAGGTATGTGACTTCTCTTTGGCTTTGGGGTGCATTAGTATGTTTGTATAATCTAACTTTTGTTAGGTTATGGTCACCGGAAAGCACACTGAAAGCTTATTGTAAAGTTATTGTTTATGTTCAGGATGCCCAACTGCACCTTGATGATGCTGTGAGAGGACAGGAAGACATGAAGGAGCAGGTGGCCATGGTGGAGCGCAGAAACGCTCTGATGCAGTCTGAGATTGAGGAGTTGAGAGCTGCTCTGGAGCAGACAGAGAGAAGCCGCAAAGTGGCTGAACAAGAGCTGGTGGACGCCAGTGAGCGTGTTGGGCTGCTGCACTCTCAGGTAAGGGCACTTTGTTTTTATAATGAAATTAAGGAAATTAAGAAAATCATTTAAAATGTTCAAAATGTTGTTTTCCATTTTGTAGAACACAAGTCTCCTGAACACCAAGAAGAAGCTTGAGGCTGACCTTGTTCAGATCCAGAGTGAAGTTGATGACACTGTACAGGAAGCCAGAAATGCAGAGGAGAAGGCCAAGAAGGCCATCACTGATGTGAGCAACAGTAGCTGACAAATGTTTCAAAAGATGCTTGAATACTTGAAAAATGTGATCCAATCAAATTCTGTGTTCATGCAAAAGGCTGCAATGATGGCAGAAGAGCTGAAGAAAGAGCAGGACACCAGTTCTCACCTTGAGAGGATGAAGAAGAATCTGGAGGTCACAGTGAAGGACCTGCAGCACCGTCTGGATGAGGCTGAGAATCTGGCCATGAAGGGAGGAAAGAAACAACTCCAGAAACTGGAGTCTAGAGTAAGACTGCCTTTATTCTGATGCTCACCCGTATTCTGATGTTCATAGTCTTCATGTGGACAGTAAGAAGTGTCTAAACATCTCTAAACATTGTATTGGAGTGAACTGAGTTTGATAATATCTCCCACTTACTGTAGGTCCGTGAGCTTGAGACTGAAGTTGAGGCAGAGCAGAGACGTGGAGCTGATGCTGTTAAAGGTGTCCGCAAATATGAGAGGAGAGTCAAGGAGCTCACCTACCAGGTAAAAAATGTCTAGTAAAATTCTGGTCCCATTAATCAGATTTTGTTCAAGTCTGATCCATGTTCATTATCTGCAGACTGAGGAGGATAAGAAGAACCTCAACAGACTGCAGGATCTGGTTGACAAGCTTCAGCTGAAGGTCAAGGCTTACAAGAGACAGGCTGAAGAAGCTGTGAGTACTTCATTTGAGAACTATAAACACCTTGTGAACAATTATATTAAGTTCCTGATATAATTGTATGTGACTTTGCAGGAGGAACAAGCAAACACTCACCTGTCCAAGTTGAGGAAGGTACAGCATGAGCTGGAAGAGGCTGAGGAGCGTGCTGACATTTCTGAGTCTCAGGTCAACAAGCTCAGAGCCAAGAGCCGTGATGCTGGAAAGGTAATTTCTTTTTCTGATGCATGTATTTTGAAATTTAATGTTTTATTGTATGTACTAATTGTGTATTTTTTCACTCTTTTTTTTTTCAAGGGCAAAGAGGCAGCTGAGTGAAAAACTTAACATACCACATACATCTCTGAAACTGAAATAAACCTTGAAATTCAGCAGTTTTCTTTTGTTGTCATTTTTCTTGATTTATTTTTTTTCTCACTATTGTTTGTTGTGCTCTTACCATAGAATGCTTCCTGATAATCTATAACACTTGATAGATATGTATATGGCTTAACAACTAGATTATGAAATAGGCTCAATAGTCAGAACTTGATTTGGGCTTATATTTTTCTTTATATCTACATTAGCATTAAAATGTGTCAAAGAAGTCAAAATCAAAACTTCAACTTTTACAAATTTGTTAGCTATTGTGAACAGAATTCCCCTGATCAACTTACTGTGAATTTTAACATATCAGTCTGATATAGGGTTTTCAAAGGCACTGGGATATGTTAACTAGAGATTAAAGATCTAATATATAAACTATATATTAAAACCTATATATATTCTATCATAAAATCTAAACTAATTTTAATTATGAAACCCCAGACCAGACCAGACCATCCACTTGGGTATGTTCTATGTACAGTGTTATTTTTTGTTTTTTAATCTTTGCATACATATGTGTGTTTAAATTGCACCACAATACAGATCAGCACACATGGCAAAATTGTGTTTGTATTGAAAACATTTCTGAGCATTTGCAATTGTAAAGAATTAAATGAATATCTGCCTAATACTTGATGTACTATACTTTAAACCTAACCTGATGTTGTCCATATTTCCAAATGCATGAGATAATACAAAATACCTCTGAGTAAGGATGACAATGCTTTTGAAAGAAAGAATATGCAATAAACTAAGAAAGTATGTGTATTAGGTGTGAGAATAAAACATGAACCATGATTCATAGTATGTGTGAGAGGGGTTCAAATTACGGGATGATGATAAGGACGATGAAGGTCATTATTTGGTGATAATGATGACATGAACATTACGTCCTAATGTAATCTGTCAGTGATACATATTATTCTAATAGTCTGAAAGAAATGAATTGCCTTGTTGGTCACATGGATTCACCAATCGATGCCAAACTGGTCCAATGAAATATATAAGCTAACACTTTATTTGATGATGCAGCATAAGCTTTTGGAATATGACATGAAGACTCATGAGTTTAATAAAACAGGGTTAGTGTAAAAATGCAGTCATGTTTTGGTTGAACAAATAAATCAGCATCCAAAAGTCAAACCGACCTCAATTAGCAGCAGACATACTGTATGTGTTGTTCAAATATACAGCTAAGGTTAAAAAGAAAATAGAAAAGAAAAGTCGGGGGCAAGACTAAGAGAACAGAATTCTGTCACAGCAATGTCACTTGAAATCAGAAGAGATTTGCAAGCATTACAGACATCTGTCACTGTCAGGACAAGAGCATATAAGATTTGATCAATCTTGTCCATTGTTAAACCTTTATATCTTACAATCTTATAAGGTTATATGTATATAATTATTTTGAATTGAAACTAAAAACAAAATAAGACAGCCATGCAATTATTCTGGAGCCAACAGAACAGTCATTGTCCTAATATTGCAGTCCTACACAGTTTTTTTTTTTTAACTTATAAGGCACTGCAATAAATCTGATAATTGAGAGTGCCTGTCCATGGAATGCAAACTCATCAAGCAAAGCAATAAAATATCATAAATATATACATATGGCACTGTATATGTATCAGATTACAGCATGACACTGAATAAGTCAATAGAAAATATATATGATAAATATATAAATCCAGTCACACTGATTTGTTAATGCCAATAACAGTTTAATAAAAAGACCAGCCAATAATCTCATTATAATAGTTCAATTTATAGGGATTTAACTAACCAATATATGTAGGTTACCAAAATCTTTTTATTCACTGACCTGCTATAACCCATTAGCTGAAATCATTGAGGTTGGTTAGCAGTAATGGTCTATATGACTAGTATTTTGAATTTATTTTTATTATAGAGAATCTTATCTTATGTCAATAAGTCTTGTCAAACAATACACACTGAGATACATGGAGGCATTACAAATTATTCCAAGTGTTGCCTCTGTTTCACATGTCACGTTAAATGTAATATTAAATCTGTTCACCCTTTCAATTTCAAAAGTGAATTTCATTAATTTTGTATCTTGCATATTTAAGCAAACTACTGAGGTTAAACTCTTTTTAACAAGCTATCCTAAAGTGTTAGTTATTTCCAGTTATTTTATTCTATTCCCAACTATGGATGCAACCAAACGGTCCAGTTTCTTTACTCAAATTTTAGCCATATTTGGTCTTAGCCATATTTAACTTCTGCATTGCTTGCAAAGCAAGTACAGTATAAGAGCAAGGGGACAACTGGAGACCTTTGCGTTCGGAAGACCAGCCAAGATTGCTTGCGGTGAGACAAAACTTTCATTTCTTTTTCAAGATGTACACAGTTTTAAAAAATGCTGCCATCTTATTTGATAACCTCTATCAATGGTTTGTAATTCAGTTTGTGTATTCGTCTTTTAAAGACATAGTTGCTAATATTTTTATAATGTAGTTTTTAAAAACGAAAAAGCACGGTTTTAATGTATAATATCTTACTGTTTATTACAGTGTTTCAGACATTCATCAGAACTTGTGGCAGTGTGGTAAGTTAAACATGCTAAATTAAACTAAAGACATTTTAAGAGAAAAACAAGCATACTGAAAAATGCATTAGTGTTCTAGCCATGTGTAGAAATACACACACATTTTATATAATTAATATACATGTTTTACTACAGGACTCCTCAAAACTTGCCCTGTTTACTTCAAACTCTGATCAGACCTACCATTAATTCTCTACTCTGAAGACTTTGATTACCTTGCTCAGGTGTCTTTGATTTGTTTTGGAGCTAAACTCTGCAGGGCATGGCCCTCCAGGGCTGGATTTGAGGAAACCCTGCTTTACTATATCCCTTGTTTTACTTATAGTCCCTTATTTTACTTATAGTAGAAAAATAGTGATCAAATGCCTGTCAGTTTTCCCTGTTTACCTACGGTTATGACAATCTTTAAATTCCAGAAGTAAGCCGCCACCATGAGTACGGACGCGGAGATGGCCGTTTATGGCAAGGCTGCCATTTACCTTCGTAAGCCTGAGAAGGAGAGAATTGAGGCTCAGAACAAACCATTTGATGCCAAGACTGCCTGCTATGTGGCTGATGACAAAGAGTTGTACCTCAAGGGAACAATCAAGAGCAAAGATGGTGGCAAAGTCACAGTTGAATTGCTTGACACTAAGGAGGTGAGTTTTAATTTCCATTTCATGTAGATGCTCATTAAATTAATTATTACAATGTTTTCTTTTATATCTAATATCTAATTTATTTCTAGGAGAGAGTGGCTAAGGAACAAGATGTCTACCCAATGAATCCTCCCAAGTTTGACAAGATTGAGGACATGGCCATGATGACCCATCTCAATGAAGCCTCTGTGCTGTATAACCTCAAAGAGCGTTATGCTGCATGGATGATCTACGTAGGTTCTGAAACAACATAAAAATGCAATTAAGTTAATATTGTCTGTTGTAGCAATCTGACCATTGCTCTTTCAGACCTACTCTGGACTCTTCTGTGCGACTGTGAACCCCTACAAGTGGCTCCCAGTGTATGATGCAGAAGTGGTGTCTGCTTACAGAGGCAAAAAGCGTATGGAGGCCCCACCCCACATCTTTTCAGTCTCTGACAACGCCTATCAGTTCATGCTGACTGGTAAGACATTATTTCTGAGATATGAATTATATATGTTGAAATTCACATTCTTAGGCCTGGTTTCATAAACAGGGCTTAGCCTAAGCCAGGATTAGGCATTTAATATAGGGCATGTAGTTCAATAAGGGCATTTAAGTAGCTTTTATAATCTAAGAAAAAAAAAAAAAAAAAACATTATTGGTGTGTATCTTTAGACAAAACAATGGCAATGAAATATTTTAAGATATGCCCATACAAGTTGCTTTCAGTTATAACAGCTCAAACATGTATTTTAGTCTAGGACTAGCTAAACTGTCTATGAAACCGAGGATAGTTTTTTATAAAACAATTGCTAAAACATTATTATCTTTGAATTAACAGACAGAGAGAACCAGTCTGTCCTGATTACGTATGTATCAAGCTTACTATTGGAGTTGTTGAGAACAGTTATATTTTTCTCTTATGTAACTTCCTCATGTCTTTTAAATCTTCTGTTTTCTAATCTCTCATAAACCAGTGGAGAATCTGGTGCTGGAAAGACTGTGAACACCAAACGTGTCATCCAGTACTTTGCCACAATTGCAGTGGGAGGTGGTGAAAAAAAGAAAGAGCAGACTCCCGGCAAAATGCAGGTATATGAGATATAAAAACGTCAAATATATTATTATGAAATATATAGTTCAAATTCATAACAATCATCTCCCACAATAAATGATATGTGAATTTGTTTAATGCCTGAAAAAAGTGTTTAGACATTAAACAAAATAACTGAAAACCCTTCAAACATCACAGGGCTCTCTTGAGGACCAGATCATTGCTGCCAACCCTCTGCTTGAGGCTTATGGTAATGCCAAGACTGTGAGAAATGACAACTCCTCTCGTTTTGTAAGTATATATATATATATATTTATACATTTATACAGAATTGTTTATAAAGACATTATTTATGTATCATTCTATTTGGTTTTAAACAGGGTAAATTTATCAGAATTCACTTCGGTACATCTGGAAAACTGGCTAGTGCTGACATTGAGACATGTAGGTGGACACGATTTCATTGATAAATCCTGCACATTTGTCTTTGTCTGTCACTCTTCAGATGATTGTGACTCAAGTACATTCTCTTAACAGATCTGCTGGAGAAGTCTAGAGTGTCATTCCAGCTTCCAGATGAGAGAGGCTACCACATCTTCTACCAGATGATGACCAACCATAAGCCTGAGCTGATTGGTAGGTGCACATTTTACATTCAGTGTTTCAGATAATATTGTAAAACGCTCTTTCATAAATGCTGTTTATTTTACAGAGATGACGCTCATCACCACCAACCCCTATGACTTCCCCATGTGCAGTCAGGGTCAGATCACAGTGGCCAGCATTGATGATAAAGAGGAGCTGGTTGCTACTGATGTGAGTCATTCCTGTTTGAATATTTGCATATTATATTTAACTATAGCAGAATATATCCTAGAGCTCATTCTTTTCTGTAATTTTCAGTCTGCTATTGACATTCTGGGCTTTAGTAATGAGGAGAAGATGAGCATCTACAAGTTCACTGGAGCTGTGCTTCATCATGGTAACATGAAGTTCAAGCAGAAGCAGCGTGAGGAGCAGGCTGAGCCTGACGGCACAGAGGGTGAGACTAAATAGTACTAATGTGTGTCAAAACATGCTTTGAATTGACATATCCTTGTTTCTATTTTTGCTAATGAAAGGATGGTTTTAGTTTTCAAAAGAAGAAAAGGGATGTTTTTTTTTTTTTTAATATTTCATTTTAGAGGCTGACAAAGTTGCCTACCTTCTGGGTTTGAACTCTGCTGATATGCTGAAGGCTTTGTGCTACCCCAGAGTCAAAGTCGGAAATGAGTTTGTGACCAAAGGCCAGACCGTGCCACAGGTACAGTAAAATAGTACAACCTTAAAATCTGGCTAATTATTTCAGAAGCAGAATTAAATATAAACTCTATTCAACTTACAGGTGTACAACTCTGTTAACGCCTTGGCCAAATCTGTCTATGAGAGGATGTTCTTGTGGATGGTCATTCGTATCAACCAGATGTTGGACACAAAACAACAAAGAAATTTCTTCATTGGTGTGCTGGATATTGCTGGCTTTGAGATCTTTGATGTAAGAATTGTATCTCCTTTTTGATGGCACATTGAGTGATATTCAGTAGTAAATGGTTGTTTCTTCCTCCAGTTCAACAGCATGGAGCAGCTGTGCATCAACTTCACCAATGAGAAACTGCAACAGTTTTTCAACCACCACATGTTTGTGCTGGAACAAGAGGAGTACAAGAAGGAGGGCATTGTTTGGGAGTTCATTGACTTCGGCATGGACTTGGCTGCTTGCATTGAGCTCATTGAGAAGGTTTTTAATGGTTTATGAATTTGTTTATTTTCAATATCTATTCTCAAAATCTTATAATTTTTGGTAATAAACAACATTCTTTTATAAACAGCCCATGGGTATCTTCTCCATCCTTGAAGAGGAGTGCATGTTCCCGAAGGCTACAGACACTTCCTTCAAGAACAAGCTGTATGATCAGCATCTTGGCAAAAACAATGCTTTCCAGAAACCAAAGCCTGCCAAAGGCAAGGCTGAAGCTCACTTCTCCCTGGTTCACTATGCCGGAACTGTGGACTACAACATTGCTGGCTGGTTGGACAAGAACAAGGATCCACTGAATGAATCTGTTCTGCAGCTGTACCAGAAGTCTTCTGTCAAACTGCTGGCTACTCTCTACCCACCTGTTGTTGAGGGTAAAAAAAAACACTAGTGATTACATGATTATGTACATCATTTTAACCCAAATCTGATTCAGTTTTGCACTCTTTTCTTGTTATTACATTATACATATGTGTGTTCATTTATCTTTTTATCTGAATAGAGAGTGGTGGCGGCGGCAAGAAGGGAGGCAAGAAGAAGGGTGGCTCCATGCAGACTGTGTCTTCTCAGTTCAGAGTATGTCTTTGTTAGACAAAATGTGAATAATAATGCAACTGAAAGGACTTAAGAAGTACTGTACTATACACAAGCTTGCTTGACTCTAGGTCAGAAAGTAATATAAAAAATAATAATTCATAAAAAATAAAACATCAACAACTGAGAGAATGTGAGTAAGAATGCTGAATCTTTTTATGATTGAACAGGAAAACTTGGGCAAGCTCATGACCAACTTGAGGAGCACTCACCCTCACTTTGTGCGTTGTCTGATTCCCAATGAGTCCAAGACTCCAGGTAAAGTAATAAAGGGCTCACATATATTCTCATATTAACATATTAATTATTTTATGTTAATGTATATAATAAGGAAAATGTAAATCTACCAAGCTCATGATGTAAACTGTTATTATAGGTCTCATGGAGAACTTCCTGGTTATCCACCAGCTGAGGTGTAACGGTGTACTGGAGGGTATCAGAATCTGCAGAAAGGGCTTCCCCAGCAGAATCCTCTATGGTGACTTCAAGCAGAGGTAAATGGGACTACATGAAAATTCCATTTCTTGAGGCTCTTTATTAGAAGATATGAAGCATTTTGTTAAATCTTCCAATTCTCCACAGATACAAGGTGCTGAATGCCAGTGTTATCCCAGAGGGACAATTTATTGATAATAAGAAGGCCTGTGAGAAACTCCTGGGATCCATCGACATTGATCATGACCAGTACAGATTTGGACACACAAAGGTTCATATTCAGCTTTACAACTTTCACTGATTCAGTGATCATGATCATTTAGCTTATAGAGGTAAATCAATATCTTTTTTTTTTTTTTTTTACTGTTTTACATAAATTCAGGTGTTCTTCAAAGCTGGTCTTCTGGGTACTCTTGAGGAGATGCGTGATGAGAAACTGGCTGCTCTGGTCACAATGACTCAGGCTGCCTGCCGTGGATTCCTGATGAGGAGGGAGTTTGTGAAAATGACGGAGAGGAGGTGAGGAACATCATGGAATGAACAAAACTCTCTGATTTAACTATTTCAAATTTGAAAACAGTGATTCATAACCCACATTAATTCACAGTGTTAATGGGGTTATCAGTAAAAATATTTTGTATCAATGGCAAGCACATCTTCTTGTCAATTTGGCTTTTAAAGGTGTTTAAAAAAACTGTATTCAAATATGTTTGACCCATAAAGTGAAGGAAATATTTTGTAGACCAGTTTAAAAATAAGTGCATTTACCAGTAATTTCCACATTTAATCATCCAAATTGTTTCATCAGGGATGCAATTTACACCATCCAATACAACGTCCGCTCATTCATGAATGTCAAACACTGGCCATGGATGAAAGTTTACTACAAGATTAAGCCTCTGCTGAAGAGTGCCGAGACTGAGAAGGAGCTGGCAACCATGAAAGAGGACTTTGCAAAATGCAAAGAAGATCTTGCCAAGGCTGAAGCCAAAAAGAAGGAGCTTGAAGAGAAGATGGTATCACTGCTGCAAGAGAAAAATGATCTGCAGCTGCAAGTAGCATCTGTGAGTATTTTTACTTGAATTAACTGATCCGTGGCTCCATTAAATGAGCAATGTGGTTTCCAGTGATATGGCAACCTATTTTCTTAACAGGAATCTGAGAATCTCTCAGATGCTGAGGAGAGGTGTGAGGGTCTGATCAAGAGCAAAATCCAGCTTGAAGCTAAACTCAAAGAGACAACTGAGAGGCTGGAGGATGAGGAAGAAATCAATGCTGAACTGACAGCCAAGAAGAGGAAACTGGAGGATGAGTGCTCTGAGCTGAAGAAAGACATTGATGACCTGGAGCTCACCTTGGCTAAAGTGGAGAAGGAGAAACATGCCACTGAGAATAAGGTTGGAGACTGAGTTGCTTTAAGATTAGATTTCATCTCTGTCTTATATGTTGATATAAAAAAAATATGATTAGTAAAAAATAAGGTTATTTGAAACAAAAAATCTTACAGGTCAAGAACTTGACTGAGGAAATGGCAGCTCAGGATGAGAGTATTGCCAAGCTTACAAAAGAGAAGAAAGCCCTCCAAGAGGCACATCAGCAGACACTGGATGATCTCCAGGCCGAGGAGGACAAAGTCAACACCCTGACCAAATCCAAGACAAAACTTGAGCAGCAAGTTGATGATGTAAGTTGATTATGTAATAATGTTTATTCATCAAATTAACTATGATTTTGCTGTGAACATATTTTATTTACCATTGTCCTGTAGCTTGAGGGTTCCCTTGAACAAGAGAAGAAGCTCCGCATGGACCTGGAGAGAGCCAAGAGAAAGCTTGAAGGAGACCTGAAATTAGCCCAAGAGTCCATCATGGACCTGGAGAATGACAAGCAGCAATCTGAGGAGAAAATAAAAAAGTAATTAAAGCATGAAATCTTTGAAAACATTGGACAATTTTGATGTGTTATTGTTTTTTTTTTTCAAACTACTTCTTGTTGAACACCCACAGGAAAGACTTTGAAACAAGCCAGTTGCTCAGCAAGATAGAAGATGAACAATCTCTGGGTGCTCAACTCCAAAAGAAGATCAAGGAGCTTCAGGTATTTTGAGACTTTTTTTTCAAACATTAGGATCATTATCATAAAATACAGATCACTAAAAATGTAATGAACTACTTTCCACCACAGGCTCGTATTGAGGAACTGGAGGAAGAGATCGAGGCTGAGCGTGCTGCTCGTGCCAAGGTTGAGAAGCAGAGAGCTGATCTCTCCAGGGAACTTGAGGAGATCAGTGAGAGGCTTGAGGAGGCTGGAGGAGCCACTGCTGCTCAGATCGAGATGAATAAGAAGCGTGAAGCTGAATTCCAGAAGCTGCGTCGTGACCTTGAAGAGTCCACCCTCCAGCATGAAGCTACAGCTGCTGCCCTACGCAAGAAGCAGGCAGACAGTGTGGCCGAGCTGGGAGAGCAAATCGACAACCTGCAGCGTGTCAAGCAGAAGCTTGAGAAGGAGAAGAGTGAATTCAAAATGGAGATTGATGATCTTTCCAGCAACATGGAAGCAGTTGCCAAAGCAAAGGTTGGGAATTGTTTCAAAAATTGTTCAAAAAGTAAATATAACAAATGTGGTTAAGATTCTTAAGAATCCAATGATATTTGTGTTTACAGGCTAATCTTGAGAAGATGTGCCGCACACTTGAGGACCAACTTAGTGAAATTAAGTCCAAGAATGATGAGAACAGTCGCCAGATAAATGACCTCAGCGCTCAAAGAGCAAGACTTCAAACTGAAAATGGTAAATAATAGCACAATATCTCAAAAATATCAAACAAAATGATACAGCATTTTATTTCCTCCACTAACAAATGCAGATATACAATTATGAGTAAATCACCATCCATGTCACATATTCATATGATCCTTTGACCTCATTCTCAATGCTCATTTATTATGTATTCATAAAATATATGATGATGTAATCTATTTCCCCAGCCAAATTTGTAGCAAATGCTTTTCTCATATTATTAAATGGTTTATTTTGAACTGAACTGACATGGTGAAAATTTGAACAGGTGAATTTGGCCGTCAGCTGGAGGAGAAGGAAGCTCTAGTTTCTCAGCTCACCAGAGGCAAACAAGCTTTCACTCAGCAAATTGAGGAGCTTAAGAGGCAGATTGAAGAAGAGGTTAAGGTAATACAGCATAATCAAAAAATACACATACTTGTCAATTACTATAGTGCAGAGACTAGCTAATATTATGTGACTTTGTCTCCTAGGCTAAGAACGCACTGGCCCATGCTGTACAGTCAGCTCGTCATGACTGTGACCTGCTCCGTGAGCAATTTGAGGAAGAGCAGGAGGCAAAGGCTGAGCTGCAGCGGGGAATGTCAAAGGCCAACAGCGAGGTTGCTCAATGGAGAACCAAATATGAAACTGATGCCATCCAGCGTACTGAGGAGCTTGAAGAGTCCAAGTATGTATATTATTGCATAATATTCCCAAAACTCACAGCTATTTTATAGATTAGAATTCAAAATTATGTGTATTACTTAACAGGAAGAAGCTGGCTCAGCGTCTGCAAGAGGCAGAGGAACAAATTGAGGCAGTGAACTCCAAATGTGCATCTCTGGAGAAGACCAAACAGAGACTCCAGGCTGAGGTGGAGGACCTCATGATTGATGTGGAGAGAGCCAATGGTTTGGCTGCTAACCTTGACAAGAAGCAGAGGAACTTTGACAAGGTAAACAATTTGAGTCATTATATGACATTCTCTTTGTAAAGTATAGCTAGAATGGGCTTTGTTAAACATGTTATAAACAAATCAATCCTGAAATATCTCCACCAAAGGTCCTGGCAGAATGGAAGCAGAAATATGAGGAAGGTCAGGCAGAGCTGGAAGGTGCCCTGAAAGAGGCTCGTTCACTCAGCACTGAACTGTTCAAGATGAAGAACTCCTATGAGGAGAGTCTGGACCAGCTGGAGACCCTCAAGAGAGAGAACAAGAATCTGCAGCGTAAGAATGAAACCGTTATGTTAGACAAAAACTTCAAAGTCCTAATTCTAAATGATAATTAAAAAGTAAACACGTGATTGTGATTATAGTTCAAAATTTTTTTTTTTATAGAGGAGATTTCAGATCTGACAGAGCAGTTAGGTGAGACTGGTAAGAGCATCCATGAGCTGGAAAAGGCCAAAAAGGCAGTGGAGACTGAGAAGGCAGAGATTCAGACCGCCCTGGAGGAGGCTGAAGTGAGTATCTGAAGATCAGTTTGGAATTCTTGCTAGAACCATTTTACTGTGTTGTTAATGCATATTTCCATTATGATATTAAAAGTTGTTTTATTTTTCATAGGGCACCCTGGAGCATGAGGAGTCCAAGATTCTTCGTGTCCAGCTTGAGCTAAACCAGGTCAAGGGAGAGATTGACAGGAAGCTTGCAGAGAAGGATGAGGAGATGGAGCAGATCAAGAGGAACAGCCAGAGAGTCATTGAATCCATGCAGGGCACTCTGGACTCTGAAGTTAGGAGCAGGAATGATGCTCTGAGAATCAAGAAGAAGATGGAGGGAGACCTTAATGAGATGGAGGTTCAGCTGAGCCATGCCAATCGCCAGGCTGCTGAGGCCCAGAAACAGCTCAGGAACGTTCAGGGACAACTCAAGGTATGTGACTTCTCTTTGGCTTTGGGGTGCATTAGTATGTTTGTATAATCTAACTTTTGTTAGGTTATGGTCACCGGAAAGCAGACTGAAAGCTTATTGTAAAGTTATTGTTAATGTGCAGGATGCCCAACTGCACCTTGATGATGCTGTGAGAGGACAGGAAGACATGAAGGAGCAGGTGGCCATGGTGGAGCGCAGAAACGCTCTGATGCAGTCTGAGGTTGAGGAGCTGAGAGCTGCTCTGGAGCAGACAGAGAGAAGCCGCAAAGTGGCTGAACAAGAGCTGGTGGACGCCAGTGAGCGTGTTGGGCTGCTGCACTCTCAGGTAAGGGTACTTTGTTTTATAATGAAATTAAGGAAATTAAGAAAATCATTTAAAATGTTCAAAATGTTGCTTTCCATTTTGTAGAACACAAGTCTCCTGAACACCAAGAAGAAGCTTGAGGCTGACCTTGTTCAGATCCAGAGTGAAGTTGATGACACTGTACAGGAAGCCAGAAATGCAGAGGAGAAGGCCAAGAAGGCCATCACTGATGTGAGAAACAGTAGCTGACAAATGTTTCAAAAGATGCTTGAGTACTTGAAAAATGTGATCCAATCAAATTCTGTGTTCATGCAAAAGGCTGCAATGATGGCAGAAGAGCTGAAGAAGGAGCAGGACACCAGTTCTCACCTTGAGAGGATGAAGAAGAATCTGGAGGTCACAGTGAAGGATCTGCAGCACCGTCTGGATGAGGCTGAGAATCTGGCCATGAAGGGAGGAAAGAAACAACTCCAGAAACTGGAGTCTAGAGTAAGACTGCCTTTATTCTGATGCTCACCCGTATTCTGATGTTCATAGTCTTCATGTGGACAGTAAGAAGTGTCTAAACATCTCTAAACATTGTATTGGAGTGAAATGAGTTTGATAATATCTCCCACTTACTGTAGGTCCGTGAGCTTGAGACTGAAGTCGAGGCAGAGCAGAGACGTGGAGCTGATGCTGTTAAAGGTGTCCGCAAATATGAGAGGAGAGTCAAGGAGCTCACCTACCAGGTAAAACATGTCTAGTAAAATTCTGGTCCCATTAATCAGATTTTGTTCTAGTCTGACCCATGTTCATTATCTGCAGACTGAGGAGGATAAGAAGAACCTCAACAGACTGCAGGATCTGGTTGACAAGCTTCAGCTGAAGGTCAAGGCTTACAAGAGACAGGCTGAAGAAGCTGTGAGTACCTCATTTGAGAACTATAAACACCTTGTGAACAATTATATTAAGTTCCTGATATAATTGTATGTGACTTTGCAGGAGGAACAAGCAAACACTCACCTGTCCAAGTTGAGGAAGGTGCAGCATGAGCTGGAAGAGGCTGAGGAGCGTGCTGACATTTCTGAGTCTCAGGTCAACAAGCTCAGAGCCAAGAGCCGTGACGCTGGAAAGGTAATTTTTCTCAAATGAAATTTTTTAAACATGCTTCAATTTTAAAGCTTTTATTTTACCTTAAATTGTTTCATTGTATATTCATACAATTTTTTGTTTGCATACTTTTTTCAGAGCAAAGAGGCAGCTGAGTGAAAACCTTCACATACGCTGACACCAGCTCCCATTTGTCTCTGAAAATGTGCAATTGCTCAATAAAACATTTATCAACTTATTTTTTTTGTCATTTTCTTCTATATACAGTATTCCTGATGAATTTTCTCATGTTTATTACGTTTTTGTATATACTTTATATACTATCTCATCAAATGAGAAAAATAATTATAGCTTCAACAAAAAAATATTAAAATAACAATGAGCTTTTAACTAGCATAACTACTAATTACTACAAATCATCTTCCACTAATAAAATTAGAAAATTATGGATAAACATTAGAAATTAAATAAGCATGCAATTAAATACAACTTGAATTACTTCTTACCAAGTTCAAATTAGATAGGGCAGATTCTGGGTCTTAGCACCAGTTTATGATAAACATTTTGTAAGCTTTATATTCTAATCGCTGAACACATGCAGAACACCTTCGGCAGAGATTGCATTATTTAGCCTGAGGATGGTGCTCTAAAGTTGACAGGCTTTAAGTACACAATAGACACATAGAGTGCTATCTTGCCTTTTCAACAAATTCAACATTTATCATTCAACATATGTTGTTTTAGAATATTATAATTTGTGGAGGAATTCCAATGAAGAAAAGAAAGTCACCTCTATTCTCAGAACGAACAGAACGAAATAAAGGAGCACATAAAGGAGCACATTTAAACTAAAGATTTGAACCCTGGTTTCACAGACAAGGTTTAAGCTAGTCCTAGACTAAAATGTTTGAGCTGTTTTAACTGAAAGTACCTTGCACTGACACAGCTCCAGACCAAATTTTTTATTAAGGAGCCATTGGCTCCTATGGGGGAAAAAAACAGGCACCAAATAATTTATTAAAGAGCCACACAACAATGAACTTAACCCTCTACCGCATAGTGTTACCATATGGCAACATACTCTTTATGTTCATTTCCTTGCCACCGTCTCTTTAAGAGAACATTCTAGTTTTTTTTTATTGGTAAGAGAAGACCTTAATTTAGCCAATGATGTGCTTTGGTTAAGTCACATGACATGCATTTTTTTTCTGTGACGCGATATCTGACAGACTGCCATCTCTTGTCGGTAGTTGCTGAAAGCAAATTAAAACGTCAGTAACAAACAAGGACCTGCCCATGTCACATTCACAAAAAAAAGGTTAACATCATCTCAGGTAAGGTATGATGACATATTCACCACTCAAAAATGTTTTTATGAAATTAGTTTTTGGTAAATCGAGAAAATGTCTGTGTTGCCATATGGCAACACTGCGCAATAATGGAATGACATTATTATAATAGGTTAGATAGCTAGCAAAGATCAGCTGCAGTCTGTTAAGCTATAACAATAAAAACATTAATGCTAGTGATATAATGTTGATTAGTCGTATGTTAAGGACTGCTGTGGCATTTGTATTATGGATTAAATCAACATCAGAGATCTGCCATCACAGCCATGTATACTGGCCCAGACCAACCACTGTCCTACCATGGTGTCTCAAAAAGGCAGGTGCAAGTGGCTGTAAGTGTATTATAAGTGTGAAGAGCACCAAATGTGATGTCTACATGTGTCTCACCTTTGGAAAAAAAAAATGCTTTTTGAAGTTTCATACAGAAAAAAGGTGAAATTTAAAGAATATAAAGCATTATTCAGCAAAAGAGAATGGAAAAACACAAGATGTTGGAAAATAAGTATAAGGTATTGTTTATAATTACTGCTAAAACTTATAATAGCACTAATTGATTCAATACAAATAACATTTCTGAGGAAAAATATGAACTATATACACTTACACTTATTTTAAGTTCCCTTTCAGTCGGTCACGTTCGACGTACGTCAGTAGTGACCGATGAATTGGGATATCGCTTAGAGAGCCCTATCATCTTCGTGTAAACTAAAACAAGCCAATGGAATTGGCGTGCAATATTTGCATAATGCGCACCGCCCCCGACAGGTGTATATAAATAGGAAGCAGATGCAATCACACTCTGTCTTTCGCTTCGGAGCCATTCACTGGTGTCCTGTTCAGAAGACTCCTTTCTTCGTTTTGTTTTGTTCTAAAACATTGCCTCAGAAGAGGATTTGCAGCGAGCTATCAGTGCTGGTGAAGAAGGCACGTTCAGCGAGGTCACGAGTGTCCGAGGAGCTGAGCTATAAGCTCTAAAACTGCTGTTTTCACAGCAACACAAAGAGTGTGTGTGTGTAGCGATTTGGGCCGGTTCCTTGGTGTGTCAGGGAGTGGTGTACCTGACACATCGCGTCGCTCCCTGGGTGCTTCAGCACGAGTGAGTTGACTTCCCCTTCTAAAAGAGCTTTACAGACGAACCCTGACAGTATGTCATTTCGTCTGTGCGTTACTGGGTGCGGTCGTTCCCTGGTCCCTGCTGATGGGCACAATCGCTGCATCTCGTGTTTGGGCGTTCAGCACGCTGAAGCAGCTTTTGTGGATGGTTCATGTTCCCATTGCGGGAACATGACCATCGCGGTGCTGAGGTCGAGGCTCTCCTTCCTGAAGTCTCAGGAAGAGGGGGTCCCCTCTCCTATGCCGCGTACGACCGCTTTTTCCGGCCCCGGGAACCGGAATGACGGTACGGCGCTGTATAGGAAGGGGTCTGTATGAGGATAACGGTCAGGGCTTCCCCGCTGAGCGGAAACGCTCCTCGGGTCCCTGCCGCCTCAGCAGCACCGCAACCCATCTTGCCGCCGTTGGTTTCCGCTGGGCCCTCTTCGGACTGTCCAGCCGTTACCTTTGGTGCGCCGGCAGCGGATCGGATGTCGATCACAGCATCGGAAGGTGAGCCAGAGTCCTCGGGGGAAGACCCGGACGCGCTGCCGCCCTCCGGGACGGTAGCGTGGCCCGAGTCGGATCCTGAGTTGACGGCTGTGCTCTCCCGGGCCGCCTTGTGCGTCGGGCTTGAGTGGAACCCTCCACCCTGTCCCGGCCCATCTCGGTTGGATGATTGGTACTTGGGGGGGGGTCGCGCTGGCCAAACCCAGCGTCCCGCCCCAATGCCTTTCTTCCCGGAAGTGCATGACGAGGTGACCAGGTCTTGGCAAACACCGTATAGTTCGTTCGAGGCCTGGCCCCGCGTCCGCCTTCACCTCCCTGGACGGCGGGGCAGCCAGGGGGTACGCGAGGATCCCGCCAGTCGAGCGGTCTGTTGCGATGCAGCTGTGTCCAACGGCCACTGGCTGGCGTGGTGAGCCGCGTCTTCCGTCCCGGGCCTGTAAATTCTCAGCCGGTCTGACTGAGAAAGCTTACAGTTCCTGTGGGCAGGCTGCCTCTGCCCTGCATTCCATGGCGCTTTTGCAGGTCTACCAGGCAAAAGCGCTGTCAGAAATGCCCCAGGAAGGTCCTGACCAACAGCTGCTGGGGGAGCTGCGCTGCCACCGACCTCGCCCTCCGGGCGACGAAGGTAACAGCACGCGCTGTTGGTCATGCGATGTCTACCTTGGTAGTCCAGCAACGCCATCTCTGGCTGACCTTGGCGGACATGCGGGATGCCGATAAGCAAAGGTTCCTAAATTCCCCCGTGTCCCCGGTCGGCCTATTCGGCGACGCGGTGGAGAGCTTCGCCCAACAGTTCTCTGCTGCACAGAAGCAGGCTGAGGCCATCAGTCATGTCATGCCACGGCGGACTGCTGCTGCCTCCACCCAGCCGCCTGTGGCCCAACCTCAGCCTGCTCGTCGCCGAGGGCGCCCGCCTGCATCGTCCTCCGCCCCTGCTAAGACGGCAAAGCAGCAGCCTACACCAGCCAGACAGCAGGGTGCCGGTCGCGGGCGTGGTGCCCAGCCCGTCTCAGCTAAGCCAGGTGGCAAGCGTAAAAAGAAGTCACGGCCCTGAGACGGGCAACCTGGAGGGGAAGAATCTTGCTCTTCGGGAGAGTTTTCCACCATCTCTCCCACCCCCGGAGGAGGGCCGGGGGGAATTTGTGTTTGTCTGTCCACCGCCGCTGGCTCTCCGGAGTCCAGCGGTACCCACTTTTTCACAAAAAGAGCAGTTTCCTCAAACTCAAGGTCACAACAAGGTGTGTCTGCCAGTGTGCCAGGCCCCGCCTCGCCGCTGGCAGCTCCCTCCCCATTCGCCAGCAGGCGGCACTGCTGCCTCGCAGAGTCCGACCCCACTCCGGGCCGCTCCCAAGCCGCCCGAGTCGGGTCCCTCTCTGCCTTGCTGCCCCACCCCCGGTGCGTCTGTGGTGCCTTTGGTCCCGCTGGCTCGGAGTCTGGAGGCGTGGATCACGCTTCCCAGCCCGTCCCGCTGGCTCATTCGCACTATCAGACTCGGCTATGCGATTCAGTTCGCCCGGCGTCCCCCGGTTTTCAGGGGTGTCCACTTCACTCAGGTGTCGTTGGACAGTGCACCTGTTCTCCGGGCGGAGATTGCTGTCCTCCTGGCGAAGGATGCAATCGAGCTGGTCCCTCCAGCCGATATGAAGTCGGGGTTTTACAGCCCCTACTTCATTGTACCGAAAAAGGGCGGTGGGCTACGGCCAATCCTGGATCTGCGCGTCCTGAATCGGTATCTTCACAGGATGCCGTTCAAGATGCTCACACAGAAGCGCATTTTCGAATGCGTCCGTCCCTGGGATTGGTTTGCAGCAATAGACCTGAAGGACGCGTACTTTCATGTCTCGATTCTGCCTCGACACAGACCCTTCCTCCGGTTTGCGTTCGAGGGTCGGGCATATCAGTACAAAGTCCTACCCTTCGGGCTGGCCCTGTCACCCTGCGTCTTTACGAAGGTTGCGGAGGCGGCCATTGTTCCCCTCAAGGAACAGGGCGTTCGTATTCTCAACTATCTCGACGACTGGCTGATCCTGGCCAGCTCGCGAGAGCAGTTGTGCGAACACAGGGACATGGTTTTAGCTCACCTCAGCCGGTTGGGTCTTCGGGTCAACTGGGACAAGAGCAAACTCGCCCCCGGGCAGAGGATCTCTTATCTCGGTCTCGAGCTAGACTCGGTTGCACGGACTGCGCGTCTCACCGAGGCGCGCGTCCAGACGGTGTTGAACTGCCTGAGTTCACTCAAGCGCAGGACAGCGGCTCCACTGAAAGATTTTCAGAGGCTCCTGGGGCATATGGCATCTGCAGCCACGGTCACGCCGCTCGGATTGCTTCATATGAGACCGCTTCAACACTGGCTCCGCGGCCGGGTCCCGAGATGGGCGTGGCAGTGCGGCACGCTCCGTGTCCCCGTGATACCGAGCTGCCGTCGCACCCTTGTCCGGTGGTCGGACCCTTCGTTCCTGTGGGCCGGAGTACCCCTCGAACAAGTGTCCAGGCACGCTGTGGTCTCCACAGATGCCTCTGCCACGGGATGGGGGGCCACGTACAACGGGCATGCAGTGGCAGGTCTTTGGACGGGGCCTCAGCTGCATTGGCATATCAATTGCCTCGAGTTGCTAGCGGTACGTCTTGCGCTGGCCCGCTTCAAGAAGCTGCTGTCAGGCAAGCACGTTCTAGTCCGCTCAGACAGCACTGTGGCCGTTGCGTACATCAACCGTCAAGGTGGTCTACGCTCCCGTCCCATGTCGCAACTCGCCCGCCATCTCTTGTTGTGGAGTCAGAGGTATCTGAGGTCCCTTCGGGCCACTCATGTCCCAGTTGTGCTCAACCGTGCAGCCGACGAGCTGTCACGGCAGCCTCCACTTGCGGGCGAGTGGCGGCTCCACCCCCAGGCGGTCCAGCTGATTTGGCAGCATTTCGGCGAGGCCCAGGTAGACCTGTTTGCCTCCCCGGAAACTGCCCACTGCCAGTGGTTTTATTCCCTGACCGGCGGCACGCTCGGCACGGATGCCCTGGCACACAGCTGGCCCCCGGGTCCCCCAGTGAGCCTTCTCGCACAACTCCTGTGCAAGGTCAGGGAGGACGGGGAGCAGGTTCTGTTAGTGGCTCCGTACTGGCCCACTCGGACCTGGTTCTCAGACCTCATTCTCCTCGCGTCAGCCCCTCCCTGGCCGATTCCTCTGAGGAAGGACCTCCTGACTCAGAGACGGGGCACCCTGTGGCACCCGCGTCCCAGTCTATGGAACCTCCACGTGTGGTCCCTGGACGGGATGCGGAGGTTCTGAGTGATCTCCCGCAAGCGGTCGTAGACACCATCACTTCCGCTAGAGCTCCTTCCACTAGGAGTCTCTACGCGTTGAAGTGGAACCTGTTCGTCGAATGGTGCGCCTCTCGCCGAGAGGACCCCCGATCATGTTCGGTCGGATCCGTGCTTTCCTTCCTGCAAGAAGGGTTGGAGCGAAGGCTGTCTCCCTCCACCCTGAAGGTGTATGTCGCGGCTATCGCTGCACATCACCACACAGTTGAGGGTAAGTCCCTGGGGAAACACGATCTGATCGTCAGATTCCTGAGGGGGGCCAGGAGACTGAATCCTCCTCGCCCTTCCTCCGTACCCTGTTGGGATCTGACCCTGGTTCTCACAGCTCTCCGGGTCATCCCTTTGAGCCTTTGCAATCAGTCGACCTGAAACTAATGTCTCTGAAGACGGTTTTTCTGGTTGCATTGGCTTCCCTGAAGAGGGTAGGGGATCTGCATGCATTTTCGGTCGACGAAACGTGCCTAGAATTCGGGCCCGGTGATTCTCACGTCATCCTGAGACCCCGGCCTGGATACGTGCCCAAGGTTCCTACCACTCCCTTCAGAGATCAGGTAGTGAACCTGCAAGCGCTGCCCTCGGAGGAGGCAGACCCAGCCCTAGCTTTGCTCTGTCCCGTCCGCGCTCTGCGCGTTTACGTGGATAGAACGCGAAGCTTCAGGACCTCAGATCAGCTCTTCATCTGTTACGGAGGCCAGCAGAAGGGAAAGGCTGTGTAATGTACCTTAGCCTTACGTCATTTATTAGCTCAATTTAATTGTTAAAGGGCATAAGAATTGAATGAGTGAACTGTAAATGATTCACTGTAAAGGATTCAGAATTAATATTTAACACTTCATCAATTATTCGTCCAGCGAAAATTGAGGTTAGAGTATTTTACCAATTCTGGATAAAATATTATTCTGTGGTCAACAGTAACAATATTTTTATTATGATTATTGTTATTATAATTATTATATCATTATAAGCAAGAGGTAACTTGATCTTAAGTTTAAGGCAGTAATTTGACACAACACAAGAAACTCGAATATGTGAAAATCAAAACAAGATTTATTGACTACTTTTAATGATTACAGGAAACTAAGGCTAAACACACACACACATACACACATACACATACTTTGGCTTGATTCTTTAGGTTTAAAGGAGTTTCACCAGTTTCCAGCAAGAGAGAGAGAAGTTTGCTTGTACCTGCGTTTGCTCTGACAGCTGAGGTAGTCGGGTTGTTCCGTGACTCGTGTACAGCGGAATCCCGTTCTGGATTGGCTGTCTTTCAGGTGACGTCTTCTCGGGAAAGCCCTGTGGGTTGCGCGGAAGCTTTGAAGGATGCTGCTGGCTCGTGAAGCTGTTCTGATCTGAGCGTCTGGCTTGAGCGGCTCTCTTCTTGGGAGACTTTGGTCAGATATTTCACCGAGGGTTGTGGAGTCTGAATGTGACGGCTGTTGATCAGCGGCGTGGCTCGTAGTTGAAATCGGCGGCTGTTAGATGGAAAATCAGCCCCGATAAAGGATCTTCTCAACTTCTTCTGTTCAGCATGACCCAAGCAACTTTTCAGCCGTGGTCAAAGTATTTCTGACCGACTTCTGACTTCCAGCTTCTGACTCTGACCTTATTTCATATTTCTCAACTGACTTTAGCTTGTTCGGACAGCATAGTTTTAAAGGAGCAATTCTGGCTCCCTCCTTCAGATGCGATACTCCAATGAGACGTTGCTACGGAAATTAGACACGCCTCGTCTATTGTCTATTGATCACATCGCGTGATATCTGCAGAACATTTTCCTGTTTTATTAACAACTTTATAAAGTTTCTTAATATTTCCTGATACTGAATTTCAATGTTTCATTCACACAGAATTACAGAGAATTATAAATTCTGCATTTAGAGCTCAAACATGACACACTTCTTACACACATATTACTAGACTGACCTAATTAAAACAATGATTATAAGAGAAAGAAGATGCATACAGGACTACAAACATATCAAGCATTGACTCCAACATATTAGCAATCACATCATAGCAAATGTTATTCTGGATATAGTTAATACTTTAAGTAATCGACAATTGTCCCTTTTGAGATTCAAGATTGAGTCCTTAAGCATAGTTTAAACTCTGACCGGAGTCATGGGTGACCGGGTCACGATGGACAGTCACACAAGGGAGGTATTGATAGGACAGATTTGTCTTTAAATCCGTTGATGGGTGTTTTCCTGTTCTGTCCGATAATACAAGAGGGTTTTGTGAGAGAATCAATAGATTTAATGTGATCAGACCCACGTGATGGGTTCTGATTAGTTTATTGCTGATGAGCAAAGAAGTCCTTTAGACAGAGTCCTTTGTTAAAAGAAGTCACGTCATCACTTCTGTAAAAGCTAGGTTTTTCCTGTCAGGAAATGGATCTTTTGGACCAAATGAAGCTTTGTTCAATCATGCCTCTGGCTGATAAAGCCATTTGGTAACGTCTGTCGAATGGGTCCCTACAGCTGTCTCCAAGCAGAGGATGGCCCACTGGATAGTGGATGCCATCGCCTTGGCGTACAAATCCCAGGGCGTGCCTTGCCCGCTCGGGTTGAGAGCCCACTCCACCAGAGGGGTGGCCTCTTCCTGGGCGCTGGCTCATGGCGCCTCGCTGACAGATATCTGTAGAGCTGTGGGCTGGGCGACACCAAACACGTTCGCTAGGTTTTATAGCCTACGTGTAGAGCCGGTATCCTCACGTGTACTCGCATCCACCAGTCGGTAGACATGTTGTACCCACTCTAAGTGTCGGCTTGCAATGCCATTCCCGCCACTGGCCGGATACGTGCATACTTTCACTCCACTCCTGGCGAACCCTGTCGAGTTCCTCCGCCTCCCCCTTCGGCTCGGACATTGCGGAGTGTCTGATGCCAGGCCTACATCCGTCGCTGACGCTGTCTGTTGGCTGGGGCCCATATGTCGTGACCCCTCTACGTGAGCGGTCCCATATGTGTAATTATCCACGGTTTAAAACTCCCTACGGGCCGAGTCTGTGTCTTTCCCTTAGCAGAGCCAGCTCTGCTGTCACCTGTCAGATGAGTCTCCCCCTACCAGGTGGAGCCATCCCAGGGACTCCATATGCGTACTGCCCCCCGGGCCAGTCCATATGTGTATTCTCATGTAAACTCCTCCCCCATTGGGTAGGTAGTGGTCTCCGCAGCGTCCCTTACGGGTTCGCTTCCCCAGTGTAGTCTAGTTTACTTAGTGGGTAGTGGTTAGACAGCAGAAGACTCTCTCGGTGTAAGCTCGCCCCCTTCACCGCCAGCCGGTGCTATGGGCGGCTGAGCTTGCGCTGGGCACTGGAAGGGGTTTCGTAACTGTGGCGCTTTATTTGGGATCCCAATTCGTCGGTCACTACTGACGTACGTCGAACGTGACCGACTGAAAGGGAACATCTCGGTTACGTATGTAACCCTCGTTCCCTGAAGGAGGGAACGGAGACGTACGTCCCGTCGCCACAGTTTCTGTACCCTCGCTGTAGTGCGGACACCAGTTGTCTCCTCAGCGAAAAACAGAGTGCGATTGCATCTGCTTCCTATTTATATACACCTGTCGGGGGCGGTGCGCATTATGCAAATATCGCACGCCAATTCCATTGGCTTGTTTTAGTTTACACGAAGATGATAGAGCTCTCTAAGCGATATCCCAATTCGTCGGTCACTACTGACGTACGTCTCCGTTCCCTCCTTCAGGGAACGAGGGTTACATACGTAACCAAGACGTTTTTCCACTATTGTACGTTGTTGCCATATGGCAACATATCATAAAGTACCTTAAAATAATATTTTTTTCCAAAAATTTTTTTACAGCACTTTAAGTTAAGCCATTCTAAGAAAAGAAAAAGAGTCAAATATTTTTTTTTATAGATTTATCATAATGCGTGCGGTAGAGGGTTACATTTTTAAATTACTTACTTTTAGTCACCCTGTCATGTTTATATCTCCCCTTTACAGTTTCAGAATTTTCATCTTGTGATTTTTCTGGCAAATGAATGTCACTATTTTCACTTAATAGTACTATTATAGCTTTTGTTAATATTTTGAATCCGATTAGATTTTTGTGTTTTAATATATATATATATATATGTTACGGGATACAGGAGACGAACACAGTAGTAACAGGTATTGGTAGTTTTATTGACCACAGTAGAGCTTGCAACAACAGACAGGTGAGTGAACTGATGATATATGGATAGAAGCAGATGATATGAGGAATAGTTACTGTCCTTTCTTTTGCAGGTTGAGATACGTTGGGGCTTAAAGATCGCTGGAGTTATCTGGAGCTGGCTGACACACACCTCGGCGGGAGCCACGTCAGGTCCTATGGGAAGAACAGAAGGGTGGTGAGCTTTCAGTAGTGACACGTGGAAAGTGGGGTGTATACGATACCCTTGTGGAAGTCGGGGTTGATAGGTGACAGGGTTGACCTGCTTGGTGATGGGGAATGGGCCAATGAACCTGGGACTCAGCTTTCTGCAGGGCAGACGCAGTCTGATATCCCGAGTGGACAGCCAAACCAACTGACCAGGCTGGAAGACGGGAGTGTTGGAGCGTCGGAGGTCGGCTGTCATCCTGCGTCTGCACAGGGCTCGTTGCAGTTGATGGTGTGCTGAGTCCCAGACCCTCTCGCTCTCTCTGAACCAGTAATCCACTGCTGGTACGTTGGAGGGTTCCCCATCCCAGGGGAACAGTGGGGGTTGGTAGCCGAGTACGCATTGGAACGGCGTGAGCCCAGTAGTTGACTGACGGAGAGAGTTTTGGGCGTACTCAGCCCAACCCAGGAACTGGTTCCAAGAGTCCTGGTGGTCATGACAGAAGGTACGGAGGAAGCGGCCAATTTCCTGTACCTTCCTTTCCGTCTGCCCGTTCGACTGCGGGTGGTATCCGGAAGTCAGGCTGACGGCCACACCTAGGAGGGAGTAGAACGATTTCCACACTCTGGAGGCATTGGAGGAGGGGACCAGGTAATAGGACTCACGATGAGAGAGCTAGGAATGATGGGTTCGGGTTCTTCGGTCTTTTCGTCTGGAGCATGAAGACGGGAGAGGGCGTCTGCTTTGACGTTCTTTGTGCCTGGGCGATAGGAGATGGTGTAATTAAATTGGGAGAAGAACATGGCCCAACGAGCTTGTCTTGGGTTTAACCTTTTAGCAGACCGAAGATATTCAAGGTTTTTATGATCTGTCAGCACCAGGAACGCATGTTTGGCTCCCTCCAGCCAATGCCTCCACTCTTCCAAGGCAAGCTTAACTGCTAGAAGTTCCCTGTCACCGATGGAGTAGTTGACTTCCGCCGGGTTGAGCTTGCGGGAGAAGAAGGCGCATGGATGGAGTCTACTTGGCGTCCCCTGCTGCTGTGACAACACCGCTCCCACTCCTGTAGTCGAGGCGTCCACTTCGACGATGAACTGTTTCTCGGGGTCTGGATGGACGAGTAAGGGAGCGGTGGTGAAAGCTTCTTTTAGACGGAGCAGGCTGGTGAGTGGATGGGCAATAGAACTGTAATCCTTGATGAACCTTCTGTAGAAGTTGGAGAATCTGAGAAAGCGCTGTAGTTCCTTGATGGTGGTGGGTTCTGGCCAGCTGGAGATGGATTCCACCTTCCTCTCGTCCATCCGGATGCCACTGTGGTCGATGTTGTAACCCAGGAACGAGACAGAAGGTTGATGGAAAGAACACTTCTCTGCTTTGAGGAACAGGTTGTGCTGATGAAGTCGGGTGAGGACCTCCGCAACGTGTCGGCGATGTTCGGCCTGGCTCCGGGAGTCGATGAGTATATCGTCGATGTACACCAGAACGAAGCGATGGAGAAACTCACGGAGCACCTCATGGATGAAATCCTGGAATACGGTGGGGCGTTGACCAGACCATACGGCATAACAAGATATTCATAGTGGCCAGTAGGGGTGATAAAGGCGGTCTTCCACTCGTCCCCCTCACGTATCCGGATGAGGTTGTACGCGTTGCGGAGGTCCAGCTTCGTAAACACAGTGGCACCACGGAGATGTTCCAGGGCCACTGGGACGAGAGGAAGGGGATATCGGAACTTGACAGTAATTTTATTAAGTGAGCGATAGTCAATGCATGGCAGCAAACCTCCGTCCTTTTTTGCCACAAAGAAGAAACTGGAAGCAGCAGGGGAAGTAGACGGCCTGATTTAACCTTGGGCGAGGGCTTCCTTGATGTAATCCTCCATGGCCTTCTCCTCCGGGATGGAAAGTGGGTATATCTTACCCTTTGGCACTGGTTCACCCGGAAGCAGGTCGATGGCGCAGTCCTATGGCCGGTGTGGAGGCAGCTTGGAAGCCTGTTGCGGGCAGAAGACGTCGCTGAAGGGGGCGTAACACTTGGGGATATCGATGGAGCGTTGTTCCACTGGGCTTTCAATGGAAATGGCGTTGAGAGAGAGGTCAGGCGAAGGAGACGGTGGAACCGGAAGTGCAGTCAGACAGCGAGAGAAGGAAGTGTCGCCCCACTTCAGGATTTCGCCCGTCTTCCAGGAGATGGTAGGGTTGTGCTGCTCCAACCAGGGGCGCCCTAGAACCACGTCAGCGGTGGAATCCTCCAGAACCAGCAGATGGATTTCCTCTTGATGCAAGAGACCCACACGGAGTGTAACAGGTCCAGCCACTGTGCGGACGCGCTTACGACTCAGGGGTTTGCCGGTTATTGAGTTGATCTTGTAGATGGTCGGAGACGGTGTGGTCTTGATACGTAGCTGACGACAGATGGCCCCAGAGACGAAGTTGCCGGCTGACCCTGAGTCGAGAAGCGCGACCACTGAAAGGGAGACAGTAGCGGCAGTAAGATTGACGACAGTAGTGAGTGGTTTCATTTTATGAGTAGCAGGAATTATAACACTCACCAGGGGTCGCGGTGGTCGTGTGGGGCATGCTGCTATCACATGCCTGGGGTTTCCACAATACAGGCAGAGATGCAGGGTCAGTCGACAGCAGCGTTCTTCGGAGGAAAGACGTGAATTTTTTATTTCCATGGGCTCTTGGGTTGGTTCTGGAGTGCTGACGGGTTTGGATCGACAGAGGAGCGTGTTGGGAAGTACCTGGTCCTGGTGCTCTTGAATGAAAGCCTGCATGCGAGTGGCGCAGCGAACGGAGAGCTGGATGAATTTCTCGAGGCCGAAGGAGTCCTCGCATACAGCGAGATGCAGCCGTACCCGAGGTTCTAGTCCTTGACGATAGGTGGTTATAAGTGCTTGTTCATTCCATCTGCTGAGTGCTGCAAGCGTTCTGAAGTGCATAGTCGTAAATAGACATTGATCCTTGTTTCAAATGATAGAGTTTCTCACCAGCTGAAGAATCCGTGATCGGTTTCCCGAACACTTCCCGGAAGTGGGAAATAAACCCCGAGTAGGATTGGGTTACAGCGCCCCGCTGGGACCAGATGGAATCGGCCCACTTCAATGCTTTGCCGCTGAGCTGAGAAATGATGAAAGCAATCTTGGAAGTATCACTTGGGTACAGGTGCGGCTGCATCTCCAGGACCAGTGTGCATTGCAGCAGGAATCCGCTGCAATCCTCCGCCGATCCTGAAAGGGCGCCGGTTTGGCCATGGGACTGGCGTACGGCGGTAGTGAAGGAAAACTGTTGACATCGGTGTTGGAGTTAGCTGGTGCAGGTGAGGGGACAGTAACTGGAGCTGGCGGTGGTGGATTGATGGTAAGTGTGCGTCGCAACGCATCCACCAGTTCCTGGAATGGGTCCGGTTGGCTCATACTGGGTCACGGTGTTGGTCCGGTCTTCTGTTACGGGATACAGGAGACGAACACAGTAGTAACAGGTATTGGTAGTTTTATTGACCACAGTAGAGCTTACAACAAACAGACAGGTGAGTGAACTGATGATATATGGATAGAAGCAGATGATATGAGGAATAGTTACTGTCCTTTCTTTTGCAGGTTGAGATACGTTGGGGCTTAGAGATTGCTGGAGTTATCTGGAGCTGGCTGACACACACCCACACAGCAGATGAGGCACACGAAGGGAAGGAGAGACGCTGGAGACAGGTGAGTATACGAAGAGGAGTCCTTAAGGTAAGCATCACATGGAGTATATGCGAACGAGACCAGACATAGAGTGCTGTGTGCGTGTGTGCTTTGTAGTGCTGTTGATGAGTGAGGTGATGAGGTGCAGGTGGCGGTGATTAGTACTCAGGAGACTGTGAGCGTTGTGGTTGGGTGACGTAGGAACCTGACGTGTCTGTGACAATATATATATATATATATATATATATATATATATATATATATATATATATATATATATATATATATTTTTTTTTTTTAGTTTTACTTGTTTTTAAACATATCAGTTAGTTTGTATTTTATTCAGTATTAACATTTATTTGAAGCAATGAAAAATGTTTTTTAATGGTTTCTGTTAACTATAACCCGATGCTAGTAAAATCTTTATGTTGAATAATATGTGTCAAATAATGTTCTTAGTCTTTCCTTCCTGAAGCTACAACACATTAGCTACTTTGAATCAAATGAAAATAAATATAACTATGTAAATAAATATATAAATATATTAAATTTGGTTTGTGTAACCAAATAACAAACGGGGGAAATTGACATAAAACTTGATTTTGATTAATGAACAGGCCGAAATACAGCAGAACACTTATTTTGAAATGTCTGTGGTTTACTTTTGCTGTTCATTCAAGTTCAGATGAGGAAGATTAAAAAATATGTTGTTACAACCGTTTACAATGTTTACGATGCCTTAAAATGATCATTAAAGACCCCCTGTGGTGAAAATCAAGTTTTTGATGTTGTTTATATGTCTATGTAGTGTTTTTAATATGCTTTAAGACAAACCATGAGCAAATTCATAAGTCTGCACCATTGCTGAGTATTTTATGTTTGAAACTGCAGTAAACAAAAAACAGTCTCAAACCCCTGGTTTGAAATCGTGGGTGTTTGTGACGTAACAGACTACCTTGTAACCAATCACAACAACGTGCCGGCAAACTATGACTGCTCTGAAGCAGGAAAGTCTCGAGAGAAGCCAGGTTTTCCTGGTAAATTTTCTGTTGATATGAAAAATTATGTAGATTTATCAATATAGCGAGTCTATTACGATGTTATGATGTACTATGAGCCTTTCTCCACAGACGTTCTAAGTTGTTTAAAGCATTGGTCCCACTTTATATTAAGTGGCCTTAACTACTATGTACTTACATCAAAAAACAAGTACAATGTACTTATTGGGTTTATATTGAATTGCAAAACAATATTGCCGCTATTGAGGTGGGATACGGGTAAGGTTAGGGAAAGCTTTGGTGGTATGGGTAGGTTTAAGGGTAGGGGTAAGGGTTAAGGGATGGGTCAACAGTGTAATTATAAATGTAATTACAGAAATTAATTACAGATGTAATTACATGCGGGTGTTTTTAAAATATAAGTACAATGTAAAAACATGTATGTACACAATAAGTGCATTGTATCAAATGATTAATTTAAATGTAAGTAGACAGTAATTAAGGCCACTTAATATAAAGTGGGTCCAAAGCATTTGTAAGGATACTGATTGTTAGAAGGCAGCAGTCTGACTCTGAGATAAAGAACAGGAACGGTGTGTGTAACATTAGTAACACATTATTAGCTGTTTGATAACGTAGTCAAGCAAAAGGCTAATTATATTAATTCATTAATTAATGACAGAACCATAAGGGCTGTTCACAGAGGAAAACGGCTGCTTGTCTGTTTTACTGAGAAATCGCTTCAGGTGATTCAGTGAGAGAGCCGTCCAAACAAATGCAAGTGGATTCAGACCATTTTGCAAAGGCGTTTTACCAATTCATAATTTAAAACACAATTTAAGCGTCAGAAATTAAACTGTATATACGAAGCAAAGCAAGCTTTTTTTCTTAAAAATCCACAACACAAACAACAAATTGCTCGTCACTATAGCAACATTAGACTGTCCGATCTGGCGTGGAGCGAGAGGAGTGGAGCAAATAACAACATGAAAACTCAAACAGGACTTCATACCTATATAATGAAATAGCAATCGCGAGATGAATCCAATCCGTGGCACTTGGGTAAAATGTCTATGAGTGTCCATTGAAAAACAAAAAACAGTACTTTTTGTCCACAAAATCCATGAAATATTGATATATTATCCATTGTTTGCATCAAATTTCTTCTGAATAATCTGCTCTCCATCATTGTTCTTCAAGAAATTATGCAACCTGAGCAGTTTATGTTGTAAATATGATTGTATCTCACAAACAAATGAGCCCGCGTCTAAAGTATAATATTTCAAAATGCGGCAGTTTTTAACAGTGCTGTCTGAGTTTTATATCCTTCCGCCATTGTCATTGTAGTAAATCTCAGGAACAAACCTTTTAGCCAATGCTAAATAATATTCGTTCACGAAACACCGCTGTGTCTGTTGTAGTTCTGCTGTGGCTTTCGTTGGAACTATTATTTCATTGCAAAATAGAGGAAATACTGACAATACTATGAAGAACATCACTTAATATTACCAGTTTGTTTGTTGAACTGTTAACTATAAAATCAATATCAGATTTGCAAACGTGTGGATTGGATTTGCATTCTTGTTCGTATAATATTATCAACATTTAACGAGTTTGTTTGCCCATATAATCTTTAAGGTATGAGGTTAGCTAATTTGGCTTGCTGTCCACTGAGAAGGGGCTCGATGAAGCATCTTCAACTCGAGCTCTGATATACCCCCCAGTAAATAAATATAGGATGTGATTACATAGGGCAAGGTACCTGAAATGAAGGTGGAGTTTGGGGAGGTGGAGGGATGCTGAAACAGCTAAGACTGAAGAGAGGTAAGCAGCTGCTTATATACTCTGGCTGTTGATTGGAAGATTAGATGGGCTCGCTCCTCCCTAAATTACGTTTAGGAACTTCACTAAAAACAAGAACTCACAAAAGGTAGCCTATGTTTTGTATCAAGAGTTAAAATCTTAAATGGATCTCTATATGCACTTTCTATTATTTTCGGCACTGTGCCATGAAATACATGCTCAGTTTTAAGGTTATTTTAAGATGCAGAAGAATTAAATGAACGAAAAAACTGAGAATTTTGTTCGTGTACACCCTCTGTCACATCACGTATCCCAGGGGTACGTGTACCCCAGTTTGGGAACCTCTGTTATAGGGGAACTCCTGCCCTTAGAAATGCATGGTCTAACAAAGGGCTGAATAAATGGCGACAGATCGGCGTGACAGCAATGCAACGTGTGCCGTGGCACCATGCCCATTTTGGGACTCGAGCCTAAATCCAATGCTGAAGTGCTCTCATATGCATCAACCCCAGCGACGTCACCGTGGTGAAGAAAGCCATATGCCCCAGGAGCCTCTGAAAATACTTTAGCGGTACCGCAGTTTTGTGCTTGAACAGTCTCAAGCAGTTCAGCACTGATTGTGTACAGTCTTGGGAAAGATGTGCTGTCATGGCAATTGAGTCCAGCTGCTCTTTTCCCAGTACACCTGAAGTCCCAATCGAGGTGCTTGAGGACCAGGTCCCTGTGTGCACACAACAACTCTCACAAGTGGGCTAGGTTTAGCCAGTCATTGAGGTAGTTGAGCATGCAAATCCCAGCCACCCTTAGCGGGGCAAAAGCAGCCTCTGTGACCTTCGTGGAGACGTGAGGAGACAGGCACAGCACGAAAGGGAGGACCTTGTACTGATATGCTTGACCTTCAAAGGTGAACCATATAAATGGCCTATGCTGAGGAAGGATTGTATTTTATTGTTATTTTATAACGCTGAAGCACTTATTTTATTTTATTTTATTTTATGGTATTTTTCTACAATTCTTTGTGTATGCGTTTTATTGTTTTATAGTTTTTTACTTTTTTTGTTTTCTGTGTTTTTAGTTACTGTAAAGCACATTGAACAATGTAGGTTGTATTTAATTGTGCTGTATAAATTGCCATTGCCATTGAAACATGAAAGTGCATGTCCTTCAGGTCTATTGCTGCAAACCAATCTCTGTGTTGAACACATGAATGAATGTGCTTCTGTTTAAGCATCTTGAATGGGAGCCAGTACAGAGCCCAATTCAGAACTCGCAGATCTAAGATTGGTCTCAACCCACCTCCCTTCTTCGGTATGATGAAGTAAGGGCTGTAAAACCCCTTCTTCATCTCAGCCAGAGGGACAGGCTCTATCACGTCCTTTGCCAGGAGGACAGTGATCTCCACCTGGAGAACAGTAGAGTTGGGAGCAGGAGGAACAGTGGAGTAGGTAAACCATGGCGGGAGGCTCTGCATCCCTTGTTACTCGTGGCAAACAATGTGCCAAGTCTCAGGGCTGCTTCGAAGCCTTATGAGATCTCTTAGCGGTCTGCTGTGCTACCTTCCTGTGACTACTACCACTAGGGTCTGGCTGCCAGTCTGGGCTTTTGTGGGGCCAGCACAGCCTTGCAGGTAGCCCTCGGTGACGAGCAGGCAATGCTTGGGCTCTCTGGGGTCTAGAAAAAGACCCGTGATTGCAAGATGTGCTTCATAGCCTCCTTCTGCTGTGCAAACTGCATAAATGCACCGCAATCGCACGCTCCACCTGGGGAACGTCCAAGTAGCCCTGCAATGCATCACCATTGAGGTTAGTGAGGACGGAGTAACCAGCAAAGTGTGTTCTGTCAGAAAAAGGTGCCTTCCATGACTTGTTTCCTTGTGGATCTCCGGGAAGAATGTAACACGGGAGGAGTGTGGTTGTGCGTCGCGCTCCCACCCCAGGAACCAATCGTCCAACTGCAAGCATTTGGGACAGGGCACAGGAGACCACTCAAACCTGATGCTTGTGGCCACCCAGGAAAGCACAGCTGCCAACTCTGCGTCAGCCTCAGATTGTGCTGTCACACTTGAGATGCCTGCCCTCAAATGCTGCGAGTGATAACTTCCTCACGAGCCCCAAATGTAGCTCCAAACGTTGGTTCAGGAGGAGCCTAAATATTTAGTATTGTCAATCATCATTTAGAGCATATATAAGCAGCAGTCACTGTGTCATCCCACCGACAATTCTTCCAGCATCCTCCTCCCCATCTCCTTCTCTAATTCTCTTATTCTCCCTCTGTGCAGTACTGCTATAGGGGGGGTTTAGCTAAGAGCTCGAGCCGAGCCTCGGGTTCGAGCCTCCTTCGAGGACAGCATGCTAAGTTTGTTTACCATTACTCATTAAGACTAAACGGGCAGGCGAACTCGCCCGTGGTTAAGCCGCCAAACAAAATCAGAAACTTGACGGGGGGAATGAGTGTGCTGAGGAATGAGAGGGGCGTGGGGACAGCGGCAGCTCTTTCATTGTAAACCCCAGATTGCCCCGAGTGCTTGCCGCCGAGGCCTCGTACCTGGAGGTTGAAGGTTTATTATTGATTCGGTTTATATAGGTCTATGTTTTGGATGGATATTTTGCTGTCCACAGATGATGGACATCCTTCTTTGCATTTTAATTAGTAAAACGGGCTAAAGACGCAGCGGGGTAAAAGGCGCATATCACTGTATTCTCTTTAAACCACAAAATGGCACAAAAATTTTTCTTAACAACCGCAATTGACGATGGATGGACATGGAAATGTGTCTGTTCCTTGACGAGATCGTGGACAGCAATGCATTTGATTCTTGTGCTAATTTGATCTAATATTTAATGTTTTTTGTAAATGTTGTAGATTTATAGCAAATGAGAATCACTAAAATTATTGAGTATATTTTGAGACAAAGGTCTTGTTAATGTTTTACAGTTTTGTTAAAGGTAATTAAAGCAACAGTTTTTCAATAATGGAAAAATATGTAAAAGTATAGTATTTGGGGTAAAATGCACCCCTGCTATTGGAGCAAAAGGCACAATAATTAACATGATAATAAATAGCTGATCATTTGTTGACATAACATGGTTAGATTCAGATAGTAAATATCATATATTAAGTTGGGTGTCCAACTTGAAATCATCATATTTAAAAAAATATATATTAATCATATCATATCATAAAATAAAATATATTTATTGTTACTACTGTAAAGCTATATCAAATTATTATGGAATCTCATTCGGTGCTTTCAGAATCTTAACTTTTTAAAAAAAATTTCAATCAGTGTTCAATAAAAACATGTCTATATATTTTTTGCTGCAATCATATGTAAAGCACATTTTTTTCTGGTACCCCCCACCCCACCCCCAAAAATCTCACATTTATGATTAGCCTAATTATACACTGAATAAATCAATAAATAAATGTGAGTGAAACAGTAAAGGAGCAGCTGTGTAAGAGTTTTAAATTTTGTAAGTGCTCAAATTTGGACTGATATGAAGCTCTTCTTGCTCTCCTGGTTTATAGTTTCTACCCATCTGTGAAAAAGTATAACATTCTAGGTCAAATCATAATATATTGTGATGTTCAATTTTAAATAGATATGTCAACAGAGAAAAACATTCAATTAGATTATAGACATTGATGTAAGAAATGTACACAAATTAATAGGCTACATTATTTTTGGTATCATCAAAATACTTAACATATAAAAATTAGTTGCAGTCATGTGAGATCCCCTAAAGTAGCCAGACAGTGAACTTCAATGGTGCCTTGAATAGCTCCTTAGGAACAAGCACCAAAGGAATCTGTTGATGTCAGCACAAGCTCTTTTACTGTATATGGATGTGTCAGTCTCAAGTGAGTGAGAAGTGTTTTCAGCTGAATATAATGGAGGCTAGACTAGATAAACCCAAGCACAAAATGATATTGTAGCTTAATGAACTGGCAAGTTTAATATTATGGCATAACCATTGATGTTGGATTCTGTAACAGGCAATAAATGACCATACATTGGATGTAAACTGAATGAAACAAAACAAACGAGTAGGTGGCAACAGTTAAGAAATGTATGCAGTTAAAGGGTTAGTTCACCCAAAAATGAAAATTCTGTCATTACTTACTCACCCTCATGTCGTTCCACACCGTAAGACCTTTGTTAATCTTTGGAACACAAATTAAGAAATTTTTTGTTGAAATCAGCTTCAGGAAGCTTCGGAGCATAATGAATCAGTGTGTCGAATCAGCTCGTTATTTTGTTTTTTTTTGGTGCACCAAAAATATTCTTGTCACTTTATAATATTAATATTGAACCACTGTACTTACAGGAACTGATTTAAAGCAGAACTCAGTAAGATTTGCGAAGCTCCCCCTACAGGTTCCTTCAGTGAATCACACTGTTGTAAATACAACGACTGCAAAGACATGTTTTCCATCAATTTTTTTATTTAATTATCCTTTAAGATGTCAATAATCTCATACAGAGATTGCACTGTCAGTGTTTAAGAATATTCACACAATAACACATGAAAACACGATATCAGAGTTTTTAGGGGAAAACTTCTTAAATAACTAACATTTTAGAAAAGAACAAAACATTACGGTTGCTTGAACCAAGCTGTGTCGTCAGTAAGTCCTTTCCCATATAGGCTACATTTAGTCAGGACCTTAAGTCATGGGAGAGCAACTGCGCCTGACTGCGCCATCTGGCACAACAAGACAGTAGCTATTTGGCTGAAGTCAGTCAGCATCAGTGAAAGTGGGACCAAACTTGGACATGTTTATAAACGGAATGCATCTCACGCTGATCACCGATGAATTTACAATGAATTTAGGCAATTTGAATTACTCCTAAGTAGTGCTGAGTTATTTGCTGAAAAAAAATATGTATTTTCATAATTTATGAAATATTTTTGTTTTGTAGTACTGCAATGTGTCAAAAACATCATTCAGTTCAGATATATCATGTGCCATGTTATTTGAAATGTCTCACAGAGTAGAATACAACAAAAATATACAAAAAACATAGTTTTTGTATATGAAGCCCTGCAAGACCTATATGCAAATAATATACCAATGCGGCATTTATGTCACGTTTTTGCTCATCACAACAACATAATCCAATAAATCTGAGATATTCCTCACGGAATTACGACACATAAAACCCCACAGGCGTAGGGGTGTGGGAAGTGGGGCTGCTGATGGTATGCAACGACAAATGCAAGAACAACTAAGATCAAATAAAATCGCTTTACGTGCTTAACGGGCATAGGCAGAGTTTCTAATAATGAGTTTTTGCAGTGTTGAGCAATGTAGCCAATCACAGAAAAATCTGTTGATTTCTGGAACGTAATCCGCTCAAAACACTGGAGTTTTTGTTCAGCCCCGAATGCTTGCATTATTAAAACAAAGTGTATACATTATTGTCATTGTGCGCTCATTGAAGCGCTTTGAGATCGCGACAAACTGGCATCTTTTTAGTGATTATAAATGAAGCACTTGTTGCATGCATTCTGCCATGCTAAATCGTGCACACAGCACTGTGCTTGCTTTTATGTTTCTGAATGTTTCTTACGGAGCCCCGCATATGACATGCAAGAAAAAAAAATTAAATTGTGCACACGATTTACTATTTAGTTGCCTCGATTTACTAAATCGCGCGCACGACTTACAAACCGATTCCAAAAAAGTTGGGACATTGTACAAATTGTGAATAAAAACAGAATGCAATGATGTGGAAGTTTCAAATTTCAATATTTTATTCAGAATACAACATAGATGACATATCAAATGTTTAAACTGAGAAAATTTATCATTTTAAGGGAAAAATACGTTGATTTTAAATTTCATGGCATCAACACATCTCAAAAAAGTTGGGACAAAGCCCTGTTTACCACTGTGTGGCATCCCCTCTTCTTTTTATAACAGTCTGCAAACATCTGGGGACTGAGGAAACAAGTTGCTCAAGTTTAGGAATAGGAATGTTGTCCCATTCTTGTCTAATACAGGCTTCTAGTTGCTCAACTGTCTTAGGTCTTCTTTGTTGCATCTTCCTCTTTATGATGCGCCAAATGTTTTCTATGGGTGAAAGATGTGGACTGCAGGCTGGCCATTTCAGTACCCGGATCCTTCTTCTACGCAGCCATGATGTTGTAATTGATGCAATATGTGGTCTGGCATTGTCATGTTGGAAAATGCAAGGTCTTCCCTGAAAGAGACGATGTCTGGATGGGAGCATGTTGTTCGAGAACTTGAATATACCTTTCAGCATTGATGGTGCCTTTCCAGATGTGTAAGCTGCCCATGCCACACGTACTCATGCAACCCCATACCATCAGAGATGCAGGCTTCTGAACTGAGTGCTGGTAACAACTTGGGTTGTCCTTGTCCTCTTTAGTCCAGATGACATGGCATTCCAGTTTTCCAAAAAAAACTTCAAATTTTGATTTGTCTGACCACAGAACAGTTTTCCACTTTGCCACAGTCCATTTTAAATGAGCCTTGGCCCAGAGAAAATGCCTGCACTTCTGGATCATGTTTAGATATGGCTTCTTTTTTTGACGTATAGAGTTTTAGCCGGCAACAGCAAATGGCATGGTGGATTGTGTTCACCGACAATGTTTTCTGGAAGTATTCCTAAGCCCATGTTGTGATTTCCATTACAGTAGCATTCCTGTATGTGATGCAGTGCTGTCTAAGGGCCCGAAGATCACAGGCATCCAGTTTTTTTGGTTTTCCGGCCTTGACACTTGTTTCAGATTCTCTGAATCTTTGGATGATATTATGCACTGTAGATGATGATAATTTCAAACTCTTTGCAGTTTTTCTCTGAGAAACTCCTTTCTGATATTGCTCCACTATTTTTCGCCGCAGCATTGGGGGAATTGGTGATCCGCTGCCCATCTTGACTTCTGAGAGACACTGCCACTCTGAGAGGCTCTTTTTATACCCGATCATGTTGCCAATTGACCTAATAAGTTGCAAATCGGTCCTCCAGCTGTTCCTTATATGTACATTTAACTTTTCCGGCCTCTTATTGCTACCTGTCCCAACTTTTTTGGAATGTGTAGCTCTCATGAAATCCAAAATGAGCCAATATTTGGCATGACATTTCAAAATGTCTCACTTTCAAAATTTGATATGTTATGTAGATTCTATTGTGAATAAAATATAAGTTTATGTGATTTGTAAATTATTGCATTACTTTTTTATTCACAATTTGTACAGTGTCCCAACTTTTTTGGAATCAGGTTTGTACTAAAATGTGCACACGATTTTATATTTAGTTCCCTCAATTTCTAAATCATGTGCATGATTTATAAATCGAGGGAACGAAATAGTAAATCGTGCACACGTTTTAGTAAATCGAGGGAACGAAATAGTAAATCATGAGCATGCTTTAGTAAATTGAGGGAACGAAATATAAATCATGCACACGTTTTAGTAAATCGAGGGAACAAATTAATAAATTATGTGCACGATTTAGCCTACTGTTTATTTTCTGCATGTAATGTCCATAGTTGTTGATCCTTCGGCTCAATCACGAGATATTCCTCGTGAAGGAACGATTTTAAAAATGCCCATTAGGGGACGTCAAGGGCTAAGCAAAACGCCTACCTTGGTTCCAAATGCTCAAACATTTGATTACTTTATGCTATCACCAGAAAATGTATCCCCCAACATTATTTTCTTCTGAGATGTTGTATAAAGGACTTAAGGGGTTAATGGAAAAAAAAATGAAGTGAGGGAAAATTACAAAGCCCCAAAGGGACAATTTGATGAAAAGAATATGAGATGGAAGGAAAACATTATGCTAATGCATCTGTTCTCTGCATTTGTGAGATAACAACTTTTTTCCTAGCAATTGTGATAAAATCAGAATTGCAAGATATAAACTCGTAATTCTGAGGAAAAAAGTCAGAATTGTAAGTTAAAAACGTCTCGGTTATGTATATAACCTTAGTTCCCTGATAGGGAATGAGACGCTGCGTAAAAACGCTATGGGAACGCCTCTGCGTGATGTCGTCTGAAGCGCGTATGCAATCTGTCCAATCAGGAGACGGAACGTCATAGGCGGGTGACGTCACTGACCAGGAACCATAAAGCCGGCCCGTAAACACTGTCATTCAGCTTCTCAAAGTCTGAAGCAAGTCGCTTTCGGGCATGCAGGGAGTATGGCAGAGTTACGCAGCGTCTCGTTCCCTATCAGGGAACTAAGGTTATATACATAACCGAGACGTTCCCTTTCAAGGGAACTCGCGCTGCGTAAAAACGCTATGGGAACGCCATACCAACGTCGCCATAGTAACAAGTGACCGATCGTGTGAAGCCGAAGCGCACAACTCACAGTAACACCTGTGCCCCTGGAGCGGAGCCGAGATCTAGCTCGTAGAATCTCACAAATGTGTACGGTGAGGACCAGCCTGCCGCATCACAAATGTCAGAAATAAAAGCCTTGGAGGCAGCCATACTCCTTGTAGAGTACGCTCGGACAGCCAATGGTGAAGGCTACCCGACCGCCTCATAAGCAAGTGAGATAGCCTCGACCACTCACTTGCTTATTGTCTGCTTAGATGCTGGTAGACCTTTTCTTGGTGCACCAAAACATATGAACAGGTGTTCATCAACATACGCATCCAATGCCCGTACTGTACATAGCAGATTAGCTTTTCCTGGTCCGAAGACTTAAACGGAGGAGGACAGAAGGCCTGCAGCATGATAGGTCTCGCAGTATTAGTGAGAACCTTAGGAATATATCCCGGATTGGGATGTGGAAATGCCTTACATTTACCAGGCGCAAATTCAAGACACGATGGAGCAATCGACAGGGCTTGAATGTCTCCAAGTCTCTTGAGAGACGAGATAGTGATGAGAAACACTGTTTTTAGTGTAGAAACTTTTCTGCAACCTCTTCGATGGGTTCGAAGGGAGCCCTGTAGGCCCTGTAACACAGTGGCCAAATCCCTTGTCGGTACTCTCGTGAACTGCAGGTCTTATCCTCATAGTGCCACGAAGGAAACATGTTATATGCGGGTGTCTCCCCAAGAGACTTCACTGAAAGGAGCGTGGTAAGCAGCTAAGGCTGCCACGTACACCTTTAGTGTGGAGGGGGATAGCCCTGTGGAAAATCTCTCCTGCAGGAAGTCCAGCACTGCGCTAACCGGGCAGTTAACTGGATCCCACTGATGATTCTCACACCAAGAAGTGAATAATCTCCGCTTCAGAGCATATAGTTTCCTTGTGGAGGGAGCTCTGGATTGGAGTATGGTCTCAACAACCTCAGTTGAGAGACCGGAATCTATGAGACGTGCCCCCTCAGAGGCCACGCCCACAACTTCCATAACTCCGGGCGGGGGTGCAGTATCAGACCGCCCGCTTGTGAGAGCTCCCGGGAGCAGAGCGATCGGGGAAAAAGCGTACAGCGGTAGCCTCGGCCACGGCTGTACCATAGAAACCAGCCCAAAAGGTGCTGGGTTTGACATGGAGAACCACAGTGGACAGTGAGTCGTCCCTCGAGACGCAAACAGATCCACTCTGGCTTAGCCATAGTTCTCCCAAAGGAGCTTCACCACCTCCGGATGAAGTCTCCATTCCCCGGGCCTCGGCCCCTGCCTCGACAGGATGTCTGCTCCCATATTCAGGTACCCTGGGATGTAAACTGCTCTAAGGGATAGCAGTTTCCCTTGGGACCACAGGAGAATCTGATTCGCCAGCTTGTAAAGCGGGCGTGATCTCAGACCCCCCTGGTGATTATATACAAGACTACTGATGTGTTGTCTGTTAACACATGTTTGTCTCTGAGGTCTGGAAGGAAGTATCTCAATGCTAGAAATACCGCCATCATTTCTAGACAATTTATGCCATGTGAGATGATGGTCCTGCCACAGACCCCGTGTTGAGCGACCACTCACGATCGCCCCCCAGCCCGTGAGGGATGCATCTGTCGTTAGCGTGATGTGACGACTGAGAGCCCCCAGCACAGGTCCCTGGGATAGAAACCAAGGTTGCTTCCATATGTCTAGAGCACGTAAGCATCGCCACGTGACTCTGATCATACGAAATGGATTCCCCCTTGGTGAGAACCCCTTGGTTTTGAGCCACCACTGCAGCGGTCTCACGTACAGCAGGCCGCAAGGTATAACGCTGGACGCTGCTGCCATCAGACCCAGCAGTCTCTGGAACTGTTTTACAGTGAGTGACTGGCCTTGCCTTATGTCCCAGACAGTATTGAGGATTGATGTTATTCGAGCCGGAGATAAACGGGCTCTCATAATCACCGAGTCCCATACCACGCCCAGATAAGTGGTTCTCTGTGCAGGAGAAAGCACACTTTTCTTTGCGTTTAGTCTCAACCCCAACTTTTCCATATGAGCGAGAACAACACCTCAATGTTGAACCGCCATCTGCTCAGATTGAGCGAGAATCAACCAATCGTCTATGTAGTTGAGAATGCGGATGCCCTGCATGCGCAAGGGCGCCAGCGCCGCATCTACACATTTGGTAAAAGTTCAGGGTGACAATGCTTAGGCCGAAGGGGAGAACCCGATATTGGTGTGCTTCGCCCCCGAAAGCAAACCTCAGGAATTCTCTGTGATATGGAAGGATTGACACATTGAAATACTCGTCTTTTAGATCTATCGTCACAAACCAATCCTCGGATCTGATTTGTGACACGACATGGCATTTTGAACTTGAGCCTTGCTACTGTTCAATATAATTGTCGCAGATCTAAAATCGGACGTATCCTCTGTCTTTCCTTGGCACAATGAAGTAGTGGCTGTAAAAGCCTGACTCCCTGCTGGGAGGAGGGACCCTTTCTATAGCCTCCTTTCGCAAGAGTGTCTGCACTTCTTGTACCAATACCAGAGCCTGCTCGGGCGTGTTTCGAACTGAATCGCATACCCCTTTTCTATAGTTCGCAGGATCCACTGAGATACTTTTGACAGATTTTCATTGTGACAAAAAATCTACTAGGGGTACCAGTCTCTCGAGACTGGCCTCTGGTGTGACATAAGCAGCCAGCACAGTGCCCTGAAGCGGTGGACCGGCAGGGAACAACTGGCATGAACTACTGAAGCGCGCCACCCTCGGGTGACACGCAGGGAACTACTGCGCCCCGGCATTGCGGCGGGGTTGGCAGAGCGCCCTCCTGAGGGCACCGAAGACTCACAGGCAACGTAAAATTAGGTGAACACTGTCTGTCTCCGGAAGGGACCACCCTCAGAATTTTTCTTTTTTCTTTTTCGGGAACCAGCCTCTCAAGACTGGCTCCTGATATGTTCTTAAGCAGCCAGCACAATGCCCTGAATCGACGCACAGGCAGGGAACAATTGACTGGGCTACCAAGAGGAACGCGAGTCATCCTTGGGTGACTCGCGGGGAACTACTGCGCCCCGGCGTTGCGGCGGGTCAGCAGAGCGCCCCCTTGAGGGTATCAAAGGCAGACGGGTACCGTATAAAGAGGTAAACGCCGTCTGGCTCTGGAGGGAAACTACATAAAGAACCAGCCTCTCAAGGTTGGGTCCTGGTGAGTTTTGTGTAATCAGCACAATGCCCCGCGGGGGCACCAAAGGACAGACAGGCACCGTATGATGAGGTGAACACTGTCAGGCTTTGGTTCTGGCGAAGTTCTAACAGCAATGACGGTCCTCAGACCCGTCTTGCTTAAAAGAATTTCGCCAGCGAGCGTTGCCCCGCTTTCCAACTCCTCGGAGGAGAAATACGGATAGCAACGCTCTGTCTGGTGTTGTCTGCGCGAGAGGTTCAACCTGGTCACAGCTGCTTCCCGCCAGCAGCCATATAACCGTGCTTTCTCATAACCACACATTTTGATGTAAAATATATAGTATGAGAAAAAGTTTATTCCACAACCCCGACACCTCAGTGTGGAGGTCGGAAAAAACTGTAAAACTTCTCGCGGGAGATTGAAGTGGCGAGTCTTCAGAATCTCCCATAGCCACGCTAACAACATCCAGCTCCTCAGAACTAGACGCCATTAATGTGACTGTATCCACCGGAGAGGAAGAAACCGCAATGCGTGCTTCCTGCCTCCGAAATAGATACTTTTTTATTTTTATTTTTTTAAATTTTTTTTAGATGCAGCAGGTGAAGGCAAAGATAGGGCATGGCCCGTCTTAAACCCCTCTGCTATATCCATATGCGAATTTCAAGACCTAAGGCACCGAACTGCCTCGGCAAAAACGGGACCCAAGCCCTGAGAAACGCGAGCCGAGCCGCCCTCCTCAAAGAGAGCTCGGCAGGAGCACAGCGCTGCTCGCAGTGCACATAGGCAGCCCCCTCGAGAGCTGCTTGGGCATGCTGCACTCCCAAACAAACAACACACATTCCATGTGTATCATATCCCGGGATAAACGCGGGAGGGATGAAAATGTTGTTCGCTCGCCATAAACAGACAACAATAAATAGATAGGACAATCACACTTAGCGCTTGCTGAAGACACAGAAACTGAATGACAGTGTTTACGGGCCGGCTTTATGGTTCCTGGTCAGTGACGTCACCCGCCTATGACGTTCCGTCTCCTGATTGGACAGATTGCATACGTGCTTCAGACGACATCACGCAGAGGCGTTCCCATAGCGTTTTTACGCAGCGCGAGTTCCCTTGAAAGAGAAATTGCAATTACCTTTTTCATTTCTTTTTTCCATTGCGAAAACAAGCTTCCATAGTAAGCTGTACTATTGAAACGTAGAAAAAAAAATAAAATAAAAATAAAAATAAGAGCTTATTTTTTTATCTAAATCAAATTAAAGGTAGGGTAGGAAATGTTTTTCATAAACACTTTTTGTTATACTAGTTTAAACTCTCTTCTCATCCTGATAGCAATCAATAATAGGTCTCTATCTATCTATCTATCTATCTATCTATCTATCTATCTATCTATCTATCTATCTATCTATCTATCTATCTATCTATCTATCTATCTATCTATCTATCTATCTATCTATCTATCTATCTATCTATCTTACCAAAAAATGTCATCCAATAGGGATGGGTGGGGTTTTGCATGTCTGGTGTAATATTGTGCATGCAAACATTCTTATATTGAATACCTTTTCGTTATGAATATTAAACTATTAAACCATTTTTAAATCTATAGGAATATTAGTGTCAAAAACAATCATACAGTTATACCTGTGCAAATGACTGTGTAACTAGCTATATAACTTGAAGATTCTTTTTATATATGAGTCAGACCAGGAAAGCTGATCCATGAATGCTCTTTTCAATGGAATGCAAACCATCCAAACAAAGCAATAAAATATACATATAAAAATATACAAAAATAGAAAGTGTGCCCCTCAAAGTCAGTATGTGAATATTCTAAGAAACAAATGTTTAAATAAATAAATAAAAAAATAAAATAAAAAAATAAACCATTTAGTACATCAAATTATTACATGTACCATAATTGGTATAAATTAATATTGCAAATGATTTCATATAATAATATTTAAAACTAATAGCTAGAAATACAATAGTGATTTAATAACCTTATATTTATTTTCATTCCATATGCTAATAATTTATTTAACTGTTTAGAAATAGTTGAAAAATAATGTGCAGCCATTAATAATCTTTGAATAATAAAATAAAAAGTATTTTACATAAGGAACTTTACACATAGACCAGTATCGATGAAGCAACATATAACTATAATACATGACAAGAAATTTATGATCCAGCAAGCCTAAAAAAAGACTAGACATGTTACTTCTGTTTTATGTGTCAACATGTTCTATTAAAAAACAGAAAGAAAAAAAGATTTTTAAGCCTTCATTGCACAATTTCTGAATCCAATATGTATGCATTGCCTCATCAATTGTTTTACTTGAAGTTAAAAACTTGTAAACTTGTACAATTGTACACAACAACTGTTGGTAAATATTCTGCTAGAGGTTAGTGGTGTTTTTTTCTTTAAAGAATTCTAAGATCAAATTATCACAATACTTTAAAGAGGTAATTATTTATTTACAACTTTGCTGTTTCCATTTTGGCAAACACCAAATGGTTTATCTGATCGATTCCTTAACTTACACTGACTCAAATAGCCATATTTGGTGTTTGCCATATTTAACTTTTGCATTGCTAGCAAAGCAAATGCAGTATAAAAACCAGGGGCAGGAGGGGAGACCTTTGCATTCAGAAGACCAGCCAACGCTTGTGGTGAGGGCATTCATTTCTTTGCAGGGAGTACGCAGTGATTATATTAGTTTAATAGAGCGAACCATAGCATGACTTTTTACAGAATATTTCTGTAGACATTTTACACAGAAAACTGTTCAGACAAACAAACTATGTGGAATTTAGATTTCAAGATTTACATATTTAAAATGTAAATATCCAATGCAATTCATGTTCATCTTTAAGACATACTGTATGTTGCTAATAGTTTATACTAAATCTTTATTCACAATTAATTATTTTCAATTTCTTCATATTACAGGGTGCAGAGAATTCATCAGTACTTGTGGGAGATTGGAAAGGTGATTGATGTTAATGTCTGTAAATACAAGACTATAGCTGTATAGAATAACATTCAAAAATAGTTCAGAAGTTCAGAAATCATTATTCTCATCATCATTCTCCTCATCTTTAAATTCCAGAAGTGAGCCGCCACCATGAGTACGGACGCGGAGATGGCCATTTATGGCAAGGCTGCCATTTACCTTCGTAAGCCTGAGAAGGAGAGAATCGAGGCTCAGAGCAAACCATTTGATGCCAAGACTGCCTGCTATGTGGCTGATGCCAAAGAGTTGTACCTCAAGGCAACAATCAAGAGCAAAGATGGTGGCAAAGTCACAGTTGAATTGCTTGACACTAAGGAGGTGAGTTTTAATTTCTATTTAATGTAGATGCTCATTAAATAAATTATTACATTGTTTTCTTTTATATCTAATTTATCAAATTTCTAGGAGAGAGTTGCTAAGGAGGAAGATGTCCACCCAATGAATCCTCCCAAGTTTGACAAGATTGAGGACATGGCCATGATGACCCATCTCAATGAAGCCTCTGTGCTGTATAACCTCAAAGAGCGTTATGCTGCATGGATGATCTACGTAGGTTCTGAAACAACATAGAAATGCATTTAATTTAATATTGTCTGTTGTTGCAATCTGACCATTGCTCTTTCAGACCTACTCTGGACTCTTCTGTGCGACTGTGAACCCCTACAAGTGGCTCCCAGTGTATGATGCAGAAGTGGTGACTGCTTACAGAGGCAAAAAGCGTATGGAGGCCCCACCCCACATCTTCTCTGTCTCTGACAACGCCTATCAGTTCATGCTGACTGGTAAGACATTATGGCATTGAATTCTATAGAATTCATGAAGGTGAATTAGATGATGCTGTTAATATAATAAGTATTTACTGGATATTTTACACATTACAATCAACAGATAGAGAAAACCAGTCTGTCCTGATTACGTAAGTATTTTCATTTAATCTCAGACCATGACAAAAATTGAAAGTATAATATAGCGAATCTATATGGAGATGTTTACAAAATAAAGTTTAAGAATGAACTTCTAAACTTACTTTGAAAAGTCTACATGTCTTTTAATCGTATGTTTTCTAATATCTCATAAACCAGTGGAGAATCTGGTGCTGGAAAGACTGTGAACACCAAACGTGTCATCCAGTACTTTGCCACAGTTGCAGTATCAGGTGGTGGTGACAAGAAGAAAGAGAGCTCCAGCAAAATGAAGGTACTGTATGGGATGTCATATATATTATTTTGAAAGATGAAGTACACTTGTCTCACAAGCGATATGATATGTGAATTTGTGAAATGCCTGCAAACAGTATTTAGACATGAAATATACAATTACTGAAAACCCTTCAAACATCACAGGGCTCTCTTGAGGACCAGATCATTGCTGCCAACCCTCTGCTTGAGGCTTATGGTAATGCCAAGACTGTGAGAAATGACAACTCCTCTCGTTTTGTAAGTTAACCACTTTTTATTTACAGTAAATTTGGTCAGTTGTGTTTGATTTTTCTATACAAAGTTTTTACAAAGAGATTATTTATGTATGATGCTATTTTGTTTAAACAGGGTAAATTTATCAGAATTCACTTCGGCACATCTGGAAAACTGTCTAGTGCTGACATTGAGACATGTAGGTAGACATGATTTCATTGATCCATCCTGTACATTTGTCTTTGTCACTCTTCAGATGATTGTGACTCAAGTACATTCTCTCAACAGATCTGCTGGAGAAGTCTAGAGTGACATTCCAGCTTCCAGATGAGAGAGGCTACCACATCTTCTACCAGATGATGACCAACCATAAGCCTGAGCTGATTGGTAGGTGCACATATTCCATTCAGTGTTAAACACCAGATAATATTGTATGATACTCTTTCAAAAAAAAAAAAAAAAAAAAAATCTGTGAATTTTACAGAAATGACGCTCATCACCACCAACCCCTATGACTTCCCCATGTGCAGTCAGGGTCAGATCACAGTGGCCAGCATTGATGATAAAGAGGAGCTGGTTGCTACTGATGTGAGTCATTACTTTTTGAATATTTGCATATTATATTTAAATATAGCAGAATATATCCTAGAGCTCATTCTTTTCTGTAATTTTCAGACTGCTATTGACATTCTGGGCTTCAGTGGTGAGGAGAAAATGGGCATCTACAAGTTCACTGGAGCTGTGCTTCATCATGGTAACATGAAGTTCAAGCAGAAGCAGCGTGAGGAGCAGGCTGAGCCTGACGGCACAGAGGGTGAGACTAAATAGTACTAATGTGTGTCATAACATGCTGTGCCATCTGAGAGATCTCTTATTTCTATTTTCACAAAGATGGTGGTTGTAGTAATCCAAGAAAATGGATGGATTTTTTTATTTGCAGAGGCTGACAAAGTTGCCTACCTTCTGGGTCTGAACTCTGCTGATATGCTGAAAGCTTTGTGCTACCCCAGAGTCAAGGTCGGAAATGAGTTTGTGACCAAAGGCCAGACCGTGCCACAGGTATGTAGTATTTCTTCAATCTAAAACTTCAGGAGTGAATCTGACTAATTATTGCAAAAGCAAAAAAGCTGAAGTTTTTAATAAAATATCCACTCTATTCTACAGGTGTACAACTCTGTTAGTGCCTTGGCCAAATCTATCTATGAGAGGATGTTCTTGTGGATGGTCATTCGTATCAACCAGATGCTGGACACAAAACAGCAAAGAAATTTCTTCATTGGTGTGCTGGATATTGCTGGCTTTGAGATCTTTGATGTAAGAATGATTCTTTATCTATTTTTATGGCAAACTGAATCATATTCAGAAGCCAGTAAATGTTTCTGTTATTTTTCCTCCAGTTCAACAGCATGGAGCAGCTGTGCATCAACTTCACCAATGAGAAACTGCAACAGTTTTTCAACCACCACATGTTTGTGCTGGAACAAGAGGAGTACAAGAAGGAGGGCATTATCTGGGAGTTCATTGACTTCGGCATGGACTTGGCTGCTTGCATTGAGCTCATTGAGAAGGTTTTTAGTGGTTTATGAATTTATTTATTTTCAATATCTATTCTCAAAATCTTATGTTTTTGGTAATAAACAACATTCTTTTATAAACAGCCCATGGGTATCTTCTCCATCCTTGAAGAGGAGTGCATGTTCCCGAAGGCTACAGACACTTCCTTCAAGAACAAGCTGTATGATCAACATCTTGGCAAGTGCAATGCTTTCCAGAAACCAAAGCCTGCCAAAGGCAAGGCTGAAGCTCACTTCTCCCTGGTTCACTATGCCGGAACTGTGGACTACAACATTGCTGGCTGGTTGGACAAGAACAAGGATCCACTGAATGAATCTGTTCTGCAGCTGTACCAGAAGTCTTCTGTCAAACTGCTGGCTACTCTCTACCCACCTGTTGTTGAGGGTAAAAATACAAAACAAAAAACAAACAAACAAACAAAAACAGAAGTGTTAACATGATTATTTACATCATTTTAACCAAACTTTGATTCAGTTTTGCACTCTTTTCTTGTTATTACATTATATGTGTTCTTTTATCTTTTTATCTGAATAGAGAGTGGTGGCGGAAAGAAGGGAGGCAAGAAGAAGGGTGGCTCCATGCAGACTGTGTCTTCTCAGTTCAGAGTATGTCTTTGTTATACACCAAATATGAATAATGTTGCAATTGAAAGGACTTAAGCAGTGACTGACATGAGCTTGCTTGACTCTATGTCAGAAAAATAATACATCAACAACTGAAAGAATGTAACTAAGAAAGGTGAACCTTTTCATGATAAAACAGGAAAACTTGGGCAAGCTCATGACCAACTTGAGGAGTACTCACCCTCACTTTGTGCGCTGTCTGATTCCCAATGAGTCCAAGACTCCAGGTAATGTTATAATGGGCTCACAGATATTCTCATATTAATACATTATTTAATGTATATAATAATGAAAATATTAATTTACCAAGCTCATGATGTAAACTAATCATTATAGGTCTCATGGAGAACTTCCTGGTTATCCACCAGCTGAGGTGTAACGGTGTACTGGAGGGTATCAGAATCTGCAGAAAGGGCTTCCCCAGCAGAATCCTCTATGGTGACTTCAAGCAGAGGTAAATGGGACCACACTAATGGTCTTTATTAGAAGATATGAAGCATTTTGTTAAATCTTCAAATCCTCCACAGATACAAGGTGCTGAATGCCAGTGTTATCCCAGAGGGACAGTTTATTGATAACAAGAAGGCCTGTGAGAAACTCCTGGGATCCATCGACATTGATCATGACCAGTACAGATTTGGACACACAAAGGTTCACATTCAGCTTTGCAACTTTCAAAGATTCAGCATGATCATTCCATACAGGTTAGTCTATATCTTTTTATTAACTCTTTTACATTAATTCAGGTGTTCTTCAAAGCTGGCCTTCTGGGTACTCTTGAGGAGATGCGTGATGAGAAACTGGCTGCTCTGGTCACAATGACTCAGGCTCTCTGCCGTGGATATCTGATGAGGAGGGAGTTTGTGAAGATGATGGAAAGGAGGTGAGTATTGTCATGAATGAAGGTGACATCAACAATAACTGAGCATATGGTAAATAATGATGTTTATGGCATTTAATGATGAATTATTCACAGGGAGTCCATTTACACCATCCAATACAACATCCGCTCATTCATGAATGTCAAACACTGGCCATGGATGAAGGTTTATTACAAGATTAAGCCTCTGCTGAAGAGTGCTGAGACTGAGAAGGAGCTGGCAACCATGAAAGAGGACTTTGCGAAATGCAAAGAAGATCTTGCCAAGTCTGAAGCCAAAAAGAAGGAGCTTGAAGAGAAGATGGTAGCACTGCTGCAAGAGAAAAATGATCTGCAGCTGCAAGTAGCATCTGTGAGTATTTTTACTTGAATTAACTGAAGTTTGGCTGCATATGGGCAATGTGGTTTCCAATGAAATAGCAATCTATTTTCTTAACAGGAATCTGAGAATCTCTCAGATGCTGAGGAGAGGTGTGAGGGTCTGATCAAGAGCAAAATCCAGCTTGAAGCTAAACTCAAAGAGACAACTGAGAGGCTGGAGGATGAGGAAGAAATCAATGCTGAACTGACAGCCAAGAAGAGGAAACTGGAGGATGAGTGCTCTGAGCTGAAGAAAGACATTGATGACCTGGAGCTTACCTTGGCTAAAGTGGAGAAGGAGAAACATGCCACTGAGAATAAGGTTAGAGATTAAGTTGGTTTAATATTAAACTTAATCTCTGTCTTATGTAATTATATTAAGTGATGATATGAATAGTTAAAGATAAGCTCACTTGAAACAATAAAATGACACAGGTCAAGAACTTGACTGAGGAAATGGCAGCTCAGGATGAGAGTATTGCCAAGCTTACGAAGGAGAAGAAAGCCCTCCAAGAGGCACATCAGCAGACACTGGATGATCTCCAGGCCGAGGAAGACAAAGTCAACACCCTGACCAAATCCAAGACAAAACTTGAGCAGCAAGTTGATGATGTAAGTTGATTATGTAATAATGTTTATTCATCAAATTAACTATGATTTTGCTGTGAACATATTTTATACATCATTGTCTTGTAGCTTGAGGGTTCCCTTGAACAAGAGAAGAAGCTCCGCATGGACCTGGAGAGAGCCAAGAGAAAGCTTGAAGGAGACCTGAAATTAGCCCAAGAGTCCATCATGGACCTGGAGAATGACAAGCAGCAATCTGAGGAGAAAATAAAAAAGTAATTAAAACATGAAATCTTTGAAAACATTGGAAACTTTTATTGATGTGTTATTTTTTTTATTTTTTTTTTTTTACAAACTACTTCTTGTTGAACACCCACAGGAAAGACTTTGAAACAAGCCAGCTGCTCAGCAAGATAGAAGATGAACAATCTCTGGGTGCTCAACTCCAAAAGAAGATCAAGGAGCTTCAGGTATTTTGAGACTTTTTTTTCAAACATTATGATCATTAATAATCAAATACAGATCACTAAAAATGTAATGAACTACTTTCCACCACAGGCTCGCATTGAGGAACTGGAGGAAGAGATCGAGGCTGAGCGTGCTGCTCGTGCCAAGGTTGAGAAGCAGAGAGCTGATCTCTCCAGGGAACTTGAGGAGATCAGTGAGAGGCTTGAGGAGGCTGGAGGAGCCACTGCTGCTCAGATCGAGATGAATAAGAAGCGTGAAGCTGAATTCCAGAAGCTGCGTCGTGATCTTGAAGAGTCCACCCTCCAGCATGAAGCTACAGCTGCTGCCCTACGCAAGAAGCAGGCAGACAGTGTGGCCGAGCTGGGAGAGCAAATCGACAACCTGCAGCGTGTCAAGCAGAAGCTTGAGAAGGAGAAGAGTGAATACAAAATGGAGATTGATGATCTTTCCAGCAACATGGAAGCAGTTGCCAAAGCAAAGGTTGGGAATTGTTTCAAAAATTGTTCAAAAAGGAAATATAACAAATGTTGTTAAGATTCTTCAGAATCCAATGATATTTTTGTTTACAGGCTAATCTTGAGAAGATGTGCCGCACACTTGAGGACCAACTTAGTGAAATTAAGTCCAAGAATGATGAGAACATTCGCCAGATGAATGACCTCAGCGCTCAAAGAGCAAGACTTCAAACTGAAAATGGTAAATGATGGCAAAATATCTCAAAAATATCAAACAAAATGAAACAGCATTTTATTTCATCCTCTAACAAGTGCAGATATATAAGTATGAGTAAATTATTCACATGATCCTTTGACCTCATTCTCAATGTTCATTTATTATGTATTCATAAAATGTATGATGATGTAAACTATTTCTCCAGCCGAATTTGTAGCAAATGCTTTTCTCATATTATTAAATGGTTTATTTTGAACTGAACTGACATTTGAACATTTGAACAGGTGAATTTGGCCGTCAGCTGGAGGAGAAGGAAGCTCTAGTTTCTCAGCTCACCAGAGGCAAACAAGCTTTCACTCAGCAAATTGAGGAGCTTAAGAGGCATATTGAAGAGGAGGTTAAGGTAATACAGCATAATCAATACATACATATACTTCTACATTACGATAATGCAGAGATAGCTAATATTATGTGACTTTGTTTTCAAGGCTAAGAACGCACTGGCCCATGCTGTACAATCAGCCCGCCATGACTGTGACCTGCTCCGTGAGCAGTTTGAGGAAGAGCAGGAGGCAAAGGCTGAGCTGCAGCGGGGAATGTCAAAGGCCAACAGCGAGGTTGCTCAATGGAGAACCAAATATGAAACTGATGCCATCCAGCGTACTGAGGAGCTTGAAGAGTCCAAGTATGTATATTATTGCATAATATTCCCAAAACTCTATTTTATAGATTAGAATTCAAAATTATGTGTATTACTTAACAGGAAGAAGCTGGCTCAACGTCTGCAAGAGGCAGAGGAACAAATTGAGGCAGTGAACTCCAAATGTGCATCTCTTGAGAAGACCAAACAGAGACTCCAGGCTGAGGTGGAGGACCTCATGATTGATGTGGAGAGAGCCAATGGTTTGGCTGCTAACCTTGACAAGAAGCAGAGGAACTTTGACAAGGTAAACAATTTTGAGACATTATATGACATTCTCTTTGTAAAGTATAGCTAGAATGGGCTTTGTTAAACATGTTATAAACAAATCGATCCTGAAATATCTCCACCAAAGGTCCTGGCAGAATGGAAGCAGAAATATGAGGAAGGTCAGGCAGAGCTGGAAGGTGCCCAGAAAGAGGCTCGTTCACTCAGTACTGAACTGTTCAAGATGAAGAACTCCTATGAGGAGAGTCTGGACCAGCTGGAGACCCTCAAGAGAGAGAACAAGAATCTTCAGCGTAAGAAAGAAACCGTTATAATTAGAACAGTTTTTTTATTTTTTTATTTGAGAATTAAAAAGTAAACTCATATGATTATGATTACAGATTATATTTCTTTCTTTCTATAGAGGAGATTTCAGATCTGACAGAGCAGTTAGGTGAGACTGGTAAGAGCATCCATGAGCTGGAAAAGGCCAAGAAGACAGTGGAAACTGAGAAGGCAGAGATTCAGACCGCCCTAGAGGAGGCTGAAGTGAGTATCTGAAGATCAGTTTGGAATTCTTGCTAGAACCATTCCACTGTGTTGTTAATGCATATTTCCATTATGATATTAAAAGTTGTTTTATTTTTCATAGGGCACCCTGGAGCATGAGGAGTCCAAGATTCTTCGTGTCCAGCTTGAGCTAAACCAGGTCAAGGGAGAGATTGACAGGAAGCTTGCAGAGAAGGATGAGGAGATGGAGCAGATCAAGAGGAACAGCCAGAGAGTCATTGAATCCATGCAGGGCACTCTGGACTCTGAAGTTAGGAGCAGGAATGATGCTCTGAGAATCAAGAAGAAGATGGAGGGAGACCTTAATGAGATGGAGGTTCAGCTAAGCCATGCCAATCGCCAGGCTGCTGAGGCCCAGAAACAGCTCAGGAATGTTCAGGGACAACTCAAGGTATGTGACTTCTGTTCAATTTTGGGATGTATTAATATGTTTGTGTAATCTAACCTATGTTAAGTAAAGCCCAACAGAAAACACATCAAAAGCTTATTGTAAAGTAATTTATTATGTGCAGGATGCACAGCTGCACCTTGATGATGCTGTGAGAGGACAGGAAGACATGAAGGAGCAGGTGGCCATGGTGGAGCGAAGAAACGCTCTGATGCAGTCTGAGATTGAGGAGTTGAGAGCTGCTCTAGAGCAGACAGAGAGAAGCCGCAAAGTGGCTGAACAAGAGCTGGTGGACGCCAGTGAGCGTGTTGGGCTGCTGCACTCTCAGGTAAGGGTACTTTGTTTTTATAATAAAATTAAGGAAATTTTAATCATTTAAAATGTTCAAAATGTTGCTTTCCATTTTGTAGAACACAAGTCTCCTGAACACCAAGAAGAAGCTTGAGGCTGACCTTGTTCAGATCCAGAGTGAAGTTGATGACACTGTACAGGAAGCCAGAAATGCAGAGGAGAAGGCCAAGAAGGCCATCACTGATGTGAGCAACAGTAGCTGACAAATGTTTCAAAAGATGCTTGAGTACTTGAAAAATGTTATCCAATCAATTTCTGTGTTCATGCGAAAGGCTGCAATGATGGCAGAAGAGCTGAAGAAGGAGCAGGACACCAGTGCTCACCTTGAGAGGATGAAGAAGAATCTGGAGGTGACAGTGAAGGATCTGCAGCACCGTCTGGATGAGGCTGAGAATCTGGCCATGAAGGGAGGAAAGAAACAACTCCAGAAGTTGGAGTCAAGAGTAAGACTGCCTTTATTCTGATGCTCGCCTTAATTTTGATGTTCATAGTCTTGATGGGGATGGTACAAAGTGTCTAAACATCTTTAAACATTTTATTGGAGTAAAATTAGTTTAATAATATCTCCCACTTACTGTAGGTCCGTGAGCTTGAGGCTGAAGTTGAGGCAGAGCAGAGACGTGGAGCTGATGCTGTTAAAGGTGTCCGCAAATATGAGAGGAGAGTCAAGGAGCTCACCTACCAGGTAAAAAATGTCTAGTAAAATTCTGGTCCCATTAATCAGATTTTGTTCAAGTCTGATCCATGTTCATTATCTGCAGACTGAGGAGGATAAGAAGAACCTCAACAGACTGCAGGATCTGGTTGACAAGCTTCAGCTGAAGGTCAAGGCTTACAAGAGACAGGCTGAAGAAGCTGTGAGTACCTCATTTGAGAACTATAAACACCTTGTGAACAATTATATTAAGTTCCTAATATAATCGTATGTGACTTTGCAGGAGGAACAAGCAAACACTCACCTGTCTAAATTGAGGAAGGTGCAGCATGAGCTGGAAGAAGCTGAGGAGCGTGCTGACATTGCTGAGTCTCAAGTCAACAAGCTCAGAGCCAAGAGTCGTGATGCTGGAAAGGTTATTTTTCTCAAATGAATTTTCACACGTATTCAAACTTTAAAGCTCGTTTTTTATCATAAATTGCTCCATATTATATTCATACAGATTTTTTATTTGTGTACTTTTATTTTCAGAGCAAAGAGGCAGCAGAGTGAAAACCTTCACATACACTGACACCAGCTCCCATTTGTTTCTTAAAATGTGCAATTGCTCAATAAAACGTATTCATCAACTTCTTCTTTACAACTTACTGTTTTTTTTCTGTTGTTGCTGTTGTAATGTTTATTACATTTATTTTCATATACAGCAATCTCCTCAAATGAGACAAATAATTATTGCTTCAACATAGAATTTTTGAGCTTTCACACAATGAGTTTTTATCCAGTATAACTACTAATTACTACAAACCATTTTCCACTAATTAAATACTGAAGTACAGACGTGGACAAAATTGTTGGTACCCTTGGTAAATATGAATAAAAAAGCCTGTGAAAATAAATGTACATCATTAATCTTTTAGATCTTTTATTTTCATTGTAGTATAAGAATTTAAAATGGGGGGTAAATTTCATTATGAAATAAATGTTTTTCTCTAATACACATTGTACAAAATTAATAGTACCCTATTAATAGTACCCCTAGTAATTCTTATGAGTACTATATCTCAGGGCCCATATTTATCAAGTATCTCAAAGTGCCATTTTAGTCTTAAGTGATGAGAATTCATGAAATTTACTCCTACTTTTAAACTAGTATAAAAGCAAGTTATCAAATTTCTTAAAGCCAAGAATTACTCTTACTCTCCCAGTTATTTAAAGGGTTAGTTCACCCAAAAATGAAAATTATGTCATTAATGACTCACCCTCGTGTTGTTCCAAACCCGTAAGACCTCCGTTCATCTTCGGAACACAGTTTAAGATACTTTAGATTTTGTCCGAGAGCTTTCTGTTCCTCCATTGAAAATATATGTACGGTATACTGTCCATGTCCAGAAAGGTAATAAAAACATTGCTTTCAATAAAAATGCTTTCACTCCACAGTGACACTGCTTCTTCTTCTTTCCTGTTTTACGGCGGTTGGCATCCATCTTATTGGTGTATTACCACCCCCTTCTGCTCCGGACAGTGATGCGATTAGGACATCTGCGGCATGCACACCTACGCACCATTTAAAAAAAAATATAGCAATACCAAAATACAAACAATGTAGAATAGCTTGAATACAGCATGCGTCTCCCTCAGACTGTAAACGAAGCTCGGGCGCACCGGATAACACGTCATCAGCATCACTGTCTGGAGCAGAAGGGGGCGGTAATGCACCAATAAGCTGGATGCCAACCGCCGTAAAACAGGAAAGAAGAAGAAGAAGCAGCATCACTGTGAAAGCAAAAATATACAATAGACCTGGAAGAGAAGACAATGCTGAATAATTCTGTCGTAGTTTTTGTTATTTTTGGACCAAAATGTATTTTCAATACTTCAAAAACTTCTAACTAACCCACTGATGTCACATGGACTACTTTGATGATGATTTTATTACCTTTCTGGTCATGGACAGTATACCGTACCTACATTTTCAATGGAGGGACAGAAAGCTCTCGGACTAAATCTAAAATATCTTAAAGGGTCATGAAACCCCCCTCTTTCCGCTCAAGTCTAGCTCACAATCTTTTTGAAAAATGCAACTTAAATGGGCGTGGTGGCTGTGAGAAGAGGGGAGGGGAGAGGAGAGGAGAGGGGGGAAACTCTCATCGCCAGTAGCCCATGCATATCGACTGTCACTAAAAATCAGTGGTAAAACATGAGGAAATACTACATTTAAAAAAAAAAAAAAAGTTAAAATCTAATGAAATACACTGACACTTTATTTTTGTCTTTTCAAGAGTTACTGAATGCCCTGCTACATATATCCTACAGTAATCGTAATTCTATTTAAAACATATTAATGTACATGTGTAACAGTCATTATAAAATATATAGTTGTTTATATACACACTATACATGCATATATTTGAAAAAAAAAAAAAAAACGCTTAAAAAAAACCTTGCGTACATAGCATAGATCTACGTGCCGAACCTGCAACACGCTCAGTCAGTCAGGCTGCGTGTCGACTGGAGCAGAGCAAGCGACCAGTCACATTTAACTTACGCGCGGCTCAACTTCCATAGGAATGAACCGAAAACACTCGCGCTTACCCGCTCGCTCCGCGCCAACGGACACGCACCGTCAGTCAGTCAGTCTCTCTCACTGTTTAGTGCCGTTAACCGTCCTCGTCATTGGAAAGATCCACGTGGTGTCATGAATAATTAAGAGAGTGTCTTCTCATTGGATAAAAAACTCAGTCTCGTTAATAATTATGAAACACCGATGAGTCATCAAAGCACTATCGTGCTCTGCCACGTCACAGCCTGTGACGTGGACAGGATGAAGATTTTAAACCCGGAAGACGAAAATAGCGTATAAAAACTAAAATTTAACCATTTCCCCCCCACTATTAAATCTAACAGATGCTAACATTGTCTTCAATGGTGTTCAACACACATACCTCTGTTAAAATCTCAGAAATTTTGGTTTAGGGTTTCATGACCCTTTAAACAGTGTTCCAAAGATGAACGGAGGTCTTACGGGTTTGGAACGACATGAGGGTGAGTCATTAATGACATAATTTTAATTTTTGGGTTAACTAACCCTTTAAGACAGCTCAAGAGGTGGTTAGGAATTGCCAGTAGAGACTTGTGATGGCACCGAGGGGACAGAGACGTGTTCAAATCTTTCAGAGGAGCAAGAATGTTTTTGAAATGTTTGACGAGGAGCAGTCAATCAAACCATACAATATGCTCTCTGCGTTTGTGAGATAGCCTATAAACTTTTTTTCTAGCAATTGTGATAAAATCAGAATTGCGAGATATAAACTCGTAATTCTGAGGAAAAAGTCGCAATTACCCTTTTCATTTTTTTTTTTCCATTGTGAAAAGTGACTAGTAAGTCAAACCTCAAATCACAGTCTGTGTTCTGCCCACTTAATTGATAGAAATGTGAGTGTAGTACATCCTATAGAAACTGTCTATTCCCTGATTAGTGAGGTTTAACAATAAAAATATAGAATCTAGAGAAAATCTGATCGTGACCAAACCAGAAATTCGCAAAATTACTGAACAAAAACTATATCTAAAGCTAGGGCTACTAAACATTACATCGCTGACACTTAAGGCGGTTATTATAAATGAAATGATCACAGACAATAGTCTTGATGTAATTTGCCTTACTGAAACATGGCTTAAACCAAATTATTATTGCGGTCTTAATGATTCTTGTCCACCTGGCTACTGTTATAAAAATAAATGTTGTCCGATTGGCCGTGGTGGTGGTGTAGCAACAATCTATACAGATATTCTTAACATTACTCAGAAAACAAACTACAGGTTTAATTCATTTGAAATTCTTATGCTAAATGTTACACTCTCAGATATAAGTAAAAAGTCGCTACTATCTCTTGCTTTAGGTACCGTTTATAGACCTCCAGGGCCTTATGCTGATTTTCTAAAAAAGTTCCCTCCTGAAAAATCCAGCTAAAACCAGCCTAAGCTGGTTTTAGTTGGTCTCCCAGCTTGGTCATAGCTGGTTTTAGAGGGGTTTTGACTTTTGACCAGCTTAAGCCAGCTGAACACCTGCTAACCCAGGCTGGGAGACCAGATTGACCAGCTAAACCAGGCTGGGAGACAAGCTAAAACCAGTTACTTCCATCTTAAACCAGCTAAGACCAGTCAACCAGCTTAGGCTGGTTTTAGCTGGATTTTCCAGCAGGGTTTGCAGACTTTCTCTCAGACCTATTGGTCAACGTTGATAAAGCGCTGATTGTTGGAGATTTTAACATTCATGTAGACAATACAAATGATGCGTTAGGGGCTGCTTTTACAGATTTACTAATATAGAAATTCTACCGCAAAGTGATGTTGTCACTGATTTCTACCTTGTAACTTGCGTACTGCATATACGCAAATACTGTACCTTGGTACAACAGTATTACTTGCGCTATCAAAAGAGAAACTCGTAATCTAGAATGCAAATGGAGACAAACTCGTTTAGAGGTCTTCAGAATATTGTGGAAAGACAGCTATAAGACTGTCCCGTTATAGAAAGACTCTAAAAGCAGCCAGGGCCGATCATCTCCGCAAACTCATAGAAAATAACCAAAACAATCCAAGGTTCTTGTTTAGTACAGTGGCTAGATTAACAAATAAACAGACATCACCAGAACAAAACATTTCATTACAGTTTAGTAGTGATGACTTTATGAAATTTTTTACTGAGAAAGTCGATAGTATCAGAAATACAATTGTAAATGTAGGCCTACAACCTTCAACAGTTTTATGATTCAGCTTCAGTTATCACCCCTCAAGTATAGTTGCATTGCTTTACGACAGGAAGAGTTAAATAAACTTATCACTGTGTCTAAACCAACAACATGTTTATTAGATCCAATTCCCACTAAACTACTGAAAGAATTGTTACCTGTAGCAGAAGAGCCTCTTCTCAATATTATCAACTCGTCTTTATCTCTAGGTCATGTCCCAAGACCGTTCAAGCTATAGCAGTTATTAAGCCTCTCATTAAGAAACCACAATTAGATCCAAATGTATTAGCAAATTACAGACCCATTTCAAATCTTCCATTTATGTCTAAAATACTAGAAAAAGTGGTGTCGGTCCAATTGCGCTCCTTTTTGCAAAAAAACGCTATCTATGAAAAATTTCAGTCAGGATTCAGATTTCATCATAGCACAGAAACTGCGCTCATTAGACTTACTTCTAGCTTCTGACCAAAGCTGTACCTCAATACTAGTGTTACTTGATCTCAGTGCTGCGTTCGACACTATAGATCAAATACTCCTAGATCGACTACAGAATTACACTGGTATTCAGGGCCAGGCATTACGATGGTTTAGGTCGTACCTATCAGACGGTCACAATTTTGTTTATTTAAACGGGGAAAAATCTAAGATAACGATAGTAAACTATGGAGTGCTGCAAGGATCTGTGTTAGGCCCTCTGCTATTTTTAGTATACATGCTGCCACTTGGCAATATTATAAGAAAACATGGAATTAGTTTCCACTGCTATGCCGATGATACTCAGTTATATATTTCAACACAACCAGATGAAATCTCTAAATGGTCCAATCTGACAGAGTGTGTTAAAGAAGTAAAACATTGGATGACTAGTAATTTTCTTCTATTAAATTCAGATAAGACTGAAGTATTACTTATTGGGCCAAAAACCTGTACACAAAATCTTTCAGACTACAATCTACATTTAGAAGGATGTACTGTTATTCCATCCTCAACAGTTAAAGACCTGGGTGTTTTATTAGATGGCAATTTGTCCTTTGAAAATCAAATTTCATATGTCACAAAAACAGCTTTCTACCACCTCAGAAACATTGTTAAGATACAGAATATGTTATCTATTTCTGATGCAGAAAAGTTAGTTCATGCTTTCATGACGTCTTGACTAGATTACTGTAATGCATTATTAGCTGGTTGTCCTGCTTCCTCAATAAATAAGCTACAATTAGTAGCCTAAAAAATGCAGCTGCTAGAATTCTTACCAGGTCAAGAAAATATGATCATATAACACCAATTTTATTATATCTACACTGGTTACCCATTAAGTTCCGTATCGATTATAAAGTATTGCTAATGACCTATAAGACTCTAAATGGTTTAGCTCCTGTGTACTTAACCGATCTTCTATCGCCTTACAATCCTTCATGCTCTTTACGATCACAAAAACGTTCCGTATCTCAGGGAACCGAGGTTACGTTAGTAACCGAGTACGTTCCCTTTCGATACTTCACTCGTACTGCGTATGGGGAACGAATTCAACCACGCCGTGCCACGGCAGGGAACGACATGGCTTGTTCTGGACACCGGAAGGGGACCAAGGAAACAAGTAAGAAGGCAAAGCCGCCGTATCCCCTGTTACACTACAACGGAATTAATTCCTGTAATAGCGTGAGGCGGAATTCGTGAGAGGCCGCCCATCACACTGAAAGAACCCGAGCTTGCAAGGTCGGGACATCAAGATGATAAAACCTAACAAAAGTGGACGGCGAAGACCAGCCGGCCGCCTTACAGGTGTCCTTAATGGAAACTCCGTTGGACCAAGCCCATGAGGAAGCCATTCCTCTAGTGGAATGGGCTCTGACTCCTATGGGGCATTCAACGCCCAGAGAGGAGTAACATAGGTTAATGGCGTCGACTATCCAACGTGAGAGACGCTGTTTTGAGACTGGAGACCCTTTGGTGCGGCCGCCAAAACAAACAAAGAGCTGATCTGACTGCCTGAAAGGCTGTGATCGCTCCACATAGGTCCTCAATGCCCTTACAGGGCAGATTAACTCCAGCTCTCGATCATCCGTAGAAGGAGGAAGAGCAGAAAGCGAGATGACCTGTGCTTTAAGGGGGGGGGTGGGGAGCACTTTGGGAACGTAGCCATGCCTGGGTTTCAGAATGACCTTAGAATCATAAGGCCCGAATTCGAGGCATGCAGGGCTCACAGAGAGAGCGTGCAAATTGCCAACACGCTTGACCGATGCTAAAGCAAGAAGCAGAGTGGTCTTCAGCGTTAGGGGCCCGAGGTCGGCTGAACGCAGCGGCTCAAAGGGGTTACCCTTTAGGGCCCTAAGGACCAGAGAAAGGTCCCAGGTGGGAACAATGAGGGGACAAGGTGGATTTAATCGCCTAGAACCCCTCAAGAAATGGACCACAAGGCCGTTTCGACCCACTGATTGGCCAGCAACAGGAGCATGAAACGCTGCGATGGCTGCTACATACACTTTAAGCGTAGAAGGGGTACGTCCCATATCTAAACGCTCTTGGAGGAAAGACAGTATGGAAGATACGTCACTCTCCACAGGGTCTATGTTGCGCGAAGAGCACCAATCAACAAAGACTGACCATTTCTGGGCATAGAGGCGTCTCGTGGACGGGGCTCTCGCTTGAGATATGGTATGCCCTCCCGAAGAGCTCCCAAATCATGAGAACTGTCTGGGGGTGGAGCATCCACTCGTCTGAGGGGATGTTGCTCCGCGACAACATGTCTGCACCCAGATTGGTCTTGCCAGGAATATGAGTCGCTCTGAGCGACTGAAGTCTCGGCAGAGCCCATTCCAGAAGGTGTTTTGCCAGAGCGCATAAGCGGCTGGACGAAAGACTGCCCTGGTGGTTAATGTATGACACCACTGTCATGCTGTCTGATTGGACTAAGACATGGCGTCCTGTCAAGTGGGCCTGAAAGGATAGAAGGGCTTTCATCACTGCTAGCATCTCGAGGCAGTTGATGTGTAGACGGCTCTCCTCGTGAGTCCACGAGCCGAAGGCCGGTCTGCCTTCGCACACAGCGCCCCAACCCGAGTTGGAGGCATCCGTTGAGAGCACCGTCCATCGTGAGACTGCCTGCAGGGGTACTCCAAGACCGAACCAAGCAGGGTTCAACCAAGTTTTCAGGGCCAGAAGACAGGCCTGATTGACCTTGAGACAAAAGCGGCAGTGCCGCCAGGCGCCTGGAGGAACCCGGAACTTCAACCAGTACTGAAGAGGCCGCATTCGAAGAAGGCCGAGCTGCAGCACCGGGGAGGCAGAAGCCATCAACCCTAATAACCTCTGGAAAAGCTTCAGAGGGAGATAGGCTTTGTTCTTGACTGAGGCCGCAAGCTGCTGAATCGCCAGAGCGCGTTCCGGCGAGACTACTGCCGTCATACGGACTGAGTCGAACACTGCTCCCAGAAACTAGATTTTTTGGCTGGGGCACAGCAAGCTCTTGGCTAAGTTGACCCTGAGACCCAGACATTGTAAATGGCTGAGGAGCACGGATCTGTGGTGTTCCAGCTCGGCTCGCGAACGGGCTAGAATGAGCCAGTCGTCGAGATAATTTAGAACCCGGATTCCCATTTGTCTCAGAGAGGAAAACGCCGCGTTCATGCACTTGGTGAAAGTGCAAGGAGCTAGAGACAGCCCGAAGTGCAGGACCGTATATTGGTACACCACCCCCTCGAATGCGAATCTCAAGAATCGTCTGTGATGGGAGGCTATCCGGATGTGAAAATACGCATCCTTCAGGTTCAGCGAGCAGAACCAGTCCTCGGGGCAAATCTGCACTCGCTGTGTCCGTCGTCGTCGTGCAGAGGACGTGAGTGGCGCGGCATTTGTACAAACGCCGCCGCAGTGATAACGGTGATTGGGGGGCTCTTTAAGAGCGGTGAGGGCCGCGGAAGCTCCAGGAGCGGTGAAAACGGCTGTTGTGCTCTTTTAGAGTGGCAATAAGCCGCGGAGAAGCCCTTCAGAAAGTGCGCCGGATGGCGGCAGGAGACACGCTGTGAAACGGCCGGAGCGGGACGCGGGAGGCGGCGACTCGAAGATGGCGTGCAGTCAGCGAGGGTGTCGGCGCTGTCTCAGACCGGTGAGTCCAGCTGAGTCCGCTGCAGGAGCCTGTTCAGACGGCGGCGAGAGCTTCAAGGCGGCAAGCTTCTTCGGCTTCAGGCGGAGATCAGCGAGGAGAAGTAGAAGTTGTCGCTGAAGGAGAAAGAACTGAATCCTATGGCGAAACGCCTACTTCTATAGCCCTTTACTGCGTTATTAAAAAAGGCTTCAGTGACGGGGAAAAAGGGAGACTTTTCCCCATACGCAGTACGAGTGAAGTATCGAAAGGGAACTCTGGACTCCTGGTTGTACCTAGGATAGCTAAGTCTACTAAAGGAGGGAGAGCGTTTTCACATTTGGCTCCGAAACTCTGGAATAGCCTTCCTGATAATGTTCGGGGCTCAGACTCGCTCACCCAGTTTTAATCTAGATTAAAGACACATCTCTTTAGCCATGCATTCACATAATGCATCTCATATCAGATCAATTGCACATGACTATCTTTGCTTAATGTTATAAACAGCAGCTACGCTAATTATTCTCCATTTGCTTTTCTGTTTTACCTCGGGACACCCATCCCGAGGTGACTAGAGAGGACATCAGCTTCAGTTTGGATCCAGCCTCTTAAGAAGACCTCAAATGACCAACACCTATGAAGAGACGGAGCCAACTCCTGCGAGGACTTAAGAAGACGCAATCATCAACATGCACATTCCCAAATTTCAATGTATCCTAATTATTGTTAATATGTCATTCATTTTTCCAGGAGCTCATTGCTTCTACCTTCAGTTAAACTGCTAACAGTGATTGTAAATTAATTGCCTAAATTATTACATTATTTGCTAACTGCATTCTTTAAATTGTAATGTTGACATGCATTCTCTGTAAAGCTGCTGTGAAACGATATGTATCGTGAAAAGTGCTATACAAATAAATGTGAATTTAATTGAATTGAATTGAAAACAAGCTTGGAATATTATTTATTTTATTTATTTATTTTTTATCTAAATGAAATTAATGGTATGGTAGGCAATGTTTTTCATAAACACTTTTTGTTATATTAGTACTCTCTTCTCATCCTGATATCAATCAATAATAGGTATATATATACAGGGAGTGCAGAATTATTAGGCAAGTTGATTTTCTGATCATATTTTTTTTCCAAGCACATTTTACCAATTCCAATCCACATCAATCTTAATAACTACTATTAATATTGTTTTTAATCATTTATAAGTGATATATAATTGTTCATGAAGGCTGGAAATGAAGAATGCCCTATATTCAGGTGTGCAGAATTATTAGGCAGGTTTTCTTTTACAGATAAAATGAGCCAAAAAAGAGATTTAACTCAGACATAAAAGTAAAAAATTATTAAATACTCATGAGAAGGACGCAATACTAATGTAATACTAGAAATTGCAAAGTTAAAGCATGACCATTGGACAGTGAAATGCTCATTGGGTCAGCTGGGTCATACAAAAACAGCTGGAGAAGAAAAGACACGTTAACTGCAAAATAATTAAGAATTAAGGTGAAGAATTAAGTGTGAAACCATCAGGAACCCTTTAGTCTCCAGCGCCACCATTTCCCAGTACTGAAACCTACCTGGAGTCTTCAGAAGTGTGAGGTGTCAGGATCTCAGAGACTTAGGTTAGGTGAAGAATCCTAAAAAATGAACCGCTCTTAATAAGAATCACAAGCTGAAGTGTTATAAAATACATGAAGACTGGGTTTTTATAGGCCTTATAGACAGACAGCTTGAGAGTGACTCCTGAAGGACCAGCACCACATCCTCTTGTACCACTGTTTGAAGAATTTATCTTCCAGAATCTAGCAGTGAGTTTTGGAAGATCATTTAGTCCATCTCTGCAAGATGGACATTTCAGGATAAGAGATGGACTAAAAGTGAACTCCCACACCTTACTGCCAGATTCTGGAAGATAAATTCTTCAAACAGTGGTACAAGAGGATGTGGTGCTGGTCCTTCAAGAGTCACTCTCAAGCTGTCTGTCTATAAGGCCTATAAAAACCCAGTCTTCATGTACTTTATAACACTTCAGCTTGTGATTCTTATTAAGAGCAGGTCGCTTTTTAGGATTCTTCACCTAACCTAAGTCTCTGAGATCCTGACACCTCACACTTCTGAAGACTCCAGGTAGGTTTCAGTACTGGGAAATGGTGGCGCTGGAGACTAAAGGGTTCCTGATGGTTTCACACTTAATTCTTTACCTTAATTCTTAATTATTTTGCAGTTAACGTGTCTTTTCTTCTCCAGCTGTTTTTGTATGACCCCGCTGACCCAATGAGCATTTCACTGTCCAATGGTCATGCTTTAACTTTGCAATTTCTAGTATTACATTAGTATTGCGTCCTTCTCATGAGTATTTAATAATTTTTGACTTTTCAGTCTGAGTTAAATCTCTTTTTTGGCTCATTTTATCTGTAAAAGAAAACCTGCCTAATAATTCTGCACACCTGAATATAGGGCATTCTTCATTTCCAGCCTTCATGAACAATTAAATATCACTTATAAATGATTAAAAACAATATTAATAGTAGTTATTAAGATTGATGTGGATTGGAATTGGTAAAATGTGCTTGGAAAAAAAAATATGATCAGAAAATCAACTTGCCTAATAATTCTGCACTCCCTGTATGAACTACAAACCCGATTCCAAAAAAGTTGGGACACTGTACAAATTGTGAATAAAAAAGGAATGCAATAATTTACAAATATCATAAACTTATATTTTATTCACAATAGAATATAGATAACATATAAAATATTGAAAGTGAGACATTTTGAAGAGCTACACATTCCAAAAAAAGTTGGGACAGGTAGCAATAAGAGGCCGGAAAAGTTAAATGTACATATAAGGAACAGCTGGAGGACCAATTTACAACTTATTAGGTTAGTTGGGTATAAACATGATTGGGTATAAAAAGAGCCTCTCAGAGTGGCAGTGTCTCTCAGAAGTCAAGATGGGCAGATGATCACCAATTCCCCCAATGCTGTGGCGAAAAATAGTGCAGCAATATCAGAAAGGAGTTTTCTCAGAGAAAAATTGCAAAGAGTTTGAAGTTATCATCATCTATAGTGCATAATATCATCCAATGATTCAGAGAATCTGGAATAATCTCTGTGCGTAAGGGTCAAGGTCGGAAAACCATACTAGATGCCCGTGATCTTCGGGCCCTTAGATGGCACTGCATCACATACAGGAATGCTACTGTAATGGAAATCACAACCTGGGCTCAGGAATACTTCCAGAAAACATTGTCGGTGAACACAATCCACCGTGCCATTCGCTGTTGCTGGCTAAAACTCTATAGGTCAAAAAAGAAGCCATATCTAAACATGATTCAGAAGCACAGGCGTTTTCTCTGGGCCAAGGCTCATTTAAAATGGATTGTGGCAAAGTGGAAAACTGTTCTGTGGTCAGACAAATCAAAATTTGAAGTTCTTTTTGGAAAACTGGGACGCCATGTCATCCGGACTAAAGAGGACAAGGACAACCCAAGTTGTTATCAGTGCTCAGTTCAGAAGCCTGCATCTCTGATGGTATGGGGTTGCATGAGTGCGTGTGGCATGGGCAGCTTACACATCTGGAAAGGCACCATCAATGCTGAAAGGTATATTCAAGTTCTAGAACAACATATGCTCCCATCCAGATGTCGTCTCTTTTAGGGAAGACCTTGCATTTTCCAACATGACAATGCCAGACCACATATTACAACATCATGGCTGCGTAGAAGAAGGATCCGGGTACTGAAATGGCCAGCCTGCAGTCCACATCTTTCACCCATAGAAAACATTTGGCGCATCATAAAGAGGAAGATGCAACAAAGAAGACCTAAGACAGTTGAGCAACTAGAAGCCTGTATTAGACAAGAATGGGACAACATTCCTATTCCTAAACTTGAGCAACTTGTCTCCTCAGTCACCAGACGTTTGCAGACTGTTATAAAAAGAAGAGGTGATGCCACACAGTGGTAAACATGGCCTTGTCCCAACTTTTTTGAGATGTGTTGATGCCATGAAATTTAAAATCAACGTATTTTTCCCTTAAAATTATACATTTTCTCAGTTTAAACATTTGATATGTCATCTATGTTGTATTCTGAGTAAAATTTTAAAATTCGAAACTTCCATATCTTTGCATTCTGTTTTTATTCACAATTTGTACAGTGTCCCGACTTTTTTGGAATCGGGTTTGACATAGGTTGACAGGCAGGTATTGTCCTACCTATGTACTTCCATAGTACCTCCACGCACCCTGCTTGCACAGACATGTATTCAAAATAATCATATGCACAAATGAATAGAAGATTCAGGAGTGAGGAGTTTCACAAAAATTAATTGAATTCACAAATAAAATGAGATTTTCTAATAAAAAACATATTCACAAATATGTTTTTATGTCATAAGCTCAACTCTGCCTGCATTTATTTGTGAATCACCACCTGTACATTTGTAAATTGCTTTCTGTGCATTTGTGGATCGCTGCACACATTTGTGGATCTCTTCCTGCGCATTTGTGAATCACCTCACGAATTTGTGGATTCTGAAACAATTCTAGTGTCATGACTGCAAATTGCAGACAAATCCACAAATAAGTTGACTCCACCCACCGTCTACTCAAGCCAATCAGATAACGGTCACATTGCGCTGACCAATCACACAATTTCGCTACAACCAATCACGTTTTGCTTTAAAATCATGGGTGGTCTCATCCTGCATTGGCATAGAAAGGAAGTAGAGGGTTCTTAAACAATGGCACAGTACAAAAGAGGTTTAAAATGTATATTTCGTTAGACCATTAGACTGTGTGTCAAGCCAAGCTGAACTATTGTATTTTATGCGGCATTTAAAAATGCCAGAGAAACAGTCCTCTCTGTTATGGGAACAACAAAGGTATTATAGCTACTGTAGAACGGGACTGCCACTGACTCGTCATGTTGCACCATGCCGCTTGTAGACAGTATAGCTGCATTTACATGGACACTAATAAATAATGTAATCCGTTTAGTTATAATGATTATAATGCCTTCTATTTGCTGCATCGCACCGTGCCGCACCCCATGCATCAGGTAGACATGTTATAGCTGGGGATTTGTGAATTATCATAATTTGTGCATAGTCTTTATCCTGATTTACTGATCTTGATGGCAATATAAAGAATACACTCCAAAAATCTTTTGTGTAGCGGACCCCATCCAAATGATGGCTGAAACTTTACTGAAAAGTTTTACTGTACATAGCTACTAGATGTCCGTTTTTAACTCCAGATAATAACTGTAAGAGCTTATGCCTTTTCAGGGTTGCTTAACAAACTGGTAAACTTTCTATCCCTAAGAAAACTCTGACGAATCGTAATAATGTGCAGGAAACGTTCTCTTGTTCATTACTGCAGTCATCAAACCCTGGTGGAATAGTACGGAGCTCCTTTCAGAGTCTGTTCCCGCCCGATTGTAAAGCAAAACATGATTGGTTGTAGAGAGAGTGTGCTGCGATTGGTCAGATTGGTTGAATTATTTGTGAATTTAATTAATTTTTGTGAAACTCCTAACATATATTTGTGGATCTCATTCTATACATTTGTACATATGATTATTTTTTGTGAATATCTTACATTTATCACAATATATTTATTTGGAGATTAGCTACAAATCTACCCCCATAGTGCTCGTTCATGCGTTTTGGAGGCGTGGCTTTGGAGAGCGCTCTGAAGGGAGGGTGGGATCTTGCATATCCGAAATTGCATACCCTACCCACAATAAAAATAATTTATCACTTTTAGATTTTGTAGGCATTAAATGCAATCAGTGTATAATTATGAATATTAATGAAAACAGCAAATAGGCCTATATTGAATCCCTTTTCATCATGAATATTAAACTATATTGTACATTTTTAAATCTATATGATTAATAGTGTCAAAAACAAGCATACAGTTATACTTGTGCAAATGACTGAGTAGCTAGCTATGTAGCTTGAAGATTATTTTTTGTATATGAGTCAGACCAGGAAAGCTGATCCATGAATGCTCTTATCAATGGAATGCAAACCATCCGAACAAAGCAATAAAATATACATATAAAAATATACAAAAATAGAAAGTGTGCCCCTCAAAGTCAGCATGTCAATATTAGATCTAAGAAACAAATGTTTAAATAAATAAATAAATAAATAACCATTTAGTACAGCAAATGTATTACATCTTCCAGAATTGGTATCGCATAATATTGCAAATTATTTCATATAATAATGTGTAAAATTAATAGCTAGTAAAATTAATAGTGATTTAATAACCTTGTATTTCTTTCATTCCATATGCTAATATATAATTTATTTAACTGTTTAGCTCTTGAAATAGTTAAAAAATGATGTGTAGTCATTAATAATCTTTGAATAAAAAAATAAAAAACATTTTACATAAGGAACTTTACACATAGACCAGTGTCGATGAAGCAACACATAACTATAATACATGACAAGAAATTTATGATCCAGCAAGCCTAAAAAAAGACTAGACATGTTACTTCTGTTTTATGTGCCATATGTGCCAGACATGTTCTATTAAAAAAGAAAGAAAGAAAGAAACAAACATGATTTTTAAGCCTTCAGTGCACAATTTCTAAAGCCAATATGTATGTATTGCCTCATCAATTGTTTTACTTGAAATTAAAAACTTGTACAATTGTACACAACAACTGTTGGTAAATATTCTGCTAGAGGTTAGTGATGTTTTTTTTTTCTTTAAAGAATTCTAAGATCAAATTATCACAATACCTTAAAGAGGTAATTATTTATTTACACCTTTGCTGTTTCCATTTTGGCAAACACCAAATGGTTTATCTGATCGATTCCTTAACTTACACTGACTCAAATAGCCATATTTGGTGTTAGCCATATTTAACTTTTGCATTGCTAGCAAAGCAAATGCAGTATAAAAACCAGGGGCAGGAGGGGAGACCTTTGCATTCAGAAGACCAGCCAACGCTTGTGGTGAGGGCATTCATTTCTTTGCAGGGAGTACGCAGTGATTATATTAGTTTAATAGAGAGAACCATAGCATGACTTTCTACAGAATATTACTGTAGAAATTTTACATAGAAAACATATTTCAAATGGAAATATCCTTGCAATGCAATTCATGTTCATCTTTAAGACATATGTTGCTAAAAGTTTATAATAAATCTTTATTCACAATTAATTATTTTCAATTTCTTCATATTACAGGGTGCAGGGAATTCATCAGTACTGTGGGAGATTGGAAAGGTGATTGATGTTAATGTCTGTAAATACAACAAGACTATAGCTGTATAGAATATAACATTAAAAAATAGTTCAGATATTCAGAAATCATTACAGTCATATGTAACATTAATAAAATGGTTTTTTTTTTGTTTTTTTTTTGTAAAGATCAACCTTTTAGCCATTGAAATTAACATTTAAAATTAAATTCTCGTTACTTCCCACCCCCCCCACACTGCAAAAAATAAAATAAAAAATTATTGATATTGTTTTTGGATATACTGTCTGTAGGTTATCGTAATTATAGGAGTAATTTATTTCTCCTCATCTTTAAATTCCAGAAGTGAGCCGCCACCATGAGTACGGACGCGGAGATGGCCATTTATGGCAAGGCTGCCATTTACCTTCGTAAGCCTGAGAAGGAGAGAATCGAGGCTCAGAGCAAACCATTTGATGCCAAGACTGCCTGCTATGTGGCTGATGCCAAAGAGTTGTACCTCAAGGCAACAATCAAGAGCAAAGATGGTGGCAAAGTCACAGTTGAATTGCTTGACACTAAGGAGGTGAGTTTTAATTTTCATTTCATGTAGATGCTCATTAAATAAATTATTACATTGTTTTCTTTTATATCTAATTTATCAAATTTCTAGGAGAGAGTTGCTAAGGAGGAAGATGTCCACCCAATGAATCCTCCCAAGTTTGACAAGATTGAGGACATGGCCATGATGACCCATCTCAATGAAGCCTCTGTGCTGTATAACCTCAAAGAGCGTTATGCTGCATGGATGATCTACGTAGGTTCTGAAACAACATAAAAATGCATTTAATTTAATATTGTCTGTTGTAGAAATCTGACCATTGCTCTTTCAGACCTACTCTGGGCTCTTCTGTGCGACTGTGAACCCCTACAAGTGGCTCCCAGTGTATGATGCAGAAGTGGTGGCTGCCTACAGAGGCAAAAAGCGTATGGAGGCCCCACCCCACATCTTCTCTGTCTCTGACAACGCCTATCAGTTCATGCTGACTGGTAAGACATTATGGCATTGAATTCTATAGAATTCATGAAGGTGAATTAGATGATGCTGTTAATATAATAAGTATTTACTGGATATTTTACACATTACAATCAACAGATAGAGAAAACCAGTCTGTCCTGATTACGTAAGTATTTTCATTTAATCTCAGACCATGACAAAAATTGAAAGTATAATATAGTGAATCTATATGGAGATGTTTACAAAATAAAGTTTAAGAATGAACTTCTAAACTTACTTTGAAAAGTCTAAATGTCTTTTAATCTTCTGTTTTCTAATCTCTCATAAACCAGTGGAGAATCTGGTGCTGGAAAGACTGTGAACACCAAACGTGTCATCCAGTACTTTGCCACAGTTGCAGTATCAGGTGGTGGTGACAAGAAGAAAGAGAGCTCCAGCAAAATGAAGGTACTGTATGGGATGTCATATATATTATTTTGAAAGATGAAGTACACTTCTCACAAGCGATATGATATGTGAATTTGTGAAATGCCTGCAAACAGTGTTTAGACATGAAATATACAATTACTGAAAACCCTTCAAACATCACAGGGCTCTCTTGAGGACCAGATCATTGCTGCCAACCCTCTGCTTGAGGCTTATGGTAATGCCAAGACTGTGAGAAATGACAACTCCTCTCGTTTTGTAAGTTAACCACTTTTTATTTACAGTAAATTTGGTCAGTTGTGTTTGATTTTTCTATACAAAGTTTTTACAAAGAGATTATTTATGTATGATGCTATTTTGTTTAAACAGGGTAAATTCATCAGAATTCACTTCGGTACATCTGGAAAACTGGCTAGTGCTGACATTGAGACATGTAGGTGGACTTGTTTTCTTTGATCCATCCTGTACATTTGTCTTTGTCACTCTTCAGATGATTGTGACTCAAGTACATTCTTTCAACAGATCTGCTGGAGAAGTCTAGAGTGACATTCCAGCTTCCAGATGAGAGAGGCTACCACATCTTCTACCAGATGATGACCAACCATAAGCCTGAGCTGATTGGTAGGTGCACATATTTCATTTAATGCTAAAGGCTGGATAATATTGTATGATACTCTTTAAAAAAAAAAAAAAATCTGTGAATTTTACAGAAATGACGCTCATCACCACCAACCCCTATGACTTCCCCATGTGCAGTCAGGGTCAGATCACAGTGGCCAGCATTAATGATAAAGAGGAGCTGGATGCTACTGATGTGAGTCATTGCTGTTTGAATGCTGACATATTCTATATAAATATGGCACATCCTAGGACTCATTCTTTTCTGTAATTTTCAGACTGCTATTGACATTCTGGGCTTTAGTGGTGAGGAGAAAATGGGCATCTATAAGTTCACTGGAGCTGTGCTTCATCATGGTAACATGAAGTTCAAGCAGAAGCAGCGTGAGGAGCAGGCTGAGCCTGACGGCACAGAGGGTGAGACTAAATTGTACTACATTGTTTCATAACATGCTGTGCCAACTGAGAGATCTCTTATTTCTATTTTCACAAAGAAAATAGTGATTGTAGTAAGCCAAGAAAATGGATGGATTTTTTTATTTGCAGAGGCTGACAAAGTTGCCTACCTTCTGGGTCTGAACTCTGCTGATATGCTGAAGGCTTTGTGCTACCCCAGAGTCAAGGTCGGAAATGAGTTTGTGACCAAAGGCCAGACCGTGCCACAGGTACAGTAAAATAGTACAACCTTAAAATCTGGCTAATTATTTCAGAAGCAGAAGTTTTTAATAAAATATAAACTCTATTCAACTTACAGGTGTACAACTCTGTTAACGCCTTGGCCAAATCTGTCTATGAGAGGATGTTCTTGTGGATGGTCATTCGTATCAACCAGATGTTGGACACAAAACAACAAAGAAATTTCTTCATTGGTGTGCTGGATATTGCTGGCTTTGAGATCTTTGATGTAAGAATTGTATCTCCTTTTTGATGGCACATTGAGTGATATTCAGTAGTAAATGGTTGTTTCTTCCTCCAGTTCAACAGCATGGAGCAGCTGTGCATCAACTTCACCAATGAGAAACTGCAACAGTTTTTCAACCACCACATGTTTGTGCTGGAACAAGAGGAATACAAGAAGGAGGGCATTGTTTGGGAGTTCATTGACTTCGGCATGGACTTGGCTGCTTGCATTGAGCTCATTGAGAAGGTTTTTAATGGTTTATGAATTTGTTTATTTTCAATATCTATTCTCAAAATCTGATAATTTTTGGTAATAAACAACATTCTTTTATAAACAGCCCATGGGTATCTTCTCCATCCTTGAAGAGGAGTGCATGTTCCCGAAGGCTACAGACACTTCCTTCAAGAACAAGCTGTATGATCAGCATCTTGGCAAAAACAATGCTTTCCAGAAACCAAAGCCTGCCAAAGGCAAGGCTGAAGCTCACTTCTCCCTGGTTCACTATGCCGGAACTGTGGACTACAACATTGCTGGCTGGTTGGACAAGAACAAGGATCCACTGAATGAATCTGTTGTGCAGCTGTACCAGAAGTCTTCTGTCAAACTGCTGGCTACTCTCTACCCACCTGTTGTTGAGGGTAAAACAAAAACTGAAGTGTTAACATGATTATGTACATAATTTTAACCAACCTTTGATTCAGTTTTGCACTCTTTTCTTGTTATTACATTATATGTGTTATTTTATCTTTTTATCTGAATAGAGAGTGGTGGCGGAAAGAAGGGAGGCAAGAAGAAGGGTGGCTCCATGCAGACTGTGTCTTCTCAGTTCAGAGTATGTCTTTGTTATACACCAAATATGAATAATGTTGCAATTGAAAGGACTTAAGCAGTGACTGACATGAGCTTGCTTGACTCTATGTCAGAAAAATAATACATCAACAACTGAAAGAATGTAACTAAGAAAGGTGAACCTTTTCATGATAAAACAGGAAAACTTGGGCAAGCTCATGACCAACTTGAGGAGTACTCACCCTCACTTTGTGCGCTGTCTGATTCCCAATGAGTCCAAGACTCCAGGTAATGTTATAATGGGCTCACAGATATTCTCATATTAATACATTATTTAATGTATATAATAATGAAAATATTAATTTACCAAGCTCATGATGTAAACTAATCATTATAGGTCTCATGGAGAACTTCCTGGTTATCCACCAGCTGAGGTGTAACGGTGTACTGGAGGGTATCAGAATCTGCAGAAAGGGCTTCCCCAGCAGAATCCTCTATGGTGACTTCAAGCAGAGGTAAATGGGACCACACTAATGGTCTTTATTAGAAGATATGAAGCATTTTGTTAAATCTTCAAATCCTCCACAGATACAAGGTGCTGAATGCCAGTGTTATCCCAGAGGGACAGTTTATTGATAACAAGAAGGCCTGTGAGAAACTCCTGGGATCCATCGACATTGATCATGACCAGTACAGATTTGGACACACAAAGGTTTACATTCAGCTTTACAAATTTCAAAGATTCAGCATGATCATTCTATACAGGTAAATCAATATTGTTTTATTAACTGTTTTTCATTAATTCAGGTGTTCTTCAAAGCTGGTCTTCTGGGTACTCTTGAGGAGATGCGTGATGAGAAACTGGCTGCTCTGGTCACAATGACTCAGGCTGCCTGCCGTGGATTCCTGATGAGGAGGGAGTTTGTGAAGATGATGGAAAGAAGGTGAGTATTGTCATGAAAAAAAAAAAAAAGATGACATCAATGATGACAGCGCTTATGCCATGATTATGCCATTTAATGATAAATTATTCACAGGGAGTCCATTTACACCATCCAATACAACATCCGCTCATTCATGAATGTCAAACACTGGCCATGGATGAAGGTTTATTACAAGATTAAGCCTCTTCTGAAGAGTGCCGAGACTGAGAAGGAGCTGGCAACCATGAAGGAGGACTTTGCAAAATGCAAAGAAGATCTTGCCAAGTCTGAAGCCAAAAAGAAGGAGCTTGAAGAGAAGATGGTAGCACTGCTGCAAGAGAAAAATGATCTGCAGCTGCAAGTAGCATCTGTGGGTATTTTTACTTGAATTAACCAAAGTTTGGCTGCATTAAAATGAGCAATGTGGTTCCCTTTCAGTCGGTCACGTTCGACGTACGTCAGTAGTGACCAACGAATTGGGATATCGCTTAGAGAGCCCTATCATCTTCGTGTAAACTAAAACAAGCCAATGGAATTGGCGTGCGATATTTGCATAATGCGCACCGCCCCCGACAGGTGTATATAAATAGGAAGCAGATGCAATCGCACTCTGTCTTTTGCTTCGGAGCCATTCACTGGTGTCCTGTTTTAGAAGACTCCTTTCTTCGTTTGTTTTATTCTAAAACATTGCCTCAGAAGAGGATTTACAGCTAGCTTTCAGTGCTGGTGAAAGGGCACGTTCAGCGAGGTCGCGAGTCTCCGAGGAGCTGAGCTATAAGCTCGAAAACTGCTGTTTTCACAGCAACACAAAGAGTGTGTGCGTGTGTAGCGATTTGGGCCGGTTCCTCGGTGTGTCAGGGAGTGGTGTACCTGACACATCGCGTCGCTCCCTGGGTGCTTCAGCACGAGTGAGTTGACTTCCCCTTCTAAAAGAGCTTTACAGACGAACCCTGACAGTATGTCATTTCGTCTGTGCGTTAATGGGTGCGGTCGTTCCCTGGTCCCTGCTGATGGGCACAATCGTTGCATCTCGTGTTTGGGCATTCTGCACGCTGAAGCAGCTTTTGTGGATGGTTCATGTTCCCATTGCGGGAACATGACTATCGCGATGCTGAGGTCGAGACTCTCCTTCCTGAAGTCTCAGGAAGCGGGGGTCCCCTCTCCTATGCCGCGTACGACCGTTTTCCGGCCCCGGGAACCGGAATGACGGTACGGCGCTGTATAGGAAGGGTGACCGGAGGATTACGGTCAGGGCTTCCCCGCCGAGCGGAAACGCTCCTCGGGCCCCTGCCGCCTCATCAGCACCGCAACCCATCGTGCCACCGTTGGTTTCCGCTGGGCCCTCTACGGACTGTCCAGCCGTTACCTTTGGTGTGCTGGCGGCGGATCGGATGTCGATCGCTGCATCGGAAGGTGAGCCTGAGTCCTCGGGGGAGGATTCGGACGCGCTGCCGCCCGGGACGGTAGCGTTGCCCGAGTCGGATCCCGAGCTCACGGCTGTGCTCTCCCGGGCCGCCTTGTGCGTCGGGCTTGAGTGGAACCCTCCACCCTGTCCCGGCCCATCTCGGTTGGACGATTGGTACTTGGCGGGGGGTCGCGCTGGTCAAATCCAGCGTCCCGCCCCAATGCCTTTCTTCCCGGAAGTACACGATGAGGTGACCAGGTCTTGGCAAGCTCCGCATGGGGCACGTACAGGGCCTGGTCACTCGTCTGCCTTCACCTCCCTGGACGGCGGGCTAGCCAGGGGGTACGCGAAGATCCCGCCAGTCGAGCGGTCTGTTGCGACGCAGTTGTGTCCAACGGCCGCTGGCTGGCGCGGTGAGCCGCGTCTCCCGTCCCAGGCCTGTGAACTCTCAGCCGGTCTGACTGAGAAAGCTTACAGTGCCTGTGGGCAGGCTGCCTCTGCCCTGCACGCGATGGCCCTTTTGCAGGTCTATCAGGCAAAAGCGCTGTCGCAGATGCCCCAGGAAGGTCCTGACCAACAGCTGCTTGGGGAGCTGCGCGCTGCCACTGACCTTGCCCTCCGGGCAACGAAGGTGACAGCGCGTTCTGTTGGCCAGGCGATGTCTACTTTGGTAGCCCAGCAACGCCACCTCTGGCTGACCTTGGCAGACATGAGGGAGACCGACAAACATCGGTTCCTGGATTCCCCCGTGTCTCCGGTCGGCCTTTTCGGCGACGCGGCGGAGAACTGTGCCCAACAGTCCTCCGCTGCACAGAAGCAGGCTGAGGCTATCAGACATGTCATGCCACGGCGGTCCGCTGCTGCCTCCACCCAGCCGCCCGTGGCTCAGCCTCAGCCCGCTCGTCGCCGAGGGCGCCCGCCTGCGTCTTCCTCCGCCCCTGCTAAGTTGGCAAAGCAGCAGCCTACACCAGCCAAACAGCAGGGTGCCGGGCGCGGACGTGGTGCCCAGCCCGTCTCTGCCAGCCAGGTGGCAAGCGGTCGGGGAAAACTCGGCCCTGAGACGGGCGACCTGGAGCGGAAGGTTCCTGCCCTTTGGGAGAGTATTCCATCTGCTCTCCCACCCCCGGAGGAGGGCCGGGGGGGATTTTGTGGCGGCTGTCCATCTACCGCCGCTGGCTCTCCGGAGTCCAGCGGTACCCACTTTGCCACAAAAAGAGCAGTTTCCTCAAACTCCAGGTCACAACAAGGGGTGTCTGCCAGTGTGCCAGGCTCCGCCTCGCTGCTGTCAGCTCCCTCCCCATTCGCCAGCAGGTGGCAGTGTGTTGGTGCAGACCGCGTCCCGTGCGCCGTCTCCCATGCACACTGCTGCCTCGCAGAGTCCGACCCCACTCCGGGCCGCCCTCAAGCCGTCCGAGTCGGGTCTCTCTCTGCCTTGCTGCCCCACCCCCGGTGCGTCTGTGGTGCCTTTGGTCCCGCTGGCTCAGTGTCTGGAAGCGTGGAGCACGCTCCCCAGCCTGTCCAGTTGGCTCATTCGTACTATCAGACTCGGCTATGCGATTCAGTTCGCCCGGCGTCCCCCGGTCTTCAGGGCTGTCCACTTCACTCCGGTGTCGTTGGACAGTGCTCCTGTTCTCCGGGTGGAGATTGCTGTCCTCCTGGCGAAGGGTACAATCAAGCCGGTCCCTCCAGCCGATATGAAGTCGGGGTTTTACAGCCCCTACTTCATTGTACCGTAAAAGGGCGGTGGGCTACGGCCAATCCTGGACCGTCCCCAGGATTGGTTTGCAGCAATAGACCTGAAGGACGCATACTTTCATGTCTCGATTCTGCCTCGACGCAGACCCTTCCTAGGTTGGTCTGCGTTCGAGGGTCGGGCATGTCAGTACAAAGTCCTACCCGACATGGTTGTAGCTCCCAACCGGTTGGGTCTTCAGGTCAACTGGGACAAGAGCAAACTCGCCCCCGGGTAGAGGATCTCTTGTTTCGGTCTCGAGCTAGACTCGGTCGCACGGACTGCGTGTCTCACCGAGGTGCGCGTCCAGTCGGTGTTGAACTGCCTGAGCTCGCTCAAGTGCAGGACAGCGGCTCCACTGAAAGATTTTCAGAGGCTCCTGGGGCATATGGCATCTGCAGCCGCGGTAACGCCGCTCGGATTGCTTCATATGAGACCGCTTCAACACTGGCTCCGCGGCCGGGTCCCGAGATGGGCGTGGCAGTGCGGCACGCTCCGTGTCCCCGTGACACCGAGCTGCCGTCGCACCCTTGTCCGGTGGTTGGACCCTTCGTTCCTGTGGGCCGGAGTACCCCTCGAACGAGTGTCCAGGCACGCTGTGGTCTCCACAGATGTCTCTGCCACGGGATGGGGGCCACGTACAACGGGCATGCAGTGACAGGTCTTTGGACGGGGCCTCAGCTGCATTGGCATACCAATTGCCTCGAGTTGCTAGCGGTCCGTCTTGCGCTGGCCCGCTTCAAGGAGCTGTTGTCAGGCAAGCACGTTCTAGTCCGCTCACTAAGCATTGCGGCCGTTGCGTACACCTACCGTCAAGGTGGTCTACGCTTCCGTCGCATGTTGCAACTCGCCCGCCATCTCTTGTTGTGGAGTCAGAAGGATCTGAGGTCCCTTCGGGCCACTCGTGTCTCAGGTGTGCTCAACCGTGCAGCCGACGAGCTGTCACGGCAGCATCTACTTGCGGGCGAGTGGCGGCTCCACCCCCAGGCGGTCCAGCTGATTTGGCAGCGGTTCGGCGAGGCCCAGGTAGTCCTGCTTGCCTCCCCGGAAACTGCCCTCCGCCAGTGGTTTTATTCCCTGACCGGCGGCACGCTCGGCACGGATGCCCTGGCACACAGCTGGCCCCCGGGTCTGCGCAAACATGCGCTTCCCCCAGTGAGCCTTCTCGCACTATTCATGTGCAAGGTCAGGGAGGACGGGGAGCAGGTTCTGTTAGTGGCTCCGTACTGGCCCACTCGGACCTGATTCTCAGACCTCATTCTCCTCGTGACAGCACCTCCCTGGCCGATTCCTCTGAGGAAGGACACCCTGACTCAGAGACGGGGCACCCTGTGGCACCCGCCTCCCGATCTGTGGAACCTCCACGTGTGGTCCCTGGACGGGATGCGGAGGTTCTGAGTGATCTCCCGCAAGCGGTCGTAGACACCATCACTTCCGCTAGAGCTCCTTCTACTAGGAATCTCTACGCGCTGAAGTGGAACCTGTTCGTCGAATGGTGCGCCTCTCGCCGAGAGGACCCCCGGTCATGTTCGGTCGGATCCGTGCTTTCCTTTCTGCAAGATGGGTTGGAGCGAAGGCTGTCTCCCTCCACCCTCAAGGTGTATGTTGCCGCCATTGCCGCACATCACCATGCAGTTGAGGGTAAGTCCCTGGGGAAACACGATCTGATCGTCAGATTCCTGAGGGGGCCAGGAGACTGAATCCTCCTCGCCCTTCCTCCGTACCCTCTTGGGATTTGACCCTGGTTCTCACAGCTCTCCGGGGTCATCCCTTCGAACCTTTGCAATCAGTCGACCCGAAACTAATGTCTCTTAAGACGGTTCTTCTGGTTGCATTGGCTTCCCTGAAGAGGGTAGGGGATCTGCATGCATTTTCGGTCGACGAAACGTGCCTAGAATTCGGGCCCGGTGCTTCTCACGTCATCCTGAGACCCCGGCCTGGATACGTGCCCAAGGTTCCTACCACTCCCTTCAGAGATCAGGTAGTGAACCTGCAAGCGCTGCCCTCGGAGGAGGCAGACCCAGCCCTAGCTTTGCTCTGTCCCGTCCGCGCTCTGCGCGTTTACGTGGACAGAACGCGAAGCTTTAGGACCTCAGATCAGCTCTTCATCTGTTACGGAGGCCAGCAGAAGGGAAAGGCTGTCTCCAAGCAGAGGATGGCCCACTGGATAGTGGATGCCATCGCCTTGGCGTACGAATCCCAGGGCGTGCCTTGCCCGCTCGGGTTGAGAGCCCACTCCACCAGAGGGGTGGCCTCTTCCTGGGCGCTGGCTCAGGGCGCCTCGCTGACAGATATCTGTAGAGCTGCGGGCTGGGCGACACCTAACACGTTCGCTAGGTTTTATAGCCTACGTGTAGAGCCGGTATCCTCGCGTGTACTCGCATCCACTAGTCGGTAGACGTGTTGTACCCACTCTAAGTGTCGGCTTGCAATGCAATTCCCGCCACTGGCCGGATACGTGCATACTTCACTCCAGTCGTGTTCCCCGCTTGGCGAACCCTGTCGAGTTCCTCCGCCTCCCCCTTCGGCTCGGACATTGCGGAGTGTCTGATGCCAGGCCTACATCCGTCGCTGACGCTGTCTGTTGGCTGGGGCCCATATGTCGTGACCCCTCTACGTGAGCGGTCCCATATGTGTATTTTCCACGGTTTGAAACTCCCTACGGGCCGAGTCCGTGTCTTTCCCTTAGCAGAGCCAGCTCTGCTGTCACCTGTCAGATGAGTCTCCCCCTAACCAGGTGGAGCCATCCCAGGGACTCCATATGCGTACTGCCCCCCCGGGCCAGTCCATGTGTGTATTCCCACGTAAACTCCTCCCTCATTGGGTAGGTAGTGGTTTCCGCAGCGTCCCTTACGGGTTCGCTTCCCCAGTGTGTCTAGTTTACTTAGTGGGTAGTGGTTAGACAGCAGTAGACTCTCTCGGTGTAAGCTCGCCCCCTTCACCGCCAGCCGGTGCCATGGGCGGCTGAGCTTGTGCTGGGCACTGGAAGGGGTTTCGTAACTGTGGCGCTTTAGTTGGGATCCCAATTCGTCGGTCACTACTGACGTACGTCGAACGTGACCGACTGAAAGGGGAAGGTCTCGGTTACGTATGTAACCCTCGTTCCCTGAAGGAGGGAACGGAGACGTACGTCCCGTCGCCACAGTTTCTGTACCCTCGCTGTAGTGCGGACACCAGTTGTCTCCTCAGCGAAAAACAGAGTGCGATTGCATCTGCTTCCTATTTATATACACCTGTCGGGGGCGGTGCGCATTATGCAAATATCGCACGCCAATTCCATTGGCTTGTTTTAGTTTACACGAAGATGATAGGGCTCTCTAAGCGATATCCCAATTCGTCGGTCACTACTGACGTACGTCTCCGTTCCCTCCTTCAGGGAACGAGGGTTACATACGTAACCGAGACGTTTCCAATGACATAGCAATCTATTTTCTTAACAGGAATCTGAGAATCTCTCAGATGCTGAGGAGAGGTGTGAGGGTCTGATCAAGAGCAAAATCCAGCTTGAAGCTAAACTCAAAGAGACAACTGAGAGGCTGGAGGATGAGGAAGAAATCAATGCTGAACTGACAGCCAAGAAGAGGAAACTGGAGGATGAGTGCTCTGAGCTGAAGAAAGACATTGATGACCTGGAGCTCACCTTGGCTAAAGTGGAGAAGGAGAAACATGCCACTGAGAATAAGGTTAGAGATTAAGTTGGTTCATTATTAAACTTAATCTCTGTCTTATATGATTATATTAAGTGATGATATGAATAGTTAAAAATAAGCTCACTTGAAACAAAAAAATGACACAGGTCAAGAACTTGACTGAGGAAATGGCAGCTCAGGATGAGAGTATTGCCAAGCTTACGAAGGAGAAGAAAGCCCTCCAAGAGGCACATCAGCAGACACTGGATGATCTCCAGGCCGAGGAGGACAAAGTCAACACCCTGACCAAATCCAAGACAAAACTTGAGCAGCAAGTTGATGATGTGAGTCGATTATGTAAACATGTTATTAATTCATCAAGTTAACTATGATTTTGCTGTGAACATATTTTATATATCATTATCCTGTAGCTTGAGGGTTCCCTTGAACAAGAGAAGAAGCTCCGCATGGACCTGGAGAGAGCCAAGAGAAAGCTTGAAGGAGACCTGAAATTAGCCCAAGAGTCCATCATGGACCTGGAGAATGACAAGCAGCAATCTGAGGAGAAAATAAAAAAGTAATTAAAACATGAAATCTTTGAAAACATTGGAAACTTTTATTGATGTGTTATTTTTTTTATTTTATTTTTTTTACAAACTACTTCTTGTTGAACACCCACAGGAAAGACTTTGAAACAAGCCAGCTGCTCAGCAAGATAGAAGATGAACAATCTCTGGGTGCTCAACTCCAAAAGAAGATCAAGGAGCTTCAGGTATTTTGAGACTTTTTTTTCAAACATTATGATCATTAATAATCAAATACAGATCACTAAAAATGTAATGAACTACTTTCCACCACAGGCTCGCATTGAGGAACTGGAGGAAGAGATCGAGGCTGAGCGTGCTGCTCGTGCCAAGGTTGAGAAGCAGAGAGCTGATCTCTCCAGGGAACTTGAGGAGATCAGTGAGAGGCTTGAGGAGGCTGGAGGAGCCACTGCTGCTCAGATCGAGATGAATAAGAAGCGTGAAGCTGAATTCCAGAAGCTGCGTCGTGATCTTGAAGAGTCCACCCTCCAGCATGAAGCTACAGCTGCTGCCCTACGCAAGAAGCAGGCAGACAGTGTGGCCGAGCTGGGAGAGCAAATCGACAACCTGCAGCGTGTCAAACAGAAGCTTGAGAAGGAGAAGAGTGAATACAAAATGGAGATTGATGATCTTTCCAGCAACATGGAAGCAGTTGCCAAAGCAAAGGTTGGGAATTGTTTCAAAAATTGTTCAAAAAGGAAATATAATAAATGTGGTTAAGATTCTTAAGAATCCAATGATATTTGTGTTTACAGGCTAATCTTGAGAAGATGTGCCGCACACTTGAGGACCAACTTAGTGAAATTAAGTCCAAGAATGATGAGAACATTCGCCAGATGAATGACCTCAGCGCTCAAAGAGCAAGACTTCAAACTGAAAATGGTAAATAATAGCACAATATCTCAAAAATATCAAACAAAATAATACAGCATTTAATTTCCTCCACTAACAAATGCAGATACAATTATAAGTAAATCATCATCCATGTCACATATTCATATGATCCTTTGACCTCATTCTCAATGCTCATTTATTATGTATTCATAAAATATGATGATGTAAACTATTTCCCCAGCCAAATTTGTAGCAAATGCTTTTCTTATATTATTAAATGGTTTATTTTGAACTGAACTGACATGGTGAAAATTTGATTAGGTGAGTTTGGCCGTCAGCTGGAGGAGAAGGAAGCTCTGGTTTCTCAGCTCACCAGAGGCAAACAAGCTTTCACTCAGCAAATTGAGGAGCTTAAGAGGCAGATTGAAGAGGAGATTAAGGTAATATAGCATAATTAAAAAATACACATAATTGCATACCTGCCAGCATTTTGCGAAGCTGGTACGAATTGCCTCTCTGTACTATAAAAAAACAAAACATGGCTTTGTGCACACATAGTACTCAAATCCAGCAAAAGAAAGAGTTCAACGAATCATAGCGCTGGGTTTATTTCCCCAAATAGCAAGAGGGGATGACTGACAAATGCGAAACACCTATCAACCCTCCTATTACCTTCAAATCTAGTAACATTTAACATTTTTTTCCCCACTAGGGACAATTTGACTCCAGTAATTAAAAACCTCCAGAATATGATTTTATTTACAAAGGTTCATGTGTCAGGTACTTTATGTTTCTTCATTGACTACTCAAATAGCTCTTTAAATAAAACAACAACACCACCGCAGCAAACTTTTAACAAGAAGTTCATCTAATGAGGGTGTGGCGACCAGGGCGGGCGAGAGCCGTGAGGGAACGGCGCGAGGCCGGTGGCGCGAGTGTTAATGAGCATCAAAATAAACAAAGAACAAAACGAAAGTAATGCCGGCAGACCCTCGCGAACGTCTGCCGGCCACACAAACATAATAAAACATAAAATAAAGTCCAGGTCTGGTCCTCTCTCGTCCTTCACTGTAGTCGCTCCTCCTTTTATGCTCCCGGAGCTCCTCCGTGAGAGAATCAAGGCTGGTGCGCCTCCCAGGTGATGCTCATTAACACTCGCGCCACCGGCCTCGCGCCGTTCCCTCACGGCTCTCGCCCGCCCTGGTCGTCACAGAGGGTTTCTGAGACAATGAACCACTGCAGAGAACCGGCAACTGCCATGGCTTTACCCTATATCATTCAAGTGGGGAGCAGGACCATAAGAATTATGATTCCCCCCACTGATGACAGCGTTTCTCGCATTACTACAGGTATTGTTATGATAGGTTAGGGACCTAAAGCAGATGAAAGTTGCTTGTAGATTATAAAATTGCATTTTATAATGACCTCAGTATTATCCAAAACAAATGTGTAAAATTTTTATATTTCTAATATGTTTCATACAGATCATTAAATGATAAAAAGTCATTAAATATAAAGCAAAAAAAAAAAAAAGCAAAAAAAAAAAAGATGCCAGTCATATTTTTAGAGGTGTTAAACATTGCATGGGGTCAAATAGACCCCAAAGAATAGGAGGGTTTTAAAAAGAGACAGCAAAACTAAATCCCGCTCGATCCCCCTTCATCTCCCGCCGTCTGACAGTGACTGAATTCTCAAGCGAGAACAGTTGTCACGGTAGCTACTTATAAATCCTCAAGGTAAAATGCTCAAGTAATGTTGAACAACAAACCTAAATAAATTTGAAATCACTATAGGCTATGGCTTAGTGATTATGAAAATGCTATGATTGTGGATGACTGACAAGCGCGAGTCTGGAGAAACAGGTGTTTATTTATTTATTCTCAGTGTTCAGAAATGTAGCCTACATGTGTTGCGTTATTGTGTTAATACTAACTAAAGTACCTAATTATGTTACATAGCCTACTTATTTTGTATGAAATCTAGCATATTAGTTACGAATTTAAAACTACTGTTGTCTCAGTGCTGCGCGAGTTCTGCATAGACTGTAAAAGGAGTTCTCTCATACACAAACGCTCGCACACACAGAGAGAGCGAAGATCATTGTAAAATGAAAATTGCCGTGCTTGGTTTAAAATTTGTTCTTGCTTGTGTTATTTTTCTGTCAGAAAACATTTAGAATTATCCATCTGTATTTTTAAGATTCGTTAAATGACGGACCCTTTAGTTAGGGGAGAGTGGGGGCGGTTGCAACACTTTTTACATTTCCTTCAGTTTTGCTGAAATACAAAGAGGAGATACCTGATTATTGAAATATGTTCTTTATCAAACCACTGAATTGCATAGCATGTAGCATGTCGGACTAACTTCTACTTGATATTCTTGAATACTCAATATGTTTCGCTCCTATTGGTCCTGTCTATTCATTGTCAACTGTTTTCTATAAATATGTTTGTATTGGCCTTTGTATAACCTTTATTCAGCAAATGTTTGTCTTGTTTATAATGTGCAATGATCAAATTAAAAGACAGCATGTTACAAATAGAAACCAGTTTTTTTTCTGTGGGATTTAGTATCATATTTGGATATTGGAATAATAAATTAAGTATTTTAAATGAATCACATGTAAACTCAATGTTTTTACTGTTTTCTTAGGGTTTCTTAATTTTAGACTAGTTTTCATTACAAAACCTGTATAAATGACTCGACTGTCAGGTTAGTCATAGTATGTAAATTTAAATTATTGAATGCGATTCACTTGTGGTTGTCAGTTTGTATAAGCACACATTATGCAATGCAATATTAATCATGAATTAAAAAATGCTTTTGAGCAGGTGTAGTGAAATTTTTAAATTGGGTCAAAATAAAATAAAAAAAATTAACAGTCAAAATTGTCCCATCCAGTCCCACTGATACTCAAAAATGTTTTCCAAGGTTGGCAGGTCTTTAATTGTCAAATAATGTAAAGTAGACAAGCTAATATTATGTGACTTTGTCTCCTAGGCTAAGAACGCATTGGCCCATGCTGTACAATCAGCCCGCCATGACTGTGACCTGCTCCGTGAGCAGTTTGAGGAAGAGCAGGAGGCAAAGGCTGAGCTGCAGCGGGGAATGTCAAAGGCCAACAGCGAGGTTGCTCAGTGGAGAACCAAATATGAAACTGATGCCATTCAACGCACTGAGGAGCTTGAAGAGTCCAAGTATGTAATTTAATTGCATAATATTCCCAATTTTCACAGCTATTTTATAGATTAGAATTCAAAATAATGTGTATTACTTAACAGAAAAAAGCTTGCTCAGCGTCTGCAAGAGGCAGAGGAACAAATTGAGGCAGTGAACTCCAAATGTGCATCTCTTGAGAAGACCAAACAGAGACTCCAGGCTGAGGTGGAGGACCTCATGATTGATGTGGAGAGAGCCAATGGTTTGGCTGCTAACCTTGACAAGAAGCAGAGGAACTTTGACAAGGTAAACAATTTGACTCATTATATGACATTCTCTTTGTAAAGTATAGCTAGAATGGACTTTGTTAACAAGTTATAAGCAAATTGTTCCTGAAATATCTCCACCAAAGGTCCTGGCAGAATGGAAGCAGAAATATGAGGAAGGTCAGGCAGAGCTGGAAGGTGCCCAGAAAGAGGCTCGTTCACTCAGTACTGAACTGTTCAAGATGAAGAACTCCTATGAGGAGAGTCTGGACCAGCTGGAGACCCTCAAGAGAGAGAACAAGAATCTTCAGCGTAAGAAAGAAACCGTTATAATTACAACAGTTTTTTTTTTTTTTTCTAATTTGAGAATTAAAAAGTAAAAATGCATATGATTATGGTTACAGATTATATTGTTTCTTTCTATAGAGGAGATTTCAGATCTGACAGAGCAGTTAGGTGAGACTGGTAAGAGCATCCATGAGCTGGAAAAGGCCAAGAAGGCAGTGGAGACTGAGAAGGCAGAGATTCAGACCGCCCTGGAGGAGGCTGAAGTGAGTATCTGAAGATCAGTATGGAATTCTTGCTAGAACCATTTTACTGTGTTGTTAATGCATATTTCCATTATGATATTAAAAGTTGTTTTATTTTTCATAGGGCACCCTGGAGCATGAGGAGTCCAAGATTCTTCGTGTCCAGCTTGAGCTAAACCAGGTCAAGGGAGAGATTGACAGGAAGCTTGCAGAGAAGGATGAGGAGATGGAGCAGATCAAGAGGAACAGCCAGAGAGTCATTGAATCCATGCAGGGCACTCTGGACTCTGAAGTTAGGAGCAGGAATGATGCTCTGAGAATCAAGAAGAAGATGGAGGGAGACCTTAATGAGATGGAGGTTCAGCTGAGCCATGCCAATCGCCAGGCTGCTGAGGCCCAGAAACAGCTCAGGAACGTTCAGGGACAACTCAAGGTATGTGACTTCTTTTTGGCTTTGGGGTGCATTAGTATGTTTGTATAATCTAACTTTTGTTAGGTTAAGGTCACCAGAAAGCACACTGAAAGCTTATTCTAAAGTTATTGTTTATGTTCAGGATGCCCAACTGCACCTTGATGATGCTGTGAGAGGACAGGAAGACATGAAGGAGCAGGTGGCCATGGTGGAGCGAAGAAACACTCTGATGCAATCTGAGATTGAGGAGTTGAGAGCTGCTCTAGAGCAGACAGAGAGAAGCCGCAAAGTGGCTGAACAAGAGCTGGTGGACGCCAGTGAGCGTGTTGGGCTGCTGCACTCTCAGGTACGTGCACTTTGTTTTATAATGAAATTAAGGAAATTAAGAAAATCATTTAAAATGTTCAAAATGTTGCTTTCCATTTTGTAGAACACAAGTCTCCTGAACACCAAGAAGAAGCTTGAGGCTGACCTTGTTCAGATCCAGAGTGAAGTTGATGACACTGTACAGGAAGCCAGAAATGCAGAGGAGAAGGCCAAGAAGGCCATCACTGATGTGAGCAACAGTAGCTGACAAATGTTTCAAAAGATGCTTGAATACTTGAAAAACTTGATCCAATCAATTTCTGTGTTCATGCGAAAGGCTGCAATGATGGCAGAAGAGCTGAAGAAGGAGCAGGACACCAGTTCTCACCTTGAGAGGATGAAGAAGAATCTGGAGGTGACAGTGAAGGATCTGCAGCACCGTCTGGATGAGGCTGAGAATCTGGCCATGAAGGGAGGAAAGAAACAACTCCAGAAGTTGGAGTCAAGAGTAAGACTGCCTTTATTCTGATGCTCGTCTTAATTTTGATGTTCATAGTCTTGATGTGGACAGTGTGAAGTGACTAAACATCTCTAAACATTTTAGTGGAGTGTAGTTTAGTTTAATAATATGTAGTTATTAGTTTAATGATATCTCCCACTTACTGTAGGTCCGTGAGCTTGAGGCTGAAGTCGAGGCAGAGCAGAGACGTGGAGCTGATGCTGTTAAAGGTGTCCGCAAATATGAGAGGAGAGTCAAGGAGCTCACCTACCAGGTACAAAAAAATGTGTAGTAAAATTCTGGTCCCATTAATCTGATTATTTTCTAGTCTGATCCATGTTCATTATCTGCAGACTGAGGAGGATAAGAAGAACCTCAACAGACTGCAGGATTTGGTTGACAAGCTTCAGCTGAAGGTCAAGGCTTACAAGAGACAGGCTGAAGAAGCTGTGAGTACCTCATTTGAGAACTATAAACACCTTGTGAACAATTATATTAAGTTCCTGGTATAATCGTATGTGACTTTGCAGGAGGAACAAGCAAACACTCACCTGTCCAAGTTGAGGAAGGTGCAGCATGAGCTGGAAGAGGCTGAGGAGCGTGCTGACATTGCTGAGTCTCAGGTCAACAAGCTCAGAGCCAAGAGTCGTGATGCTGGAAAGGTCATTTTTCCCAAATGAATTTTCACACATACTCAAACTTTAAAGGTTTTATTTTACCGTTAATTGCTCCATATTACACTGCCCTCCAAAAGTTTGGAAACACCCTAGAAAAGTGGGTTTTTGGACAATATTGGCATGAATCCTTTTTAATTTGTGATAATTTTGCACTGATAAGGGACAACACAAACTACAAAAACATATTTCATTACATAAACAGTTTATACATAGAAAAAAAATGAAATTTTCGATTCATCAAAATATCCACCATTAGCAGCTATTGACCTAAACTGGGTTCTGATTGGTTCATTGTATTCTAAACGTACTTGGCAATCAATTATTGAAGCTATTAAGGTGTGCTGACCCCAAAATCTTTTACAAACCTGGGCCGAGTTTAAACCAGTAACCAGGCATCACACAGCTGGTAAAGGGGCATGTCTGACTTTGACATGTATATATTGTGTACATGTATTATTATGTAATCAAAATGAAAATTATTATTGCTGGTCTTCAATGATAATGTCAAGTTACTTTAATGTATTTACACCAAAAGATGATAAGGATTTATGCTGATATCGTCCAAAACCGCAAACTTTGCCAGGGGTGTTTCCAAACTTTTGGAGGGCAGTGTATATTTATACATATTTTTTAATTGTGTACTTTTTTTTTTTCAGAGCAAAGAGGCAGCTGAGTGAAAACCTTCACATTCACTGTCACCAATTCCCATTTGTTTCTTAAAATGTGCAATTGCTCAATAAAACATATTGATAAACTTCTTCTTTAAAACTTACTTTTTTTGTTGTTGTTGTTTTTTTGTAATTTTCTTCTCCATATGATGGATGTTTATTACATTTATTTTCATATACAGCAATCTCCTGAAATGAGACAAATAATTATTGCTTCAACATAGAATTTTTGAGCTTTCACCCAATGAGCTTTTATACTTTTTAACTACTAATTACTACAAACTATCTTCCACTACTTAAATACTGAGGTACAGACGTGGACACATTTTTTGGTACCCTTGATAAATGTGAACAAACAAACAAAAAAAAAAACTATGAAAATAAATGTACATTATTAAAAGAATTCATGAAATTTACTCCTACTTTTAAACAAGTATAAAAGCAAGTCATCAAATTTCTTAAAGCCAAGAATCACTCTTACTCTCCCAGTTATTTAAGACAGCTTGAGAGGTGGTTAGGAATTGCCAGTAGGGGCTTGTGATGGCACCGAGGAGACAGAGACATACACAAATCTTTCAGGGGAGCAAGAATGTTTTTGAAATGTTTGACAATGAGCAGTTAATCAAATTGTATAATTTGGACAGAGCAGTCATTGTCTTTATCAGCGCTGGTTAATGTTGGACTGAACTGTTTGATTCAGCAAGCAGTAGTGCGTCTTCCTCCTGCCAGTTCAGTTTTCTTTTGGAATCCATGGTGGCTGATTTTATATATATATATATATATATATATATATATATATATATATATATATATATATATATATATATATATATATATATATATCATAAAATCATACAATTTTTATCTTTCATTTCCAATGTGTACTTCATAATGTATCCCTTGAAAAATCTTTATTGCCAAATGTGTGTTGAATGTAAACTCCTCTTAGGAATTTCACCATTCAATGTGAATTTTTCTGAGAATATTCTTAAATAAGGAAATCAGTGATTGGTCCATGCCTGTGTCGTCATCCAAAATCCTGTTTGTGGCACAGCAAAGTGTCGAGAATCATTTCTAAGACTGACACTTAATATTTAGTCCTACACTTCACTTAAATTATGACTGAGATGCTTGATCTGAGTTACATAGGTAACCCTCGTTCCTTGAAAGAGGGAACGGAGGCGTACGTCTGACAGACCGACGAATAGGAATCTTGCTAGAGAGGCCAATCTGCTTCAAGTGTATCTAAAACGAGCCAATGCACATTGGCATGGAATCATATGCAGCAGCTGTTCACCTCGAAGTGGGTATTTAATGAGCAGCAGGTTTTCGCTAAGGAGCCGAACAGATTAGGTGGCAGCATCAGCAGGGTACAGTGACTGTGGCAACGGGACGTACGTCTCCGTTCCCTCCTTCAGGGAGTAGGAATCCCTACCAAAGCGCCACAGGAGCTGCCCCCTTCCAGCGCGCTGTTGCAAGCCTCCTGAACCCCTAAGGATGCTTAAGGATGGAGGGACAGGGCTAACACAGAGAGTGTCGATCACTGCTGTTCCCCAAAAACCCATTCAGTGAGACTATTGGATAACACTGGGAAAGCGTACCCTTTCGCTGGGAAAAGAACACTATGGAAACCACATTCTTTCCCGAAGGAGTTATGTGGGTACATATGGACTAACCCCATAGGGCTGTACTAAATATGGAAGTACTTAGGTAACTCCAACCTGATAAGAGGTCTTTGTTTAGGAGCAACCGTGGAACTACACATACGGGATCCCTGTAGGGTCACACATATGGTACCCAGCCTAAATCCGGTTCTCAGGGATACAACGGAGTATAAGACTGGCGCCAGACACTCCGCCATGTCTGGCTGCCAAAGGGTGATTGGAGGAACAGGGTCTGCCTTGTAGGAAATCTCTAGAGTAATAAGCGCATGTAAGCGCAGCAAGCTGACACTAAGCCGAGGCCCCTCCATGCCTCTGACCTGAGGTGAGAACACGGGAGGAGACTGGCTTGACATAGAGGCTATAGAATCTAGCAAACATGTTATGTGTTGCCCAGCCTTAAGCTCTTCAAATGTCAGCGAGGCACCACGAGCCAGCACCCAGGAGGATGCAACACCTCTCGTAGAGTGAGCATGCAACCTGAGCGGTCAGGGCACGCCTGGTGCTTGGTAAGACAAGGCGATGGCGTCCACTATCCAGTGGGCCATCCTCTGCTAGGAGACAGCCTCTCCCTTCTGCTGGCCTCTGTAACAGACAAAGTGCTGGGCCCATAGGTATAACACTTCTCAGAAATGCACTAATAAGAAGTCTTAAGTTTTGGCTTAAGTGTCAAAAAATTCTTATTAAAGAGTAGGACTTTTCTAAGAAAGGGAGACATTTATAAAGAGGCTAAAAGCAACTTTTAGTAAAGTATAAGACTGATTCTTAAGTGCTGACTTAAGTATTGTGAACTAAGGACTACAATGATGTCAACTCAAAATGGCCACCCTCAACCCCTGAATCAGCCAATAGCGAGCCTGCAAGGGTGAAGTCACAGCAGCACAACACCAATAATTGTTATTAAAAATAATATCGGGACTCGGCCGTTAAGCCAGTGCTGAAGCGGTCTCATATGAAGCAAACCGAGCATGTTTATTGCAGTTGCGGCTGCTATATGCCCCAGGAGCCTCTGAAAGAATTTCAGTGGGGCCGCTGTCCTGCCTTTGAACGTATTCAAGCAGTTCAACACCAACTGAGCACGTTCCTCTGTGAGGCGTGCTGTCTGTTTGATCGAATCCAACTCCATACCGAGAAAAGAGATCCTCTGCACAGGGGAGAGTTCGCTCTTTTCCCAGTTGACCTGAAGGCCCAACTGGCTGAGGTGACTGAGCACCAGGTCCCTGTGTTTGCATAAATGATCCCGAGAATGAGCTAGAATTTGATTTAAGATCATTTCTCAAATGTGTGTATGTGTGATTCCGAAAAACTAAATACTGAAGAACAGATGTGGACAAAATTGCTGGTACCCTTGATAAATATGAACAAAAAAGCCTGTGAAAATAAATGTACATCATTAATCCTTTAAATCTTTTATTTTCATTAAAGTATAAGAATTTAAAATTGGGGGTAAATTTCATCATGAAATAAATGTTTTTCTCTAATAGATATTGTACACAATTAATGGTACCCTTAGAAATTCTTATGAGTAATATATCTCAGGGCCCATATTTATCAAGTCTCTCAAAGTACCTTATTACCAAAAGATAAAAAAATCTAAACTTGACCGCTAGAAAATTTATATATATATATATATATATATATATATATATATATATATATATATATATATATATATTACATCATCTTTATTAGCTTAGCTTTTCACAATCATACTTGCAAAACTAAGTTTACCTTGTTACCACTTTCAAGGTCTTTTCAGTTAGCTGGGCTTTGTGGCCCATGACCCTTCATAGGACAAGGGTTTAGAAAATATACGGAATGATGGATGGATATATACTCATAACTATCTTAAGGGCAATAGGCTAAATGCCTAAATGCAAATTAGCCAGGTAGTGTTTTTGTTCGTTAGTATTAAACTTAATATTGTGTGCTGTCCAGCAATGAATGGAAGGAAATCAGAATTCCAAAGGAAGTTGCTGCATGAAAGTTTATTTAGTGTTATTTTTTAGATTTTTAAAGACATCAAAATGGTGTAAGATGAAGAGTTTCACTCTGCCTCCTTGGCCTAAAAAAAACAAACAAAAAAAAATTTTTTTTGATATAGCATAAAATAAGGACAAATTGAAAGTAAATACCCAATTCTGTGTTTAAACAAACTGAATTAAAAATAATATTGAACATCAAAAACTGTAAAAATAAGAATATATTATAATATAATATAAACAACCTTTCCAGCGTCACGGCTCTTGGCTCTGAGCTTGTTGACCTGAGACTCAGCAATGTCAGCACGCTCCTCAGCTTCTTCCAGCTCATGCTGCACCTTCCTCAACTTGGACAGGTGAGTGTTTGCTTGTTCCTCCTGCAAAGTCATAGACAATTATATAAAGTATAAATGATGAAATGTTCATAAAGAGTTTATATTTCTTAAATGAGGTACTCACAGCTTCTTCAGACTGTCTCTTGTAAGCCTTGACCTTCAGCTGAAGCTTGTCAACCAGATCCTGCAGTCTGTTGAGGTTCTTCTTATCCTCCTCAGTCTGCAGATAATGAACATGGATCAGACTAGAACAAAACCTGATTAATAAAGGCTGAATTTTACTAGACATTTTTTACCTGGTAGGTGAGCTCCTTGACTCTCCTCTCATATTTGCGGACACCTTTAACAGCATCGGCTCCACGTCTCTGCTCTGCCTCAACTTCAGCCTCAAGCTCACGGACCTACAGTAAGTGGGAGATATTATTAAACTAATTTTACTCCAATAAAATGTTTAGAGATGTTTAGACACTTCGTACCATCCCCATCAAGACTATGAACATCAAAATTAAGGCGAGCATCAGAATAAAGGCAGTCTTACTCTTGACTCCAACTTCTGGAGTTGTTTCTTTCCTCCCTTCATGGCCAGATTCTCAGCCTCATCCAGACGGTGCTGCAGATCCTTCACTGTCACCTCTAGATTTTTCTTCATCCTTTCAAGGTGAGCACTGGTGTCCTGCTCCTTCTTCAGCTCTTCTGCCATCATTGCAGCCTTTCGCATGAACACAGAAATTGATTGGATCAAGTTTTTCAAGTATTCAAGCATCTTTTGAAACATTTGTCAGCTACTGTTGCTCACATCAGTGATGGCCTTCTTGGCCTTCTCCTCTGCATTTCTGGCTTCCTGTACAGTGTCATCAACTTCACTCTGGATCTGAACAAGGTCAGCCTCAAGCTTCTTCTTGGTGTTCAGGAGACTTGTGTTCTACAAAATGGAAAGCAACATTTTGAACATTTTAAATGATTTTCTTAATTTCCTTAATTTCATTATAAAACAAAGTGCACGTACCTGAGAGTGCAGCAGCCCAACACGCTCACTGGCGTCCACCAGCTCTTGTTCAGCCACTTTGCGGCTTCTCTCTGTCTGCTCTAGAGCAGCTCTCAACTCCTCAATCTCAGACTGCATCAGAGTGTTTCTGCGCTCCACCATGGCCACCTGCTCCTTCATGTCTTCCTGTCCTCTCACAGCATCATCAAGGTGCAGTTGGGCATCCTGAACATAAACAATAACTTTAGAAAAAGCTTTCAGTGTGCATTCTGGTGACCTTAACCTAACAAAAGTTAGATTATACAAACATACTAATGCACCCCAAAGTCAAAAAGAAGTTACATACCTTGAGTTGTCCCTGAACGTTCCTGAGCTGTTTCTGGGCCTCAGCAGCCTGGCGATTGGCATGGCTCAGCTGAATCTCCATCTCATTAAGGTCTCCCTCCATCTTCTTCTTGATTCTCAGAGCATCATTCCTGCTCCTAACTTCAGAGTCCAGAGTGCCCTGCATGGATTCAATGATTCTCTGGCTGTTCCTCTTGATCTGCTCCATCTCCTCATCCTTCTCTGCAAGCTTCCTGTCAATCTCACTTTTGACCTGGTTTAGCTCAAGCTGGACACGAAGAATCTTGGACTCCTCATGCTCCAGGGTGCCCTATGAAATATAAAAACTACATTTAAATATCAGAATGACATGTATTAAGACCACAGTATCAGTCAAGTCAAGTTCAGATTTATTGTCATTCCGCTGTGTATGTGGTGAAATACAGTGGAACGAAATGTGGTGCCTCACAGGACCACGGCGCTACATAAATAAAGACAGTATAATATACACAACTAACCTACTGTTCTAACAAGAATTCCATATTGATCTCCAGATACTTACTTCAGCCTCCTCCAGGGCGGTCTGAATTTCTGCCTTCTCAGTCTCCACTGTCTTCTTGGCCTTTTCCAGCTCATGGATGCTCTTACCAGTCTCGCCTAACTGCTCTGTCAGATCTGAAATCTCCTCTATTAGAAAAAAAAAAATAATCTTTACTATTATGAACATTCACACATTAATCATGTGTTTCCCATTTAATGCTCATTACAACTGGAACATGGAACTTTTTTTCAATGTAACGGTTTCATTCTTACGCTGCAGATTCTTGTTCTCTCTCTTGAGGGTCTCCAGCTGGTCCAGACTCTCCTCATAGGAGTTCTTCATCTTGAACAGCTCAGTACTGAGTGAACGAGCCTCTTTCTGGGCACCTTCCAGTTCTGCCTGACCTTCCTCATATTTCTGCTTCCATTCTGCCAGGACCTTTGGTCAAGATATTTCAGGAGCAGGTTAATTTAACTTGTAGCATGCTGAACAAAGCCCAGACTACTTTTAGGATATATCACTCTTGAATAATATCACAGAAAGACTCAATTTTTGTTACCTTGTCAAAATTCCTCTGCTTCTTGTCAAGGTTAGCAGCCAAAGCATTGGCTCTCTCCACATCAATCATGAGGTCCTCCACCTCACCCTGGAGTCTCTGTTTGGTCTTCTCCAGAGACGCACATTTGGAGTTCACTGCCTCAATTTGTTCCTCTGCCTCTTGTAGACGTTGAGCCAGCTTCTTCCTGGAAGGCATTTTGTAACCATCAGTCAGATGGATGCAAAATGCATGCAATTGCACAAATTATTAACACATAATATCACTGAGATTCATACTTGGACTCTTCAAGCTCCTCAGTGCGCTGAATGGCATCAGTTTCATATTTGGTTCTCCATTGAGCAACCTCACTGTTGGCCTTTGACATTCCCCGCTGCAGTTCAGCCTTTGCCTCCTGCTCTTCCTCAAACTGCTCACGGAGCAGGTCGCAGTCATGACGGGCTGATTGTACAGCATGGGCCAGTGCGTTCTTAGCCTAGGAGACAAAGTCACATAATATTAGCTTGTCTGTACAGTACATTAATTGACAAGTATGTGTATTGATTATGCTGTATTACCTTAACCTCCTCTTCAATCTGCCTCTTAAGCTCCTCAATCTGCTGAGTGAAAGCTTGTTTGCCTCTGGTGAGCTGAGAAACTAGAGCTTCCTTCTCCTCCAGCTGACGGCCAAATTCACCTGTATAGATTTAGATTCACTGTGTCAGATTGTGCTATGTCTCTATCAGTTGATTCCAAAACTCTTTTTAGAAATCAACATTTAAATGTGTTTTCACTAATAAATCTATGTTAGTCTATGTTAGAAATCCAGTGCTGAATAATCTCAATACACCATACTCAATTAATTTTGAAATACTAATACATTTCTTCATGATTGTTATTAGATACCATTTTCAGTTTGAAGTCTTGCTCTTTGAGCGCTGAGGTCATTCATCTGGCGAAGGTTCTCATCATTCTTGGATTTTATTTCACTAAGTTGGTCCTCAAGGGTGCGGCACATCTTCTCAAGATTAGCCTGTAAACACCAAAGTTATTAGACATAAAAATTCAACACATGATATACATTCTTTACAAATAAGATTCCCAACCTTTGCTTTGGCAACAGCTTCCATGTTGCTGGAAAGATCATCAATCTCCATTTTGTATTCGCTCTTCTCCTTCTCAAGCTTCTGCTTGACACGCTGCAGGTTGTCGATTTGCTCTCCAAGCTCGGCCACACTGTCTGCCTGCTTCTTGCGTAGGGCAGCAGCTGTAGCTTCATGCTGGAGGGTGGATTCTTCAAGATCACGACGCAGCTTCTGGAATTCAGCTTCACGCTTCTTATTCATCTCGATCTGAGCAGCAGTGGCTCCTCCAGCCTCCTCAAGCCTCTCACTGATCTCCTCAAGTTCCCTGGAGAGATCAGCTCTCTGCTTCTCAACCTTGGCACGAGCAGCACGCTCAGCCTCGATCTCTTCCTCCAGTTCCTCAATGCGAGCCTACGTTGGCAAGTAATTCATGAAATTTTATTAGTCTTTATTTTACCTTTGCCTTTAACAGCATTTTAAAAAATCTAAAAAAAAATATACCTGAAGCTCCTTGATCTTCTTTTGGAGTTGAGCACCCAAAGATTGTTCATCTTCTATCTTGCTGAGCAGCTGGCTTATTTCAAAGTCTTTCCTGTTGGTGTTTAACAATAAGGAGTTTGTAAAAATATTACACATTTTCATTATTTTTTTTCAATAAAAGATTTTATTTTTGAATTACTTTTTTATTTTCTCCTCAGATTGCTGTTTGTCATTCTCCAGGTCCATGATGGACTCTTGGGCTAATTTCAGGTCTCCTTCAAGCTTTCTCTTCGCTCTCTCAAGATCCATGCGGAGCTTCTTCTCTTGTTCAAGGGAACCTTCAAGCTACAGGACAATGATATATAAATGTATAATTTTTGATCAAAACAAAAAAGTAGTTTGTTTAACAAAATAATGTTTAACTAGAAACTAGAACTAGAAACTCACATCATCAACTTGCTGCTCAAGTTTTGTCTTGGATTTGGTCAGGGTGTTAACTTTGTCCTCCTCGGCCTGGAGATCATCCAGTGTCTGCTGATGTGCCTCTTGGAGGGCTTTCTTCTCTTTCGTAAGCTTGGCAATGCTCTCATCCTGAGCTGCCATTTCCTCAGTCAAGTTCTTGACCTGTATGATTTTTTTGTTTCAGATGAGCTTATTTATTTATCTATTTATTTACAATTCATATAATCAATTAATATCGTATAAGAGATTAAATCTAATCTTAAACCAACTCAATCTCAAACCTTATTCTCAGTGGCATGTTTTTCCTTCTCCACTTTAGCCAAGGTGAGCTCCAGGTCATCAATGTCTTTCTTCAGCTCAGAGCACTCATCCTCCAGTTTCCTCTTCTTGGCTGTCAGTTCAGCATTGATTTCTTCCTCATCCTCCAGCCTCTCAGTTGTCTCTTTGAGTTTAGCTTCAAGCTGGATTTTGCTCTTGATCAGACCCTCACACCTCTCCTCAGCGTCTGAGAGATTCTCAGCTTCCTGTTAGGAAAGGAGGTCACTATATCACTGGAAAACACATTGCTCAGTATAATGGAACTAACATTCAGTTAATTCAAGTAAAAATACTCACAGATGCTACTTGCAGCTGCAGATCATTTTTCTCTTGCAGCAGTGATACCATCTTCTCTTCAAGTTCCTTCTTTTTGGCTTCAGCCTTGGCAAGATCTTCTTTGCATTTTGCAAAGTCCTCTTTCATGGTTGCCAGCTCCTTCTCAGTCTCTGCACTCTTCAGAAGAGGCTTAATCTTGTAATAAACCTTCATCCATGGCCAGTGTTTGACATTCATGAATGAGCGGATGTTGTATTGGATGGTGTAAATGGACTCCCTGTGAATAATTTATCATTAAATGGCATAATCATGGCATAAGCGCTGTCATCATTGATGTCATCTTTTTTTTTTCTTCATGACAATACTCACCTTCTTTCCATCATCTTCACAAACTCCCTCCTCATCAGGAATCCACGGCAGGCAGCCTGAGTCATTGTGACCAGAGCAGCCAGTTTCTCATCACGCATCTCCTCAAGAGTACCCAGAAGACCAGCTTTGAAGAACACCTGAATTAATGTAAAACAGTTAATAAAAAAATATTGATTTACCTGTATAGAATGATCATGCTGAATCTTTGAAAGTTGCAAAGCTGAATGTGAACCTTTGTGTGTCCAAATCTGTACTCATCATGAGGAACGTCGATGGATCCCAGGAGTTTCTCACAGGCCTTCTTGTTATCAATAAACTGTCCCTCTGGGATAACACTGGCATTCAGCACCTTGTATCTGTGGAGGATTTGAAGATTTAACAAAATGCTTCATATCTTCTAATAAAGACCATTAGTGTGGTCCCATTTACCTCTGCTTGAAGTCACCATAGAGGATTCTGCTGGGGAAGCCCTTTCTGCAGATTCTGATACCCTCCAGTACACCATTACACCTCAGCTGGTGGATAACCAGGAAGTTCTCCATGAGACCTATAATGATCAGTTTACATCATGAGCTTGGTAAATTAACATTTTCATTATTATATACATTAACATTAAATATTATGTTAATATGAGAATATCTGTGATCCCTTTATTACATTACCTGGAGTCTTGGACTCATTGGGAATCAGACAACGCACAAAGTGAGGGTGAGTGCTCCTCAAGTTGGTCATGAGCTTGCCCAAGTTCTCCTGTTTAATCATAAAAAGATTCACCTTTCTTAGTTACATTCTTTCAGTTGTTGATGTATTATTTCTCTGATCTAGTGTCAGGCAAACTCATGTACAGTCTCTGTCCTTTCAGCTGCATTATTATTCATATTATTTGGTCTCAAAGACATACTCTGAACTGAGAAGACACAGTCTGCATGGAGCCACCCTTCTTCTTGCCTCCCTTCTTGCCGCCACCAGTCTCTATTCAGATAAAAATACAAAGGAACACATATCGTAATAACAAGCAAAGAGTGCAAAACTGAAACAATGTTTGGTTAAATTTAAAAGGAACACTATGTAACTTTTTTGTTCGAAATGTACAAAATGTATATAGTGAGTACATCATGAATCCTTCTTTCAAATCGTGTTTTTGTCTTATCCTGAATCACTACGGTAAACCTATAATAAGTGTTTATATTATGAACAGAGAAAAGTAGCTCTGGCTACAATGCTCAGGCTTCTTCCACATGCAGTTTTGTTTATTTTTAGCTAGAGCACCAAACGTTATGTACTGTGCCTTTAAATATACAATTATGTACATATACATTTAAATACACATAATCCACACTTCAGTTTTTCTTTACCCTCAACAACAGGTGGGTAGAGAGTAGCCAGCAGTTTGACAGAAGACTTCTGGTAAAGCTGCACAACAGATTCATTCAATGGATCCTTGTTCTTGTCCAGCCAGCCAACAATGTTGTAGTCCACAGTTCCGGCATAGTGAACCAGGGAGAAGTGGGCTTCAGCCTTGCCTTTGGCAGGCTTTGGTTTCTGGAAAGCATTGCACTTGCCAAGATGCTGATCATACAGCTTGTTCTTAAAGGAAGTGTCTGTAGCCTTGGGGAACATGCACTCCTCTTCAAGGATGGAGAAGATACCCATGGGCTGTTTAAAAAAGAATGTTGTTTAATTACTACAATTTTAAGAGTTCAAGCATGGAAATTGGAATTGAATAAGTTCATAAACCAGTAAAAACCTTCTCAATGAGCTCAATGCAAGCAGCCAAGTCCATGCCAAAGTCAATGAACTCCCAAACAATGCCCTCCTTCTTGTACTCCTCTTGTTCCAGCACAAACATGTGGTGGTTGAAAAACTGTTGCAGTTTCTCATTGGTGAAGTTGATGCACAGCTGCTCCATGCTGTTGAACTGGAGGAAGAAATAACCATTTACTACTGAATATCACTCAATGTGCCATCAAAAAGGAGATACAATTCTTACATCAAAGATCTCAAAGCCAGCAATATCCAGCACACCAATGAAGAAGTTTCTTTGTTGTTTTGTGTCCAACATCTGGTTGATACGAACGACCATCCACAAGAACATCCTCTCATAGATAGATTTGGCCAAGGCACTAACAGAGTTGTACACCTGTAGAATAGTGTGGATATTTTATGAAGAACTTCAGATGCACTCTTGATTTTCTGGTTGACATGCTGGAAATATGTCAGTATATACCTGTGGCACGGTCTGGCCTTTCGTCACAAACTCATTTCCAACCTTGACTCTGGGGTAGCACAAAGCTTTCAGCATATCAGCAGAGTTCAAACCCAGAAGGTAGGCAACTTTGTCAGCCTCTGCAATTTAAAAAGTTACAAAACAATCATCCCTTTTCTGGCCCTGAAATCAAAAATAACCCTTTAGTTTACGAAAAAAAAAAAAAAAAAAAAATCTCTTAACAAAAGCACTGCATGTTATGACACACATTAGTAGTGTTTAGTCTCACCCTCTGTGCCGTCAGGCTCAGCCTGCTCCTCACGCTGCTTCTGCTTGAACTTCATGTTACCATGATGAAGCACAGCTCCAGTGAACTTGTAGATGCCCATTTTCTCCTCATTACTAAAGCCCAGAATGTCAATAGCAGTCTGAAAATTACAGAGAAGAAAGAGCTTTAGGATCTGCCATATATAAATATACAATATGACAATATTCAAACAGCAATGACTCACATCAGTAGCAACCAGCTCCTCTTTATCATCAATGCTGGCCACTGTGATCTGACCCTGACTGCACATGGGGAAGTCATAGGGGTTGGTGGTGATGAGCGTCATTTCTGTAAAATACACAGATTTTTTGAAAGAGTATCTTACAATATTATCTGGCATTGAAACACTGAATGTAAAATGTGCACCTACCAATCAGCTCAGGCTTATGGTTGGTCATCATCTGGTAGAAGATGTGGTAGCCTCTCTCATCTGGAAGCTGGAATGTCACTCTAGACTTCTCCAGCAGATCTGTTGAGAGAATGTACTTGAGTCACAATCATCTGAAGAGTGACAGACAAAGACAAATGTGCAGGATGGATCAATGAAATCGTGTCCACCTACATGTCTCAATGTCAGCACTAGCCAGTTTTCCAGTTGTACCGAAGTGAATTCTGATAAATTTACCCTGTTTAAAACAAAATAGAATGATACATAAATAATGTCTTTATAAACAATTCTGTATAAATATAAATATATATATACTTACAAAACGAGAGGAGTTGTCATTTCTCACAGTCTTGGCATTACCATAAGCCTCAAGCAGAGGGTTGGCAGCAATGATCTGGTCCTCAAGAGAGCCCTGTGATGTTTGAAGGGTTTTCAGTTATTTTGTTTAATGTCTAAACACTGTTTTCAGGCATTTCACAAATTCACATATCATATATTGTGGGAGATGATTGTTATGAATTTGAACTATATCTTTCATAATAATATATTTGACAGTTTTATATCTCATGTACCTGCATTTTGCCGGGAGTCTGCTCTTTCTTCTTTTCACCACCTCCCACTGCAATTGTGGCAAAGTACTGGATGACACGTTTGGTGTTCACAGTCTTTCCAGCACCAGATTCTCCACTGGTTTATGAGAGATTAGAAAACAGAAGATGATTAGACATGAGGAAGTTACATAAGAGAAAAATATAACTGTTCTCAACAACTCCAATAGTAAGCTTGATACATACGTAATCAGGACAGACTGGTTCTCTCTGTCTGTTAATTCAAAGATAATAATGTTTTAGCAATTGTTTTATAAAAAACTATCCTCGGTTTCACAGACAGCTTTAGCTAGTCCTAGACTAAAATGCATGTTTGAGCTGTTATAACTGAAAGCAACTTGTACGGACATATCTTAAAATATTTCAGTGCCATTGTTTTGTCTAAAGATACACACCAACAATGTTTTTGTTTTTTTTCTCTAAAGATTATAAAAGCTACTTAAATGCCCTTATTGAACTAAATGCCCTATATTAAATGCCTAATCCTGGCTTAGGCTAAGCCCTGTCTGTGAAACCAGGCCTAAGAATGTGAATTTCAACATATATAATTCATATCTCAGAAATAATGTCTTACCAGTCAACATGAACTGAAAGGCGTTGTCAGAGACAGAGAAGATGTGGGGTGGGGCCTCCATACGCTTTTTGCCTCTGTAGGCAGCCACCACTTCTGCATCATACACTGGGAGCCACTTGTAGGGGTTCACAGTTGCACAGAAGAGCCCAGAGTAGGTCTAAAAAGAAGCCGAGAAGTGGTTAGATTTCAACACCACAGACAAAATGAATTTCAATGCTGTTTTATGTTGTTTTAGAACCTACGTAGATCATCCATGCAGCATAACGCTCTTTGAGGTTATACAGCACAGAGGCTTCATTGAGATGGGTCATCATGGCCATGTCCTCAATCTTGTCAAACTTGGGAGGATTCATTGGGTAGACATCTTCCTCCTTAGCAACTCTCTCCTAGAAATTTGATAAATTAGATTTAAAAGAAAACATTATAATAAGCAATTTAATGAGCATCTAACATGAAATGGAAATTAAAACTCACCTCCTTAGTGTCAAGCAAAACAACTGTGACTTTGCCACCATCTTTGCTCTTGATTGTTCCCTTGAGGTACAACTCTTTGACATCAGCCACATAGCAGGCAGTCTTGGCATCAAATGGTTTGTTCTGAGCCTCGATTCTCTCTTTCTCAGGCTTACGAAGGTAAATGGCAGCCTTGCCATAAACGGCCATCTCCGCGTCCGTACTCATGGTGGCGACTTACTGGAAATTGGAAAGTGAAATTGCAGTGTTTTAATTAATAAAATTAAATCGTCAGCAAACACAAAATTCAAAAATATTTTGTGCCTATATTTTAATTCTCCATATCTTCTGATATCTTGCCAGCAAATTTAAATTTGCTTATTTTTGTTTGTCACAATACTAGTCATATAGCAATGTCTCTTTAAATGCTTATATGACGTGAATCTTAAAGATGTTCAGTACCTTTTTAACTATTTAATACCCCCATAACAACATAAATCTACACAGAGGAACACATTTATGAATAATCTTAAATCCTTGTTCTGTGCCATGAAATTTTGATTTTAAATCACACAAAACTCTTAACCAAGATATCAAAAACAAAGACTCACCTGGCATACAATAATGGGCTATATAAACACACACAGATGAAATCACACTGATCAACACAAGAAGTGTAAGGAAAATCCACCTACCTTCCCCTTGACTTGAAACCAGATGAAATTACTTCAGCCCTGCAAAACAATTCATTTACATTTAACATTTGATGATAAGTGATGATTTTATAAACACCAGATAATTTAAATTGATGCTGTTTTATTACAAACTAAAGAGGAAACTACAGATGATCTGCTTTCACTTCAGTTTTGAAATGAATTTTTATAACAATTTCATTGTGTGCCAATATAAATTGCAAAGCAACTTACCACCAACAGGAGCTCCTCTAGTCTCCTATAGGGCAGATCATGCTCTCCCCTACACTTATATTGAGTTGAACTTGCACACTAAGCAGGCACTAAATATGGACAGGCATTACAGTTTTAATTACTGTATATAGAAGCTGTCCATCCACAGTAAGGAAAGCATATGATAGCCTTATTAGAAATCAGTTCCAAGAAAACATAAGGCAACTAAGAAGTTGTCATTAAATAAATGCTGGACTATGAACATAAATTATTATTATTATTATTATTAAACAAACATTGCCTTGTGTTAAATTTATGACAAGCTATATACACACAAATATTTTATATCACCTTGATATCAGGGATTTAAATTTAAATCAGTTATAACTTACAAGTTGAACTGCTATAATATATCAAATAAATGTAGGTAGCAAAAGAACATTAGTCCAAATGTATTATGTATGTTATGTGTTTAAATTTATGACATGCTCAACACCATATATTGCATATTTGCTTTTTAGCATTGCTATTTATGTAACAGGCAAGCTGATGCTTAATGTGATATGATAGCCAGATGGAGAGGAACTGACTCTAATGCTTGTCCAGTGGTAATCATTCATGTTTACTGTCACTGTTGTGTCCTCTGTGCATTAAGAATGAAAGTAATCGTCTGTAAACATTAATCATATTGTTCTCATAGATGTACTGTCTAATTGCTAAGATATGCTAATGATATCAGTTATCTGTAGGGCGGGACTGGATTTTGGCCATCAGTCATTAATTGGATTGCCACTTTTGCTATTACTGTGATCTCAAGTGAGTGACAGGGAAATGTATTTTGATTAAAGATTAGGTAATAAAAATTATGTGCATGGATAAAATCAACAAATAACTACTGCAGTATTCCATAAAAAAATGAAAAAAGTTTGATTTCATGGTGACAACTATAAGTTCCACTTGAGCAAATGCCTAACCCCATCCCATCCCACCACTAACCCTAACCTTAAAACATTCCAGGATTTTTCTCCATATAGTGGACTTCAGTGGGGTACAATGGGTGGAAAGTCCAAATTATAGTTTCAATGCAGCTTCAAAGCGCTCTACATGATCCCAGATGAGGAATAAGTGTCTTATCTAGTGAAACGATCAGACATAAAAAAAAAAAAACAACAACAAAAAAACACTTTTTAACCTTAAAGGATTAGTTCACTGACCTTAAAGGGTTCACCCAAAAATGAAAATTCTGTCATTTATTACTCACCCTCATGCGTTTAACACCCGTAAGACCTTTGTTAATCTTCGGAACACAAATTAAGATATTTTTGTTGAAATCCAATGGCTCAGTGAGGCCTGCATAGCCAGCAATGACATTTCCTCTCTAAAGATCCATTAATGTACCAAAAACACATTTAAAACAGTTCATGTGAGTACAGTGGCTCAATATTAATATTATAAAGCGACAAGAATATTTTTGGTGCGCCAAAATAACGACTTATACAGTGATGGCCGATTTCAAAACACTGCTTCATGAAGCTTCGGAACGTTATGATTCTTCTGTGTTGAATCATGATTCGGATTGCGTGTCAAACCGCCAAATTGCTGAAATCACGTGACTTTGGTGCTCCGAACCGCTGATTCGACACACTAATTCATAATGCTCTGAAGTTTCCTGAAGCAGTGTTTTGAAATCGGCCATCACTATATAAATCGTTATTTTGTTTTTTTTGGCGCACCAAAAATCTTGAGAGAGGAAATGTCATTGCTGGCTATGGAGGCTTCACTGAGCCATCGGATTTCAACAAAAATATCTTAATTTGTGTTCCAAAGATTAACGAAGGTCTTATGGGTGTAGAATGGCATGAGGGTCAGTAATTAATAACAGAATTTTCATTTTTGGGTGAACTAACCCTTTAAAGGATTAGTTCACTTCAGAATTATTATTTTTTTTTTAATTTACTCACCCCCATGTCATCCAAGATGTTCGTGTCTTTCTTTCTTCAGTCGAATAGAAATTAGGGTTTTTGAGGAAAACATTCCAGGATTTTTCTCCATATAATGAAGTTCAGTGGGGTTCACTGGGTGGAAAGTCCAAATTGTAGTTTCAATGCAGCTTCAAAGCGCTCTACACGATCCCAGACGAGGAATATGGGTCTTGTCTTTTCCTCAAAAAACCTTAATTTCTTTTTGACTGAAGAAAGAAAGACATGAACATCTTGGATGACATGGTGATGTAAGGTTGGACCTCCTACAGGTGTTCAGGCCGAATATGGTTACACTTAAAATAATTACAAAATAGATGTATGAGATGATAAAATCATATACCATTAATCGTACCCAGCATGTATGTAAAAGGTTACCTGAGAGATAGAGAGAGTGAAAGAGAAAGAGAAAGAGAGAAAGAGAGGGCCAGAGAGTGCCCAAGAAAAGCCAAGCTACGAAAAGCCCTTACCACGTCACTGAAACCCAAATGTGAGGCATTCAAACTGACCAATCAGAAGATTAAAACTTCCCCCACTGTACTAAAGGTGTGACAATTTGTAGACCCCTGATGTACACACATCTTGGCCTACAGGGCTTGATCACTATCAACACATTTGTGTCTTCCAAATGTCTTCCCTTGTAGCAAGAGAGAGGGGGTTGAAACGGTAAAGTAAATTTTTCATTTTAAAATATCTTTAGATATTTTCAATCTTACAGTGATGAGTAAAATTATCTGGAAATTTTAATTCAGAAGTTAACTAATCCTTTAATGAAGTTATAATCTCCAACCTAACTATGGTCTGATGCTGTTGGCCTGGTGCTGCTGTCCTGAAGCTGCTGTCACATATGGCGCTGTGGCTCTGCATTTGGATATTGGATGCATTTCTTTACTAAAAAGGTTGTTCAGTTATACAGTAGGTGGCGCCCATACTGTATATATCATGGTTAAAAGCAGCAGCGGGGGTGTGGGGAAAGTCATATCAGGCAGATGCTTATGTGAGACAGCCTGAGGAATGCTGCTCCAACTCAACTGTCATTGCATACATTTACTGTGACATCTTCACAATAACATCACTGTAATCATTTACATAATCACTATTTCTGTTGATTCCGTTGATTGTGGTCAGTCTATGGCAAGCCAAATTAGCTTTCCCAGGGTTACTCATCGTAGTAACAACTACAATTAGAAAGCTCTACAAACACATTTTTACTAGTCATATGTCTCCAATGTCTTCCATTCTTTTTTAATTACAGAGCTCTGCAATATATTTTTTTTAATGAATAAAAATTCGAATTAAAGTTTTTACAATTCAATTATTGCTAGTAACAATTACAAATAGAGAACTCATTAATTAAATTTTTTACAAGTAACAATTACAATTAAAATTAGAGAGCTCTCTAATTCAGTTCTTACTAGTAAATATGCAATTACCCAGCTCTCTGGTCTTATTGTTAAAAATTATTTTATTAATTATTAGGCTTAAATGAAAATATCACAGTGAGACATGGTAACCACAGGTATAACCATACATGGCTACTCACTACCACTGTCAAATGATATTATATTATGATATGTTATAGGTCTATAAAAACACCTAAACACAGGTACAAACTACACCTTCACAAAGAAATTAATTATATATTCCTCTACCCACCTAATAAATATATTGCAATATAAATGGCTATAACATAGTTTTCAATATAAATATTCCACATTTCCACAAACCATGGTAATTTACTATAGTTTATTCATGGTAAAAGTTTGTGTGTTAGTGTGGTGAGTTTGGGATTTAAAAGTCTTAATATTTAAATTTTACTGTATTAATTCATGTTTTCCTCATTAGTCTTGTTGGGAATGTTGAGGCTGTTTATCCGATTTAAAACTAGTTTAATCATCGAGTGATTTGTAGTTAGCAAGAGGTGTGTCTCTTATTCTCACTTGATGTTGCAGCACTGTTTAATAATGGTGACCGGGAATAAACGCAGTTCCTTTAAGCTTTCGTTCCGTTATCCACTGGGCCGTGTTGTGAAGTTCAACTAGTGAAAACAGCGCTATTTGTTCTGTATTTGTCGTTACTAACTGAGAAATCACCTCAGATGATTCAGTGACAGAGCGGTCCAAATTAATCCAAATCTTTTACATATTTGCACGGAAAACGTTTCTCAGGTCAGTCGGAGGAGCATGCATGGTACAAACAGTATAGCCACTGCGGCCATGATATCTAAGCAAATTTATCCTCACCACCAGGAAAAGAGTAGGAGGGAGATTGGGGTGCCGCAGTGATATGAGGCAATATGATTGGCGGGCCAGATTTGGCCTGCAGGCCGCCAGTTGATGAGCCCTGACGTAGGATGTAGCAGTAGCGTAACTGAGAGTATAGCTACGCCTATCGCAGTTCAAACAAATAGGGCTGGGCAACAAACTCAAGCTCCTCTGACATTTCTCTTTAAAAATTCTCATTTTAGTCTTCTAATTTAGTGACTGGTGTTTTGTTTTGCTCTATCCTCTGACCTAACGCATGACTTATTGACAAATGCAGAAGTGCAAAGTTCACTCTAGCGAACAGGCTGTCGATTAATTAAATGATTAGCTATTTCTCCACAAAAGCTGTTTAATCAGCATAGTGAAACCTCTCATCCATTGACATCCATTCAAAATACGGCCTCTGGTCTCCTTCCCTGCGTACCGCCAGAGGCAGAGCGTTAGCATTAGCCGTTACGCTATATTTGGCTTAAGGTTGCAGGCTTGCCTTTCAGTGGCTTTGACCTCCCCCAGCTTCTTTTCAAGCCAATATGGAAGTGACTTAAACTGTGATTCATCGACTGGCCGCTAGGGACAGGCTCCAAAAGGGAGCAGAATCTCATTGAGTCCCATGTTAAAATGGCCAACTTTAAAAAGACATGTTAACAGCCTAATTTTGCCCTTCATGACAATTTTTAGAAAATGATTTTTTTTTTAATAACTCATCAGTTTAAATTATATATATTAAATATATACAATTATAAAATAATATGGCTTGCTGCGTTAATGGTTGAGACTCGAGACAGATGTGCTTCTCTGTACATGTGCATGCACGCAGAACAACAGAACACACGTTGTTGGATAGATCATGGCATTGGCTAAAAGTTTTGTTCGTGATATTTACTAGTTATAAAACTAAAACTGCTGCATTTTGAAAAATTATAATGGTCGCGGGCTCATTTGTTTGTGACATACAATCATACAGTTTTACCACATAAATGCTGCTCAGGTTGCATCATTTTTTTAAGAACCATATGGAGAGCAGATCATTCAGAAGAAATGTGATGCAAACAATGGATAATATATCGCTATTTCATTATAAAGTATTTTTCATGTTGTTAATTGCACATCACACACAAATTACAATTACTAGTGCTGGAGCATCTCGTAAAAAGACACCGTATATTGACAGTAAACATTTAGAACTTTCAAATTATATAACTTGTTATCTTTATTTATATAGATAGTATCTATGATAGATAGATAGCTCTTGCCTGCTAACATGATCACGTCACTCTAGGCGGGCGTGGTTTCAGCAACCAGGTACCTCAGTTTCAACCACGTTTCTCTTCAAAAATGCCCTTCAGAAATCTACGGGTGACGTCACCGTCACTACGTCCATATTGTTTCTACAGTCTGGTCCAGACCCAAGTATTGCTCTTCGAAGGTGTTCTGCAAAGTTTTCCGCAGTGTGCACTCATCAAGTAAGCAAGTCTGTAGTACCCTACTTATAAGTTCGCCTTCGATGACAAAGTGGCATGTTATGGTCATGCAAGACTACGTTTATATTGCTACACACTTGTCTTTTCTATGTGAAGCCCAGTTGCAGTTTAATTCATTTGGTTTGTTAGAATTTCCTAAATATTATTTGTATTATTTTATTTTATTTTTTCATGTGGATTGTTTTCCCCTAAATGTATGTAAGTTCATTTTGATTGAAAAAGAAAATTGTTCATTTGTTATAAGTGCTTAGCGGTTGTTGTGAAACGGGATTGGTTGAACGCACAGGTGGGCGGAGACAGAGAGACGACGGAGGAGAATAGAGTGCCTCAGGGATGACGCATTTTTGTAGGTAAAACCCGGAAGCGAGTTAGCATTTTAGGACTTCAGGTTCCAACGCCGTCAAGTCTACGGGTTTTTTGAATGGGTTTTTGCTAAATAGCCTGAAATAAGATTTGTGGTTAACAAAGCCTCTAAATACTTTCACGTTTTGATCTATGACATAAAACACACCAGTTATAACCCACTTGTGATTTTTTAAACTTTTACTGTGTCTTAAAGTCGGCGGTTGCTAACAAATTGCTAAAAGGGACTACTTTCTTTGGCAGGGACTTTAGACGTCATCATTAAAAATGGGACATTTGGACAGCATTTCTCATGAAAAAGTGGATAAGTATTCATAACAGTACAGATCATAATCAGTGAGCATCCTGTTTGTCATGATGACGTCTAAATCCCCGCCAAAGGAAGTAGTGTTACAGATCCCTTGTTTCCCTGGACTCCATTTCCCAGAATCCTCCTGTTCTCCTCACCTGCACACACTTCCCTCGTCAGTTCCTCATCATCACGGATCACCTGCACCTGGACTCTATTGTTAGCACTCCTATATATTGCACTCACTCCCTTCACTCCTTGTCCGTTCTCTGTTGTGTTAAGCGTATGTTGATGTCTCCTTGCTTATGTTCATTAAAGTATTGTCTATTTGTGGAAATCCGTGATCTGCCTCATCTCTACATCGGCATACCGTAACAGAAGAACGGACCCAAAAACGTTGGATTTTCACAGGAAAAAAAAAAAAATGGAGACTTTCCCCAGCTCCCTGGATCCAGCTCCTCCAACGCCTCTCACCCTGACAGCCAGCGATCGCCTTATCGGGCTCCTGCAGGTAGGACGTTCGCTGGAGAGGTATGTGGAGGAGTTCGTTGAGCTTGCTTATTTGTCTGACTGGCCTGAAGCAGTTTTGATCTCCCTGTTTTTGGATGGATTGGATGACGACACTATCCGTTTTGATGAACCTGTTTTTTGTTTCTCCTTAAGCGAAACTATCAATTTAATTTTGTGGTTAAATGGCTCCAAATTCTTTGTGGAAGAGGTTCAGGATCAGTGTTGTCGTCCGGTCCATCCAGAAACACGGTTGGCCGGGCCAGTCAGTCAACCTCCGGCTTCCTCCGCACACCTTTCCAGCGAACTCCCTGCCTGCCCCAGGCTGGACCCATATTCCGCTACTGGGCCCAGTAAGCGGAGGAGGAGGAAGAAAGCGGCCCCAATGTCTCCAGAGCCCGCTCCAGTGTCTCCAGAGCCCGCTCCAGTGTCTCCAGAGCCCGCTCCAGTGTCTCCAGAGCCCGCTCCAGTATCTCCAGAGCCCGCTCCAGTATCTCCAGAGCCCGCTCCAGTATCTCCAGAGCCCGCTCCAGTATCTCCAGAGCCCGCTCCAGTATCTCCAGAGCCAGCTCCAGTATCTCCAGAGCCAGCTCCAGTCCCCACAGAGCCAGCTCCAGTGCCTGTGGGGATTTTAATTGTATTTGAGGGGATGAAATGGCCCTCAACCCCAGTCTCCGCCGAGCCAAGTTCTCCAGTCTCCGCCGAGCCAAGTTCCCCAGTCTCCGCCGAGCAAAGTTCCCCAGTCTCCGCCGAGCAAAGTTCCCCAGTCTCCGCCGAGCAAAGTTCTCCAGTCTCCGCTGAGCAAAGTTCTCCAGTCTCCTCCGAGCCAAGTTCTCCAGTCTCCTCCGAGCCAAGTTCTCCAGTCTCCTCCGAGCCAAGTTCTCCAGTCTCCTCCGAGCAAGCAGCGCCAGTCTCCGCCTCCGAGCAAGCAGCGCCAGTCTCCGCCTCCGAGCAAGCAGCGCCAGTCTCCGCCTCCGAGCAAGCAGCGCCAGTCTCCGCCTCCGAGCAAGCAGCGCCAGTCTCCGCCTCCGAGCAAGCAGCGCCAGTCTCCGCCTCCGAGCAAGCAGCGCCAGTCTCCGCCTCCGAGCAAGCAGCGCCAGTCTCCGCCTCCGAGCAAGCAGCGCCAGTCTCCGCCTCCGAGCAAGCAGCGCCAGTCTCCGCCTCCGAGCAAGCAGCGCCAGTCTCCGCCTCCGAGCAAGCAGCGCCAGTCTCCGCCTCCGAGCAAGCAGCGCCAGTCTCCGCCTCCGAGCAAGCAGCGCCAGTCTCCGCCTCCGAGCAAGCAGCGCCAGTCTCCGCCTCCGAGCAAGCAGCGCCAGTCTCCGCCTCCGAGCAAGCAGCGCCAGTCTCCGCCTCCGAGCAAGCAGCGCCAGTCTCCGCCTCCGAGCAAGCAGCGCCAGTCTCCGCCTCCGAGCAAGCAGCGCCAGTCTCCGCCTCCGAGCAAGCAGCGCCAGTCTCAGCCGCCTCCGAGCAAGCAGCGCCAGTCTCAGCCGCCTCCGAGCAAGCAGCGCCAGTCTCAGCCGCCTCCGAGCAAGCAGCATCTCCAGTCTCAGCCGCCGCCGAGACCTCAGCTCCAGTCTCAGCCGCCGCCGAGCCCTCAGCTCCAGCCGCCGCCGCCGAGCCCTCAGCTCCAGCCGCCGCCGAGCCAGCCCCTATTATGAACTTTGTGGTTGAAACAACATACAGCCCTAAGACTGTTTACCCTCCCTGCCTCCCTCTCCCACCTCCATCCATTTGTGTTTGTACTGAACCTCCACCTCAAGCCCCCTCGCCCAGATCTCCACCTCGGACCTCTGGGCGATTACCTACACCCCGGCTCCAACCTCCCTCTGCTCCACCGTTGTCCAGCAGTCCACCAGTGTCACCAGTCTCCATCCTGCCCCCGTTCACACCTTGTTCCTTCGTCGGCCTGCCCTCACTTCTGGACTGCACTCCTCCGTCTTCGCTCCGTCACTCCGTCCCTCAGCTCCAGTTGGCCTCCTCACTCTCCCCAGTGTTCACTTTGTTGTATGTCGTCTGTCTTACACTGCGGCCTTCTGGAGCACCGGCTGCGCTTCGGTCGGCGGAGCCGCTGGTTCCGCCATCTCCCGCCGGTTCCTTCAGCGCCGCCTGGGCACTACGGCATGAAGCCTTCGGTCCCTGACCCGCCATGGCGGCCTGCTGCACCTGACCCGCCATGTCTGCCCGCTGCACCTGACCCGCCATGTCTTCCCGCTGCATGTCTGCCCGCTGCACCTGACCCGCCATGGCTGCCCGCTGCACCTGACCCGCCATGGCTGCCTTCAGCCCCTGACCCGCCATGGCTGCCCACGGCTCCTGACCCGCCATGGCTGCCCACGGCTCCTGACCCCCCATGGCCGCCTTCGGCTCCTGATCCACCATGGCTGCCCACGGCTCCTGACCCGCCATGGTTTTTGGACCTGCCCTGGAGACCTCCACTCCAGTCTACTCCTCCCCCTGCTCCGGTTTGAGGTCTCCAGGGCGCCCGCCCCCCTCCCGGTTGTTACATCTACGGCGCGAGGACGCGCCTACCGGGAGGGGGAGGTACTGTTACAGATCCCTTGTTTCCCTGGACTCCATTTCCCAGAATCCTCCTGTTCTCCTCACCTGCACACACTTCCCTCGTCAGTTCCTCATCATCACGGATCACCTGCACCTGGACTCTATTGTTAGCACTCCTATATATTGCACTCACTCCCTTCACTCCTTGTCCGTTCTCTGTTGTGTTAAGCGTATGTTGATGTCTCCTTGCTTATGTTCATTAAAGTATTGTCTATTTGTGGAAATCCGTGATCTGCCTCATCTCTACATCGGCATACCGTAACAAGTAGTCCCTTTTAGCAATTTGTTAGCAACCGTCGATTTTAACCCCAGCCAACATGTCCATGTGGGCCCCACATGGGTTTTATCTAGGCTATATGGGCATCATCTGGGCATGGGTTCAGACTGGGCACATTGATGGGCTGAATGTGGGCCCCATTTGAATACATTTTGGGGCCCAGTTAGGTTGCCCACATTGTTAATTTGACTAGCAGCATGTGCACCATTTTCACTAGTACATTAGATACTGTTGCACCAAGATTAAAAAAGGTTAGACAGAAAAATACTGTACCTTGGTACAACAGTATTACTCCCTCTATCAAAAAAGAAACTCGCAATCTAGAACGCAAATGGAGACAAACTCGTTTAGAGGTCTTCAGAATAGCGTGGAAAGAAAGTTTGTCTCGTTATAAAAAGACTCTAAAAGCAGCCAGGGCCGAGCATCTCCACAAACTCATAGAAAATAACCAAAACAATCCACAGTTCTTGTTTAGTACAGTGGCTAGATTAACAAATAAACAGACATCACCAGAACAAAACATTTCATTACAATTTAGTAGTGATGACTTTATGAATTTCTTTACTGAGAAAATCGAAAGTATCAGAAATACAATTGTAAATGTACAACCTTAACAGATTTGTATGATTCAGCCTCAATTATCGCCCCTCAAGAACAGTTGCAGTGCTTTACAACTAAAGGACAGGAAGAGCTAAATAAACTTATCACTGCGTCTAAAACAACAACATGTTTACTAGATCCAATACCCACTAAACTACTGAAAGAATTGTTACCTGTAGCAGAAGAGCCTCTTCTCAATATTATCAACTCGTCTTTATCTCTAGGTCACGTCCCACGACCGTTCAAGCTAGCAGTTATTAAGCCTCTCATTAAGAAACCACAATTAGATCCAAATGTATTAGCAAATTACAGACCCATCTCAAATCTTCCATTTATGTCCAAAATACTAGAAAAAGTGGTGTCGGTCCAATTATGCTCCTTCTTGCAAAAAAAAGCTATCTATGAAAAATTTCAGTCAGGATTCAGATCTCATCATAGCACAGAAACTGCGCTTGTTAAAATTACAAACGACTTACTTCTAGCTTCTGACCAGGGCTGTGTCTCAATACTAGTGTTACTTGATCTCAGTGCTGCGTTCGACACTATAGATCATAAAATACTCCTAGATCGACTACAAAATTACACTGGTATTCAGGGCCAGGCATTGCGGTGGTTTAGATCATATCTATCAGACCGTAACAATTTTGTTTATATAAACGGGGAAAAATCTAAGATCACGATAGTAAACTATGGAGTGCCGCAAGGATCAGTGCTAGGCCCTCTGCTATTTTCAATATACATGCTGCCACTCGGCAATATTATAAGAAAACATGGAATTAGTTTCCACTGCTATGCCGATGATACCTAGTTATACATTTCAACACAACCAGATGAAATCTGTAAATTATCCAATCTGACAGAATGTATTAAAGAAGTAAAACATTGGATGACTAGTAATTTTCTTCTATTAAATTCAGGTAAGACTGAAGTATTACTTATTGGGCAAAAAACCTGTACACAGAATCTCTCAGACTACAATTTGCATTTAGAAGGATGTACTGTTACTCCATCCTCGACAGTTAAAGACCTGGGTGTTATATTAGACAGCAACTTGTCCTTTGAAAATCAAATTTAATATGTCACAAAAACAGCTTTCTACCACCTCAGAAACATTGCTAAGATTCGGAATATGTTATCTCTTTCTGATGCAGAAAAGTTAGTTCATGCTTTCATGACGTCTCGACTAGATTACTGTAATGCATTATTAGCTGGTTGTCCTGCTTCCTCAATAAATAAGCTACAATTAGTACAAAATGCAGCTGCTAGAGTTCTTACCAGGTCAAGAAAATATGATCATATAACACCAATTTTATCATCTCTACACTGGTTACCCATTAAGTTCCGTATTGATTATAAAGTATTGCTAATGACCTATAAGGCTCTAAATGGTTTAGCTTCTGTGTACTTAACCGATCTTCTATCGCCCTACAATCCTTCACGCTCTTTAAGATCACAAAACTCTGGACTCCTGGTTGTACCTAGGATAGCTAAGTCCACTAAAGGAGGGAGAGCATTTGGCTCCGAAACTCTGGAATAGCCTTCCTGATAATGCTCGGGGCTCAGACTCGCTCACCCAGTTTTAATCTAGATTAAAGACGCATCTCTTTAGCCAAGCATTCACATAATGCATCTCATATCAGATCAATTGCACATGACTATCTTTGCTTAATGTTAAGAACAGCAGCTACGCTATTATCATCCATTTGCTTTTCTGTTTTGCCTCGGGACACCCGTCCCGAGGTGACTAGAGAGTACTTCAGCTTCAGTTTGGATCCAGCCTCTTAAGAAGACCTCAGATGACCAACACCTATGAAGAGACGGCACCAACTCCTGCGAGGACTTCAGAAGACGCAATCATCTGGATCAACATGCACATTGCACATTTCTATATCCTAATTATTGTTAATGTAATTCATTTTTCAGGAGCTCATTGCTTCTACGTTCAGTTAAACTGCTAACAGGGATTGTAAATTAATTGCATTAGAAATTATTACATTATTGCTAACTGCATTCTTTAAATTGTAATGTTGACATGCATTCTCTGTAAAGCTGCTTTGAAATGATATGTATCGTGAAAAGCGCTATACAAATAAATGTGAATTGAATTGAATTAATTTGAGGGTCCCATATGGGCCACATTTGGGCTTTATTTAGAATTGTAAAATTTTGTTTTTTACAGTTGTTTTTTTTTTTTTTTTTTTTTTTTTTTTTTTTATAATATAAAATCTACCCAGCCAACATGCATGTGGGCCCCATGTGGGTTTTTGATGGGCTGTCACTTGGGCCCTGCATGGGCAACCCAAGTGAGGCCCATAGAATTTTGTCCATCAGCTCCACACAGGCCCCATGTGTGTTAGCCCATAGGGGCTCATGATGGGTCCATAGTGGGCTCTAACTGAGGCTAATTTGTGGGGCTCATTATAGGGGCCAACTTGGGTCACATATGGGTTCTAATAAATGGGGCCAATGTGGGCCACAAACAGAACCCTTATGGGTCCCAGAAGGGTGATAACACCGGACCCACAAATCGCCCCTCTATGGGGTTTTTGTGGGACCACAGTGGGTGAGAACTGGGCCCCATTTATATATATTTTTTTTATTCCTGTAGGTGAAATTATTGTGCTTTAATGTGCTCATTTGCAAAATAAACTTATGTTTTAGTAAACCAGTGACTGATTTAATATAATTTAAATTACATGAGAAAATCCACTAACATTTATTGGGGGCTCGTCCGGGATAATTCAGTCCCGAATAACTTTATAATTGTGATCATTTGTGTGTGCGTGTGTGTTGGTTGCGATTGACACGGAGTATTTTTTTTGGAATTTCTGGCGTTGTACCCATGCTGGGAGGTATTGAAGTGTCATTTGCTTATTTGCTTATTGTGCGTTATGGAAGCGTTTAAGTAAACTAATCAAATTTCCATTTCATTTAACAGACGGTGTGGTTATTTTAATCAGTTAATAAGCATACCAAAAGCAGAGAAAAGGTTTACTGAAACAAAGCTAATAATAATCAGAGAATATTTAGAGAGATCTAACCACAAACAGATCCAGGGCCCCTTTCACATAAGTTTAAGGGAGTGGGGCGCTACATAAATGGAGGCACTGCTGGGATTGTAGAATTTTCCCTGATATTATTTAGCTTTAACAGTGAGAAATAACCCTTAATCTGAAATTGAAAAAACAAAACAAAAAACAAAATGCAGCAGTTTAGAGAAGAGCTTAGGGGTTGGTGCAAGGGAGAAGCACTAAGTGAAGACCATGCACTAATGGTTGTTATACCAGAAGATCTGGAGATAGCACAGATTGAAGAGACAATGCAGACAATCATGTGCTTTGGCCGAGTACGAGTAAGAGGTAGGATGTTCAAAAGTAATCTCAAGTCTTTCCTTGTTCTCTGTGAAAGTAAGGAGAAAATAGATCCAACATTAGTACCCACTGAAGTCTTGCCTGTTGGTGGAGCAGAGCCTTGGAAAATTGTCATTGCAAGTGGAGATGATACTGGTTCTGAGGATTTCACTATGAAAGTGCACACCCTACTACAGAGTGAAGGAAAGACAGCTGAAGATATTCAGGCCGTGTTTTCATCTGCTGTTTCTGAAAACTCCTCACCCTATGCTATTATCCGTGCTGTTGGGGATTTGCTGGAAAGAACTGGGAAAACTCAAGTGAGACGGGAGTTTATAGAAGATTGAGAACGTTTTCTGGAACAATACCTACACCAGCAGGTGAGGAACAGTTTGAACACTGGATGGAACAAGCATGTCTGATGGTGGAGGAAAGCGAATGTACTGCAAAAGAGAAAAAGAGGAGGATTATTGAGAGCTTAAGAGGGCCTGCATTAGAAATTGTCAAAGTTGTACGTGATTCTGACTCTGATGTCACTCCAGAAGAATACTTGGATGCACTTGAGAGAGCTTTTGGATCTGCAGAGTCCGGTGATGACTAATATTTCGCCTTCCGTTTGTTGCAGCAGCAAGCAGGAGAGAAATTGTCAGACTTTTCAAGGACCAAAGTGGTCCAGAGGGGTGGCATACCGGCAGATCTCAGAGATAAAGTACGTGTTGAGCAATTGCTGAGAGGTGCAGTGGGTGCTGATATGATGCTGCTTCATCTGAGACTCCAGGAAAGGAAGACAAAACCTCCCAACTTTCTTGAGTTGTTAAGTGAAATCCGGGCTGAAGAAGAGTATGAAGCTTCTCGGGCAGAGTTGAACACCAGAGTACAGTAAGTCAGCGCAAGTGTGGATACTGATAATAAACACAAAGAGATTCAAGCTGTGAAAGCTGAAATAAAAGAGCTTAAGTCCCAAACTCCCAATTTGCGACCATGGTAGCTCAGTCACGGCCAGCAGTGGATCATAAGCTTTCCTCCAGTCCTAAAACAGATGCTCGTGACAGTAAACAGGATGAAGAAATTGCTGTTCTAAAAAAACAAGTGAAGAGCCTACAACAAAAAGTCACTGGTAAAGACAGTCGTCAAGATGGAGTTGAAACTATGAATGTCACTAAGCCAAAGAAACAACTGGTAAGTCCAAGAAAACAATACCCAGAGTCCGAAGAGTGGTTTTGCTATAACTGTGGAGAGGATGGGCATATAGACCCAAGATGTCAAAATCCTGAGAATAAGGACAAAGTCATTCAAAAATTGATATGGTCAAACAGAAATATGAAATGGGGACAAAGAGAAGTGCCCTCAGAAACAGAAAAGAGTACCACTTCCTGCTCAGTGAAGAAGAGTGCTGTTACCTCCGTTAGTGGGAAGTGAATTCCAGAAGGACTGATAGGACCCCCTCTACTGTACAGTTGCGTGTAAATGGACAGCCATGCTCTGCTTTATTGGACAGTGGTTCCCAAGTGACTATCATCTTTGAGAAGTGGTACAGAAAATACTTGCCAGAGGTTCCAATCCATCCTGTGTCTGGTTTTGCTGTATGGGGTTTAAGTGACTCCAGCTATCCGTATATTGGGTATTTAGTAGTGAACATTGAATTTCCAGAGAAAGCCACGGGTGGTTCTAAAAGTCTTTCAGTTCTGGCACTGATTTGTCCTGGTCCTACAAGCCCTGACCAGACTGCAGTGATCATTTGTACAAACGCCAGTCTTTTCACCCGTTTGGCTCAGTTATGCAAAGAGTCAACAGGAACAGACATTGCACACACCCTGGGTATTCAAGTTGGGCCTCCCTCTGAGAAGGAGATATCATTTGGTCAGACAGGTGTAAGAATTGAAAATATCCAAAGATATTTTAAAATGAACAAAGACATTTGCTTTACTGTTTCACACCCACTCTTGCCAAGGGCCATTTGGGAGGCACAAAGGTGATAGTGATCAAGGCCTGTAGGCCAATATGTGTGTACATCGGGGGTCTACAAATGGTCACACCTTTAGTACAGTGGGGGGAAGTTTTAATCTTCTGATTGGTCAGTTTGAATGTCTCACATTTGAGTTTCAGTCACATGGTCAAGGAAGGGATATAAGAAGATTTTAACTGTTGCTCTGGTCTCTTTTCTATGCTCTTCTTCCTTGGATCTCGGGCACTCTCTTGCCCTCTCTCTCTCTTTCTCTCTCTCTCTCTATTTCTCTTTCTCTCTCTCTCAGGTAACGTTTTTCATACATGCTGATTAATGGTATTTGACTTTATCATCTCATACATCTATTTTGTAATTATTTTAAGTGTAACCATAATCAGATATTGTCATTAAACCCTTTCAATTACAAATGATGTGCTAACTAGTTTTGATTTAGTATTAACATTAATGTGCTCCCTATTGCAATACAATATTGTCACACTATAGCAACGCTCTCCCACATATTTTGCTATTATAGCTACACTTATTTCCGTTGTTGCAGTGGGTGGTAATAGACAAGAAATGTACAGTTTTCTAACATCTTACTGATAAAGTTTCTTTAGTCGCTCGGCAAACCTTAAGGCCGGAACACACCAAGCCGACGGTCGGCCGTCGGGCAGTTTTTCTTCGCCGGCCGACTAAGTTTTCTCAGTGTGTTCCGCACCGTCGGCTGAAGTTGGTCCTCGTCGGCCTTTTTTCCGATTCGAAATGTTGAATCGCCGTTGGAGCTCGTCGGTCCGTCGGGCCATCTGATCATTCTGATTGGCTGCTCAGCTACTGCCGCCTGCTGTTTCTGAAAGGCATTTCATCTCACGCAGGCGCAGAACTGATGTGCTGCTTGGCTGTCGGCTGTTTAGCGTCGGTTTGGTGTGTCAGGGCAACTTTGGACACAGACGCTGCCGACGTGAGCCAACCCCGCAGTCTGCTTTCGTCTCCACTAGTTCGTCGGCTTGGTGTGGCGTCGGCGTCTGGCTTTTACAGTCTGAACCACTGTAGGAGTTCCACCCTTACAGATGGTGCCGAAACCCAGGATCCCTTGCAGTGAGTTTTCTGAAATCTACTTCGATTGGTCGTCACAATGAGGAAATTTTTTCACAGTTGAATTTGTGAATGGATTAAAGCTGACTAGGGATGCACTGAATATTCGGCCACCGAAAATGGCCCAAAAGTGCAATTTTCGGTTTTCGGCCGAAAGACTTTTATCACTGAAACAAAATGGCCGAAATGTCATGACACAAACAAGTTTCGGCCAAGAATTCTCATTTCGGTGCATCCCTAAAGCTGACCTTCTCACCGAGGAATGGGTTAGTCTGTTTTAATTGTTTAATGGTATGATATTCAGATCTCCTCAGGGATGGAAAGGAAAATTTCTGGAAAGAGTGAAGTATTGTTTGCTTTATGGAGCAAAAAAGTTGAGCCTACCTTGTGCAAACTCAAGAAACAATATATTGGGATTAAATGTTCAGATGATGAAATGCTCAAATGGTGGGACATAATTGGCAAACACCAAAAGAAATCAAAACGTGGTGAAATAATTGAGGCTTTAAACTTCATAAGTTGTGCACAGCTGCGTGATGTGACCACACATCTATTTTCAAGTATACATGCTAAATGTAAAGAAATACATTCTAAAAATGCAGAGGCACAAAAATGTGAGGCAAAGATTCAGGATCTTCAATCACAGCTAGATAATTTACTAGCTGAACAGTTAGTTCTGACTGAAAAGTGTAAAAAACACAAAGAGACAATTGCAGATCTCAAGGCTAAGCTAAATGCTTAAAAGTCTCCCAAAACGCTTAACAGCGATGGGGCTAAAAAGCATGTTCACTTCTTAGATGAGGTGAATTGCTCTAATGAATCTGGAATGTTTTGTTCAGAGGCCACTGCTCAAGAAAGTGTGCCTATTTCAGTTCTTAAGGTGATGCAGCACCGGAATAGCGCAGAGTCATGTACCAGAACGCATGGTGTTGAAGCATTAGAGAGTCATGTAAATCCTCAAACTCCAGGAGAACACAGCAAACAACCCTGTGGCAAAGAGAACAGGTTTTGCAGTTCCTGTCAGAAAATAGGCCATACAGAGGAAAAATGCTGGTCACTGGGTAGGGGTAGACCTCCACCTTATTTTCAGAAAAATAGGAAACCACATTCTAAGAGCAAAGATAAACGCTCATTTGCAGGTAAAACTCTTGACTTCACTTGCTAGTGGATTAGCAGCTCAATAGCAATGATCCTGTTTGTATTTCCAAATCTGTGATTGTGCTAAACACATTGTGCGCATAGAACACACATTAAAGTTGTATGTGATACTATATGTACACATAGACTAGCTGAGTTTATTCTTTAAAACACATGATTGCTTTACTGTAAGTGTTGGATTAAACACTTAGGTTAAGGTTGTAGATGTTATTCATTCTAGGCCATGTATCTTGTGTAAATTGGAATAATAAGTGTAGTACTGAAATTGTGTAGCAATTCTAGTTGCATGTGTGACTATGTAGAATTTGTTTGCTTCCTAAATGGGAAACTCTGCTATTTTCCATATAGCTAGAGTAAAACCATGTACAGGAGCACAGAATTGCCATGTGGCTACAATGTGATTCACAATTGTATTAACCATAAAATGCTTTTCTCACAACAGGACTCAGAAACTCTGAACTTTGCACTTTATCATGCTCTTTAACAAAAACATTGGTGTTGAATATTTTTGAGCCGGATCACACCTCATGCTCACATTCACATGCTGGCTCCCTGTTACAACAGGACCAAATTTGCATCACAATTGTAAAACACCCTCACCTTTGTTTGGAGCATGATTGAATTTACACATAGCCACAGCTAAATACAGCCACATAGATTTGATCTTCACACACAGTCAAATCTACATCTACATATGCCTCACAAAATGTTTGCATGCAGTACTTTTTTTAAGTCTTTAAGTCTAGACTGCACTATAACTGTGAAATACATCCAGTTGTTGTTGTTGTTTTTTCTTTGGATTTAATAAATCACTTAGTTATGTGTCTCACCAAATTAAATATTAAAATGTTAGTATTTCTCATTCTTACTTAAGCTTCAGAATTGTTTCAAATGCATTAATGATAATACAAATTGTGTGCTTATTTCATTTGTTTCTTTGTATTTTGTCCATTTGACTTGTAACAATGTTTTTGGACATTTATTCAATTGAATCTCTGAATTTGGTTATACTGAATATTTTGCTGATACTCTTCATGAAATGGGATGTTTTAAACCAACTGTTACGGTGGTATCCCCAGAGAAGACGAGGAAGACAGGAGTAGGAACAATAACGTAGTTTAATTACATAAAGTAGTCAGGATACACGTAGAAACACGTAACATACAACAATACCGGACGCTAGACTGAAGACAGGGAGGAACTTAAGTACACACACTAACTAGAAACAGCTGGGGATGAAATCAGTGTCCATGGTGAATAATGAGTGGCGGGAGCAAAACACAAAGGAACACGTGACAGTCAAACAACCTGGACGAGATGGTGAACGTAACAGTAGCTCCCCCCTCCGGCAAGGCGCGTCCTCGCGCCGTGGAGGAACATCACAGGGGTGGCTCTGGAGGTGGGCGGAGTGAAGGTGATGGAGTGATGAAGGGAAGACGACGATCCCCTGGTGGCGTAGGTGGATGATCGCTGGCACAGACCCAGAGCTCCCCAGATCCGACAGTCCACGGCCGGGTAGAAGGAGGGTGGAGTCCAGGTGCTGAAGGGCGGACTGAAGGCATCTGGGGGATGACCGACGGAGACTCGGCAGGTGGATTCTGGTGCGCAGACGGAGAGCTGGCGAACTCCCGCGACGTCGCTGGCCTAGGAGACTGCGGCGATGTACAGGCGACGATCAGCGGAGGTGTAGCTGGAGATCCCGAGGGCTGCGGTGACGTCGACTCGACCGAGGACAGAGGCGACTCCGAGGGGAAGGAGGAGCCTTCTGTAGCCGGAGGGGTGGAGGGACGGAGAGTACTCGACGGCTCGGAAGTCCGTGGCGGAAGAGGAGGGACGACTGACCAAGGGGGAGCCGGCCGGACGAGGGAGGCCGGAGGAGCTGTCAGTCGGAGGGTCTCCGGCGGAACTGTAGCTGGGAGGAGCCTGGACGGAGCCGGCAGGTCGACGGGCCGAGATGGAGCGTTGAGGACGGCAGCTGGAGGCGAAGCCACCGGAACCTCTGGCTTACACGCTGCTGGTGGGAGTGTGACCTGCGGCTCGACGTCACAGGGGTTCCCCGGAGATGGCGCAGGGCAGACGATATCCAGCAGCGATGGTGTAGGAGGACTGGCTGAGCGAACAGTGGATGGAGAATCTGTAAATAGAACACAATCCATAATAATGTCTCTGGTAAGTAACGAGGATGAAGATGACGGGTGGGTTTGGGTGGGCGTTGACTCTTCGCTGAAGTCAATCAGCCAGTCCTCCCTCTCCGTAGTCGAATCTCCCTCGTCAGCAGATGTCGTGGGCTCACACCCCTGGTCAGACATCTGGTGGAGTTCCACTTCCTGGGCGCTGGTCGCCTCTGTCCTCGGGGTCTCGGGATCTGGCTGACCTGTAGCTGCCGGTGGTAACTCTCCGTCTGCGGGGGGCTCGCACGAGTACTCCGCGGTCCGTGGGGAAAGTACGGGCTCTGGGTCTGGCTGTGCTCTGGATCGGGGACGAACGGTCTCCAGACACCTGATGATGGCTTCCATCCAGCTGAGTCTGGAGGTGTCTGGGAGGTCCCGGGGATGATGGTAGTTGGCCCCGATCCAGAACAACGACTTCAGGGTTTCGTCGTCGAAGGGGCAGGAGAGTGCAACACTGATGAATTCCTTGGTGAATAAACAAAAATCGTGGTTATTCCGTGCCACTAGCGTGAATTTACCGCAGAAATCCATCTTTCGTTTTTTGGGTCCGGTATTCTGTTACGGTGGTATCCCCAGAGAAGACGAGGAAGACAGGAGTAGGAACAATAACGTAGTTTAATTACATAAAGTAGTCAGGATACACATAGAAACACGTAACATACAACAATACCGGACGCTAGACTGAAGACAGGGAGGAACTTAAGTACACACACTAACTAGAAACAGCTGGGGATGAAATCAGTGTCCATGGTGAATAATGAGTGGCGGGAGCAAAACACAAAGGAACACGTGACAGTCAAACAACCTGGACGAGACGGTGAACGTAACACCAACATTTTTTGTTTTGTTATTATGCAATTTATTTCAGTGTTTCCAGAAACAGCTTGTAAGAACTTGTAAGATCTTCTTTTATTCTCGCCTTGACCACTTTATCAAGTACATCATTTTAAGGGCGTATTGCCAGAGACAAATTTAATCTGACCACATCAAATGAAAAATGCCATATGTGTGCTTTTGCTGTTTGTTGTGCTATATGTTGTTTTAAATCACAGGATCCCTGCTGCCAAAGTTCAAATCCTGTGTCTTGTCTCAAAGGAGGGACAACTGAGTTCTACCATTATCAGTGCCTGATTCTTGTGGAGGTATGAAGTGTTCAATGGATGATTTGCATATCTATGAATGGTGCAACACCATTTGATGGACCTTCTCATGCAGGACTGAAAGGAGAACAAAGACTGAAGACTGACCGACTGCTATTGCAACAAGTCTGGACAAGAAGTCTGAAGTTGACATCTAAACACAGCAGAAAGCATGTCTTCATGGATTGTGCCACCTTTTGACACATGAGTGTGGCCAACGGTGCCAAGGAGGGACTGTAAGAATTGAAAATATCCAAAGATATTTTAAAATGAACAAAGACATTTGCTTTACTGTTTCACACCCCTCTCTCTTGCCAAGGGCCATTTGGGAGGCACAAAGGTGATAGTGATCAAGGCCTGTAGGCCAAGATGTGTGTGCAATACAATATTTTCACACTATAGCAACGCTCTCCCACATATTTTGCTATTATAACTGCACTTATTTCCGTCGTTGGTATAAGTTGCAGTGGGTGGTAATAGAAAAGAAATGTACAGTTTTCTAACATCTTACTGATAAAGTTTCTTTAGTCGCTCGGCAAACCTTACAGTCTGAACCGCTGTAGGAGTTCCACCCTTACAAGTAGGGGTGTAACGATACGCTCAGGTCACGATACGGTACGTATCTCGATACGGAGTACACGATACGATACGTATCACGATATTTTGAACAAAATGAAACTGAAATTCAAACAAGATTTATTAAAAAAACATTAACAAATTTCAGTAATTTTCCTTGTTATACATACAAGATCACATTTCAAGGTTTAATAAAAAACCTTCTGTATTCAAATTAACAGTTGAATAGGGTTGTCTGTCACTGAAAATTTTTTTTTAAATTTAACATGAATTTAGAATTATGAATAGGGGCCGTTCACATATCGCTTCTAAAAACGCGTGGAAGGCGCGGCCGCACCGCTTCTCCTTCTTTCCAGAGTGCTTGCGCTCCCGTGGTGTCGGCCGTTGCTATGCAACATGAACTGAGCCCTCCAAGAGGATCAGGATGTTTCTGCAAAGGATAAATGATTTCTAGCCCTTGCATTAGTTTTACTACGAGATATATTGATGGATTCTGACCCGCCGTGGCCGCCCGAGGCTCCTGACCCGCCGTGGCCGCCCGAGGCTCCTGACCCGCCGTGGCCGCCCGAGGCTCCTGACCCGCCGTGGCCGCCCGAGGCTCCTGACCCGCCGTGGCCTCCCGAGGCCCCTGGCCCGCCGTGGCTGCTTGAGTTCCTGGACCTGCCCTGGAGACCTCCATACCCGCCTGCACATCCAGTATCTCCTGCCTGTAGGTCTCCAGGGCACCCACCCCCCCTCCCCAGTTGTGCCATCTACGGCGCGAGGACGCGCCTTCCGGGAGTTCCCGGACTACATTACCCACAATCCTCCCTGCCAGTCACATGTTCACTCCACACCAATCACCTGTCGCCACATACAGCCATGCACACACTCCTCACTATCACCACACCCAGCTGCAGTACGTTAACAGGACTATAAAGGACTCACACTCACACCACCAGTTTGCGAAGTCTTGATTCCTTGTGACAATTCTGAGCGTTTCCTTGTTTTCTGTCTGCCTGTGATTGATCTTGCCTGTTCCTGTTTTTTGACCCGTTGCTGCCTGTCCTGACCCTTGCCTTGTATACTGTTCTGCGAATGATATCCGCCTGTCCTGACCATTGCCTGCACCCTGATTACGATCCTGCCTGTCCCTTGCTGTTCTCGTCTGCTCCTGATTGACCCTGCCTGTACGACATTCTTAATAAAGCTTGCATTTGGATCTTACCATGACTCCCGCTTCGTTACAGTAAACAATACATTACATGTAAATAAAAGCAAGAGAATGGTTGCTGTTGGCATTAAATGACATACAGATACAACTAAAATACCAAATAACCATAGAGCATAACATTTACTTATCTAGTCTGTCACGTATTATCGACTACGGCAAATCGGCTACCCTGCCGTAGTAGACGGTTACAGTAGAACGTCAAGAAGTAGCAGTTAAATTTGCGCATGCGCAATGGAACGCCAGAATGCCGTTGCATCAGCAGCTGCTGCTTAAAGTCCCTAGTAACAGGTTACTGTGTCCAGAATGAATGTGTGTGTTCCTGCAGAACATTCCTCTTATCCGTTAACACTGAGTTTGTGTTTTTCTTTATTATCACTTCATTGTTATCTTAATTTTTAATGTAGGGATTTAAACTGTCCTTTTGCTTTATAGCTCTTTTGCATATTGCATAGGTATAGATATATTCACTATTTGTGGTCAGAATTATTGGCACCCTTGGTAAATATGATCAAAGATGACTGAAAAAATTAATCATTGTTTATCCTTTTGATCTTTAATTCATAAAATTAGCAAAAATCTAACCTTTCATTGGAGGAAAAGAATTGAAAGTGGGGGAAAAATCACATTATGAAATAAATGTTTTTTTCCAAAACACGTTGGCCACAATTATTGGCACCCCTAGAATTTTTTATGAGTAAAATATCTCTGAAGTATATTCCCATTCATATTTACATTTTTTAGCACACCAGGGTGATCAAGAGCATGAAATTTTCCAGCCATGACTTCTTGTTCCACATAAACATGACGAAACACAAAGGCCAAATTCCTGTAATCATTCATCATCACAAGGAGAAAAAACTGAAGTATATAGTTCTGATGTGCAGCAAAAGATTGTTGAGCTTCACAAAATAGAAAGTGGCTGTAAGAAAATAGCTAAAGCATTGAAAATCCCCATTTCCACCATCAAGACAATAATTAAGAAGTTCCAATCAACTAAAGATGTGACAAATCTGCCTGGAAGAGGACTTGTGTCTAAATTGTTCTAATGCACGGTGAGGAGGAAAGTTTGAGTGGCCAAAGACTCGCAGAATTGCAGAGATTAGTTGAGTCTTGAGTCTCAGAAAGCGTAAAAAATGATTGGTAACACTTTACATTGTTTCCCTTTGTAAAGGGTTTATAAAGGTGTTTGTTAATGAGTAACAAGTCATTTACAAATGCATTATAAATTATTAATAATGCAGTTATAACTGCATGAATAAAAAGGGCGACTTTAATGCAATACCTGCAAAATAGTGAGCCATTTTTAACACACATATTATAAATGCTTAATAAATGTATTTATTAACACTTATTTAAGAAAAAACCAGATTGGTTTATTTCATGATGCAGCAAAAATCATAATTAGACTGAAGGGTGTTGTATTTTTTCTTATTAATATCTCATGACTGCCACTTTTCTTAATATGTTACTTACCAGAAGTTTCTATCTTACTCATGAGACTCTCCAAAAAGGTCATGATGCCTATCCACAGCCTGTTTATCAAGATGAAATTGAACCTTTTTTTATCAATATATATTTTTTACAATATATTATTTATATTTTTTTACATGAACAATTTACAGAATCAGTTCAGTAAACTATTTTTCTAAACACCCTCTCACCCCTGTCCCACACCTCAAGAGATAGAACACTTGCATGGACATTATTACAAGGCCTTGAGCTGATGTGTAAGATAAAAATTATAATAATAAAATAAAATAAATATATAAATACAAAAGTTAAAGTAAAGAAGGGGTTACATTATCACGTCAGCATTTTCAATCAATGTAACATCCAAATTATTCAAATATTCAATAAATTTGCCCCAAATCTTTTCGAGCATCAATGATTTATTTTTTTAATTTTTTTCAAATTATACATTATTTTTTCCACAGCCACATAGAACAAAGGTTCTCTATGTCACGGTTCGCAGATCCACTGTGTCATTCTGTTGTCTGTGTGTGGGTTGTGGGGTGTGTCACCTGATTGTTCTGTGTGGGCGTCGCCGCTGATTACTGATCAGCGGCAGCTGGTGGTTATTAGATCTTGCCTATTTAACGCCTTGTCTTTCGTCTCATGTTTGTCAGATCGTTGTTTTGGAGTCCTGGTGTTGTCTTGTGTTACCGTGTTTCTTGTTTCCTGGAGTTGGAGTTCTCGTTGCTGTTTCCTGTCTGTTCCCCTGGATACTCGTTCTGGATTTACCTTGCTCATCTCATCTCACGGATTCTCACCACGGAGCACCACTCACCACGGACACCAGCGCCCATCCAGTCCCTGTGTTACCATCTCTCCTGCTGTCTGTGTTGTGACTGTACTGTGTGTATATATCTGACTACCTGGCGTGAAGCACTATTAAAGTGAATAACTTGCTATTGCATCCAGTCTTCTTTTCACGTGACAGAACGATCTGACCATCTACAATGGATGCAGCGAGTTCAGCAGCTTTCACGGAGTTCATCAGTCATGCTGTTAATCGTATGGACCAGCAGCAGGAGAGTCTTTCATCCACCGGACGCGCCGTCCAGGCGCTGGTAACACAGGTGTCCGAGCTCTCCCAGCAGCTACAACAACTTCGCGCTCCCACTGCGCCAGCCCCACCGTCCGTTCCCCCACCAACACCCGTACAAAGAGACCTGTCGGAGCCCCGCCTTCCCGTTCCTCAGAACTATGCCGGTGAGCCAGATTTTTGTCGAGCGTTTTTGAATAAATGTTCTCTCCATTTCACCCTGCAGCCACGCACCTTTGAGAGGGAGGAGTCCAAGGTGGCATTTGTACTGACCCTGCTCACCGGGAAGGCGGCGCTATGGGGAACGGCGGTTTGGGAAAACCAGGACCCGTGCTGCTCCTCGTTCACGGCACTTGCCGCCGAGATGAGGAGGGTGTTCGACCGTGCACGGTCGCTGACTATGCCATCGAGTTCCGCACCCTCGCGGCAGAGTGTCAGTGGAACGAGGAGGCGCAGTGGGACGTGTTCCTGCATGGGCTGGCTGATCGTATCCACCGGGAGATATACACGTTGGACCTTCCAGAGACATTCAACGGGCTTGTTGAGCTGGCGATTCGAGTTGATTCTCGCCTCCGACGAGTGGAGTCACTAGTGGAATCCGGAGAGAGGCACAGCGGTCTTCCTGTCAGCCCGGTGGATGCGGTTAGCCCAGCACCCGATCCTGAGCCCATGCAGGTAGGGAGAGCTCGGCTTTCTCGGGAGGAGCGGGAGCGGCGGAGGTCCCTTGGTCTTTGCTTATACTGCGGGACATCGGGACACATCATCAAGAACTGCCCGGTAAAAGACCAAGCCCGATAGTAAACTCGAGGCTACTATCGGGCGGGATCTCCGCCGAGAAGTCCTCGCCATCGACCCTCCTCCCGGTTAGACTGAGATGGGCTACACACGACATCACCTGTAGCGCACTTTTGGATTCTGGGGCGGAGGGCAGTTTCATGGACATCACGTTTGCATGACAACATGGAATTCCTACATCATCCCTTGAGCACTCCATTTCAGTCAACGCACTCAATGGACAGTCTCTTTCCAGTCTCTCCCACACTACGGATTACATCACCCTCGTCACTTCCGGTAACCATTCAGAAGAAGCACAGTTCCTCCTCATGGACACCCCTCACGCACCTGTCGTTCTTGGACACCCCTGGCTCACCAAACACAACCCTCACATCGACTGGCAACTCGGAACTATCACTGAATGGAGCACCCAGTGTCACAAGTCTTGTCTATTGTCTGCTTGTCCCACGGTGTCTGTTTCTGTTTTGCAGGATGAGGCGGTGGATCTGTCTAACGTGCCCAAGGAGTACCTTGACCTGAAGGAGGTGTTCAGTAAGTCCCGAGCTGCTTCTCTCCCTCCGCATCGTCCCTACGATTGTGCAATAGACTTAGTTCCGGGTAAGTCTCCGCCTAAAGGCAAGTTGTACTCTCTATCTGTTCCCGAGAGGGAGGCCATGGAGAAATATATTTCTGATTCCCTGGCAGCCAAGTTCATCCGCCCTTCCTCATCTCCAGCGGGGGCGGGGTTCTTTTTTGTGGGGAAGAAGGACGGGTCTTTGCGACCTTGTATTGATTACCGGGAGCTGAACAACATCACGGTAAAGAATACTTATCCTTTGCCGTTGATGTCTTCAGCCTTCGAGAGGTTGCAAGGAGCGTCCATTTTCACTAAATTGGTCTTAAGAAACGCATATCATTTGGTCCGCATCAGGGAGGGGGATGAGTGGAAGACCGCTTTTAACACCCCTAGAGGGCACTTTGAATACTTGGTCATGCCCTTCGGGCTGTCCAACTCGCCCGCGGTCTTCCAGGCACTCGTCAATGACGTGTTGAGAGACATGGTTGACCAGTTCATATATGTCTACCTGGACGACATATTGATTTTTTCATCGTCTCTCCAGGAGCATGTTCAACACGTCAGACGAGTGCTTCAGCGGCTGTTAGAGAATGGACTTTTTGTCAAGGCGGAGAAATGCGAATTTCATGCACAATCTGTTTCTTTCCTAGGGTACATCGTCTCGTCTGAGGGAATTCGCATGGATCCTGACAAGGTTAAGGCTGTGGTGGATTGGCCAAGTCCAGATTCCCGTAAGGCCCTACAGCGGTTTCTGGGGTTCGCCAATTTTTACCGGCGTTTTATACGCAATTTCAGCCAACTAGCCGCACCTCTGACCGCTTTGACCTCCTCCAGAACGACCTTCAGGTGGTCAGATGCAGCCGAGGCTGCATTTGCCAAACTGAAGGGCCGCTTCGTTTCGGCCCCCATTCTGATAGCCCCTGATCCTTCGCGTCAGTTCGTGGTGGAGGTCGACGCGTCAGAGGTGGGGGTAGGTGCAGTTCTCTCCCAGCGTTCTCCCTCAGATAACAAGATGCACCCTTGCGCGTATTATTCTCATCGTTTGTCTCCCGCTGAACGCAATTATGATATTGGTAACAGAGAGTTGTTGGCAGTCAAATTAGCGTTGGAAGAGTGGCGTCACTGGTTAGAGGGTTCAGGGGTACCCTTTATCGTTTGGACTGATCATAAGAATTTAGAGTATATACGATCAGCTAAAAGACTCAATTCCAGGCAGGCTCGGTGGGCACTTTTTTTCGGTCGTTTTGATTTTACTCTATCGTACCGCCCGGGCTCCAAGAACATCAAGCCCGATTCTCTTTCTCGCATTTTTGATCCCTCCGAACGCCCGTCTACTCCCGAGTGTATTCTTCCCGAGACATTAGTGGTCTCCACTCTTACATGGGAGATCGAATCGAAGGTCCTGGCGGCCTTAGAAGGGGTAACGCCTCCGCCCGCATGCCCACCGAACCGTTTGTTTGTGCCGGATGAGTTAAGGTCCTGCGTCATCAAGTGGGGTCATTGTTCTAACGTGGCTTGCCATCCAGGGGTTAATCGAACCAGATTTTTGGTCAAGCAACGATTCTGGTGGCCAGGTATGGCTCGCGACATTCGCGATTTTGTTTTGGCTTGCTCGGTCTGTGCTACTGGTAAAACTTCCAACCGCCCTCCAGATGGGTTACTCCAACCGCTGTCTGTCCCTTCGAGACCCTGGTCCCATATCGCGCTAGATTTTGTGACCGCCCTCCCACCCTCCCAAGGGTATACGGTTGTTTTGACCGTTGTGGACCGGTTCTCGAAGGTGACCCATTTTATACCCTTAGCCAAATTACCCTCTGCTAAGGAGACAGCGGTTACTGTCATTGATCATGTCTTCCGGCTACATGGCCTCCCGGTGGATGTGGTTTCTGACAGGGGTCCCCAATTTGTGTCCAAATTCTGGCAAGAGTTTTGTAAGTTACTGGGGGCAACGGTTAGTCTTTCCTCTGGGTTCCATCCCCAGACCAATGGTCAGACCGAGAGAGCCAACCAGGATTTAGAGCGAATGTTGCGATGTTTGGCGTCCAAGAATCCTTCCTCCTGGAGCCAACAACTCTCTATGATTGAGTACGCTCACAACTCGTTACCAGTGTCTTCTACGGGCCTTTCTCCGTTTGAATGTAGCCTAGGTTACCAGCCACCTGTGTTTCCCAGTCTGGAGTCCGAAGTTGCGGTCCCCTCTGCCCACGCCTTTGTCCAGAGGTGCCATCGCACTTGGAACAGAGCCCGTGAGACTCTGTTGCAAGTGAGGGCGCGCACCAAGGCTAAGACCGATCGCCACCGGTCAAAGCCACCCGTATACGTCGTTGGTCAAAAAGTGTGGCTTTCTACTAAGAACATTCCGCTCCGCTCCGTGGCTAATAAGCTTGCTCCCAAATTCATTGGCCCGTTTACTGTCACTAAGATCATTAGTCCAGTGGCAGTCCGCCTCAAATTGCCTCCGGCGTACAGGAGGATTCATCCCGCCTTCCATGTGTCCAAAATCAAACCAGTTTTTCATTCACCACTTAATCCGCCTGCTCCGGTTCCTCCACCGCCGCGTCTCGTAGACGGGGAACCAACTTATTCGGTTAATCGTATTCTGGACTCGAGGCGGAGGGGACGCGGATTCCAGTACTTGGTGGACTGGGAAGGTTACGGTCCGGAGGAGAGAAGTTGGGTACCTGCGAGGGACATTCTGGATCACTCCCTTATTGATGATTACAATCAACAGGTAAGGAGTGGTGGGAACGCCGAGAGGCGTTCCTAGGAGGAGGGGTACTGTCACGGTTCGCAGATCCACTGTGTCATTCTGTTGTCTGTGTGTGGGTTGTGGGGTGTGTCACCTGATTGTTCTGTGTGGGCGTCGCCGCTGATTACTGATCAGCGGCAGCTGGTGGTTATTAGAGCTTGCCTATTTAACGCCTTGTCTTTCGTCTCATGTTTGTCAGATCATTGTTTTGGAGTCCTGGTGTTGTCTTGTGTTACCGTGTTTCTTGTTTCCTGGAGTTGGAGTTCTCGTTGCTGTTTACTGTCTGTTCACCTGGATACTCGTTCTGGATTTACCTTGCTCATCTCATCTCACGGATTCTCACCACGGAGCACCACTCACCACGGACACCAGCGCCCATCCAGTCCCTGTGTTACCATCTCTCCTGCTGTCTGTGTTGTGACTGTACTGTGTGTATATATCTGACTACCTGGCGTGAAGCACTATTAAAGTGAATAACTTGCTATTGCATCCAGTCTTCTTTTCATGTGACACTCTAAGCCATACAACATGATTGGGCAGTTCTTCTGATTTCCAGTGAAAGTGAACCTCAATGTAAAGTGAACACATGTGAACCATTTATTCATGAGTTATTAATGTAAAGTGAACTAATTGTATGAATTAAAGATCAAAAGGATATACAAGGCAAATTTATTTTTACAGTCATCTTTGATCATATTTACCAAGGGTGGCAATAATTCTGACCACAACTGTGTGTTTTCATTGCATTCAGTTGGCACGTTTGTTTGAAGAAAATAAATCTTTAATTTACAGTGTGTTGATGCTTTTTTTCACACGAAAGAAAGTGACTTCAGAAGTGGGAATTATCTAATTTCCAATAGCATGTGAAGGCAGCATAAGTAGCCTATTACACTAATGATGCTTAACACTGGAAGTTTTCCATGAATCTGGCTTATATAATTGCGGAAGTTCTAAAGAATACAATAGTCCATTAGGGGTCCGAGCTGTGCTATTAATGTTGTCCACTAGAGTGATCCACAGGATAAGGAATCTTTTAAGTCCAATCCTTTTCTATCTGTTTCAATCAATTTGAATCTAAATAAATGCATTTAGTACATTTTTATTACTATAGTGTACTGAGAGTAAATCTGTGAAATGCTTATAGATAGGCTAATTAAATGTTTAAAGGTGCCCTGGATTCAAAAATTGAATTTACCTTGGCATAGTTGAATAACAAGAGTTCAGTACATGGAAATGACATACAGTGAGTCTCAAACTCCATTGTTTCCTCCTCCTTATATAAATCTAATTTGTTCAAACGACCTCCGAAGAACAGGCGAATCTCAACATAACTCCGACTGTTACATAACAGTCAGGGGATGTACGCCCCAATATTTACAAGGGTAGCCAGTTAACGTCTGGAGCTGCACAGCCGAATCATCAGACTAGGTAAGCATGCACAACAGCGAAAAATGGCAGATGGAGCAATAATAACTGACATAATCCATGATAGCATGATATTTTTACTGATATTTGTAAATTGTCTTTCTAAAAGTTTCGTTAGCATGTTGCCAATGTACTGTTAAATGAGGTTAAAGTTACCATCGTTTCTTACTGTATTCACGGAGACAAGAGCAGTCGCTATTTTCATTTTTTAAACACTTGCAGTCTGTATAATGCATAAACACAACTTCATTCTTTATAAATCTCTCCAACAGTGTAGCAATAGCCGTTAGCCACGGAGGACAGCCTCAAATTCACTCAGAATAAAACTTTTAACATCCAAATAAATACTTTACTCACATAATTCAAAGCATGCATGACGAACACCTTGTAAAGATCCATTTGAGGGTTATATTAGCTGTGTGAACTTTGCAAATGCGCTGTAATATAGTCGACAGCTCGTGTGGCAGGAAGCACGCGTCTTAAAGGGGCAGCGCCGAGTGTATATCAGTGCATTGTTAAAGGTACAATATGTAAAATTTTTGCAGTAAAATATCCAAAAACCACTAGGCTAGTGTTATATATTTTGTCCAGCTGATTATTAACAATATCTCTAATGTTTTCAACTACTTGTAAATCATGAGAAAATTCCCATTGTAAACAGTGACACGGGGCAGTGCAGTCGCCTGTCAAGGACGTCAGTTACCTTTGTTACCGCCTTTACTGACGTAGAAACCACATGACAACAGTGCCATGGACAAAAGCGGAAGTAGAGTTAACGTCAAGCAAACCACTAGCTTGCTTCAAGCAGTTCCTTATTTACTTCTTGCACGTTTTATGGTGGATTGTGTTACTTATTTATGGAACATAATTACTGTTTGCCATCTGCCGCTGGTTCTGTCGACAAGGACAGCTCCCGTAAACTCATGACCGGAAAAGCGGAAGCGGCGCCGGCGGCTGTGTCATAATAAAAGTCCCGCTGCTCGTGAGGCATGTGTTGATCAATGGCTCCAGCTCCTCGTTCAGCTCCCGCAACACTCGGTCCTACTCTGCTTCATACTAACGTTAATAATCGCATCCACGAACATGAGTTCTTCCAGACTCCAATCCCTATTCTTTTGCACCGTCCGTTGAGATGGAGACCACATGTCCCAAGTTTCCGCTCTAAAACTTGGCGTCATCAAACTACGCCTTTGTTTTGAATAGGCTTCTAGCGACCTCTAGCGGGAAAAAAATATCACAAATTGTACCTTTAATGGTGACCCAAAATAGGCAGTAAATAATTAAAAAAAATCTATGGGGTATTTTGAGCTGAAACTTCAGACACATTCAGGAGACACCTTAGACTTATATTACATCTTGTGAAAGAACGTTCCTCGGCACCTTTAACTTTTTTAGACCCCAATAAAATTAATTTCCCAAGTTGCTAGACACAATTAAATATAATGCTGTCCATTTAAAATGAAGAGACAATTTTGTCTTTTTTACTATAATATAAAATTTCTATAAAGACATTTACTGATGTGTTATGAGTAATAAATCAAACATTTGTGTGATAAACTGCAAGCATAAGGTTAGGAGGCAACACGTATAGAAATAAATTATGAAAATGTAAAGGGCCTTAAGATAAATGCTTCAGATAAATAAGGTTTTGAGCTGCAAATTATCTTCACATTCATTTGAAATTGTCCTGTGACATCCTGTGACGTGATTCAAGGGAAAAATATAAAGGTACGAGAGGAAAAGCTAAAATGATGGTGTTGAAGACAGAAAAAGCCATTTCCACAATTCAAAACTATGTGCACATTTCATGTACATTTATACATTATTACATTAGGGACATCTCCACAAATATTAACCAAGAAAATTAAACCAAATCTATACACCAAATCTATGCTTGATCTTATTTAATCTTATTTATCTGAAGCATTTCTGAAAAAGGTTCTGTCTCCAATTACTCAGAATCTCGCTAGTTAGAACTTGAAAATTATTCATTTCATAAGGAATTGTGAAAACTCAATAGGAACCATTTACTATTATTCTGTTTATTATTATTCATTTACTATTATTCTGTTGTGCTGAACTGGGGAACAACTGATGAACGCACAATTTAATGTTTGGTTGACCAATCACGGGATAGAGGCATTTCATTCCCGCCCACATATTAATTTTCTATCCCTTAATGTAAAAACAAAAAATCAAATTGTTTTTTTCTCTCTTTTTTATTGAAAAATGAAAAAGGTGCAAATTTCAAATTTTTCTGCTTTCAATTTTAAGTAAAAAAAAAAAAAATGTTCGGAAGATACCCTGATTGTGAACAAACTCAATTACATTCCTGACAAAGCTGTTATATAGGCCTACTTTTAAAAACTTTCTAAATATTTAAATACTGAAGTGATTGTCATTATTTTGATTAATTCATTTTTTAAATTATTATTTGTGAGTAACATTCCTTTAAGGATCACACCAAACAAATGTTTCCACATGGTAAGCACATATTTATTTCAAAAGGAATCTTAAAAGTTATTCTACAGAACAATCATATTATATGACTTCAGTAGAGGCTCCCTTCAGGTTTGAGGGTTTCACTCTTCTTTGGCCTAAGACAAAATGAAGCACATTCATAAGTCATGTGAATAATCAGTACTTTTTCAAGCATAAGCTGAATACTATATATATTTCTACTCTGTAAATGTGAGAAAGCATCTACTGAGTACAGACTCTGGTATTATGCAACTGACCTTTCCAGCATCACGGCTCTTGGCTCTGAGCTTGTTGACCTGAGACTCAGCAATGTCAGCACGCTCCTCAGCCTCTTCCAGCTCATGCTGCACCTTCCTCAACTTGGACAGGTGAGTGTTTGCTTGCTCCTCCTAAAGAGTATCATTTTTACCATGTTTGTTAACTAAGCTGTGGGGCAACAGTGATATCTCACCAGTAAATAAATGACTAATTAGTTAATAATCAATATGTAAAAATATGTATTACATACCGCCTCCTCAGACTGCCTCTTGTAGGCTTTGACCTTCAGCTGCAGCTTATCAACCAGATCTTGAAGTCTGTTGATGTTCTTCTTATCCTCCTCATTCTAAAAACATTTTCATAGATTCATTCTAAATATTGGACTATAAATTCATGTATGGATGACTCAATGGATATCGTCAGGCACGGTCATACCTGATAAGAGAGCTCTTTCACTCTCCTCTCATATTTGCGGACACCTTTAACAGCATCAGCCCCACGTCTCTGCTCTGCTTCAACTTCAGCCTCAAGCTCACGGACCTTTGATACCATAACATATATCAGACCAGTACAAGTGTAGTTAGTGCATGTTAGCAGCTTTGGGAACCTGAGATAATGCTTTAATTTTAGGAGAAACATCTTCAGGAGATTTTCTCCTAAAATTATATTTGTTGTCAATTTTAAAAAAATTCTCACCCTGCTCTCCAACTTCTGGAGTTGTTTTTTTCCTCCTTTCATGGCCAGATTCTCAGCCTCATCCAGACGGTGCTGCAGGTCCTTCACTGTGACCTCCAGATTCTTCTTCATCCTCTCAAGGTGAGCACTGGTGTCCTGCTCCTTCTTCAGCTCTTCTGCCATCATTGCAGCCTTTTGCATTAATACAGAAAGTCATTAGATCCACATTTTTCAAGTATGTAAATGTCTTTTGAAACATTTGTCAGCTAGTGTTGCTCACATCAGTGATGGCCTTCTTGGCCTTCTCCTCTGCATTTCTGGCTTCCTGTACAGTGTCATCAACTTCACTCTGGACCTGAACAAGGTCAGCCTCAAGCTTCTTCTTGGTGTTCAGGAGACTAGTGTTCTGGAAAATTAAAAGCAACAGTACGAACATTTTGAAAGATGCTCTCAATTTCCTTCAGGGGGTAGGGATGCTCCAATCAGGATTTTTGCATCCGATCCTGATCATTCAAGCTTTATATAATATGTAAACTCTCTGTTGACTCCTTACACCCTGAAAGGCATTTTTAATGATTTCATATTTAAGTGGCATATTTATTCATGCTTGACAATAACTATTAAAAAGTATATATGACATGTCATAAAATCAATTTTGGGCTTGTTCACAATCATGTCAACTGCATCTGGGCCAAATTTTGTGTTGATATCTCAAACCAATCAAACGTTATGCATTTGGAACCATGGTACCCTTTTTATCAAAAGTCCAAAAACCTCTCCAAACAAATGTGTGTTTAACTGAAAATAAGAACTTACTTGCAGGTGTATGTGCCACAAAGCATAAAATTAATTATAACATCATAGAATAAGAAACAAGTAATAAGATCTTGAATGATGAATGATGATTTTCCAGCATGTTTCAACTGTGTGCACCAATTCTATGATTCACAGTAAATCTCCTGTCCATCTGAGTGATCAAACCAATCCAAGCACACTATAAAAACAGTAAAACAGTGTGTGATTTGGTCTTCGACACATTATCCCTAATGGATCCAGTTTCCATTGGTTGAACTTTCAAATGACGTTGGAAAAGACTGCGTCATGATCGTGACATGATCGGATCCTGGAAGTCCTATGGCTTTAGCCAAGCAGCATGTCATCCTTACTCTGTAAGGATTTTCTGCAAGACCTATGCATCATGTTATGTTGTGTGTTGTCCCATTTGAATCGAGACAACCTGCTCTAAATAAAGATGTGTGATTTACTATGGTTTATGAATGTTTTGCAAAGATACAAAGCAGAACATGGAGCAAAAGCCTAAACTGTATACTGATTACATGCGCATCAGCAGCTAATTTTTACAGTATTATATATATAAAATGTGATCACTTTGTGAAATCAGCCAAATTTAGTGACTACTGATTGAGTCATAGACTATGATTATCGACTGATCCCAATCTGTGGCTGATTGATCAACACATCCCTAATTATAAGAAACAATATGCAATTACCTGAGAGTGCAGCAGCCCAACACGCTCACTGGCGTCCACCAGCTCTTGTTCAGCCACTTTGCGGCCTCTCTCTGTCTGCTCTAGAGCAGCTCTCAGCTCCTCAATCTCAGACAGCATAAGAGTGTTTCTGCGCTCCACCATGGCCACCTGCTCCTTCATGTCTTCCTGTCCTCTCACAGCATCATCAAGGTGTAGTTGGGCATCCTGAACACAACAAAAGATTTACAATTTTTCATTGTGCTTTCTGTTAGCTAATACTTAACACAGGTTAGATTGAACAAACACACTAATACATCCTAAAGCAGAAGAGAAGTCACATACCTTGAGTTGTCCCTGAACGTTCCTGAGCTGTTTCTGGGCCTCAGCAGCTTGGCGATTGGCATGGCTCAGCTGAATCTCCATCTCATTAAGGTCTCCCTCCATCTTCTTCTTGATTCTCAGAGCATCATTCCTGCTCCTAACTTCAGAGTCCAGAGTGCCCTGCATGGATTCAATGACTCTCTGGCTGTTCCTCTTGATCTGCTCCATCTCCTCATCCTTCTCTGCAAGCTTCCTGTCAATCTCTCCCTTGACCTGGTTTAGCTCAAGTTGGACACGAAGAATCTTGGACTCCTCATGCTCCAGTGTGCCCTATGAAATATAAAAACAACATGTAATTTCAGAATTAAAATAGCATTTAACAACACAGTAAAATGGTTCTAGCAATAATTCCATATTGATCTCTAGATACTGACTTCAGCCTCCTCCAGGGCGGTCTGAATCTCTGCCTTCTCAGTCTCCACTGTCTTCTTGGCCTTTTCCAGTTCATGGATGCTCTTACCAGTCTCGCCTAACTGCTCTGTCAGATCTGAAATCTCCTCTACAAGTAATAAAGAAAATATTATCAACATAAATATATTGTGAATGACTACAGATTTAACACTGTAAAACAATGAATCTTACGCTGCAGATTCTTGTTCTCTCTCTTGAGGGTCTCCAGATGATCCAGACTCTCCTCATAGGAGTTCTTCATCTTGAACAGTTCAGTACTGAGTGAACGAGCCTCTTTCTGGGCACCTTCCAGCTCTGCCTGACCTTCCTCATATTTCTGCTTCCATTCTGCCAGGATCTTTGGTGAAGATATTTCAGGGTCAGTTTTCGTATGTTACATGGTGAACAAAGCCCATTCTGGCCATGCTTTTAAAAGAGAAATTATACCTTGTCAAAGTTCCTCTGCTTCTTGTCAAGGTTAGCAGCCAAACCATTGGCTCTCTCCACATCAATCATGAGATCCTCCACCTCACCCTGGAGTCTCTGTTTGGTCTTCTCCAGAGATGCACATTTGGAGTTCACTGCCTCAACTTGTTCCTCTGCCTCTTGCAGACGCTGAGCCAGTTTTTTCCTGTTATACATTTTGTAACATTTAGTCAGAAGATGCATGCAATTGCACAAAATATTAACACATTTCACTTCTTTTGATGTTCATACTTGGACTCTTCAAGCTCCTCAGTGCGCTGGATGGCATCAGTTTCATATTTGGTTCTCCATTGAGCAACCTCGCTGTTGGCCTTTGACATTCCCCGCTGCAGCTCAGCCTTTGCCTCCTGCTCTTCCTCAAACTGCTCACGGAGCAGGTCACAGTCATGACGGGCTGACTGTACAGCATGGGCCAGTGCGTTCTTAGCCTATGGGACAAAGTCACATAATATTTACATTAATTAATTTAGCAGACACTTCTATCCAAAGCAACTTACTAATGAGGAATACAAAATGTGATATTAGCTTTATTGTATTACATTAGCTTTGTTGTATAGTGTTGTAATATGTTTATTGTATTATATTAGCTTTGTTGTTAGTAAATGAAAATGATGTGTTTTGAATATGTTATATTACCTTAACCTCCTCTTCAATATGCCTCTTAAGCTCCTCAATTTGCTGAGTGAAAGCTTGTTTGCCTCTGGTGAGTTGAGAAACTAGAGCCTCCTTCTCCTCCAGCTGACGGCCAAACTCACCTGTATAGATTTAAATTCACTGTATCAGATTGTGTCTCTATCAGTTAATATCAAAACAAACTTTGTGAAAACAAAATGTAAATAAGTGTGTTCTTCTGATAAGACTTTCAGAGATTCAGTGCTAAATAATCTTAATACACCATGCTCAATTACTGTTGGAATACTATTAATTTCTTAATGATTGTCATTGGTTACCATTTTCAGTCTGAAGTCTTGCTCTTTGAGCACTAAGGTCATTTATCTGGCGAATGTTCTCGTCATTCTTGGATTTTATTTCACTAAGTTGGTCCTCAAGTGTGCGGCACATCTTCTCAAGATTAGCCTACAAATACAAAAGTCATTAGATATTTGAAAAACTATAATAACAAGTTATTTATTATTAAGACATAAAATTCCCAACCTTTGCTTTGGCAACTGCTTCCATGTTGCTGGAAAGATCATCAATCTCCATTTTGTATTCACTCTTCTCCTTCTCAAGCTTTTGTTTGACACGCTGCAGGTTGTCGATTTGCTCTCCCAGCTCGGCCACACTGTCTGCCTGCTTCTTGCGTAGGGCAGCAGCTGTAGCTTCATGCTGGAGGGTGGACTCTTCAAGATCACGACGCAGCTTCTGGAATTCAGCTTCACGCTTCTTATTCATCTCGATCTGAGCAGCAGTGGCTCCTCCAGCCTCCTCAAGCCTCTCACTGATCTCCTCAAGTTCCCTGGAGAGATCAGCTCTTTGCTTCTCAACCTTGGCACGAGCAGCACGCTCAGCCTCAATCTCTTCCTCCAGTTCCTCAATGCGAGCCTGTGGTGGAAAGTTGTTAATTCGATTTTTGGTGATCTGTATTTGATCATAATAATCATACTTTAAAAAAAAAAAAAAATCTTAAAAAAAAAATAAAATAAAAATAATAATAATAATAATAATAATAATAAAACCTGAAGCTCCTTGATCTTCTTTTGGAGTTGAGCACCCAGAGATTGTTCATCTTCTATCTTGCTAAGCAGCTGGCTTATTTCAAAGTCTTTCCTGTGGGTGTTCAACAGTAAGTGGTTTCTAAAACAATAACACAAATTAACAATAATGTTTTCAAAGATTTCATGCTTTAATTACTTTTTTATTTTCTCATCAGATTGTTGCTTGTCATTCTCCAGGTCCATGATGGACTCTTGGGCTAATTTCAGGTCTCCTTCAAGCTTTCTCTTCGCTCTCTCCAGGTCCATGCGGAGCTTCTTCTCTTGTTCAAGGGAACCCTCAAGCTACAGGATAATGATATATAAAATATGTTCACAGCAGAAAACAGTTAATTTGATGAATAAATAACACATTTACATAATCAACTCACATCATCAACTTGCTGCTCAAGCTTTGTCTTGGATTTGGTCAGGGTGTTGACTTTGTCCTCCTCGGCCTGGAGATCATCCAGTGTCTGCTGATGTGCCTCTTGGAGGGCTTTCTTCTCCTTCGTAAGCTTGGCAATACTCTCATCCTGAGCTGCCATTTCCTCTGTTAGGTTTTTGACCTGTATGATTTTTGTTCCAAGTAAGCTTACATTTTACAATTAATATTCTATATAAAAATATAAGACAGAGATTAAATCTAATCTTAAAGCAACTCCGTCTCCAACCTTATTCTCAGTGGCATGTTTCTCCTTCTCCACTTTAGCCAAGGTGAGCTCCAGGTCATCAATGTCTTTCTTCAGCTCAGAGCACTCATCCTCCAGTTTCCTCTTCTTGGCTGTCAGTTCAGCATTGATTTCTTCCTCATCCTCCAGCCTCTCAGTTGTCTCTTTGAGTTTAGCTTCAAGCTGGATTTTGCTCTTGATCAGACCCTCACACCTTTCCTCAGCATCTGAGAGATTCTCAGCTTCCTGTTCCAAAAAAGTTCCAATATCACTGGAAACCACATTGCTCATTTTATTGGTGCCACAGTTCAGTTAATTCAAGTAAAAATACTCACAGATGCTACTTGCAGCTGCAGATCATTTTTTTCTTGCAGCAGTGCTACCATCTTCTCTTCAAGCTCCTTCTTTTTGGCTTCAGCTTTGGCAAGATCTTCTTTGCATTTTACAAAGTCCTCCTTCATGGTTGCCAGCTCCTTCTCAGTCTCGGCACTCTTCAGAAGAGGCTTAATCTTGTAATAAACCTTCATCCATGGCCAGTGTTTGACATTCATGAATGAGCGGATGTTGTATTGGATGGTGTAAATGGACTCCCTGTGAATAATTCATTATTAAATGCTATAATCATCATTATTTACTGTTTGCACAATTATCATTGATGTCACCTTTACTCATGACAATACTCACCTCCTTTCCATCATCTTCACAAACTCCTTTCTCATCACGTAGCCACGGCAGAGAGCCTGAGTCATTGTGACCAGAGCAGCCAGTTTCTCATCACGCATCTCCTCAAGAGTACCCAGAAGACCAGCTTTGAAGAACACCTAAATTTCCAATAAATCAAAAGATATTGATTTAAACCACATGAACAAAATACAGATATCATGATCCCTGAATATTTGAAATGTTATAAAGCAGAAAATAAACCTTTGTGTGTCCAAATCTGTACTGGTCATGATCAACATCGATGGATCCCAAGAGTTTCTCACTGGCCTTCTTGTTATCCATAAACTGTCCTTCAGGGATAACACTGGCATTCAGCACCTTGTATCTGAGGAAAATCGATAAAAAATACTTAATTTATTTTAATTAGGAGCCTCCTACAGCAAATGGTATTTTTCATGTTGTCCCATTCACCTCTGCTTGAAGTCACCATAGAGGATTCTGCTGGGGAAGCCCTTTCTGCAGATTCTGATACCCTCCAGTACACCGTTACACCTCAGCTGGTGGATAACCAGGAAGTTCTCCATGAGACCTATAATTAACAGTTTAGTTCATGAGCTTGGTAAATTAACATCATATATATATATATATATATATATAGTGAGTGCCAGAATATCTATAATATTTTTAATACTTTACCTGGAGTCTTGGACTCATTAGGAATCAGACAGCGCACAAAGTGAGGGTGAGTGCTCCTCAAGTTGGTCATGAGTTTGCCCAAGTTCTCCTGTGGAGAATAGAAAAGAATTGGCATGCTTTGTATTTCTTTTTCTCAAGTACAGCAATATTGCTATGATGTCATCTTTATCCATACCCTGAACTGGGAGGACACAGTCTGCATGGAACCACCCTTCTTCTTGCCGCCCTTTTTGCCAGCCTCTATTGAGATAAAGACACAAAGGATCTAGTATAAAAGTGCAAAACAAAGTTTGGTTCAATTGATTTTTTTTTCCCATTACCCTCAACAACAGGTGGGTAGAGAGAAGCCAGCAGTTTGACAGAAGACTTCTGGTACAGCTGCACAACAGACTCATTCAGTGGATCCTTGTTCTTGTCCAACCAGCCATTAACGTTGTAGTCCACAGTTCCAGCGTAGTGAACCAGGGAGAAGTGGGCTTCAGCCTTGCCTTTGGTAGGCTTTGGTTTCTGGAAAGCATTGCACTTGCCAAGATGCTGATCATACAGCTTGTTCTTGAAGGAAGTGTCTGAAGCCTTGGGGAACATGCACTCCTCTTCAAGGATGGAGAAGATACCCATGGGCTGTTTATAAAAGAATATTGTTTAATTATTAAGATTTCGAGCATGGAAATTGGAAACTAAAGTTCATAAATCAGTAAAAACCTTCTCAATGAGCTCAATGCAAGCAGCCAAGTCCATGCCAAAGTCAATGAACTCCCAAACAATGCCCTCTTTCTTGTACTCCTCTTGTTCCAGCACAAACATGTGGTGGTTGAAAAACTGTTGCAGTTTCTCATTGGTGAAGTTGATGCACAGCTGCTCCATGCTGTTGAACTGGAGGAAGAAATAACCATTTACTACTGAATATCACTCAATGTGCCATCAAAAAGGAGATACAATTCTTACATCAAAGATCTCAAAGCCAGCAATATCCAGCACACCAATGAAAAAGTTTCTTTGTTGTTTTGTGTCCAACATCTGGTTGATACGAACAACCATCCACAAGAACATCCTCTCATAGATAGATTTGGCCAAGGCGCTAACTGAGTTGTACACCTGTAGAATAGAGTGAATATTTTATGAAGAACTTCAGATGCACTCTTGATTTTCAGGTTTACATGCTGGAAATATGTCAGCATATACCTGTGGCACGGTCTGGCCTTTGGTCACAAACTCATTTCCGACCTTGACTCTGGGGTAGCACAAACCCTTTAGCATTTCAGCAGAGTTCAAACCCAGAAGGTAGGCGATTTTGTCAGCCTCTGCAGTTTTGAAGAGTTACAAAATAAACAATTTTCTTGTCTTGAAAACTAAAACAGCCTCTTAAAAAAAAAAATCTCTCTTATAGAATGCATGTTATGACCCACATTAGTACTATTTAGTCTCACCCTCTGTGCCGTCAGGCTCAGCCTGCTCCTCACGCTGCTTCTGCTTGAACTTCATGTTACCATGATGAAGCACAGCTCCAGTGAACTTGTAGATGCCCATTTTCTCCTCGTTAGTGAAACCCAGAATGTCAATAGCAGTCTGAAAATTACAGAGAAGAAAGAGCTTTAGGATCTGCCATATATAAATATACAATATGACAATATTCAAACAGCAATGACTCACATCAGTAGCAACCAGCTCCTCTTTATCATCAATGCTGGCCACTGTGATCTGACCCTGACTGCACATGGGGAAGTCATAAGGGTTGGTGGTGATGAGAGTCATTTCTGTAAAATACAGACATTTTTTTTTTTGAAAGAGTATCATCCAATATTATCTGGTGTTTAACACTGAATGGAATATGTGCACCTACCAATCAGCTCAGGCTTATGGTTGGTCATCATCTGGTAGAAGATGTGGTAGCCTCTCTCATCTGGAAGCTGGAATGTCACTCTAGATTTCTCCAGCAGATCTGTTAAGAGAATGTACTTGAGTCACAATCATCTGAAGAGTGACACACAAAGACAAATGTACAGGATGGAACAATGAAATCTTGTCCACCTACATGTCTCAATGTCAGCACTAGCCAGTTTTCCAGATGTACCGAAGTGAATTCTGATGAATTTACCCTGTTAAAAAAAAAATAGCATAATACATAAATAGTCTCTTTATATAGAACTGTGTATAGAAAAATCAAACACAACTGACCAACTTTACTGTAAATAAACAGTGGTTAACTTACAAAACGAGAGGAATTGTCATTTCTCACAGTCTTGGCATTACCATAAGCCTCAAGCAGAGGGTTTGCAGCAACAATCTGGTCTTCAAGAGAGCCCTGTGATGTTTGAAGGATTTTCAGTTATTGTATATTTCATGTCTAAACACTGTTTTTAGGCATTTCATATTCACATATCATATAGTTGGGGTTGAGTTTAAATCAACATCTTTCAAAATAATATATATGACAGTTTTATATCTCATACCTTCATTTTGCTGGCACTTTGCTCTTTCTTCTTGTCACCCTGAACTGCAACTGTGGCAAAGTACTGGATGACACGTTTGGTGTTCACAGTCTTTCCAGCACCAGATTCTCCACTGGTTTATGAGAGATTAAAGAAATGATTAAAATATATGTAGACTTTTCAAAGTATTTACAGAAGTTTATTCTTAAATTCTGTTTTGTAAATATCCCTATATAGATTTGCCGTCTACACTATACTTTCAATTTTTGTCATGGTCTGAGATTAAATGAAAATACTTACGTAATCAGGACAGACTGGTTTTCTCTATCTGTTGATTGTAATGTGTAAAATATCTGGTAAATATTTCTTATGTTAACAGCATAATCTAATTCCTTAATGAATTTCATATATAGAATTCAATTCCATAATGTCTTACCAGTCAGCATGAACTGATAGGCGTTGTCAGAGACAGAGAAGATGTGGGGTGGGGCCTCCATACGCTTTTTGCCTCTGTAAGCAGCCACTACTTCTGCATCATACACTGGGAGCCACTTGTAGGGGTTCACAGTTGCACAGAAGAGCCCAGAGTAGGTCTAAAATGAGCAGGGAAGTGGTCAGATTGCAACAACACAGACAAAATGAACTTTTTTATGAGCATTTTTATGTTGTTTCAGAACCTACGTAGATCATCCATGCAGCATAACGCTCTTTGAGGTTATACAGCACAGAGGCTTCATTGAGATGGGTCATCATGGCCATGTCCTCAATCTTGTCAAACTTGGGAGGATTCATTGGGTGGACATCTTCCTCCTTAGCAACTCTCTCCTATAAATTTGATACATTAGATATTAGATATAAAAGAAAACAATGTAATAAGTAATTTAATGAGCATCTACATGAAATGAAAATTGAAACTCACCTCCTTAGTGTCAAGCAAAATAACTGTGACTTTGCCACCATCTTTGCTCTTGATTGTTCCCTTGAGGTACAACTCTTTCTCATCAGCCACATAGCAGGCAGTCTTGGCATCAAATGGTTTGCTTTGAGCCTCGATTCTCTCCTTCTCAGGCTTACGAAGGTAAATGGCAGCCTTGCCATAAACGGCCATCTCTGCGTCCGTACTCATGGTGGCGGCTTGCTAAAATTTTGGAAAAGAAACATTAAAAACAAAAGTCTTATACTCCTTAATGCTTGCAAAAGTATCAAAATTTCTTTATTTGCTGCAACGTTTTGGTCCCATGACCTTCATCAGGCATATACAAACAAACTATTCAAAGAACAAACATATAAAATCAACTCATGACCAAACACTGCAATGAACCATCAATTATCAATCACAAACAGTGAAAATGAAATATTGACATACTTTTTGAATCAATAAAATAACTACTTATAATCAAACATACGGTCCACAAATCAAACATTCTGCGTTAATTCAGGCAGTTCCCATATCAGCTTATTTGATTTCTATGGACTCAATTAGCAACTCTCAAATAAGGAGCATTACTTAAACACAGTCTCTCTCCTTGCTTGGCTGCTTCCACTGCACGCTGCTTGCAACCCACCTCCTCCCCCAGCTCCTCCTTAAACTTGTGTTTAACTTAATAACCTCTTTTGTGTTATGGCAGTGGCTGTAACACAGTGTCATTCTGTTTTCATTGATGCATGCTCTGTTCTCAATAGGGGGAATTTGTGCTGCTCTCCCAGTTAAAAAAATGGGAGGTTGTCTAAGCTTTCATGGAGCTCATGAAAAGGACAGGGAATTTAGAACAGACCGCCAAATGTAACTTCAGCAAAATATGGCAATAAAAAATTGACAAAGTTTGTCTCTGGTAATTTTTTTACTGAAACAGTTTTCATAGAGGGTCTCAGTTTGTTAAGGTCTTTATAGAGTAATAATGTGAAAAAGCATCTTAGAATGTAAAAATTGTGAACACACTAGTCCTTAATTTATAGCGTCTCTGATTAAATCTCCTGTCACAATATACATTCTGCTGATACATTCTAATACATAAACTGCATAAATTAAACCAAATAGTTTTTTTTCCCCCAATACTTTGTTTTTTGTTTCAGTTCTGAGTACCAGTAAACATATTTGTAAAAAGTGTCAAGAGTCCCACTTAAAATCAGCCCATAGACAAGTATAAAATTCTTAAAACTCATTTATCAAAAACAGTAGCACAGCTACTAAGCTAGAGTCTACATGCACCTGACAACATGCTAATATTCAACCACATCTTTAATGCAGTAATGCAGTGTATTACTACCACCTACCTTCCTGCTCCTGAGACCAGATTAAATTTTTACAACCCTGTAAAGGAATTCAATTAAACAAACTACATTTAGGTCAAAGATGGTAATAATTTTTTTTTAAAGAATTTATCTTCTGTCATATCAGTTATTTGTATGAGTTCATACTAAAACAACAACATCAACTGCAAAGTATTTCAGCTTCTTACCACAAGCTGGAACTCCTCTAGGCTCCTGTGAGACTTGCTGTGCTCTCCTTAAAACTTATATTGAGGTCAATTTGCACACTAAGCAGAGGCTATAAATGGATAAGCTAATTTATGGTATGAAGGTACACCTATTCATCAACAGATATGGCAGCATTTTACACATCACTTATAGGTGTATATAGTAATAGTTTGATAAGGTGTCCACATATGGATTAAATGACATAACAGTCATAGTCATAATAATTTATTTTTACATTTACATATTTTTAAATATCTATTTACATTTATGCTTAACAAGCATATGACTAACAAAAAAAATAAAATAAAATAAAAAATCCTTTTACAAAATCTGTATAGGCATACAACTGCTATTGATTTTAATTTGTGGGGAACTGTTTTTAGTTGAAGCTTAAATTGGAATAATATTAAAACAAATATAAATGACACATTTAATATCTAATATTTTTATAACAAACATGTATTATAACAGACAAGCCCATATAAGTAATTGACTGGAAGATTGCCATCCAAGCTGTCTCATAAAAAAAATACCATGATAGTGAAGTAGAGTGTCTATTTATACCTAATGCAGACTGATGCTTTTTATGATTGGGATGGGTAGACTACAGTATATTACTGAATGAGAGGAAAGATTCAGTGATTTATCCTTTTACTTTGTTGTGAACACTGTAGTGTTTCCATTTTTATTGCTGTTAATTGCAATGTTTCCATATTTTAATGTAAGGCATCTTTATACTTTAGAAGTGGTAAGTAAGTAAACTTAAGAAACTTTTATTTATATAGCACCTTTCACAGATATAAATCACAAAGTGCTTTACAAAGTACAACAATATTAATAAAAGAACAATAAAACTAAGATAAAACTATGATAAATAAAATTAAAACCAGAAAATAGTAAAACATAAAAGCCCAATCAACTAAAAGCCTGTCTAAATAAAAGTGTCTTCAGCTGCTTTTTAAATAAAAGTGTCTTCAGTTACTTTTTAAATAAAAGTGTCTTTAATTAATTCAGGGGGGTCAAAGTATTGTTGCAATTAGTCATCACAACAATAAAGTACATCTAACCTAAAATGCTGAAGAAAAAAACAAAACATTTGCTCATTTTAAAGTTTTAAAGATTCACTTTTCTTTGGCTTGGGAAATGAGGAACAGGCAAATTAGACCTGAACCAAGTATCAATTTGGTTACATAAGCTGCACTTCTGGGAATGAGTACAAGGGGCCCAGAGCTATGGGGGCCACAGCGATTGCCCTGAGTGCCCTCATATCATGGATGTGGAGTCTCTCTCCATTTAGTGATGCCCTTGCGAGTATAGTGATGGAAGATGATGATGAAGATAAGGAATTATACCCTCATCTTCTAGACTATGATGAAGAGGAGGAGGAGGAGGAGGATGCCATTGAAAGAAATTATAGTCTGCCCCAACCCAAATTCCACTCCAAGATAGGTATTCCACTCACCTGCTCTACAATTCTACAACTGTTGATCATTTGCTCATGATGTGATCCACTCAAATGGTGCAGAAACAACAAAACTGTTAACTTTGTTCTTCTCTATGATAATTATGCCATTTCTGGGTTCATTCTGACTCTACTGAACTCAAGGTGCTGCATGTACTTTGTCACTGCTATGCTGCAACTTCTAAAACTTCTTTATTAAGATCTTCAATGTCCTCACCATTTTTTTTCCCTACATCATCCTCCCACCTAATTAATCTCGTCCACCTAGTAACTAGGCCCCCCTCCTATCCTGCAGTGAAATTAGACCTTATGGAAGTCTGTTGCAGCACCGTGGCCAAATTTTTCATCTATTGGCCCTCTCAGTAGGTGGGCCATGGGGCAGAGAGGGATCTCTATGATGATAAGAGCTTACTGTCATGCCTTGCGCCAGTTGGACGATTCATCCCAGCGGTCTAGGTGTGCCTGTTAAAGGGGTGGTTCAGTGTTTTTTTTTTTCTAGGCTTGATTGTGTTTTTGGGGCACAGTTTAACATGTCTTAATGCTTCGTTTTTTTTGAAAACACTGGATTTTTTATATATTTTACCTTTATTCTACACCTCTGTTTCCACTATCATATGAATGGCTCGTTTGGCTTCCTGCTTCTATGATACTACTCCCTCCGAAATAGGCAATGTGCTCAGATTGGTTAGCAGGTTGGTAGCTGGCCCAGAGTATCGTGATTCACTAACAGGTCTGGAAACGCCATGCCCCCTACCATTCATTGTTATGTGCTTCAGTTGAAATGTAAACAATGGCGTCTATATTGCTGCATCAAATTAAGCTGAATCAGATCCAGATGAAGAGGGTCAAGCAGAACCTCTGCAATCTTGGCTTTTAAAGGACTTTCATGAATGGTATTTAATTCATTTAATTTTTTTTTTTTTTTTGTCAAAGTGTTTAGATATTCTGTCACTGCGGTTTGTTAGCTTTCAATATACATTTTTATCCTGATTAAAGCTTTACTGTAGCCGAATACATGACTGAGAAGTAGCATTTTTGTAAAGGTAACGTTAGCGTTCAAATTATAGCATGACAACTGTTATGAACTATACGTTTGAAAGACACGTACAAACAATAAAACGTACTTACTACTTAGTTTGAAGCCAATAAACAGCAGCTTCTGTAGTTAAAGACTGCGGTCAAGCCAGCCGCCACCCAGAAATGAGCGGTCAATCTAGCCGCCCCTATATTTCGCGGTCCGCGCATACACTTGGTATTACGGTAAGACTGTCTGTGAACCGATCTGAACGTGATTTCACATTCATTCATTTATTCAGTCAGTCAGTCAGTCAATAAAAATAACTATAAAAAAAAAAAATTCACAGCTCAATTTCACCTGAAAATTATAGTAAACCTCAAAGCCTGACATTGTATGCTGCTGAATTCCAAAATTAAAGCCCTCCAACACTCATACGCTGTTTTGTCCATACATTGTGAAACTGAATACATTTCACAGAACTATTTTACCTCGTGTGGAGAGGACACCTTATCACAGTGTTAACGGCACCGTTTCAGCAGGATATTCTGATGTTGGATTCCAAAATAAGAGCCCCCCCCAAAACTCATGTTTCTGCTGTTTTGTTCATATTTCAGAAATTCATAAAAAATAAAATCCTAGTTTCCACAGACTAATTTCACCTCAGCTGGAGAGGACACATTCTCACAGTGTCAACTGCACCGTTTCAAGACATTCTGATGTTGCATTCCAAAATAAGAGCCCCCCAAAACTCATGTTTCTGCTGTTTTGCTCAAATTTTCAGAAATTCATAAAAAATAAAATCCTAGTTTCCACAGACTAATTTCACCTCAGGTGGAGAGGACACATTCTCACAGTGTCAACTGCACCGTTTCAGGACATTCTGATGTGGCATTCCAAAATAAGAGCCCCCCCCCCCCCAAACTTCATATCTATGCGCTGTTTTGACTATACGTTCAGAAAATCATAAAAATAAAAGTCCTAGTTTCCACGAAACAAATTCACCTAAGATGGAGAATACACCTTCTCATAGTGTCACCTACATCGTTTCAGGACATTCTGATGTTGTGTCCCAAAATAAAAGCCCCCCAAACTTCATATCTATGCGCTGTTTTGTCTATACATTCAGAAAATCATAAAAATAAAAGTCCTAGTTTCCACAAACCAATTTCACCTCAGGTGGACAGTACACCTTGTCACGGTGTCAACTACACAGTTTCAGGACATTCTGATGTTGTATTCCAAAATAAGAGCCACCCCAAACTTCATATCTATGCCATGTTTTGTCTATACATTCAGAAAATCATAAAAATAAAAATCCTAGTTTCCACAAACCAATTTCACCTCAGATGGACAGTACACCTTGTCACGGTGTCAACTACACAGTTTCAAGACATTCTGATGTTGTATTCTAAAACAAGAGCCCCCCAAACTTCATATCCATGCGCTGTTTTGTCTATACATTCAGAAAATCATAAAAATAAAAGTCCTAGTTTCCACAAACCAATTTCACCTCAGATGGACAGTACACCTTGTCACGGTGTCAACTACACAGTTTCAAGACATTCTGATGTTGTATTCCAAAATAAGAGCCCCCCAAAACTCATGTTTCTGCTGTTTTGCTCAAATTTTCAGAAATTCATAAAAAATAAAATCCTAGTTTCCACAGACTAATTTCACCTCAGGTGGAGAGGACACATTCTCACAGTGTCAACTGCACCGTTTCAGGACATTCTGATGTGGCATTCCAAAATAAGACCCCCCCCCCCCCCAAACTTCATATCTATGCACTGTTTTGACTATACGTTCAGAAAATCATAAAAATAAAAGTCCTAGTTTCCACAAAACAAATTCACCTAAGATGGAGAATACACCTTCTCATAGTGTCACCTACATCGTTTCAGGACATTCTGATGTTGTGTCCCAAAATAAAAGCCCCCCAAACTTCATATCTATGCGCTGTTTTGTCTATACATTCAGAAAATCATAAAAATAAAAGTCCTAGTTTCCACAAACCAATTTCACCTCAGGTGGACAGTACACCTTGTCACGGTGTCAACTACACAGTTTCAGGACATTCTGATGTTGTATTCCAAAATAAGAGCCACCCCAAACTTCATATCTATGCCATGTTTTGTCTATACATTCAGAAAATCATAAAAATAAAAATCCTAGTTTCCACAAACCAATTTCACCTCAGATGGACAGTACACCTTGTCACGGTGTCAACTACACAGTTTCAAGACATTCTGATGTTGTATTCTAAAACAAGAGCCCCCCAAACTTCATATCCATGCGCTGTTTTGTCTATACATTCAGAAAATCATAAAAATAAAAGTCCTAGTTTCCACAAACCAATTTCACCTCAGATGGACAATACACCTTGTCACGGTGTCAACTACACAGTTTCAAGACATTCTGATGTTGTATTCCAAAATAAGAGCTGGCGACTTCCGGCGACAAGAGCGACAGTGACCGTTGGCGACGGAATGTAGGCGTGTCAAGCGACGAGAGACAAGCGACAAAAGTTCAGGGCTGCGTTCAGCCCCGACAAAATGTTGCAAAACGTTTTTTACTGTAAACGGAAACGGTGGCGCGTTGAACACCTTGTTGTGATGACGCAAGCGTTGCAACTATGGCAACTGAGAAGGACATTCTTTGTGTTCTTTTTGAAGAATTTTCGGAGCCTGATGATGTCGGTATAAATACTAGGTGTTTACTGCAACATACGCTCGATGTTACAGTCACTGCCCTTAAGAATAAAGAATAAAAGAGAATAAAATAAAAGAGAATAAAAGAGAACATAAAAGAGAACATCTCAATACAGTGAAAGGATTTGTGGAAACTTCTCATTATTGTGATACAACACTTGCCTTGCATTTCAGGATGAAAAGACAAACATTTCAGGTGAAGGATAATCCACTTCTTACCTCCCAGACTGTGTTATGATCTATATTATTTTATTGTTTAATAGGCTTATCATTAATGCTGATCACTGTTGTTGTGCTTTGATATTGTAATATTTACCATTATATAATCAGAGTATAGAAAAGTTTATCAAAGTGTACCTTCACAATACAACACCAAAATATATAAGTAAAGTATTTTTATGTTACATACCCAGTGTGCGAGCTGTCTCTTTAATACCGCGTGGTTTATATACATCTTGCTGCTGATTGGGCTGACATTTCTAACACGCCCACCAAACAAGAGAAAACGCATCTCAAACCCGTTGCACACCGTTTCCAGGAAACGTGTCGTTCAACCCGGAAAACGTAGCAAAACGTTGTGCACCGGTGTGAGCTTGAACGTGCCCCAGATATTTCAACTTTATGCAAATCAGGAGCGAATTTCGCGAGCGACAGCCAATAGGAATGAAGCTCTCTGGAGCTCACGTCACCGTCTCGAGTGCAGACAAGACAGTTCCGGAGCGATTTCACTGTTTTATATGATTTGACTGTACATACATGGATATTAAATGATGCGTGGAAAAGAAACGGTCGGCAGTCTTGTGAGTTTGATTCATACATTTTGTGTTGTTATTATATGATGCTGTGAGCAATTTAGCACTGCTGCAGTTCATATTACAGTTTCCCCTGCATTGTGTTTATTATTAGGGACAAGAAAATTGATTATTTGTCAAATTCGAATGACATTTTAGTATTTTAGACAGTATGAGTGAGTTTAATTTAATTGATAGACCGATCGTTAATCTAGTTAATTATTTAATGCACCGAGCTCTGCAGTCACAACAACTGCAGAATATTACTTTTAATTATTTTAAACCTAATTCCTTGTCAAATTAGAATGATTTCTTAGTTTTATATATCATTTGTGATTGCATTTTCTATAGATATGATCAGATGTGCAGTGACATTAGAGCGACAGCACTAGGAACGCCCACAAGCGACTTCACAGTAGGAGACTATAGCAACATGCAGCGAAAAAGTCGCTGGCGGTGTGAACGGGGCTTAAGGGTTTTGCACGACTGGATACAAGATAGGGCTAGGTGACCACCTGTCCCGCTTTGCGTTGTACCGCACAGCATTTTGACTCAATGTCCCGCACGTCGCATATTGAGAAAATGTCCCACATTTTCATCAGTCTGTTGGTTTTCACTTATAATATTAAGAAAACGTGCATGCGTTCTTTTGCTTTTTAAGAAAGCATTTTATTTATTCTTTTTGCTGCGTAGTTTTTCACCTACCAGCGCTTCGACAGAAGTAACATCCCAACAGCCCTTTTTTAAATCCTATCCAGTGGTTGAAAAGAAAGGAGTAAACACGGTCACTAATTGGTTGTGACGGCTGTCAATCCAAATGTGGAGCGGAGTTGGACTTGGTCAGAACTGTTTCAAAAATAGGATGACGAGACCGGTTTTTGGTGTTCTGTCCCCAGAAATGTCCCCGTTTTACATATTGCTTAAAACAACCCCTATATACATTGCAAAAAGACCGACGAGCGTAGAATGCAGCCTGCTGGAGAAATTGTGTAGTGATCATGTTCTCCAACAGAGGGGGCTGTGCAGCTACACTTGGTCGCGCGCGCGCCTCTAGTTCATGAGGAACGTGATCTGGATCTGGACCAGAGCAAAGCGCCATTATCGTCAAATATCAAAATAAACATCGTTATCAGTTTCAAGGTTAGTATTAACTATTCATACTGTTTGTATGTTTTATAACCGGGCCTCACAGGGTGCGAGATTTTTTTGCACAATTTTAAATGTCCACATAAGTTCCGTAAAAAAGCAGCAATTTCCACACACTCACATCACGTGGTGAAGGTACGCTCTGAAATGAATATAAAATAAAATAATACACGTACTTTGTGCTTAAAATGGGTCTAAAATGCAAAATAATAGTAACAAATATTTATTTCTGTATAGTAGCTAAAACAGCTTGTGAAAATTAAAATATTAAATTCTGTAATATTAAAAAAATGTGTTAAATGCTGTTAAATAGGCTATTTATCTTCTTATAGGCCTATTTATGTTTTTATTTTTGTAATGTAATGTGCTTTTGTAAAGTCATACTAATGTTATAACAGGCATATTGTTATGAACTGCTTCTACAGTGGTTACTATTAATAGTGTAAAAGTATTTTTTGGTGAACTGAATTAAAACCAGAGCAAAAATCCTAATAATAATTATTAATGTAATAATAGCCTATAAAGGAACCCACAACAATTAAATACAAAAACATTCAAAAATGTATTGTCCTTGTTTTTTTTTAAATAGATAATACAAATTTGGCCACTCAAATAGGAAATGTCCCCAGTTTCCATTTCAGAAATCTGGTCACCTAATTCAAAAATAGTTATCTGCATGATGCCTGATGCCTTTAAGGTCGGTGATATTTAATTTAAATGACATGTAAAATAAAGACATACATTGTGATTGTTACAGATCCCTTGTTTCCCTGGACTCCATTTCCCATGATCCTCCTGTTTCGTCACCTGCACTCACTTCCCTCGTCAGCTCCTCATCATCACAGATCACCTGCACCTGGACTCTATTGTCAGCACTCCCCATATATTGCACTCACTCCCTTCACTCCTGGTCCGTTCTCTGTTTTGTTAAGATGTATGTTTGGTGTTCCCTGCTTTCTGTTGAATAAACGTATCATTCGTATTGTGGAAATCCGTATCAGCCTCATCTCTACCAGCATCCGTAACAGAAGAACGGACCTTAAACGACCGGATTTTCCACAAAAAAAAATGGAGACTTCCACCAGCTCCCTGGCTCCTGCTCCTCCAGCGCCTCTCACTCTTCTGACAACCGGCGATCGCCTCATCGGGCTCCTACAGGTGGGTCGTTCGCTGGAGAGGTATGTGGAGGAGTTCGTGGAAACTTGCTTTCTTGTCTGACTGGCCTGATGCTCAGTTGATCTCCTTGTTTTTGGATGGATTGGATGACGACACTATCCGTTTTGATGAACCTGTTTTTTGTTTCTCCTTAAGCGATACTATCAATTTAATTTTGTGGTTGAATGGCTCCAAATTCTTAGTAGAAGAGGTTCAGGATCAGTGTTGTCGTCCGGTCCATCCAGAAACACGGTTGGCCGGGCCAGTCAGTCAACCTCCGGCTTCCTCCGCATACCCCTCCAGCGAACTCCCTGCCTGCCCCAGGCTGGACCCATATTCCGCTACTGGGCCCAGTAAGCGGAGGAGGAGGAAGAAAACGGCCCCAGTGTCTCCAGAGCCCGCTCCAGTATCTCCAGAGCCCGCTCCAGTGTCTCCAGAGCCCGCTCCAGTGTCTCCAGAGCCCGCTCCAGTGTCTCCAGAGCCCGCTCCAGTATCTCCAGAGCCAGCTCCAGTCCCCACAGAGCCAGCTCCAGTGCCTGTGGGGATTTTAATTGTATTTGAGGGGATGAAATGGCCCTCAACCCCAGTCTCCTCCGAGCCAAGTTCTCCAGTCTCCTCCGAGCCAAGTTCTCCAGTCTCCTCCGAGCCAAGTTCTCCAGTCTCCTCCGAGCCAAGTTCTCCAGTCTCCTCCGAGCCAAGTTCTCCAGTCTCCTCCGCCGAGCCAAGTTCTCCAGTCTCCTCCGCCGAGCCAAGTTCTCCAGTCTCCGCCGCCGAGCCAAGTTCTCCAGTCTCCGCCGCCGAGCAAAGTTCTCCAGTCTCCGCCGCCGAGCAAAGTTCTCCAGTCTCCGCCGCCGAGCAAAGTTCTCCAGTCTCCGCCGCCGAGCAAAGTTCTCCAGTCTCCGCCGCCGAGCAAAGTTCTCCAGTCTCCGCCGCCGAGCAAAGTTCTCCAGTCTCCGCCGCCGAGCAAAGTTCTCCAGTCTCCGCCGCCGAGCAAAGTTCTCCAGTCTCCGCCGCCCGAGCAAAGTTCTCCAGTCTCCGCCGCCGAGCAAAGTTCTCCAGTCTCCGCCGCCGAGCAAAGTTCTCCAGTCTCCGCCGCCGAGCAAAGTTCTCCAGTCTCCGACGCCGAGCAAAGTTCTCCAGTCTCCGACGCCTACGAGCCCTCAGCTCCAGCCGCCGCCTACGAGCCCTCAGCTCCAGCCGCCGCCTACGAGCCCTCAGCTCCAGCCGCGGCCGCCGAGCCAGCCGCTCCAGCCGCGGCCGCCCGGGCCAGCCGCTCCAGCCGCGGCCGCCGGGCCAGCCGCTCCAGCCGCCGCCGCCGAGCCAGGCTCTCCAGACGCCGCCGCCGAGCCAGCCGCTCCAGCCGCCGCCGCCGAGCCAGCCGCTCCAGCCGCCGCCGCCGTGCCAGCCGCTCCAGCCGCCGCCGCCGAGCCAGCCGCTCCAGCCGCCGCCGCCGAGCCAGCCGCTCCAGCCGCCGCCGCCGAGCCAGCCGCTCCAGCCGCCGCCGCCGAGCCAGCCGCTCCAGCCGCCGCCGCCGCCGAACCTACTGCTCCTATGAACTGTGTTTTAGAAACCTCCAGCCCAAAGACTGTTTCCCCTCCCTGCCTCCCTCTCCCGCCTCCGTCCATATGTCTCAGCACTGAACCTTCACCTCAAGCCCCCTCGCCCAGATCTCCACCTCGGACCTCTGGGCGATTACCTCCCACCCCGGCTCCAACCTCCTCTGCTCCACCGTTACCCATCAGTCCACCAGCGTCACCAGTATCCATCCTGCCTCCACTCACACCTTGTGCACTCGTCAGCCTGCCCTTCCCTCTGGACTACACTCCTCCGTCTCCGCTCCGTCACTCCGTCCCTCAGTTTCAGTTGGCTTCCTCACTCCCCCCGGTGTTCTTTTTGTTGGCTGTCCTACTGCTTCTACTGCGGCCTTCTGGAGTCCCGGCTGCGCTTCGGTCGGCAGAGCCTTCGGTTCCGCCATCACCCGCCAGTCCTTCAGCGCCGCCTGGGCTCAACGCCTCGAAGGCTTCGGCTCCTGACCCGCCATGGCTGCCCGCTGCACCTGACCCGCCATGGCTGCCCGCTGCACCTGACCCGCCATGTATGCCCGCTGCATGTCTGCCCGCTGCACCTGACCCGCCATGGCTGCCCGCTGCACCTGACCCGCCATGGCTGCCTTCGGCTCCTGACCCGCCATGGCTGCCTTCAACCCCTGACCCGCCATGGCTGCCTTTGGCTCCTGACCCGCCATGGCTTTTGAGCCCCGCCCCGGAGACCACCACACCAGTCTACTCATCCCCCTGCTCCGGTTTGAGGTCTCCAGGGCGCCCGCCCCCCTCCCGGTTGTTACATCTACGGCGCGAGGACGCGCCTACCGGGAGGGGGAGGTACTGTTACAGATCCCTTGTTTCCCTGGACTCCATTTCCCATGATCCTCCTGTTTCGTCACCTGCACTCACTTCCCTCGTCAGCTCCTCATCATCACAGATCACCTGCACCTGGACTCTATTGTCAGCACTCCCCATATATTGCACTCACTCCCTTCACTCCTGGTCCGTTCTCTGTTTTGTTAAGATGTATGTTTGGTGTTCCCTGCTTTCTGTTGAATAAACGTATCATTCGTATTGTGGAAATCCGTATCAGCCTCATCTCTACCAGCATCCGTAACAGTGATGTAATGGTGTTTTCTGGAAGGGACTAAAGAACAAAGTATTTTTTTTATAAGCTGAAAGGTATAATACAAATGTTTTTATTATGTTAGATAGGCATTATATAACAGCTTCAGGTTGTGTTTTAGTGTGGGTAACATGTCCCACATTGTCCCACACAAACTTAGCAATCGTCCCACATTTGGTTTGTTTGATAGTGGTCACCCTAGATAGGGCCCAAGCGCTTGAGGTTATGGTTTCTGGATGCATTCTTCCCGTATAACTGTCTCATGTCTCATGTTTTTTTTTTTTTTTTTTAAACACAAAACTAGTTACACAACTTAATTAAGGGGGATTCAGTTTGCCTAAGAACAGATTAAGAAGGAAAAGATGCTCACCAAATGAATCGACTATTCTTTTATATACCCATGAAAACAAAAATAATTATCACCACACAAAAAGAAAATACAAGAAAAAGACAATCACATTATACAAACCAATGTAATGGATAGGTGCATTGCTGAAATTGGGCATTAGGTTGCACAGTTCTATAATATGAAACTGGATGTGTGTGAAAGTATTATGTGAGGGTATAAAGTTAAACAAAAAATGTCCAAAGTTGAAGTTGTCCCTTAGACGATGAGTAATCCAACTATTTACGAATTCGCTCCAACCAATAACATTTCTCAAGCTCCAGACTTTTCTCCATCAGATACAGCCATACGAAAGCCAAAAACCACAAGCTCACATCCATCTGGGCTTTAAATCCATATTTAGCTCTCAACATGCGGTGTTAAAGTCATCGATAAAGGGTCATTCTAAAATACATACAAATAAACTGTATCAAACTTTTAGCATCAAACCCAACAAAGCTTACATACAATTGCTCACCATATATCAACAAACAAGTTCAATAACGTCTTGGCAACAAACATCATCAACAGGCAAGTTTAAACAGAAGGAAAGAAAACAAATCCTTACTCTAAGTTGAGCTTGAAATGGAATATTTCTCAACCAGGACATAGCACAAATGCAGTAAAGCCATGCATCCTACTGCTGCTGTTCTGCTAACTTCCTCTAAAACCTCACCTTTACTTAAGGAGCTAATTTAGGTGCTCCCCAGGTGTTCCCCAGGTGGAGCGTGCTATTGCATTTATTTTTATAAATTTACCTAGTCTCTGACGGCAAGGTATTACACTGCTGCTGGCCAGGCTGCTTCCGCCCTCCACGCTATGGATATTATGCAAGTATATCAAGCCAAAGAGGTGAAAGATTTGGATGAGGGTAATCCCGACTCTGAGTTGTTTCAGGAGCTGCATTCCACAACCGACTATGCTCTTCAATCTATGATTATTTGACACCCCAGTTGCTCATGGTGCCCTCTTTGGCGACACTGTTGATGTGAAAAAACAGACGGAGGCTATTAAGCACATCCTGCCTTGCCGTCACTCCGCTTCCAGGGAAACCAGAGTCCTAAGGCCTCAGGGACCGTCTGGTCATAATCATTGTCGGGCCCCCTGTGAGTGCTGCACCAGCCCTGCCTCAGCCTGGGCTGGCAACTAGACCCCAGCGGTCTTCCCACAGGCAGGTGGTGCCAACAGCCTGTCAACATACCTTCAAGAACCCACGCAAGGCTTCAAGGCAGACCTGAGACGGGCGACCCAGGGATGAAGAGGCTGTAGATCCACCAGGGGGAAGTGAATTTTACACCTTCACAAAAAGATCAGTTTCCTCTTTCCATGGGTCATACATTCACTCATGGTGTTCATGGCTTTCGTTCTCTCAGTGATCACACACCGATACCCAGCATTAGAACCTCAGTGGATGCAACTTTGTTGCCTTCCCGTGTTCTGCTGTGCCAGGCCTGCACTCAGGTAAGTGCTCAGCACCACACCTCTGCCACTCTAGGTCTGCGGACCAAAGTCGGTGCTCAGCTACACTGTTTATCACGGGTTCTCAGGGACGCAAAGCCTCCCGACATGACAGGCCTTGCTCCGCCTTTCCATGGGTACTCTGAGTATTGTTCCCTTAGTACCGCTCATGCAAAGTCTGGATGTGTGGCTAACGGCTGGTCAGGACAATCCGGCTCAGCTATGCGATTCAATTAGCCAGGCACCAGGGCGGGCTCTTCACCTCTTTGTTCTCTTCACCTCGCTGCGCGATGAAGACATTGCTGTCCTGTGGCAGGAGATCGTAACCCTTCTAGTGAAGGACACAGTAGAGCCTGCCTCTACTTTGAAAGTTTAGGTGGCTGCAATAGCAGCTGTAGATGGCAGATCCTTAGGAAAGAACAACTTGAGTTATGTTCCTGAGAGGTACTCGGAGGTTGAATCCACAAATCTCAGAATTAGAGACCAAACTTTAATCCAGGATAGTAAGAATGTAAGGGCTTTAGATACTGTTTTGGATGCGACTAGCTTAGTGAACTCTGTACACTGTGTCTCATCCTTGGGATCTTCCTCTGGTCTTGCAGTTCAGATTCAGCTCTTCTGAATCTGAACAGCTCTTTGTCAGCTTCGGAGGTCAGCAGAAGGGGAAGGCTGTCTCCAAACAGAGAATGGCCCACTGGATTGTGGATGCCATTCTCCGGGCGTATCAGGCCTAAGGTGTGCCGTGCCCGTTTGGAGTGAGAGCTTACTCCACTCAAGGTGTCACTGCCACTTTGGCTCTGGCACACGATGCTTCCTGTCCATCTGGGAAAGAGTCAATCTCCCTTCTCCCTCCATCAGGGAACTAGGGTTACCACACATAACTGAGACGTTATCCCTTTTTAAAATAATGAATAGTATATAATGGTATAAATTATGTATTCCTAGTGAGTTTTTGAGGGTTCACCTATAGACATATATTCTGTTCCTTGAAAATTCAGTATTAAGTCCCATTTTTTTGTATTTTGTAATCTGTGTAAATTTCCTCCCAGATGAACACAGTGGCCAAATTTATAATTTGTCTAGTAGTCTACCTGTTACATCAACTAATAGGGTTAGCCTTGCAAGATTAGCAGTCCGGTGGGTTCCATGAACATGGTGGTGGACAAGTTTGTTATGAAAGAGCAGTCCGCTCTTCATCTCTTGTGCTGACAATTATAAGGGGAGACCTATTTCGCATCAGCTGCTCTCATTGGGTGGTAAACGCGATTAATGATGTTACAAAGATGCAAAAATTCAATTCAATTCACGTTTATTTGTATAGCACTTTTCTCAATACATATAGTTTCAAAGCAGCTTTACAGAAAATGCATGTCTACATTAAAATTTTGCATGATCTGTTATCAGAGGTGACTGTGTCCAAGTTATGTATTTCAGAATTGTACATATACAAATACAATTGTAGTTAGCTAACAATGTATTATAGAAATATTTATATAGAAAAAAAATAGCATTGGTGTTGATTCAGTTTGGATCATCTGAAGTCCTGCCAAGAGTTGGAGTCCTCTTGAGTCGTCTCTTCATTGGTGTTTGGACATCTGAAGTCCTCGCAGGAGTTGAGGCATCTGAAGTCTTCATAAAAGAACTAGAGCTGACGTACTCCCTAGTTACCTCGGGATGGGCATCCCGAGATAAAACAGAAAAGCAAATGGAAAATAATTAGCATAGCTGCTGTTCATAACATTAAGCAAAGGTAGTCATTTGATCTGCATGCATTTGATCTGATATAATTGGAGTATAAGGATATTAGATGTGTTATGTGAATGAGTCTGAACCCCAAACATTATTAGGAAAGCTGTTCGAGTTTAAGAGCCAAATGTGTAAATGCTCTCCTACCTTTAGTGGACTTAGATATAGGTACTACCAGAAGCCCTTTTTAAACCACAAAACCAGAAGAGTTTTGTGACCTTAAGGAGAATGATGGGTTGTAAGGCAGTAAAATATTGGTTAAATACACAGGGGCTAAAACAATTTAGGGCCTTATAGGTCAGTAGCAATACTTTATAAATGCTACAGAACTGAATAGGTAACCGGTGTAGAGAAGAAAAAATTGGTGTTATATGACCATATTTTCTTGAGCTAGTAATAACTCTAGCAGCCACATTTTGAACTAATTGTAGCTTGTATATTGAGGATGCAGGACAATCAGCAAGTAATGCAGTAATCTAGACTATTTTTTCTGCATCAGAAACAGATAACATGTTCTGTATCTTATATAATCTCCATCAGGAATTTGAGCTCACTTCAGGATTGGCTACCTTCTGGGCACTGTTCAGGGATGTTTTTTATTTGGGACATTTGTGCTGCAGTGAGCTGGGAATCACCACACAAATTTGTGAGATATTATAGGATGTGACTGAGCCATCTCTGGCTTATTCAGTGCTTGGTGTATGAACAGTGCTTGATACATCTGTAAAGGCTTAATTGTGCTAACTCAACTAGATCCGAGAGATTTAGTAAATTACAGGCCAATCTCGAATCTACCTTTTCTGTCAAAGATACTAGAAAAGGCAGTTTCAACACAACTGTGCTCCTTTCTAGAAAGAAATAATATCTGTGAGGATTTCCAGTCAGGATTTAGACCATACCATAGTACTGAGACTGCTCTCGTTAGAGTTACAAACGATCTACTCTTATCATCCGATCGTGGCTGTATTTCTCTATTAGTGTTATTAGATCTCAGTGCTGCTTTTGACACTATCGATCACAACATTCTTTTAAAAAGACTTGAAAACTATTTTGGCATTAGTGGAATTGCTTTGGCATGGTTCAAATCTTACTTATCTGACCGTCTGTAGTAGTTAATGAAGAGATGTCGTATCGATCACAAGTTCAATATGATGTACCACAAGGCTCAGTACTAGGACTGTTGCTTTTCACTCTGTACATGCTGCCCTTAGAAGAGATAATTAGGAAGCATGGTGTTAGTTTTCACTGCTACGCTGACGATACCCAGCTCTATATTTCCTTGCGCCCTGACGAAACCTACAAATTCACAAAACTAACAGAATGCATAGCTGACATTAAAAACTGGATGACAAGAAATTTCTTATTATTAAATTCAGAAAAAACTGATATCCTAATCTTTGGACCAAAAACTTCCTCACGAAAAAACCTTGAATACTCTCTAACACTTGACGGGTGCTCCATTAAATCTTCGTCCTCAGTTAGGAACCTGGGTGTGCTCTTTGATACCAATCTTTCATTTGAAAGTCATGTTTCTAGTATCTGTAAAACCGCCTTCTTCCATCTAAAAAATATATCTAAATTACGACATATGCTCTCAATGACAAATGCGGAACAGTTGGTTCATGCATTCATGACCTCAAGACTAGATTATTGTAACGCTCTACTCGGTGGTTGTTCTGCTCGGCTTTTAAACAGACTACAGTTGGTCCAAAATGCGGCAGCTAGAGTTTTTACTAGAACCAGAAAGTATGACCATATTAGCCCAGTTCTGTCAACATTACATTGGCTCCCTATTAAAGATTTTGTATAGATTTTAAAATCTCGCTACTTACTTATAAAGCTCTAAATGGTTTAGCTCCCCAATATCTAAGCAAGCTCTTAATGCATTATAGTCCTTAACGTCTATTGCAATCTCAGAATTCAGGCCAGTTGATAATACCCAGAATATCAAAATCAACTGAAGGCGCAGATCCTTTTCCTATTTAGCACCTAAACTCTGGAACAATCTTCCTACTATTGTTCGGGAAGCAGACACACTCTATCAGTTTAAATCTAGACTAAAAACATATCTCTTTGCTCTTGCATACACATAACACATTATCAATACATTAACATTTTTTCAAATCCGTTAAAGGATTGTTACGATGCAATAATTAGGTCGGCCGGAACCGAGAACATTTCCTATAACACTAGATATACCTGTACATCAGAATAAGAATGGCATCTATGCTAATATCAGTCTCTCTGCTTATCCTGAGGTTTGCCGGGTGCTGGATCCAGGCCGTATCCAGATCAGATGGAGAACCTGTGTCTGGACCTGACTACAACGTAGCCCAGGAGACAATGGGCCTACAGATCCAGTTCTGGCTGCATCTATAATTCAGATTTTTAATCTCCATATCCACTTACATATATTTATATATAATCTATTTTTTATCTCTATAATAAAAATGTATAATTCAGATTTTGATCTCCATATCCATTTACATATATTATATATATCTTCCAAGGGTTTTTTTCCCTCCTGGGACTTTTTTCCCAGTGCTAGCACGCTGGGTGTTTCTCCTAGGGGTTTTTTTCCACCCCTGGGAGTCAGCCGACATTGGCTTAATGTAGCACCATCTTGTATATGTTACATATTATCACGCTTGCTTGTACAGCTTATTTTTAACCACTTCTCTTTTTTTCTGTGCTTCTAATATGTAAAGCTGCTTTGAAACAATTACCAATTGTAAAAAGCGCTATATAAATAAATTTGACTTGACTTGACTTGACTAACTAGAAGGCTGGTTCACAGAACATTGCAGTAATCCAATTTTAAGTTTTACAGTTTATTCAGATAGGTACGGTATGGTCTGATTTTTGTGATGGTGTTAAGTGTTAATTTGAATAGCATTGAGGTTTAACTGTTTATGACTCAGAATACTAGTTTTAACAATATTGAGTATAGTATTTTCTAAAATTGCTTGAGCAAGATAACATCAATCCAGGGTGGAAACTTTCTAGGAGAAATGTTTGTGTGAATGCATTCAGTGAAGATGAGAATTAAATTTTATGGAACCTTTAAGACACTTGATCATCAGCACTTTTATGGTGTGAATAATAAGTGTATCTTGCTGAAAAATGACACAAAGTCTAATTATTTGCTGAAATATACAGGTTTATTAAGAAAGGTACTTTTACACTAAACATTCATATTATATGACTTCAGTAAATGCTCCTTTCAAGTTTTAAAGATTCATTCTTCTTTGGCCTGGGAAAAAAGGAAGAGGCAAACAGCCTTATTAACAAAAATGAGCTCCACTTTACATAATGAAGATAATACAGATATGCAAATTTTATACAGGACATGTAACATCAGCAAAATTATCATAGATCCACTATACTTCTGCTAAGAGGTAGTTAATGTATTTGGATAATCAATTTGAATAAACGATGAAAAAAAAAACAACAACAAAAAAAAAAATACTTGGTCTAACCTTTCCAGCATCACGGCTCTTAACTCTGAGCTTGTTGACCTGAGACTCAGAAATGTCAGCACGCTCCTCAGCCTCTTCCAGCTCATGCTGCACCTTCCTCAACTTGGACAGGTAACCATTGGCTTGCTCCTCCTAAAGGTTTATATATATATATATATATATATATATATATATATATATATATATATATATATATGGTTCATGTATAATCAAATTAGCATTCAAATATAAATAATTACAGTGTCAAAATGTTCTTTTAGGTTTTACATACCGCCTCTTCAGACTGCCTCTTGTAGGCTTTGACCTTCAGCTGCAGTTTGTCAACCAGATCCTGGAGTCTGGCAACGTTCTTCTTGTCCTCGTCAGTCTTCAAAAAATACACATATTTACTAGATTAAGTCTTGATCCTTTACTAAAAAATAGGTATTGTCAGTACATATATTATGTGAACTCTTTTGTCTGAACAAACTTATGAGGAATATAGTCATACCTGATAAGTGAGCTCTTTCACTCTCCTCTCATATTTGCGGACACCCTTAACAGCATCAGCTCCACGTCTCTGCTCTGTTTCAACTTCAGTCTCAAGCTCACGAACCTATAGTAGAGATTATTTTTAATCAAGCAATTCATTCATAATTTATCACAATATAACATACTTCACATTGCCCACATCATAAATATAAAGAGGCTTACTCTAGACTCCAGTTTCTGGAGTTGTTTCTTTCCTCCCTTCATGGCCAGATTTTCAGCCTCATCCAGACGGTGCTGCAGGTCCTTCACTGTGACCTCCAGATTCTTCTTCATCCTCTCAAGGTGAGAACTGGTGTCCTGCTCTTTCTTGAGCTCTTCTGCCATCAATGCAGCCTTTTGCATGAATGCAAAAAATCATTAGATCCACATTTTTTAAGTACACGTGTCTTAGTGAAACATTTGTCAGCTACTGTTACTCACATCAGTGATGGCCTTCTTGGCCTTCTCCTCTGCATTTCTGGCTTCCTGTACAGTGTCATCAACTTCACTCTGGACATGAATAAGGTCAGCCTCAAGCTTTTTCTTGGTGTTCAGGAGACTTGTGTTCTACAAAATAATAGGCAACAGTATGAACATTTTGCATGATGCTCTCAATTTCCTTAATTTCAGGGAAACAATATGCCCTTACCTGAGAGTGCAGCAGCCCAACACGCTCGCTAATATCCACCAACTCTTGTTCAGCCACTTTACGGCCTCTCTCTGTCTGCTCTAGAGCAGCTCTCAGTTCCTCAATCTCAGACTGCATCAAACCGTTTCTGCGCTCCACCATGGCCACCTGCTCCTTCATGTCATCCTGTCCTCTCTGGGCATCATCAAGGTGCAGCTGGGCATCCTGAACACAACAAAAGCTTTACAATGAGCTTTTGATGTGCTTTCTTTTGTGCTTTACATAACACATGTTAGATTATATAAAATATATATATTAATACATCCCAAAGTCAAAAAGAAGTCACATACCTTGAGTTGTCCCTGAACGTTCCTGAGCTGTTTCTGGGCCTCAGCAGCCTGGCGATTGGCATGGCTTAGCTGAATCTCCATCTCATTAAGGTCTCCCTCCATCTTCTTCTTGATTCTCAGAGCATCATTCCTGCTCCTAACTTCAGAGTCCAGAGTGCTCTGCATGGATTCAATGACTCTCTGGCTGTTCCTCTTGATCTGCTCCATCTCCTCATCCTTCTCTGCAAGCTTCCTGTCAATCTCACTTTTGACCTGGTTTAGCTCAAGCTGGACACGAAGAATCTTGGACTCCTCATGCTCCAGGGTGCCCTATGAAATATAAAAACTGCATTTAAATATCAAAATGAAAATATATATTAACAACACAGTATAATGGTTCTAGCAAGAATTCCATATTGATCTCTAGATACTTACTTCAGCCTCCTCCAGGGCGGTCTGAATCTCTGCCTTCTCAGTCTCCACTGTCTTCTTGGCTTTTTCCAGCTCATGGATTCCTTTCCCAGTCTCACCTAACTGCTCTGTCAGATCTGAAATCTCCTCTATAAAAAGAAAAAAAAAAATATAATCTTTATCATAATAAACATTCATTAATCATATGTGCTTTACTTTTGATGATCACTGAGAATTAGAACATTATTTTTTTCTCTCTCTCTAATTTAACGGTTTCATTCTTACGCTGCAGATTCTTGTTCTCTCTCTTGAGGGTCTCTAGTTGATCCAGACTTTCTTCATAGGAGTTCTTCATCTTGAACAGCTCAGTACTGAGTGAACGAGCCTCTTTCTGGGCACCTTCTAGCTCTGCCTGACCTTCCTCATATTTCTGCTTCCATTCTGCCAAGACCTTTAGTGGAGATATTTCAGGATCGAGTTTGTTTAAAAAAAAAAGATGAACACAGCCCATTCCAGCAATACTTTACAAAGAGAATATCATATAACTAAAATTGTTTACCTTGTCAAAGTTCCTCTGCTTCTTGTCAAGGTTAGCAGCCAAACCATTGGCTCTCTCCACATCAATCATGAGGTCCTCCACCTCAGCCTGGAGTCTCTGTTTGGTCTTCTCCAGAGACGCACATTTGGAGTTCACTGCCTCAACTTGTTCCTCTGCCTCTTGCAGACGCTGAGCCAGCTTCTTCCTGTTAAGTAATACACATGATTCTAAATTCTAATCTATAAAATAGCTGTGGGAATTGGGAATATTATGCAATAATATACATACTTGGACTCTTCAAGCTCCTCAGTGCGCTGAATGGCATCAGTTTCATATTTGGTTCTCCACTGAGCAACCTCGCTGTTGGCCTTTGACATTCCCCGCTGCAGCTCAGCCTTTGCCTCCTGCTCTTCCTCAAACTGCTCACGGAGCAGGTCACAGTCATGACGGGCTGATTGTACAGCATGGGCTAGTGCGTTCTTAGCCTAGGAGACAAAGTCACATAATATTAGCTAGTCTCTGCATTATAGTAATGTACAAGTATATGTATGTATTGATTATGCTGTATTACCTTAACCTCCTCTTCAATATGCCTCTTAAGCTCCTCAATTTGCTGAGTGAAAGCTTGTTTGCCTCTGGTGAGCTGAGAAACTAAAGCTTCCTTCTCCTCTAGCTGACGGCCAAATTCACCTGTATAGATTTAGAATGACTGTGTCAGTTTATGCTATGTCTCCTTCAGTTCATTTAAAAACAAATGGATGCAAGATTTTATTTCTTTTTTTTTTATTTTTTTTAAATTTAATTTTTTTTTAAATTCACTGGTGAATAATCTTAATACACTATCATTGTTGATTATTTTTTTTATGACTATTCTTTATTATTGATTATTGTTAATTATTGACATGAATTACTTTTGATAAAATATTGATTTGTTCATGATTGGTCACAATTTGTCAGCAGTTACCATTTTCAGTTTGAAATCTTGCTCTTTGAGCACTGAGGTCATTTATCTGGCGAAGGTTCTCATCATTCTTGGACTTAAATTCACTAAGTTGGTCCTCAAGTGTGCGGCACATCTTCTCAAGATTGCCCTGTAAGTACAAAATGCATTAGATATTTGAAAAAACTTAAAGACTTTCTGCTGAGCACATTTTCAAAAATTAGTTATTGTTATAATCTCTATTAAAAAAAAACTTCCAAATGATGTATGATTTCTTGGAAACAGACAAAAAAGGACTTAGCTACATCTATTGGAAAAATATGTATTTAACTTTTTATCTCATAATACCGCAATTGTTTGATTAACATTAATGAGACAGACAGCCTATATATTAAGACCTACTGTCTTATCACTGATCTAATATAATGTTACACATCAAATGTTTTTACCCAACAGTTAACCAAACGTTCACTTAAGACATAACAGATAATGTTTGAAAATCACATTTCATTGGTTCAGACTCATGCAATCCGGAATTCACTATGATTAGTCACAAATTTGGAACGCTTCGCTTTACAACGATATCAAACTTGTGCTGAGGGGAAGTACCAGTCGTCAAGAAGTCAGCAGAGAAAAACTGCAATTTTCATGACTATTAAAACAAAGGAAAGTTTTGGGAAGGTACACCTCTCAGAAAACGTACAAATAAAAGATAATTTTAAATGTTTAATTACTATTTGAAGCATTGGATCACTAGATGAGGGTTTAATAAACTCATTTTTGTAAAAACCTCAAATTCAACCAAAATCTACTTTTTTCACTTGTTTTGCCTGTAGCTCGTAATTAGCTTGTGCGCATTTCGACTCATTTTGCAAGCACGGGTCACATATATTCTTCCGAATATTTCCCAACCTTTGCTTTGGCAACTGCTTCCATGTTGCTGGAAAGATCATCAATCTCCATTTTGTATTCACTCTTCTCCTTCTCAAGCTTCTGCTTGACACGCTGCAGGTTGTCGATTTGCTCTCCCAGCTCGGCCACACTGTCTGCCTGCTTCTTGCGTAGGGCAGCAGCTGTAGCTTCATGCTGGAGGGTGGACTCTTCAAGATCACGACGCAGCTTCTGGAATTCAGCTTCACGCTTCTTATTCATCTCGATCTGAGCAGAATTGGCTCCTCCAGCCTCCTCAAGCCTCTCACTGATCTCCTCAAGTTCCCTGGAGAGATCAGCTCTCTGCTTCTCAACCTTGGCACGAGCAGCACGCTCAGCCTCGATCTCTTCCTCCAGTTCCTCAATGCGAGCCTATGGTGGAAAGTAGTTCATTCGATTTTGGGATATAATGTATTTGATCATAATGATAATAATGTTTGAAAAAAATCTCAAAATACCTGAAGCTCCTTGATCTTCTTTTGGAGTTGAGCACCCAGAGATTGTTCATCTTCTATCTTGCTAAGCAGCTGGCTTGTTTCAAAGTCTTTCCTGTGGGTGTTCAACAAGAAGTAGTTTGTAAAAAATAAAATAAAAACGATAACACAACAATAAACGTTTTCAATGTTTTCAAAGATTTTATGCTTTAATTACTTTTTTATTTTTTCATCAGATTGCTGCTTGTCATTCTCCAGGTCCATGACGGACTCTTGTGATAATTTCAGGTCTCCTTCCAGCTTTCTCTTGGCTCTCTCCAGGTCCATGCGGAGCTTCTTCTCTTGTTCAAGGGAACCCTCAAGCTACAAGACAATGATGTATAAAATATGTTCACAGCAGAAAACAGTTAATTTGATGAATTCACGTGTTCACACTTACATATAATTAGATCGAGTAAAGGTTATGCCTATTTGGTGAGCTGTCCGGAGAAAGAGCTCTGAGCTTGGAGTTTGGCCCGAACCTAGAGAACTCCCCCCGGTTGTAATAGGAATAGTTAGAACTAGAAGTGAGGAGATGGGTTGGTGGAGGGATGCTGGTAAACTGTCAATGAAGAGATATAAGTGTGCTGTATATATACCTCTTATCGTTAACTGAGTTTATAAACTGAATGCACTCCTCTCGTGTTAATTAGGTTAATTATCTGAATGTGCTCTTCCCGAACTTTGTTAATAAATAAATAAATTTCATATAATTAATTTACATAATCCACTCACATCATCAACTTGCTGCTCAAGTTTTGTTTTGGATTTGGTCAGGGTGTTGACTTTGTCCTCCTCTGCCTGGAGATCATCCAGTGTCTGCTGATGTGCCTCTTGGAGGGCTTTCTTCTCCTTCGTAAGCTTGGCAAGGCTCTCATCCTGAGATGTCATTTCCTCAGTCAAGTTCTTGACCTGTGTGATTTTTTGTTTCGAGTGAGGTTATATTTTGCAATTTTTATTCTATATCAATATATAAGACAGAGATTAAATCTAATCTTAAACCAACTCAGTCTCCAACCTTATTCTCAGTGGCATGTTTCTCCTTCTCCACTTTAGCCAAGGTAAGCTCCAGGTCATCAATGTCTTTCTTCAGCTCAGAGCACTCATCCTCCAGTTTCCTCTTTTTGGCTGTCAGTTCAGCATTGATTTCTTCCTCATCCTCCAGCCTCTCAGTTGTCTCTTTGAGTTTAGCTTCAAGCTGGATTTTGCTTTTGATCAGACCCTCACACCTCTCCTCAGCATCTGACAGATTCTCAGTTTCCTGTTAGTAAAATAGATTGCTATTTGATTGGAAACCACATTGCTCATTTTAATGGAGCCAAAATTCAGTCAAATAAAGTAAAAATACTCACAGATGCTACTTGCAGCTGCAGATCATTTTTCTCTTGCAGCAGTGATACCATCTTCTCTTCAAGCTCCTTCTTTTTGGCTTCAGACTTAGCCAAAGCCTCTTTGCATTTTATAAATTCCTCTTTCATGCCCGACAGCTCCTTCTCAGTCTCGGCACTCTTCAGCAGAGGCTTAATCTTGTAGTAAACCTTCATCCATGGCCAGTGTTTGACATTCATGAATGAACGGACGTTGTATTGGATAGTGTAAATGGACTCCCTGTGAATAATTCATCATTAAATGACATAATTATCATTATTTACTGTTACCACAGTTATCATTGATGTCATTTTTATTCATGACAATACTCACCTCCTCTCCGTCATTTTCACATACTCCTTCCTCATCACATAGCCACGGCAGAGAGCCTGAGTCATTGTGACCAGAGCAGCCAGTTTCTCATCACGCATCTCCTCAAGAGTACCCAGAAGACCAGCTTTGAAGAACACCTGAATTTATGTAAAACAATAAATCAAAAGATATTGATTTAATCTGTATAGGCTAAATGATCATAATCAGTGAATCTTTGAAAGGTCACTGCTGAATATGAACCTTTGTGTGTCCAAATCTGTACTCATCATGAGGAACGTCGATGGATCCCAGGAGTTTCTCACTGGCCTTCTTGTTATCCATAAACTGTCCTTCAGGGATAACACCGGCATTCAGCACCTTGTATCTGTGGAAAATTTATCAAAATACTTCATGTCTTAATTAGGAAACTCCTACAGGAAATGGTATTTTCATGTAGTCTAATTTACCTCTGCTTAAAGTCACCATATTGGATTCTGCTGGGGAAGCCCTTTCTGCAGATTCTGATACCCTCCAGTACACCATTACACCTCAGCTGGTGGATAACCAGGAAGTTCTCCATGAGACCTATAACGAACAGTTTACACCATGAACTTGGTAAATTAACTTCATGGTAATGGCCTAATGGGTATGACAATGTTGTATGTTTGGTCTTGGTGGAATGGATCTGCTACGCTTTTATTGCTGCTGTAGAGCAAGTACAGGACTTGCTACTGCCAATACATACACGACATGCTGCTGTGAGCTAGTAAGAGATGCTGCTGCTGTACAGTATAATGTACATGAATGCTGGGGAAGATGGATGGTTTCTGAAGCGCTGCTAAGGCAATGCTACCAAAGTATTTTGATGGTTGAGCATGCAAGCTCATTGGCTACTGATACAGTAGGAACCAATCAGCTGTACCCTATAGATAATGATGTGATTACGAGCAGGTTGATTTAAAGGACCTATTAGCCTGCGCCATCTAGAGTTTCATGGCAGAACTTTGTATATCTTAAGCCTTTAAATACTTTACCTGGAGTCTTGGACTCATTAGGAATCAGACAGCGCACAAAGTGAGGGTGAGTGCTCCTCAAGTTGGTCATGAGTTTGCCCAAGTTCTCCTGTGGAGAATAGAAAAGGGTTGGCATGCTTTGTATTTCGTTTTTTTTCCTCAAGTACAGCAATATTGCTGTGATGTCATCTTTATACATACCCTGAACTGGGAAGACACAGTCTGCATGGATCCACCCTTCTTCTTGCCTCCCTTTTTAGTAGTATCTATTGAGATACAAATATAAAGAAACATGTATAAATGCAAAAACAAGAAAAAAATGTTTGGTTATTTTTATTTTTTTTTTCTTTACCCTCAATAACAGGTGGGTAGAGAGAAGCCAGCAGTTTGTTAGAAGACTTCTGGTACAGCTGCAGAACAGACTCATTCAGTGGATCCTTGTTCTTGTCCAACCAGCCAGTGATGTTGTAGTCCACAGTTCCAGCGTAGTGAACCAGGGAGAAGTGGGCTTCGGCCTTGCCTTTGGCAGGCTTTGGTTTCTGGAAAGCATTGTTTTTGCCAAGATGCTGATCATACAGCTTGTTCTTGAAGGAAGTGTCTGAAGCCTTGGGGAACATGCACTCCTCTTCAAGGATGGAGAAGATACCCATGGGCTGTTTATAAAAGAATATTGTTTATTACAAAAAAAAAAGACATTTTGAGAATAGACAGTGGCATTGAATAAATTCATAAACCATTAAAAACCTTCTCAATGAGCTCAATGCAAGAAGCCAAGTCCATGCCGAAGTCAATGAACTCCCAGATAATGCCCTCCTTCTTGTACTCCTCTTGTTCCAGCACAAACATGTGGTGGTTAAAAAACTGTTGCAGTTTCTCATTGGTGAAGTTGATGCACAGCTGCTCCATGCTGTTGTACTGGAGGAAAAAATAACAGAAACATTTACTGACTTCTGAATATGATTCAATTTGACAAAAAAAAAATCATTCTTACATCAAAGATCTCAAAGCCAGCAATATCCAGCACACCAATGTAGAAATTTCTTTGTTGTTTTGTGTCCAACATCTGGTTGATACGAATGACCATCCACAAGAACATCCTCTCATAGATAGATTTGGCCAAGGCACTGACAGAGTTGTACACCTGTAGAATAGATATTTAATTCTGCTTCTGCAATAATTAGCCAGATTTTTAGGTTGAACACATGGACATGCTGGAAATGTTACTATACCTGCGGCACGGTCTGACCTTTGGTCACAAACTCATTTCCGACCTTGACTCTGGGGTAGCACAAACCCTTTAGCATTTCAGCAGAGTTCAAACCCAGAAGGTAGGCGATTTTGTCAGCCTCTGTTAAATACATTTTAAAATAAATTGTCTTAGCTCTATAGTCTTTCGTGTATGTGTAAAATTATAGTAAAGCTGGCACCAGGTACTTTTATTTTTAGATTTATTGATATGCACAGCAATGCACACTCCTAATTTATATTTACACTAAACATTTTATGCACAGTCGATGCAGCTGTTACTATTTTAAAGCCCAGGATAAAACAGAAGCACTAAGACTGGTCTCAATATATTGCAAAAAGCACACAAGTCTCACCCTCATTGCCATCAGGCTCAGCCTGCTCCTCACGCTGCTTCTGTTTAAACTTCATGTTACCATGATGAAGCACAGCTCCAGTGAACTTGTAGATGCCCATTTTCTCCTCGTTGGTGAAACCCAGAATGTCAATAGCCTCCTGTAAATTACAGAGAAGAATGAGATTTATGATTTGTCATATTTATATAGAATAATTCAATATTCAAACAGAAATGACTCACATCAGTAGCATCCAGCTCAACTTTATCATCAATGCTGGCCACTGTGATCTGACCCTGACTGCACATGGGGAAGTCATAGGGGTTGGTGGTGATGAGCGTCATTTCTGTAAAATACACAGATTTTTTGAAAGAGTATCTTACAATATTATCTGGCATTGAAACATTGAATGAAATATGTGCACCTACCAATCAGCTCAGGCTTATGGTTGGTCATCATCTGGTAGAAGATGTGGTAGCCTCTCTCATCTGGAAGCTGGAATGACACTCTAGACTTCTCCAGCAGATCTGTTAAGAGAATGTACTTGAGTCAAAAACATCTGAAGAGTGACAGACAAAGACAAATGTGCAGGATGGATCAATGAAATCGTGTCCACCTACATGTCTCAATGTCAGCACTAGCCAGTTTTCCAGATGTACCGAAGTGAATTCTGATAAATTTACCCTGTTTAAAACAAAATAGCATAATACATAAATAATAATAATGTCTTTATAGAAAGCTCTGTATAGAAAAAACTGAACACAACTGACCATCTGTACTGTAAAAAAACAGTGGTTAACTTACAAAACGAGAGGAGTTGTCATTTCTCACAGTCTTGGCATTACCATAAGCCTCAAGCAGAGGGTTGGCAGCAATGATCTGGTCCTCAAGAGAGCCCTATGTTGTTTGAAGGGTTTTCATTTATTTAATATTTCATGTCTAAAGACTGTTTGCAGGCATTTCACAAATTCACATATCATATAGCTTGTGTAAATCAACATCTTTCAAAATAATATATATGACATCTCATACAGTACCTTTATTTTACCCTCTTTCTTCTTTTCACCACCTGACACTGCAACTGTGGCAAAGTACTGGATGACACGTTTGGTGTTCACAGTCTTTCCAGCACCGGATTCTCCACTGGTTTATGAGAGATTAGAAAACAGAAGATTAAAAGACATGTAGACTTTTCAAAGTATATTCAGAAGTTAATTTCTATTTTGTAAATATCTGCATAAAGATGTGTCATCTACATTATACTTTCAATTTTCAATGTTTGTCATGGTCTGAGATTAAATGAAAATACTTACGTAATCAGGACAGACTGGTTTTCTCTATCTGTTGATTGTAATTTGTAAAAGATCCAGTAAATACTTCTCATATTAACATCATCATCTAATTCACCTTAATGAATTCTATATAATTCAATTCCATAATGTCTTACCAGTTTGCATAAACTGATAGGCGTTGTCAGAGACAGAGAAGATGTGGGGTGGGGCCTCCATACGCTTTTTGCCTCTGTAAGCAGTCACCACTTCTGGATCATACACTGGGAGCATCTTGTAGGGGTTCACAGTTGCGCAGAAGAGCCCAGAGTAGGTCTGAAATAAGTAGAGAAATGGTCAGATTGCAACAACACAGACAAAATGAACTTAAATCCTGTTTTATGATGTTTCAGAACCTACGTAGATCATCCATGCAGCATAACGCTCTTTGAGGTTATACAGCACAGAGGCTTCATTGAGATGGGTCATCATGGCCATGTCCTCAATCTTGTCATACTTGGGAGGATTCATTGGGTAGACATCTTCTTCCTTAGCAACTCTCTCCTATAAATTTGATAAATTAGATATTAGATATAAAAGAAAACATTGTAACAAGTAATTTAATGAGCATGTTAAATGGAAATTAAAACTCACCTCCTTAGTTTCAAGCAATTCAACTGTGACTTTGCCACCATCTTTGCTCTTGATTGTTCCCTTGAGGTACAACTCTTTGACATCAGCCACATAGCAGGCAGTCTTGGCATCAAATGGTTTGTTCTGAGCCTCGATTCTCTCCCTCTCAGGCTTACGAAGGTAAATGGCAGCCTTGCCATAAACGGCCATCTCCGCGTCCGTACTCATGGTGGCAGCTTACTAAAGAGAGAAAAGATCAAATTATCCATAAAAAGTTTCATAAATATTTCATGTAACAATAAAGTCAAGACTCATGAAACAACATGAAACACATGAATAGTAAACAGACACATAAAACAATACTAGATAAACATTTAAATAGCAAGCAAGAAGCGGGTAAGGGGCCCATTAAAGCCAAAATGTCGATTGAATATGTCTTTCTGGTGATGAAACTGATATGCTGTTGTCGGGGGACAGCACACGGTACAATATGAATTGTGGTATATAACGAAGTTTCATTTCAATACAGAGATTCTTACTGTCGATTATGAGTCTCACTAATGGACTTTCTGCTCAAGCATCCTCCGGCTACGAGTATGAATGGAACAGACATTAAATTACATGTGTGTACTCACTAATGATCACAATACCCTATTTTTAGTAAAAAGAGGAAAAATAATACCTCTCTCTAAAGAGAGTTTTTCTCACTGTAGATAAGTGTACTGGAGTTTTTTTCTCTCAGTGAATACATAAAAAATCCTGACAAAAATTAAGAAATTACTGTCACAGATTTTTTATCATAATAATTTAATATTTTATGATGAAACTTTAGACCTTTCTACTGATTTATATTTATGCAAATGTCATCATGGATTATGATAGCAACACTGCATGCAAATTTTAAATTTAATCAGACCAACAGTTCTGTAGTTAGAGCCAATTTCATGTTTTGCTCTATTATACCATCATCAGTTGGCCCTTTCCTGCTTCTTTTTCTGTTTCAAAAGAAATGTGTCAAATTTGGTGAAAATATTTAATTTAATTTAAGAGTTATGGCCACTTATATTTATATGCACATAAATAGTTGACACATGTATACAGTATATCAGGACAGAAAATTAGGTCATAGGGAGCAATCGATTCAGCATGAGTTAAGATTTTTCTTGTTTCTTACAGTTGTAAAGTTATTAGCATGATTCAAGTATGGACAGTTTGTGATGCTATAGGGGGTTTGAGTTAGAGACTCCACATTTGCTGTGCTTCATGTTCAGACTGTCCTCTATGTTTGTGCCAAATTTGTATAACTTTCCCACAAGAGTATCTATGGGCTCTTATAGACTCAAAAGTGAGAGAAGAAAAACAGAATATAATAACAATAAATAAACAAATACAATAGGTGCCTATGCTTGGCCCCTAAAATCCTTAAATTAATCTTACTAATGCATTTAAAAAAATATTTGTTTGTAAATAAATTACACAAGCTTTTAAAAGCAGCATGCTTCACCAGTTTTCATCTATGATACAGACTATAACAACTGTTTTCCTCGACCATAATCCACACTCTGAATCATAAACTCACTTGCCTTTTGTCCTGAGAGACCAGATGAAATTTTCACTACCCTTGAATTAAAAAAAAAAAAAAAAAAATTCATTAAAATGTATTAATGTAAATAAAAATACATATACTTTTAGTACAGATGCATAAGTGATGATGATAAAATGCCATTCAGTCACAGTCAGCACAGGCTCTTACCACTGGATGGAACTTCTGAGGTCTTCTCTGCATCTCTTCTGGTCTATCCTCTTGGCTTTTATAGAAGTTGTTCATGCACACCAAGCAGAATCTATACATGGGCATATATTCTGAATTATGATGAGCTTTTATGACCCAATATTAGAAATTTATGGACAGACTTACAGACATCCTATCTGATGGAATCAGTCATAAGTCAAACATTTATTTCTTTATTGCTTATACATGTCTCTGACTACTGTACAGCTAAGGTCACAGCTTCTATCTCAAAGTTCATGTGTTATTATTTATTTTTAGTCTATTAATATCTTACATTGACATATGACACACACTGAAGTAAATAAATCCTTTTTTGGAAAGAGGGTACATTTGGAACTCCTGAGAGTTGGTATATGAATGACCCTTAGCTTTATGAATGACCCTTGCCTGTTATGTACTGTATAGGCCCATTTAGTTTTTTTAAAAAAGTGCTTAATACAACCACATCACAGTAAAGTTAATTCCACAGAGTTAAAGCAAGAGTTGTAGTGTGATTTTCTCAATATTTATTAAAAACAGTAATGATAAAAAAAAACAAAAAGAAAAAGTATTCTTAAACAGTATTTCTTTCTTTCTTCCTTCCTTCCTTTTTTTTTTTTTTTTTTTTTTTTTTTTTAATGAGAAAACATTTCACCTTTTCAACAATGACAATTCTTGTAGCAGGCTATTGTGTCAGCATATATAGTTTAAGAATGTACAAGAATATAGAAAAACTGGAAAATATGTCTAATACAGTGAAAACACATAATAAATGGTAGTTTTTCTTTGCAAAAGAAAGCCAGTTGTGCTAAAAAAAAATGGCACATTCCCATCCTGCAAAAATCCCTTTGTTATAATTTCTGCAAATGTTCAAAGGTTACATGTCTTGGTCTTCAACAGCCACAGTCTAAGCTTCAGCCACATGGAGACTAAAAAGAGTTTGAGATTCAAAATCACAATTTGTTCACCACTGGGTGGTCAAAGCCAGCAAACAATGCTAATAACAATGCTGTAAACAGAATATCCCATCTATCATTGCTCATATCTCTCATTGTAAGTCATTAACAACTAGTTAATTGTTCAGTTCGGTTCCATCCAGAGAACCCTAGCAACCACAGAACAACACACTAGAAATTACCCAGAATACCCTAGTAACTGCATAGAAAAACCCTAGAAACCACATAGCAAGACCCTTGGAACCATCCAGAGTACCCTAGCAACCACATAGCATTACCTAGCAACCATCCAGAACACCCCAGCAACCGCATAGCAACACCCTAGCAACCATCCTGAGTATCCTAGCAACCACATTGCAACACCATAGCAACCACCCAGAACACCCTAGCAACCACTCTGAGTACCCTACCAGCCGCTCAGAATAAAATGCTCTGATACTGATACCACGCAGCGTGTACAGTACAGTGCTCATCAGTTGTTGGTATCAGAGCATTTTAATGAGTATGAGTACACAAGCGGAGTAACGGGCACAATACTGGTATCAGTTCATCTCTACTTGCTATAAAAGTATGAACTATCTATCAGACAACAGAAGGTTTGTAGTAGATTGTGTACAAAGATTTTTCAGCAAAGTTTTGATCATGTTGATAATTTAAAGGCCTTAGAAGTTTGTGTTTCAAATATGATACAGCAGAATTAACAGAGCAGTAGTAGGTAGTCTACTGTTTAGCAATCAACTTTCCCATTTTTCCACAGAAGAAACAAACAAAAGCAAATCCTCAGGCCTGCTCAATAGAGCGGTGCAGTTATGATGTCAGAACCTGGAAGATTATTCAACGCTGGTTTCTTTGAGATTTTTCTATGGGGTTTTATAATGGGGTTTTTCAATTTATGAGTAAAATAAAGTCTGTGGCAAACATATGTTGATGATACTTTGACGTTTTGTTCTACAACATAAATAATTTATATAAATACATAAATAAATACTTTGGGTTAGGACTAGGGTTTAGTTTAGGGTTAGTTGTGTGTAATTTCCTATAATTTATAATTATTACTACAACAATAACACTGTAAAATAAAGTGTTACCAGATTTTCCAATCACTTAAGCTTGTTTTCATTTGATGGACTGATTTAAACTGCTGTTTTCTGCAGCTACAGTACCTCCTTCTGATCCTGCTGGCAAGCTTACCTTATATAAATACTCAGAGACATTCCCCTTAGCCTGACCTTTCAGTTAGCCAAGTTGTAATTTCAGCCTCCTCAATATGCTTTTCCGCATCTCAAGATTCATATCATATCTTTTTAATTATTATCTATTAGCACTTTCTTAAATGACACCATGAGTTTAAATGCTGGAATATCCCATTTCCATTCCAGCCACAATCATGGTCCTTTTGGGCTGCTTTAAGCCCTCTAGCCTATCAAAAATTCAAGAGGGATTATCTCTGATTTAACATGTGTTATCAGCTGTTTGCCCCATACATATATGTACCACATATACTGTAGGTTGTTTATTTTTACACCCAAGTCTCATCATTTAATCTGAAGTTTAATATTTTGTAATGTTGTATACGGAAAGTATTTATAAGCAAAGATGAGGGATAATCTGGGTGTCATCAAGACAACCTATTGAACAAGTAGTTCAGCTAGCTAGGGAAAGGTTGTTACCAAGGAGTTTTTGTTTACATTTTCTCTTTTGCAGTTCTCTTGAGTGTAATGAGTATTGTCTTTCATGTGTGTCTAGGTCATGGGCTAATAATCATCCCTTCTAAGGTGGAGAAAGTAGCTGCATTCACATGGACCCTAATAATCCAACTGTATTCGAACTAGTAGCACAGTCGGAACAAAAAAAAAAGTCACATGTAACCACGTCAATCAGAATGAATTGGCCAAATCCGATTTAGGACATGTATAGGATGACAGGACATGTAAACACTTGATCAAATTGAAAACTGCAGCTGGAATGTTCTGCACATGTACACTGATGTAGAAATTGTGTAAGGATGTATAACGCACGGAACAAGCATTGTTGAATATTGTGTAATAAATGACTGTTGTGTCAATCTAAAATTCTCCTTTTACTCATCATCTGTGAAGTGGTGCCAACATCAGGAAACTGTATATTTGTGCAGTTTGGAATGTCAAAAGATCAATTCTGATTTGGAACTTTAGGGAGCGTTCACGTAACCACTACGTTCAAAAGGTATCCCTGTAAACATAGCTACTGAGAGTGTATGGTTGTATAAAGGCCCCTTCTTCAAGTGAAATCAAAGGATGAACTGGTGTGACCATTTCAAACAAAAATCAGGCCAAAACGAAGTTCATTTGGTGTTCTTTCAGGTGTTTGAAACAGCTTGCCAACGCAAACTTCCTGGTCTCCTTCACTGTGGTGTGCTTTCGTTTTCATGAGTGTTATAAACTTTTGCTAAACAGCGGCACATGTTTGACATTAAACAGTGTTATTAAAAGCATATTAAGCCACAAAAGAGACACTGTTGCTCAGCGGCTTTCAGTGTGCACACTCAGAGTTGGAGCCAAACGTGGATACACAAATGGGCTTTGAATCAGAGGCCTGCACGGGCTTTAAACTTAAGCCCAAACTCGTCCCATACTCGAGATCATTTGACCCGACTGGTACTGTTAGAGTTTAACTAACCCGTCGCTTTATAGAGATGTAACTGCATTCTTTCTACCATAAGCCAACTCTGTAAGGCCTACACTTCACATAACTGAGCTATTTATTGGTTGAAACAACAAGACCATATTGTACAAGGTTTAATACATTTAAATAGGTAGCCTACATCAAGTGTTAAGTATTATATAGTTTTTCTTAGTTACAAACCCAAACCCGACTCACTGATCTTGAATGAATAACTTAAAGTGTTAGTTCTCCCAAAAATGAAAATTCTGTCAGTTATTACTTACCCTCATGCTGTTCCACACCCGTAAAACCTTTGTTCATCTTCAGAACACAAATTAAGATATTGTAGTTGAAATCCGATGGCTCTGTGAAGCCTGCATAGGGAGCAATGACATTTCCTCTGTCAAGCTCCATAAAGGTACTAAAAACATATTTAAATCAGTTCATGTGAGTAGACTGGTTCAATATTAATATTATAAAGCAATGAGAATATTTTTGGTGTGTCAAAAAAACAAAAAACAAAATAACGACTTATTTAGCGATGGCCGATTTCAAAACACTGCTTCAGGAAGCTTCGGAGCATTATGAATCAGCGTATCGAATCATGATTTGGATCACGTGTCAAACAACCAAACTGCTGAAATCATGTGACTTTGGCACTCCGAAAAGCAGATTCGACACGCTGATTCATTATGCTCCGATGCGTCCTGAAGCAGTGGTTTGAAATCGGCCATCGCTATATAAGTAGTTATTTATTTATTTATTTATTTTGGCACACCAAAAATATTCTCATCGCTTTATCTTGAGAGAGGAAATGTCATTGCTCCCTATGCAGGTCTCACTGAGCCATCAGATTTCAACTAAAATATATTAATTTGTGAAGATTAACAAAGGTCTTACAGGTGTGGAACGGCATGAGGGTAAGTAATAAATGACAGAATTTTCATTTTTGGGTGAACTAACCCTTTAAGTACACTGTAAATTCTAACAAGTTCAGTTTACTTAAAAAAAGTTTGGAAACCGATTGCCTTATTTTTGCAACGCAAACTTAAGGGAAAACTGAAGTTAAGTTAATAATCTATTAAAAGTAAAGAAATCTAACTCTTCCCAAGTAATTTAAGTAATAAATATCAAGTTAGTTTAATGTCAATTCTAGTTAACATACTCTAGAATATTTACTAATCTTACTTAAGATTTAATAGTAAGATTACACGAGAAATTCCATTTAACTAACAGTGTTATATTGTGTTCTGCAAACATCTTAAATACTATTATTCTCAACATGGCTTTAATCTGCCATTTTATGCTACATAGACTTAAAAAAACTATGTGCAATCGGTTTCCACATTTTCTTCAAATAAAGTGAAAGAAGAATAGTGTGTTGTACTGACAAAAGCTTTGGTAGTATAGTTCACTTACACGAGAGTACTACTAACTAAAAGAAGAACTGTAGGGAGTACTTAATTTACTTTAAATAAAATTTTATTGTCACCATTGTTGTGGTTTGCATGCTGAATGTTGAGATCTGTGTGTGGCTCAAGTGGTCAGCTGTAAGCTACTGTTATAGATACTCAATTAAAAGTTTAACAAGCTGTTGATAACAGTGTTAGCACAAACATTTTAAAACATTACTACTGAATACGAAAATTAAACATCTAACTAAACAACATTCAGTTAGAAATCAGATCATCTCTTAAAAATTATCTTTTTATTACTTCTCTTCCTTTGAAACCACAAACAATGATTTCTTGATGCATGGCTGCACCAAAATGGAGAGAATTATAAAGTTTTTAACAAAGTTCCAAGTGCCCAACCAAAGGGAACATGAATCACCATCATGGTAAGTAAAAAAAAAAAAAAACTTTTTAGGAAAATCAACATCAAACTAATTGATCTTAACTTGGGTTTTCTGAGTAAACAAGCCATTAATAGACAGCAAGAATAGCTTTTACTTTTATTTCACCAAAGTAGATCCACTCTGCAAACATAATGTTGAATCCTCAGTCCATGTGATTCTGTGATTCTTTTTTGTAATTTTACTCAAATTACATTAGCTACGGGAACTATCTGTTCTAAAATTTCAGCAACAATTACAAATTTGTAGTAAAGTCAACATTTTGGTTAAAATCAAGTAAACATACTAGTGTTTTTATAGTAAGGAATACTATTTGAATTTACAGTGTAGCTTTAATAAGGATTGATCAATATTTAATGTGTACGCTAAGACATTTTGATTATTATTTTTTTTTTTTTTTTTTGTAGGCTATTACTTATCTGAATACCACTGTTACATCTTCATGAAAATCTTAAAACACTTTTTATTTAATATGTATTTGAATTCTGTTATATTTATTTGTTCATTTTGTTTGTAATTAGTTTCTTTGTTCTTATTGTTTTGCTGACTTTTTACTTGTCTTATGCAATTGTTGTCAAATACTTGTCAAATGTCATTAGTTAACCTAGTATTAGTTTTTGCTGAAGTATCAATAATTGTGAAATTTCACTGATCTAAAAGACAGGTGCAGAGAGTCACTGCGTATGAAATATTAAAAATGCTCCCTTCAGAAGATCCATTCCAAGGTAGGAAGGCATCAAGCCATGTCCGATTCCAATATTAGCTTTACTTCCTATTTCCTGAGGTTCTGTCAGTATTTACCAGACTCAAGAGACGAGAGTTGGTGTAAGTCAATTTAAGGTAATTTATTGAACTGTATGTGCAGAAACAGGCAAAACATGCAAGTAAACTTGAAGTAGCCATTATATGCAATGTAATATGCAGATGAGTAACTTGAAAAGTCTTATTTTACTAAGTCCCAAGCAGATCACTGGAGAACAAACACAGGAGATAAATCCACAAGACAAGTTTGCAGGTACGGGGGTCTGAGTACTTGATGCGGCCGGAACTAAGACTAAGTGAGTGTTTGTGCCTTTTGTGTGCCACTATCTCAGTGACTTTCCTGTTCTTCTTGTTGCTGTTCATGTGAGAAAAGAGTGTAGACATCTGGTCCAGCCACAACACCATGGGACCTTACTTTGGGACCCATATTGTAACTTTCCACCCAGGAGAGGTCTCTGTCGACATCTTCATCACCATCGAACAATGGAACCATCAAGACCTTCCTCTGAGACTGCATCTGGATGGTCATTCAAAAGCTAAGACATTGCAAGTATCACACATTTTACTAACTAAACAGAGGTTTAGTCCAAGCTGTAGACCCCCTTGCTACCAGGGTTCTTTAAATTAAGAATTTTTTTTTTTTTTTTTTTTTTTCAGGTGGTTAACTGACTCTTACATTTCCATGGCATCATTTGCGTTTCTGTTTCAGTTTCATTTGTTCACTTTCACCATTTTATGTGTCACCCATGTATGTGTGTTTGTTTAGACAAGATGTTCGTGAATTAGTTAAAACTTTCGTGAACATTCACATTTGTGCTGATTCTGTGGCCACTGCTTGCAAAATAAAGTTTCTATAACTTGCGAAGTACGTTTTCTGTGGCCACAAAAATAACCTTTCTGAGAGTTGATAGCCACCTTGGGAGAAGCAGGGGAAATGTATGCGGCATAAACACACAAAATGACAGTTCCCATCACAAGAAGCACAGTCGACAGGGGAAGTACCTCTGTGACCACCGGACTCGGAAGCGCTGGGGCCACCAGACTCTGGATCACCGGATGGGCTCTGAGATCACTGGACTGGGGAGCTCTGGGACCACCGGTAACATTTTTATAGATGCATGGACCGACTTTATAAGAGGATCTGTCACCTTGGATGCCAGCCCCAAACCCCTCCCTATCTTTGCTGGGGTCAATTTGGTGTCCAGACTGGAGCATGAAGAAGACACTGAGTCTGAAGCGGACTCTGGGCTGAAGCAGACTCTGGTCTGAATTCTGGGGCTGGAATGGACTCTGGAGACTCAGGGGCAGGCGTGAGGTGGAGTAGGATCCGCTTAGCAGGAGGGCATAGAGGATACTGATCCATTGTGCTGTTATCTGTCTCCCAGGGCATCTGTGAAAACAAGGAAAAGAGGAGGGGAGCTGATTAGTGTGGTTACAAGGAGCTGGTGCAGGTGATTAGTAACCTTGGACACTACAGGGAATGTACAGGGGAAACGTGACAGATAATTTCATCTGATTGATTTTTGAAGGCAGCATAGATGTATCCTTCACAGCTTTTGATATCCCACAATCCTCTGTTCCATTCTGTGAAAGTTGAGCTAAAAATTACAAATGACATCTTTAAGCTGAAACCATTATGATACCTCAGCAGCCATGTTCAAAATCGGTTTTGTGAGGTACCTTCATGCTCAAACGCTGCATGCAAAGCTATTGCCTGATCAGGCAGCTTGAGATATCCTCAATGACCAGAGATCTAACAATAATGTAATGTATAAAAAATATGTATATATAAAAAAAGCCACAAAAAACTGCATGGATAAAATGGCGGAACAAAATCTACAACAAACATTAGTTTTTAAGCAATCTGGTCCACAGGTTTCACTTATTTTGGGTGTGGCAAAAATCACCTGACACTCAAAGCTCAAAGCTTCAGAACCACAGTGAAAAGCATCAGGACTAATGTAGAATTATTTTGGATTCACTAGATTTTGTGCTGTACTCTTGCAATGTATACGGTAAAACACAGTATACACTAAATTAATAGAAAGACAAAACTTGAAAGCTCCATTTTAAACAAGGAATAGGCATGGTGTAAATAACTCTGCATACAGGGCTTCACTGAGTTTACTCTGAACTGCAAGGCCCAGACTAACATAAAATTTTACCCACACAATATAAGTATTTTAATATTAATTCTAAGTTATTGATTGTCTTTACAATATCAAGGGTCATATTTAATGGGTCTTTTAATAGCTAAATCAGCAAGCAGCAAGTGCATTTCTGGACATGTATGACTGTGAAAGAAAATGTAATCAGTAGAACTAGGTAGGTAACAAGTCATTGCATTTTAGAGATTTAGCAATAAAAGAAAATATAAAGATTTGTCTATAGTTCATTCCCATTTAGCCAGCTGTTGAAAACGTCTCGGGTTACGAGTGTAACCCCTGTTCCCTGAGTAAGGGAACGAGACGCTACGTCGAATGACGTGATGGGAACCCTTGGTGTTTTGTGTTCGTGATGCACCTCTGTATCCAACCAATGAGAAAGACGTGACGTCAGAGGTGGGTGACGTCACGGATCAGGAAGCTATGAAGCATACCCAGAACAAAGCACGCTAGCTTCTGTAATATGTCTGAACAGGGGTTACACTCATAACCCCAGACGTTCCCTTTCGTGGGAACTATCGGCGCTACGTCGAATGACGTGATGGGAACGCTATCCCAACTACGCCGTCTCTCCGAGTGCCTGGCTGTTATCTTGTAGAACTCTGGCACCCGGAGTAACATTTAGGTTGAGATTATAAAATCTAATGAAGGTGTGCTGGGATGACCATCCAGCCGCACCGCATACGTCGTCCAGAGAGACTCCTGACAAGAGAGCTTTAGATGCAGCCATACCTCTCGTGGAATGAGCGCACACGATTAAGGGACATGGGCGTCCCACTGTTTCATACTCTAGTGAGATGGCCTCAACCACCCACTTACTCATCCTCTGCTTGGATGCTGGGCCCCCTCTCTTAAGGGACCCATAACACACAAATAACTGATCTGTTTTCCTCCACAGGGCAGCTCTGTGGATGTACGCATCCAGTGCCCTCACAGGGCAAAGCAGATTTTTGTTTTCCTGATCTGGATTTGTGAATGGAGGCGGGCAGAACGCCTCAAGTATGTTGGGACCTGGGACCCTCGATGGCACCTTTGGAACATAGCCCGGTCTAGTGTGTAATCATACCCGGTGCAAAATCTAGTCATGATGGAGCGACTGACAGCGCTTGTAGATTGCCGATCCTTTTTAGTGAAGAAAAGGCCAGTAGAAAGATGGTTTTAATGTCAGGAATTTATCTGACACTTCTATTGGCTCAAAGGGAGCATCGGCTAACTGGGGGAAATGCGTACAGACGAAGCCTCGGCCACGTCTGTAGCATAGCGTCCAGCCCTAGAGGTGCTGGGTGCTGTAGGGAATACCACAGAGGGCACTGAGCTGACTCCTCTGTGGCAAATAGATCGACTTGAGCTTGACCGAAAGCTTTCCATATTAACTCCACCACCTCGGTGTGAAGTTTCTATTCCCCCGGTCTCGCACTCTGACTCGACAGAGCGTCCGCCCCCACATTCAACCGCCCGGGGATGTAAGCTGCTTTCAGCGAAAGGAGCTTTCCCTGGGACCAGAGGAGGATGCGACTGGCCAACTTGGATAACGGGCGAGACCGCAAACCCCCCTGATGGTTGATGTACGAGACCACCGCAGTGTTGTCCGTACGGACCAACACATGGTGATCTCTCAGGTCTGGGAGGAAGTGTTTCAATGCGAGAAACACCGCCATCATCTCCAGCTGATTTATGTGCCAGGAGAGCTGATGGTCCTCCCAAAGACCCTGAGCTGAGCGACAACTCATGATCGCTCCCCAGCCCGTGAGGGAAGCATCTGTCTTAAGCATTACACGATGACGACAGGAACCAAGGCTTCTTCCACATGACCAGAGCACGAAGGCATCGCCGCGTGACTTTGATCATGGGAAAAGGATTTCCCCTCGGAGTGGTCAGAGGGGAAATCCCCTCAGTGGTCCTGAGCCACCACAGTAAGGGTCTCATGTGCAGGAGGCCAAAAGTAATAACGTTAGACGTGGCTGCCATCAGACCCAACAGTCTCTGAAACTGTTTTACAGTGAGTGACTGGCCTAATTTTACCCCATTCACGGCCCCGAGAAGGAACTCACACGAGCAGGGGACAACTGCGCCTGCATCGTGGTGGAATCCCAGATTACTCCTAGATAGTTTGCAACCTGACTCGGGACCAGCACACTCTTTTTGGTGTTGAGCCTCAGCCCAAACCTTTTCATGTGTGACAGAACAACATCTCAATGTTGAACTGCCAATTGTTCTGTTTGAGCTAGTATCAACCAATCGTCGATATAGTTCAGCACGCAGATGCTCTGGAGTCTGAGCGGAGCCAGTGCTGCATCCACGCACTTCGTGAACGTGCGGGGTGAGAGAGATAGGCTGAAGGGAAGAACCTTGTATTGTTAAGCTTTGCCCCCGAAAGCAAACCTGAGGAACTTCCTGTGAGAAGGATGGATGGATACATGAAAGTATGCGTCTTTCAGATCTATCGCTACAAACCAGTCCTCGGACCTGATCTGAGGGATGATCTGTCTGAGTGTAAGCATTTTGAACTTCAGCTTCTTTACAGATCGATTTAGCAAACGTAAATCTATGATCGGACGCAACCCTCCATCCTTCTTCAGAACAATGAAGTAGCAGCTGTAAAAGCCCGACATTTTGCTGGGAGGGGGGACCCTTTCTATAGCCCCTTTTTGCAAAAGCGTCGTAACCTCTTGTTCCATCACCAGAGACTGCTCTGGGGTTACCACTGTGGGAAGCACCCCTTTGTACCCCTGTTCTATCATGAGCAGCACCCACTTCGAAATGTTTGGGAGACTTTTCCATTCTTCCAAGTATTCTACTAAGGGAACCAGTCTCTCGAGACTGGTCTCTGGTGTTTTTTGAGCACTTGGCTCGTCTATCTGACGCGGCGCACCGGCAGACAAACGAATCATGTGCTGACTGACCCTCCTCAGAGGATCAGCGGAGACCGCTGTGCCCTGACGCACACTGGGTGGCAGGGTTGACAGGACGGTCCCCTGAGGGCACTGGGGAGGACCCGATATCTGAATCCTCCCGAAGGGGGCTGCCCTCGAGAGATCCTGCATCATGGATGTCAGGACCTCTTCTTTGAAACCTTCCAATAGATAATGACGGTCCTCAGATCCGTCCTACCTCCGGAAGGCTTCGCCTGTGCCGCCCGACCCGGTCCCCAAGATCTTTGTGGGGGAGTTTCGGAGGTGACACTGGCCTTCTGTTGCGCCCTGTGCGCTGAGGAGCTGGCTGACGGCCGAGGCTGCTGGGCGGGGCGGGGCGGGGATGAGAGCGGCGGGGAATAATTTTCGAGAAAGCTGCTGTTTGTTTCCGTGTCTCCTGAAACCTGTCGACGACGAACAGGCCAGCAGGAGACAGCGGCGTGTCCATGAGCGTACTCTTTAGGGATGTCCAGATCCGATCACGTGATCGGAAATCGGGCCAGATCATGTGGTTTCAGACTCGATCGGAATCGGACATTACCTCTCGATCAGGACTCGGATATATATGTATTAGGGGTGCAACAGTTCTCGGTAAAAAAATCGAACCATACGGTTCTCCACTTACTGTTCAGTACGCAATTGCACCGCGGTCCATTTCGAATGACGACGCATCTATTGGTTAATATGGTTTGTTTAAAATAGCAACGTGGAAAACAGACAGAGTTCAGATAATGTATGTTTCAGTCGATTCATGCACAAAACGTTACAACAACGATAATCAGAAAGCGTGGACAAAACAGTCACTCTTTGTAAACTGTTAACTGCGAGTGCCGTCTGCTGTAATGTCCAGTCATTTTCAGCGTCATCACCCGGGTGTTGATAGCGCGCGAGCGCAGGTGAGACCTGAACAGCACACGTTGCTGTCTGTGTTTAAACTTAACTCATTTAAGCCTTGCTGATTTAAACCTTAAAGAACAAGACGTGAAAGAGAACTTGCACGTGCTGTGAGAAGATTTGTGTGCGCTCATCCGAAGCGCACACATGCTTATTCCAGTCAGCGCACAAATACTGAGTTCTCTTTCAAGTATTGCGCTTCGGCGGCCACATTCATACAAAAATTATGTCAATATGCCCGTCCCAGTGAGTATCCAAGCAAACATAGTCGGTTATGTCATAAGTGAACGTATATTAGTTGAGAAAGACAGCGCATGTGTGAACAGTATGTGTAAGGCTGGTACAAAGATGGCTGTACCTGGAGAGCGCCATTTTCTGAGGGAACAAAGGTTCCTCACGGGAATTAACATTTGAACACTTTCTCAGGGAGTTCACCTCCACGTCCGAGACAACACACCTCACTGGTGAAAAGACATACCCCGCTGAGTGAAGACAGAAGAGTCACACCTCACTATTGACTGTAAACATCTGTTTCCTTGCTCACTCTCCCCCTCTCTTTCCCCTTCCTCTCTCCCTAACCTCAAGACACTCCAAAACTCACCTGAATGCCGCTATCTAAAACAAGATTTACAAAAGTGCAATAATTCATGTTTGGTATCATTTAAAAGGTCTCAATGCGTCTGGTAAAATGGTCTTGTTCCCTTAATCATAGGAGAAATCACTTTCAATATCTAGAATCTGGAGTAAATATTGTATGCTAATGACCAAACTCCCCCCAGGTCCCTCACACACACATATACCTCCTGTATGTAAATGAATTGCATCTTCCCACAGAAATCAAAGAAGAATTCTCACCACTACCCTACATCCCCCAAAGAGAAGTCCCCAAATGATTATAATAATAAAAACACCATTTGGTAAATTCATAAGATATCTGGATATTTAAAGGATGGTGGCAAAAGGTTCTGGGAATCTGTAAACAGATCTCCCCACATTCGCTGTGTGTAGTTCTCATTGCAAGGTAAATCCTTTTAAGGTCTTTATTGGTATTATTGAATGTTTGCTTATTACTATTTGAGTTTGACTTGAATTTGTATTATCCCAATTTCTTGGATAATAAATTGTTATGATTGATTTATTCTGCCTTAAGGCCCGTACACACCGGGACGAATATCGCACGCGTTTATCGTCAGCGTTTTTCGAGACGTTTTTTGTGTTCACACCCAAGCGATTTTCACCGGCGATGTGCCGAGTGAAAGTGCAAATTCACTCCCTGACAGTATGTGGCGCTTGTGCTTAACGGTAGTGCAAATGTGTGTGTCTCAATCAGCTCTCTACTTCACTAGTCAGGGCACTGATCAGGGATTCGGCCACATTCATTTATATGGTATACTGATATACGACCTAGGAGGAGCTGTTTGAGATGCAGGGATAGTTTGTAGGGGTCTTCCTCGTCTACTTACGTTCTCTTCGTCGTCTTGTGTGCTCGGCAAGACCTTTTTTTGCTTGAGCACGACCAAGTCGTGTTTTACTGTAACTTCAGCAGCTCCAGGCACGTGAACAAAAGCGCCAATCTCATTGGTCGGCCAGTTTTTAACGCGGCACGTCAAACCAAAAAAACGAACCGAGGCGTTTTTTTAAAAATGACGCTTTTACGCCTCGCGTTTTTCACGTCGGTGTGCACACTCACATTGGCGCCCGTTGTTTAGTCACGAGGCGTTAAACGTCGGCGAAAATCACTAACATTTGGTATTGGTTCAAGTGTACTTAGACTGTAAAGGCCAAAAAGAGAATTTCCGTTTAGGACAACATTAAGTTGAACGACCAACCTAAATAGGGTGGGCCTTACCTATGTTTATTGTAATGTTATTCTAGCTAAGTGTACGTGGGGAAACTACGGCACGGCTATACCAAAACTACTATCAGAGAAAGTAATATTGGTCGGCTTATATCTGTAGTAGTGGCCGTGACCACTGACTAGAATTAATATTGCTTTAATTCAAGTGTATACAATTCTATGGGGACTAAAACAAATACTTTTAGAGAAAGCAAGCATGAAGGCGGCACTCTACTAGTATAGTCAATTACCTCTGTCTAATAACCAAAACTGACCAGTTTGTGACCGTGAGGTCCGTATTTCGGCCGATACGAGACACTCAGTGCGACATAATGAACGAGTAAAATATAAAGTAAAGAGTTAAAGAGAATAATCAAACATTTATACAACTCATGAGTAATGGTACATCAGTAAAACCTTTTATCATTGGAGTCAGATAATAGAAACGAGATAATTCTGGTGAGAAAATGTATTTAATCTAATCTTGTATTGTTGCGCAAAAAGGAACGCAGGAAACCTTCTACCACGCCATTGGCTACCGTCCTTGGACCAGTGGGCGGACCCTACAAGGGCAAAAAAACGTGATCGGGACATCCCTAGTACTCTTATCCCTCTCTTTGATGTCGGAGAGGTTGAGCCAAAGATGCCTCTCCGTGGCCACCAGGGCTGCCATAGAGCTGCAGATGGACTTGGCCGTCTCCTTGGTGGCCCGGAGAGCTAGATCTGTCGCCTTTCTTAGCTCGTGAATCGCTTCAAAGGACGCTTCCCCACTCTCATCAATCTCCCCCAGCAGATCGGCTTGATATGCCTGTAAGATCTACATAGTATGAAGGCATGCAGCCGCCTGAACTGCTGCCGAATAAGCCTTGCCCACCAAGCTAGAAGTTGTCTTTAGGGGCTTGGTGGGCAACGTCGGGGTCTTGAGGGACAATGCAGACTCAGGCGAGAGATGGCTCACAAACATCTCTTCGATCCGAGGCATCGCCCCATAGCCATGATGTTTTAAGCCAACAATATTACTATATAACGATGTCTGTGGACTATATAGTCGATACTGGACCGAGGTGTCGAGGTCGGGAAAGAACGGCAGACCCCGACGCCGGGGTAGTGACCGCGCGGGAAGAAACCTTTCATCTAGCTTGCTTTTAGGTTTACTATCAGCTCTCTCCGTGGGCCAGTCAATATTTAGTTTTTCTACTGCCCTGGTCACTACCTCCAAAAGCTCCTCATATGCAGGGGATGAGGCTGGCGGTTCCTCATCGATGCTCTCCACATCAACCTCCTCGGAGGAAGATATGTTGAGCATCGGTGTCTCCCTTCGGGGGGAAGAAACCGCTACGCGTGCTTCCGCCACCAAAGGAGAGACACTGGGTCTAATAGGTAAGGGAAGCGATAGGGCAGCGCCCATCTCTTCCCCCTCTGCTAGATCCATCTGTGAACCCCACGAGTGCAGCCTTCGCTGTGCCCTGCGAGATCGCAGCACTCTGAGTGTGAGCCGTTCGCAATGTACACAGACAGCTCCCTCGAGAGCTGCCTGTGCATGTTCAACCCCCAGGCATCTGAAGCACATTTCGTGTGTGTCTCCTTCCACAATGAAATGCGGGCAAGGAGGAGCACACTTTTTAAGCGTCCTTTGAAGCGATTCACGAGCTAAGAAAGGCGACAGATCTAGCTCTCCGGGCCACCAAGGAGACGGCCAAGTCCATCTGCCGCTCTATGGCAGCCCTGGTGGCCACGGAGAGGCATCTTTGGCTCAACCTTCCTTTTATATATATATGTGTCTTATTTGTGCTTGGGAACCCTTGTCCTCGGACGAAGAGACCACAATGTGTATGATAGCCAATACAACAATAAATAAAACAAACAGATACAGATAGTGTTTGCTGAAGACAACAGAAGCTAGCGTGCTTTGTTCTGGGTATGCTTTATAGCTTCCTGATCCGTGACATCACCCGCCTCTGACGTCACTTCTTTTTCATTGGTTGGATACATAGGTGCTTCACGAACACAAAACACAGAGGGTTCCCATCACGTCATTCGACGTAGCGTCAATAGTTCCCAAGAAAGGGAACTGACAGCGTTTTATGATTATGGAATACATGCTAGATGTGGGAAGGTAAAATGATTTTAGTTCATCATCTACCACTCTAGAAAATTCATGTGCAACACTTTTGTTACTTTACATACATACATACAGGAATACATTTATATATATATATATATATATATATATATATATATATATATATATATATATATATATATATATATATAAATGAGCAATATCACACTCGTAGCCATGCGATATGGCTGTATATCAGCACGGCTGTTATTCGTCCGTAGGTAATCATATCGCACGGCTACGAGTGTGATATTGCGTTTATACAACAGTTCGATGACACAAGTGTGTAAATAAATAAGAACATCAACGGAGTGTCTTTAAAACCCTCTTATGTGAAGCACTACTTCCTTCCACCACAGATTCAAATCTCAAGTTGACAGTTGGACCAAGCCTCCCTTACTAATTCTAAAAGGTAACTTTAGAACTAGTAACGAAGGAACGTTGAGTCGCTTCATTGAAACTCACTGAATTTTGTACAGTATGAGAGAGAGAGAGAGAGAGAGAGAAGGATATTACCTGTGTCTAATATACTGCATTACATTCATTCAGTCGATGTCCATAGTATTATATCCATTGTAAAAGTCAATTTGAATGTCCGCTGAGGAAAGCGATCTTGTATTTATCCCTTTTACAGCTATTTTTCCATAACTTTTCCATAAAACCATAGCGCTAAAACAACTTCCTTTGCAAAACTTCCTTTCAATTTAAAAGTCTCTTGTGACTCACTGACTCATTCTCCTGTAAAGTTTTGCCGCCATCTAATGGCGTATTAATGTAACATTCACTCAATCCATATGACGCGTTAATCGACATATATAAAATAATATTTATTGAACAACAAATAAACCCAATTGTCAGTCAAACGTAAAGCACTAGTGCCTGTGACGGTTGTCAAGTGTGCAGTGGATAATTACCAAATGCCAAAAAAAAAACTAAAAAAAAAGCAAAACAATGATATAGGTCACCCTTTACGCTTGTATGTGGGTTTTACAAATATTTAACAAATGAAAAGGATTTTAAAGAGCTTGGATCCTCAAACTGTCAGTCAAACCTCATAAATCCTCGTGAATAAAGTGCCGCATGCAGTTTGGTCATCTCCTCTATGTAATGCAAAGGTAAATAAAAATCTGATGTTTGAAAAAAAAAATGGTAAAGCTTTTCTTTACTCAAAAACAATGTGTCTATAAAGGCTAATGTTTTGTGTATTTGAAGAGCGGAGAAGAGTCTTTGTCTGATTTCCCGTCTAGTTGTAGCCAATATGCTATGCTATATAAAGCAGTCCCTCCAGAAAAACGCTATTATGCGATCGCCTGATTTAACGCATAATCAGCCAAAGTCCGCATATTTATGCGGGGGTCGCATTTTTTCAAATACGCCGCACTTTCACCGCATAAATTGCAGATTTCAGCAAGCAAAATATGCAGGGCTAGCATGATTTCATAATTGTAAACTGTATTTTCGTTGCAAAAAAGTCACATATATCTTAGCATTATTTCCCCTATTGCCATGGGAACCTTATGAAGTGACGTAATTATGCGACATGAACATCATCTGCAAACCCCACGGTGAAATCAGTGATACCATGATGAAGCATGCAAATCATTCTTGTGCTTATTTTTGCCAACAAAAATAAGCGCAAAAGACAGCGTGAAGCAGTTTCCCAGTGTGTTACATGACAGTGGGGGCAAATTATTTTGCACTGCATGCAACTGCGTGTTGGACCACAGACGGAAGTTTGAGCCATGTGTTAATTAAGTTCTGAAATAAAACAGAATGAGAACTTAAATATTCTGTGATTTAGTAGGCTTGCTTATCATAGGAAGTAATAAGAAATGACTCTTTACATTAAGGTAGTAGCCTAGTGAAAACAGGGTGTTGTTACAGTGCTGTATGCCATAGAGATGAGGCAGATACGGAAATCCACAATGATGGGTATTTTAATGGAACAACACAGAGCCGAAGCATAAACGCACATTACAACATTAAGAACAGACAAGGAGTGAAGGGAGTGAGTGCCATATAAAGGGAGTGCTAACAATAGAGTCCAGGTGCAGGTGATCCGTGATGATGAGGCGTAGACGAGGGAAGTGAGTGCAGGTGACGAAACAGGAGGATCATGGGAATTGGAGTCCGGGGAACAAGGGATCTGTGACATTACCCCCCCCCCCCCCCCCCCCTCCAGGTAGGCGCGTTCTCGTGCCGTGGATAGAACAACCGGGAGGGGGGGTGGGCGCCCCCAGGGCAGATCCATGAACCATGGCGGGTCTGGAGCCGTGGGCAGCCATGGCGGGTCTGGAGCCGTGGGCAGCCATGGCGGGCCAGGTGCAGCGGGCTGCCATGGCGGGTCAGGAGCCGAGTTCGGCTCTGGCGACCCTGAAACCCGCCCAGGAGTTCCCCACCCACAGGTACTGGGCCCCCCCCCAAAAAAATACTTGGGAGGGTTTAGGAGTGTCTTAAAGAGTCTAATGAACGGTGTGGGTTGTGGGCTGAAGTGGGCTCTTGGCAGGCTGGGGCTGCAGATGCTGGCTCGGCGGCGGAGACTGGAGATGCCGACACAGAGTCGGCTGGAGCGACTGGTTCGGCGGCGGCTGGAGCGGAGGGCTCAGCGGCGGCTGGAGCAGAGGGCTCGGCGGTGAGTGCTGTTATCACTGAAATATTGCATGGCTATCAGCCAATCAGATTCGAGAACCAGACAGAACTGTTGTGTATATATATAGTATATAAATAGAGCTTGAATATATCTACATCTGTTATAATGGTGAAGTTACAAATAATGATATTAATTTGAAACACTTTCTTTGGAAGTGTAAGTGAGTAGATAGATTCACCATTATTCATCTCTGTGGGTGGAAAAAATTACAATGTTGTAGCAGCAAAACAACTGACAAAACAACAAGGTCAAAAATATTTTGAATACATGCATGCCTGGAAAATGTACTCTAGGCCATAAGTATCCATATACTTTTACATCCACATAACATTCTCTAAAAAAATAATTTGGCTATTTCAGTTATAAATATACAAGTACACTAATAATAAAAAGTAATGAAAAAAATGCAAATCTAAATATTACAGCATACAATAACATTCCAGAGAAATGTGGGCTTTCAACATTGCCTCAACTGTTCAGACTTTTCTGTTTCAGCATGAAGGGTTCACATAGCCTACTGTCCATTCACAATATCTTCTTCTGGCTATCATAGCAATAATTCCTTTTACTTAAACAATGGAGGGAAAATGTATTTCTACCCAGATAACCAATAAAACTCATCATTTGCAGGGAGAAACCAAAATTATAGATGTAAAGACACCATTGAGGATTTTGAAGATATTTCATTTGGCATTCATTACATCTGTTTTGAATGTCTATTTTGTCTTTCATTTATTTAAGTATTTATTCATGTTCAATTATTATTAATCTATTCAGCTACTAACTGTTGTTAGAGTACTGTCATTTTTGATACAATATCTAATGTCAATAAAAAAAGGGACCTAATTGATATGACTTCTGGTCATTTTTTTAAATGTAAAACAAAAATAGAGACTATAAGGTCTCATAAGACCAGACAGATAGAGGGGTAAAACATAATATCAATAAATAATACAAAACTAATTTCAACAAAATAAATAATTGCAATAGCTGAGATATACGGTGAATTTAGAATAGCTAGGGGTTTGGGCTTTTTTTTTAAACAAACTTAGCTGTTCTAAATTCACTGTAAACCATGGCTTTTTTGGGGCTTATTTGCTTATAACAATATATTGCTTATAACACCATTTAGGTCATTTATAGCACAGTTCAAACCATGGTTGTTTATGGAAAAAAATATTTGCAAAAATAGTTTGGCACCAAAAAGGGTTCTGCTATTGTCAAAAGCCAAGGGACCCTAATAAGGTTATGTTTATAATAATTTTTCTTAAGAGTGAACATACTAATGACCATATAGACTAATAGTGGATGAATGTGTGTATTCCTATGGGCAGAGGCTAGTCATCACAAAGGCTATGCACCTAAATTCCAATGAGCCTACTGCATTTTACATTATTGGAGACACTTCCGGTTTGGGGAAAAGACTGGAACAAATCATTTCAAATCATAAGGATTGAAGCTGTGTTTACTGTAATGTTTCTAAAGCAGGTAAACACAATATTTATTGTCTGTCAAAATGGTGGAAATCACTGAAATATTATCACTCAATGTTCCAGTTTAAGAACATTTTTGATATAATGTTTCACAATACAGACACAGTATATATTTTTTACTATATATTTTAAAATTTATTTTTAATGTTTGATGGTTGAAGGGTGAGAAGAATAATGTCATCTCATTGTACCCAGTTTTTGTACATGCTGATTAATGCAACCTTTTGCTGATTGTTTACGGTTTAATGGAAGTTATAAGAGTCATGGGTCGCAGGAAAATGGTGGATACATTCTTAAGTACAAATCCTGCATAAAAGTTTTTTGTCTATCAATGATTAACTATGTTGGCTTCAAACACCTTTTTGCCACATTTAACCCTTGTGTGTCAATTAAAAAAAGTTACACATAAGTCCAAAGAGGAAAAAATGTCCATGTCCAAAATCTGTCATAAAAAATTAAAGAAGAACCAGATTACTGTTAAATTAAAAAAAAAAAAAAAAAAAAAAAAAAGTTTAAAAAGTGAAATAAGAAAAAATTAAGTTTAAGTTTATGAAAATGATTTACGAACATTATTTTATATAAAATATATATTTTTTAAACATGTTGAACTCTAAAACTGCTATAAAATCAAAGCTAAGCTATAAATCTAAATATGTTGTGTTCCAAATTACATTTTTGATATCTCAAAAAAAGAGCTTTCAGTAAGATTTTGTTTGGGCGCAGTACCAAATTAGATGCCAGCTAAACTCTGCTGGTACACACAGGGGTTGGATTTGCAGTACAGTAGAGTTTTTCTCTCTCAATTATTACATGCGCACACACACACACACACACACACACATTTTTTTTTTAATAAACACATATAAACCACACTCTCACATCCATACCAACACATCCACACATTTATAGCTGAATAATTTATCCAAAGGGCTCTATAATATGCAGAAACAGGAATAAAGTGAGTATTTGCTTTATAGGCCAAACCTGAGAAAATTACACCATTTGGTAAAAAAAAAAAAAAAAAAAAAAAAAAAAAATTATTATTATTATTATTTTAATTTTGAAGCCTTGCAAACAGAATGAAAGCCTAATATCAAAGATTGCATCATTTTATAATTAATGGCCTTGGAAAATTGCAGTTTTAATGTGTTTCAATGGGGACATTTTGTCCTTAAGGTCCTGGGTGTAACTATTTTGTGTACCTAGTGTAAAATAGATTTATTAAAGGAAATGGGAGTGAAATAGTAGAATTAAAAAAAATAATAATAATAATAATAAACACTTGAGCCAAAATGCATGCAGTTGGCATTAACACAGGCAAAATGATAAAAAAAAAATAAAAAACTGAATAAGACAAAAATGTCCATAAGGATGCACAAAGGTTAAACTTTTTTTTTTTCATGTTACAAATCAATAACTACATTTTTTGTAGCCCAAAGCAAAGCAATAGCTAATTGCAAACTTTTCAAAAATAAAACATAAAATATATCCCATAGACTTGCAATCAAAGAGAAAAACACCTTAGCAACTGGATAGTAACACTATGGCAAGCACCCAGAACAATCTAGCATTGTGGCAATGAGGGTCGCATGGACATGCACAACTGACATTTTCTTACCGAAATTCTAGTTGTATGTTACTCTTTCCATTTTTTTGAGCTTTTACAAAATGTATTTCCATGAGATTTACTTTTGCTTAAATTATTGCTAAAACATTTAATAAATAAAACACATAAAAAAATGTTTCCTGTGTCAACATTCCCCATATACTTAAAGGCATTAATAACAAATGGTCACTGTGTGTTGAACTAACTGTATCTTTTTTTCCTGGGTAATAATGATTGAAATGTTTGTATTCAATACAAAGTATGTTTCTATAAAATAAATAAATAAAATAAATAAAAAAAAATTCACTGGGTTAAAAACTTTGATATATATGACTTTCCACAGTCTTATATATATATATATATATATATATATATATATATATATATATATATATATATATATATATATATATATATATATATATATTAAGTACAGATAGATAAATGCTCAACATTGACTGAAAGTTAGTAGTCAAAAAATATTATTTTTTTTTAAATGTTTTTTTCCACATCATGCAATCAATACTAATTGGCTTTGAGTAATTAATTAATTTTGTCATTCCATGCACAAGTTGGATGTTATTGAAGAAATTAAATCTGCTATGCTTCAAGCTCTTTACCGCAATCAAAGCCATTTCCTTAATGTTTCAAAACTTGCTTGGCATCCTATTTGCACGTTCCTGCAAATGTTGCCAAAATGTCAACCATGACGACTGCCCTGTTGTGCCCTGCAGCTCAGTCTTGTCCGAGCCAAACAGTCTACAGAAACATGCACTAAATATATACTTGCTCTCTTGGCCATATCTCTTGTAGGACATGTTATATATATATGCCTGTGATGCAAGTGGCTCAAAAAAATTTGGAGGGTGGGGTCAATCCTTGTTCAATTATGGGGATTAATCCTATAGAAAAATATAAGAAAAATATACGTTTAAAACTCAACCACTCTTCTGAATGTTGTCAATGTCTATGATGGTAACAACCCTGCCTGAAACTAAATAAAAAATATGTAGTAACTTTTTTTAAAAAAGTGGGTAAAGAAATATACAAGACATTTTCAATGTATGGTAGTGACAAGATGTTTGTAAGGGACAGTAGTGTGAATGACCTGTACATAAATGTGTATGCACTGTAGTACATTCAGGCCTGAATTTCAATGCCCTCAGAGTGTGTTCACAGTCCACTGTAATGAACTGTGTGTATGAAAGTACTGTCAGTAACGTGGCAAAAGTTATTGGAGAAGAATGCAGTCAGGCAGCTTGGCTTCATAGACTATTAACATTTAAAAGGCATTAAGATGAGAATGTTGACAACTTCACACCTGCTGTGTTTTTACTGTTTTGGAATAGCTCTCATTATGTATATAGTTCAGCAGCTCATCAAGGCTTCTCTACAGCAATAACTGATAGCTACAAACCAGCCAACAACTATTAAGCTTCTCATCACTCACAGCCTTAAATACCTTCAAGAGATATAGTGTTTAGCCCAGACATTAACAGCTAAAGCAGAACATGATTTACACTTAGCATATATGGTGTTTTGAGTTCTAAAAAATACATTTTTACAAATTAAAAAAAAAGAACATTAAATGTGTTAACATGATAAATGTCAAAACTCATTGAACAGCCCTCATTTAGAGTTGATAAATATAAATCATTTTGCTTTACTATAAGTTCTAACTTTTTAAATCATAGTTAATATTTTAAATTATCAAACTGAAGAATTAATCTGCATCAGGTAAGAACAATATTTTTTAATCTTCTTTAAGCCTTAAATGTTTAATTATTTGTTTGTTTGTTTGTTGTGTATCATGTTTGAAGGGAAATGTTTTGGTACATTTTTATCAACAGTCACAGAGTTTGTTTTTATTGGTCGTGTTCCATACAAGGTCCTGAATTATGATACTTGGGTAAAGTGACCCCAATCGATTGACTCCAGACATGTGATAAACATCTGAACCGGACACCCTATCTAGTTTCCGCTGTCAAAGCTACATTTATTTCCGACCATGCCAACTGCTAACTATAAGGAGTTTGAACAAACAGCTGCAAGCTTAACTCAGCACCAACTGATTACCTGGAATAATTTGGTTAACTGCAGTTCTGAGCTTTGTATATTTTTATATTAAATAATTTAAAATAAATTATTAATAGCAACAAATTTTATGACATCTGAATCCTTTTGCAAATTCAATTTGATAACCAACCTAAAGGTACCATATAGTTTAATTCAATGGTAGCTTATTTTTTTGTAAGTATTGAATTAATCAGACTCATTTGTTGCAGAATTGCTTAAAAGTAAAACTCTCTAGTGGAGGAGTTCAAAGATTGCTCTTTTAATACTTTCTATGGTGGTCTGATGCAGTGTAAATGAGATTAACTTAATGATTCATGGATCAAATGATATTTTATATAACAAGGGTGTATGAATTCCTAACAAATGCAAGTCTATATTTTAGACTGTTATTCTATATTTTTTCTAAATATTCTATATTTTTATTTTAATCATTTTATCACTTTAACAGGAAAATTAAATGTAGACTCCAAGGGGAAACAAAACACAGTCCTCTTGTTGATTTATACTGTGATAGACCACATTTTAGAATAATTATGAAGACAAAATAAATAGAAGTATGGATATTAGGCAGTGTATTGAGAATCACAAAACTACACTCTTTAAAGTAATGGGTCTGTCATGGATGCTTTTCCTTCATTCTTGTCCAATTAATAATTCTTAAGTTCTTAAAATTAATTTTATATTTGTAATAAATGTAAATTTCAAGCATTTAAGTATAAATCATTAGATCAAAGAGTCTTTATTAGTATTATCAAGAATATAATATGTCAAGTATATCAGAACTTTTGGCTGGACTTATAAAGAGTAATCAAATATATCCTTTCTTTATTTAGACATCTTGGCGTGGTACATTGTGTGGTCCACTAACTGAGGAAGGGAACATTATTGGATGGCAAATGTTACTCGCTAGCAGCCATTTGTAATGGGAAGACTTTTCATCTGCTAAGGGGCGCAATGGGAGCTCAAATAACAACATTCTCGATTCAAATATCAGGAGGTTGTTTGGCCCAATGGCAATATTATTAGACTAAATTGTAATACTTTAAATACTTTAATAATTCCTATACAATGTATACAACCAGTCTAAGAACTGCATGACATAATAATGAAAGTCCACCTCAGTAAGTACAGTTAGATAAATGCTTAATAATTAATTAATACAGTCAAAAAATATTATAATTATTTGATATAATATTTTTTTCCCTCATGCATTCAATAACAATTCTTTTCAATGTATGGTAGTGACAAGATGTTTGCAAGGGACAGTAGTGTGAATGACCTGTACATAGGTGTACTCTACATTCAGGCCTGAATTTCAATGCCCTCAGAGTGTGTTCACAGTCCACTGTAATGAACTGTGTGTAAGAAAGTACTGTCAGTAATGTGGCAAAACATATTGGAGAAGAATGCAGTCAGGTAGCTTGGCTTCATAGACTCTTAACATTTAAAAGGCATTAAGATGAGAGGTTGACAACTTCACACCTGCTGTGTTTTTATTGTTTTGGAATAGCTCTCATTGTGTAAATAGTCTGAGTTCAGCAGCTCATCAAGGCTTCTCTACAGCAATAATTGATAGCTACAAACCAACAACTATCAAGCTTCTCATCACTCACAGCCTTAAATACCTTCAAGAGATATAGTGTTTAGCCCAGACATTAACAGCTAAAACAGAACATGATTTAAATAACATATATTATGTTTTAAATATATATATAAAAAAATACATTTTACAAATATAATTTTAAAAAAGTACATTAAATGTCTTAACTTTTTTATATTTATATGACCTATCAAGGACTTTCCAGGTCCAATACCCTCAAATGAAAGGACTTACTGTGGGGAAACATTTCAAGCGAGATCAAGGTTACATCTTGTTACCTTGTAAGATACAAATTTGTTACAGTTGTCATGTGTCAAACACAACTATGCAAAAAAAGCATTTTTTTTATTTTTTATTATTGTATTTACTTTTGGCCATATGACAGAGCTCTGATATTCTATTTGTTGTATTTCAATTTTGCATAAAACTGAAGTATATTCGGTACATCCCATACTGTAAATGATCTGATGATCTAAAATGATCTGATATTAAATTTGCATGGATTTTATTGAAAAAAGCTTAGGCTCATGTAACCATAAGTTTTTAGATATATGAATATGCTTTTAATGGTTCGTTCAAGTCCTCTAGGGAAGTTCGTATTTACGAGGGCAGGTGCGTTCAAGTCACTTTCGTCGGAGTAAGATGGAGGTGTACCTTCTCTTAATTAATACACAAAAATACAGCACTTCTACTTCTAGAAAATAAAGAACAAACGATCTGCATCAGGTGCGTTTTTTAATTAATTTATGAAGTCACTTAACTTTATTGTTGCATTTTATATTGTTATATGCAATAATGCTATCATATTTTGTTACTTACTTCGTAGTAAATAGAAAAGCCTAACAATGTCACTGCTAAATACCTATATATACTGTATTCCGCCATGTTTCTCACTGACCCCAACTCGTACAGATCGGGGCTTAAAGAAAATCCCGAGCTCCCCACTTGTATACGACACTGTGGTGGTGTTTATATGCGTTCAGCATATAAATATGATCTTTCTGACGTGACTTGAACACACCATCATTTTTTCTTGCCTCATGGGTTTACATCTGTGAAACAGTAAGTAGTTTTGTGCATGCCGGAAAGTCATGGTAACGTACAACACAAAGTAATTCACACGGGAAGAACTTAATGTAATGCATAAATGTGCGTAACTTACGTAAATCAAGCAAGTTAGTATGCCACGAAGTGTTGGCGAAATAACACATTAGCGGACCGGAGGGAATAATATGATTTTTTTTCCCCATAAAAACTTCTTGCACAAAATAAATTCAAGCATTTCCAAGGACCTGTATCTATGTTTGTTTATTTAAAAAAAAAAAAAAAAAAAAAGGGGGCATTTTTTTTAGGATTCACAAACTTTTAATTTGTTTTCAAGGACCCATGGGAACCCTGGCCCTCACTTAGAGTTGATAAATAAAAATCATTTTGCTTTATTATCATTTATAACTTTTTAAAATCAAAGTTAACATTTTAAATTATCATCCACCAACATAATAATTTAGCTGCATAAGTTTTCAGGAGAAAGAACAATCTTTTTGAACTACATTTTCTTCAAGTCTTAAATGTTTGATTATTTTATTTTTCATTTTTGAAGGAAAAGGCATCAAGAGTTTGTTTTTATTGACCCTGTTCCATATAAGGTCCTAAATTATGATACATGGACGCAGTGACCCTAATCGAATGACTCCTGACATGTGAAAAGCATCTGAACCAGACACCCACCTTTCCCTATCTGCTTTCCACTGTCAAAGCAACATTTATTTCCGACCATGCCAACTGCTAGCCATAAGGAGTTTGAACAAACAGCTGCAAGCTTAACTCAGCACCAACTGATTACCTGGAATAATTTAGTTAACTGCAGCTCTGAGCTTTATATTTTTATATTAAATAATTTCAAATAAATTATCAATAGCAACACATTTTGAAGTAATTAGGTCTGAGGCCCTTCACAAATTCATTTTCTTGATAACGAATCTAAAAGGTAACATACACTGTGTTGAATTAATCAGACTCATTTGATTGATTTGATTTGATGAAATTTATTTTCAGACGAAGTCTGAAATTTTTCTTGCATTTATCACATAGACAAGAACTTACAATACATAAAAAACAAACAAACAAACAAAAAAAAAACAAAAAAAAACACACACATTCAAGGCTCCAGTTTTTTGAAAAGCTTGTTCAGCTCCCATACTCCAATACAGCTTGATGTACAAAGGAGTTCTTTAGTCTAATCTGATTATATCTTGGAACCTTATACTGTCAATTAGATGGCAAAAGTACGAATTTATTATACAACACATGATTTGGTTCAGAGACAATTTTATTATCTAACCTTGTAAGGTTTTTGTGATAAGATGATTCATATTCTTTTTGAAGTGGGTGACCCACTATTTTAGAGTAGCCTACATTTTTAATAGATTTATCAACTTTGTTTTTAAACTGACAGATAGACAATACAGAATTACAGTATTGCAACACACTCATAATCACAGATGTAAAAAATAATAAAAGAATGGTTTCTTGCAAAAGATCTCAAACGGCATTGTTTTTTTTTTTTGTTGTTGTTGTTGTTGTTTTTTTACAGATATTATCTATATGGTCTTTCCATGATAACATACTATCTATCATTACTCCTAGGTACTTATATGTCTCTTCCTGTCTGATGTTCTCATTGTATATAACAACAGGTGTTGTATGGCTGTCAGCGGCAGGACCAAATACAATCTCCTCCTGTTTTTATTTTTTTTATTTTTATTTTTTAATATTATATTAATATATACAGCATTGTGATCACACCCCTCAACTAATTTATCAACCCCCTGAAGGTGCTGTTCTGGACTCTTTGAATTATTTAATAGAGATACTGACACAGTATCATCAGAGTACTTTAAAATATATTGATTAGACATACTTGAATGATAGTCATCAGTGTATAAAGTGAAAAGCATTGCAGAACTAACACAACCTTAGGGTACAGCAATGCTTGTTTATACTGCTGTTGATAGTAACTTATTTACTTTGACACTTTGCTTTCTATTGGTGAGAAAAAAAATATACCATTTAATCAGATAGGGGTTTACATTTAGCTGTATTAGTTTCGACACAAGAATATCAACTTGAATTGTAAACATTCAGTCGAGTGTATCAGAACCTTTGGCTGGAACTGTAAAAAGTATCAAATATAACTTTTGGTTGGTTAGAAAAATTAGCGTGCTCCCTCATGTGGTCAACAAGTGTAACTGAGGAAGGGAACATTTGGCTGAATACTCGCTATCAAGCATTTACTGGATAGACAGACAAGGGGCGCAATGGGAGCGCAAATAGCCACATACACATACAGTGGAGGGACTGCATATTAGAATTTATTTATTTTTTATATTGGGTGAATGCGCGAATGAATTGTTTTATATTGGACGAAATAATGTGCGACTTACTTTATTATTATTATTATTATGTACAATTGTTATTACTATAGGTAGGTTAGTCTTCTGACCAAGCCAAACAAGAACTGAGATTGAGAGAACAATTTTTTTTTTTTTTTATATATTTACACTTACAAAAGGGCATAATGAGGTCAAATACCAAACAGTATGAACTTTAAGATGCACAGAAATGCAATCTTTTGTTGTGTTAACATCAGCATCCAAAATAAATGAATGAATTAATATAATAGCCTTGGCATCAATCTATTACTTTTAAGAAATGGATCAAAATTTCCCAGCATGCTATTAGCCAATCAAAACTTCATTGTGTTTATTTGTTAAAACATCATTTAATTTGTACAATGACAGTTTTAACAATGGCTTTGTTGGAGAAGCCCTAAAAGACAGTAGCAGAAAACACCTCAATGATCATTATGAGACGCTCATGAATAATGAAGGGAAAGGTCAGAGTTTATAAAAATTGGTCAGGCCCAAAGAAGCTTTTATTACACACCACAAATCTGCCTATAAAGTATGTTTTTGTGAATTAAGAATCAACTGAACCACTATAGTTGCTGGAGTGGTGTCTTTCTTAAATGACAGCAAGCCATGAACTCTGTTACACAGAGGTGTTCACATTATAGCTCCACCAGACATGAAGGCTGTCACATGATGCATGAGAATATAAGTTACTTCTGTTTTACTTACAAAAATAAGTTTGCGTTCCTCTGAACAAGAGTTCCATAGATCTTTGTTGACAATGATTGATCAATACATGTAAACCCTATTTAGATTATCATATACAAATATTTATATAAATTTTTTACAACATAAATTGCAAAATTTTGCCTGTACAAGAGCAGTGATAAGTCCACATTGAATGAATCACAATTCAACAAATTGTGCAAAATAAGGAAAACAAAAAAATTCATCAACATAACTTAAAGGCATTTGGAGGGTAGGGCTGGACGATATGGCCAAAATTTATATCACAATATAATTCTTAATTTCGGTCGATACAATATAATTCCGATATCGATATGATAATAGCCTCAGAAAAACTATGAAATCTCTTCCTATAAAACTATATAATATTTTAGAAATAAAAACGGTACAAATAAATTTATATTCAGCTTTTATTTGTATTCAGCCTTCATACAAACATAAAAATAAACATAAGACTCACTCACTTTAGTAATATTAATATCTTTAACATTAAACTATAACGTAGGCTGATTTTATTATTCTTAAAGGGTCATGAAACCCCAAAACACTTTTTTGAGATGTAAACAGATATGTATAGGCTGCACATCACTGAAAACACTAAAGGTACTCAATGTTATTCATAAGTGAAAAATATTTATTTTTGCATTTTTCATAGCGATATGGGCATGGTCGAACATGCTGACCGTTTCGAGCGAATTTACTGACCGTTGCGTAGACCGTTTCGAGCGAATCTCGACATATATATTCATGACATAAAGCTCATTTAATCCAATCACTGCGCTGTAGTATGCATAAGATTATAATTGCAGTATTATGGAAGCATCACTTCTCTCGGAAGTGGATTGTTTTGCTGTAATCTACCAGCACAAATGGAAAATATGTTCGCATGAGATAGCATTACAGCGGAGAATTCAAATAACACAAAAGTGTTGCTCATTCACCTCTGCCTGCTCTAGCTGCGTTCAGGTTCAAATACGCAAGCCGTAGGCTGTTTACCTCAGCACAGCACGTGTGTTGTTTGTATTTTGCTCGCGATGCGGTCAGAACTGGAGTTTGAATACGAACACATGAAAAATACGATTGTTTTTATGATATACAGGCGGAGCGCGCATATGCTCGGTTTCAGTGCGGAGCTCCGCAACGAGTTTAACCCTTTCGCACGTAAGTTTCAAATATTCTGTATGACCCCCCAGCGTGAGTTTTTTTTAAGGCGACCGTTATTTAGAATGTATCAATTTATGGTTTCCATTTTTATTTAAAATATTCACAAATTTGTTAACGATAGCATAAAATATCTAATATTCCGATTGCCAAATATGTGCAAGTGGATGTGCTTTGCTGTTTAAACACCTTTATAACGATCACGTTAGTTGAGTCATATGAGCGATGGGCGCCGCCATGTTAGTTTGCACCGCGCAGAGAATCAGATCTGTTGGATTTACAACCCGTGAATTTATCCACTTCTCCCGACATACATGAAAGTAAGTGTGCCAGTGAACTGGGGAAGATTAGAGTAAGCTTTTAAGTTACTTTCACAATGTATATCTGATATGAATTAAACGTGTTGTCAAGTTAAAATGGAAAGGGTTGTTATTTCCGCTTCTATAGACATCATTGTGTATTTTACAAACTCTAAATATATTGTTTTGTTAGTAGCTACTCATGTGCATTTAAATGTCTGAAACCTGAAATGAACATTATTTGGTTGAAAACACTGCATATACATGCCCCTAGGCAGGGGGGGTTCGGGTGGTTCGAACTCGATATTGCTTCAAGCACATCATTCCGCACCAGGGATGCGCATTAGCGGGTTTTTGCTGCTGTTTTGAAGCGTTTCATATTGTCATGGTTTTGCACACTGAAAGATTATTATTAGCCTGTTTTGTTCTGTCGTATCTATCATATCTTGTTACTCCATTAAAAAGCTGCACAGTACATTTAAATAAGCGTTTTAATCTTACATTAATATAAATACATAATTATTTACATATAAATCTAATATAAATCGTTTTTTCATTACATAAGAATACGATTAGTAATTTTAAAATTTTTATTAACATTTGGATTTATAAAATTGCTGTGCAAAGTTTTTTTTCCTCAAGTATTAGGCTAGAATACTTTTTGCTGCTGAATTATATACTCACCTAGTTTACTTATTTATTTATTGGTCAGCTAATGATTATATATTTTTATTTATTTGTTATTTTTATCTATAATGAGGTGGTGTTATTGCATTCTGGATTGGTTAACAAATCAAAGAGTGACCATTAGTTCCACAAATACAGATGCAGGCTCCCACTAATAAATTATTGCCCTACCATCACCAATAAATAAATAACTTTTAGAGCACAAAATTGTTTACAAGAGAACAAATTTCTTCATTGATCTAGTCACTTGATTTTGCTCTCAGAATGCACCAGACTTATGCATGTAAATTTAAAATATACAAAATCTTCCTCCGGGGGGGCCCCGGACCCCCCTAGAGGAACCAATGTCCACCCACCACAGGAAACACTGTAATATATATATATATATTAAAAGGATTTCTATATTTTAGCCACTCAATAGTTTACAATATAATAGCTATATAAACGTAGCATTATAGTGGGATATTCAGTGATATTGGTTGTGCTATATCGACTTTTGTGATTGGCCAATACCGCCAGACTGGAGCCAATGGAAATGCAAAGAGGCAGAAATAATGATGAGAAGAATTATTATTAATATTTCAGTAAAGTTCATTAAATCTATTCTGTTGTTAGTGTGGTCTTTAAACTTATGAACTGTGTATGGATTGACAAAGGTGATACATGAGGAAGCCATTTGACAACAATGCAGTAAATATTTTAGGTGCATCAAAAGCGTGCTCATTAAGATACCAGCAGACAAGCTAATCCAGCACAAATTAGTGCATAAAAGGTCACCAAAATGAAGTTTTTGAACCTCATTATTAAATACAAAAGGAGGATAAAAACTGCAAAAAGGTCCACTTTTTGAAAAAAAGAACCCCCCCCCCTTTCAACAGGCTGGCTACGGACCTGATATATGTGATATGAAAAGCTCTGCGCACGTCCGTCTCTGGTTTAGCGCCAGTTAAAGCGCGCACGCACATTTGAATTTGGCAGTTGATCACGTAATGCACTGAACATTCTAATCACACAGGTGTGATCGTAAGCTCCTGGGGCCAGCCAAGACTGATCACACCGGTGTGATCGTACGTGTTAAAGGGTTAATAACACTAGTCACGTGACACATCTCATACAGAATAAAGTATCCGTGTTTAAAGTTTTTATTTTACACATTCTCCTGCACCAAACATTAACCAGCACGGTGTAATTATGCACACATATTTTCATCAAGTTGTGGAAGCTTGTTCCGTCGCATTTTCATCAGGTGTACTCATTTTGTAAAACTTGCTGCGTTCGCGACGCGTTTGATCCAAGCAACAATCTCCCCCAGTTTCTCGTGAAGCCAATACGGGAGTAATTTAAACTGCAGTTCATCGACTGGCCGCTAGGGACAGGCTGCAAAAGGGAGCATAATCTCATTGACCATAATGTTAAAACAGCCACGTTTACAGCAGAAAAAAACATGTTTACACTCTGGTTCAAACTGAGTTTTGGTCTATACTGCTAATTTTGCCCTTCATGACAACTCTGAGGGGGTTGAATTTTTTTATAACTCATCCGTTTAAATTATATTAAGCCTTAAAGTTCTGCATAATTAAGGGCGTGGTCACTTGAGTGACAGGTGGATTGGCGCTGCTGTCTGAGCCGTCGTTACCTCAGCAGCTACGTATTTGTGCCTTTTTTCTGGATCATGCTCATCAGTTGAGAGAACATTTTAGAGTTATACAAGTGCAACGGATTGGATTCATCTTGCGATCTCTTCATTAAAGGTATGAAGTCCCAGTTGATTTTTTTGTGTTATTTGCACACCCCACACAAATTAATTAGCTTACTGGTGTTAGAGCATCTATAACGTTATCTTAAAAAAACACAGTAGATTGACAGTAAACTAATTATATTGTTATCTTTATTAATATTTTAGATAGTATCTAAGATAGATATGCTAGGCGGGCGTGGTTTCAGCAACAAGTCGCATTCACTCCAACTACGTCCCGCCTCTTTGCCCATTTTCAGTTATCCGGGAGTGATGTGCGGTGACGCGCTGCTAAGATGGCCGTGGCCTCATTTGCACGTCAAAACCGCTACGTCTAGGGCTGCACGATATATCGCATGAGATTGTCACGCGCATTTCATCAATAAAGCCGGTTCCCTGATTACCGCTAAATCGCCATCACCTGCTTTCAAATACAGCGGCATTTAATACACATAGCCGTAGATCACTGAAAAGCCACGCAATATCGCGTTCATATCGCAGATGAATCGCCTTCGATAATGAACGCGATATTGCGTGGCTTTTCAGTGATCTACGGCTCTGTCTATTAAATGCCACTCCATTTGAAAGCAGGTGATGGAGATTTAACGGTAATCAGGGAACCGGCTTTACTGACGAAATGCGCGTGAAAATCTCATGCGATATATCGTGCAGCCCTAGCTACGTCCATATTTTTTTACAGTCTATTGTCAAAACTGATGTTCAGAACCCTATGGGTGACGTCACGGACACTACGTCCATATTTTTTTACAGTCTATGGTTTGATCTTAGCGTACAACTTTTGAGCACTGGCTGGTGGCTGCATGTCTCTGTGGTGTACGTCATCACGCAAATAGCCAATCGCGTTCTGCTCTTTCTAACGGCTGTGCCTCAAGTCTGTGATGCTGTAATGTATATATCGAAATACCGGAAATGTGTTTAAAAATCATATCACCGTTATCGAAAAAAATTATATTGCGATATATATTGATATTGAATTATTGTCCAGCCCTATTGGAGGGTATTTATATCAAAGATAACAAAACTGTTATTGCCACTTTTATTTGTACACGGCTAAAATCTCTGACAGATTCATGCTCCACTTCACAACATGAATTTGTCATTTAAAGAGCATGCAATAATACCAGTAACTCTGACAGAACTGATTCAGTGTAATAAGTTTACATCCTGATAAAAACTAATGCCAATTAATTTAGGATACTGAACAATGAATACATTTTTAGTTTTTTTTTTCTTTTTTTTTTCTAAGTAAAAAGAAATAAAGCGTGGGTTCCACAATATGAAATTAATTAAATGATCTTAATGTATTCACCATATTTTAAAATCAGACACTGCTTGAAAATCTGCTTCTGTGTAAAGTTTTCATCAACAGTTGTCACATTCTCTGTGATACATACAAAACAGCTAATAGCCACGGTGAAGATGCAGGACACATTCTACAGTCGCAATGTCCTTTGATGACACCAAAGGCATTTCACACTTCATTTCCACCTAACATGATGGGATCGTACTTAACATATCAAAGTGCTTACTTGTACTAAAATATCCTGAATTACTAATTTAATACCAAAAGTGGGACAATGGCATGGAGAAAAGGTCAGTTTGTCTAGATATTTCTTCTTGGTTTATGAGCTCAGTGATGCACCACCAAACCACTTTTGTGTTTGTGGCTGTTTAGTTTCTCCTTTCAGAATATCAGTGAAGTTCTCACAGCCGATATGAGTTATAAGATATTGATCCAGCATGGTCACTGTTTGGATGATCTTGGTAAATCCTACAATCAGGGACAGTGCAGGCGCAATGTGTCCAAAGACATCAGTGTTGAACAGTCCCTTTCACCTCTGTTGGATCATCTGGCCTCATCCTTGGGAAAGTCAAATGAGGCCAAGCTTCCGAATCCTAGCCATGCACTCTCTGAATCAAACATCTCCAGAATCTCGCTCCTGACGCTCAAATAAATGCTTGATTTTTTCAGTCCGTTCCTTATGAAATGAGGCCAGCTCTTCTTCAATCTGTGAACAGAGGTTTGGGAAATATTTCAGACAAGATTCCTTCCATTTTATTACTACCAAGTTCACAGTTTGACCAGTTATGGCCAAATATATCCTATATGAATTACAGAGGTTAATTAAAAAAAAACAAAAAACGCTCACCTTCTGTTCCAAGTGAGCCCGGCGCAAAGATGCCTTCTGTTCCAACTTCTGCACCTCATGCTCATGTTGGTCCTCCATCTGTGCCTTGGTTTTGCTCTGGCATCGAGGAGCTCCATCTCCTGATGTAGCTGCTGCCTTAAAGGGCACCTATTATGCCCCTTTTTACAAGATGTAATATTGGTCTTGGGTGTCCCCAGAATGTATTTGTGAAGTTTCAGCACAAAATACCCCACAGTTAATTTATTATAACCATTTGAAAATGTCATTTTTGGGGCCTGTTTTAAAAAGAGCTGTTTTGGTGTGTACCACCTTAAATATAAATGAGCTGCATATCCCCGCCCTGCCTTTGGATGAGGGCGTAACTTGCATACCTATGGCAATAAACAGTCGGTAGAAGCAGAATGGCTGAGAGTGAGAGACCCGCTGTTTTGTATGGCATTCAGCCGTACATGTTTGAACCGGAATCAGACCCAGATGATGAAGAGACTCCGGCAGAAGAAACACAATTGAGAATGGAGCAGGACGTCTCTGAATGGTTATTTGATACATTTATGTACTTATAGAGTTTTAATCACGTCCCCTTTGCATGGATGTGCAACACACACACACACTGTGATAACGTTTGCGCAATTTTTTGAAACTACAAACACAAATACTGTGATATCGTTTGCTAAGTACGTTAGATACACACTATACAAACAAGGTTTAAATTATATACACAGACATTCTACGACGACGACAACAACATTAGACGCATTTGTTATTGAATTGGCTGACATCGACTGAAATGACTATATTCTCAAAAAACTTTAAATACACTTACTTCTTCTGGATGTGACGTTGGATCGCGAACAGTAGGCAACGATCCACACTTGAGGATTAAATTTGAAGCAAGACCTGCTTTGAATTGACCCTCGTTCTCAAAACAGTCAGTCAAAAAATGATTCGCGCAAACATAAACGTATTTTGGAATTTGAGTGGCGCCTTTCCTTCGTAAATAAAATCCATCCACTGCGTTTTCAGTGGCTCTGATGTCGGAAGTAAGTGAAAACTAATATGTTCATTATTACATCCCACAACAGAACACTTATGTTTCTTAGGAGACATTACCGGCTGTCGTTGAAACAATGGAGGATGGTTGACAGATCACCGACGGCGGGGTCTATGCCAAAACCAGATTGTCAGTCAAACCACGTGGGTGGGGCTTAGCGCGATTCTACGTCACAGTGAGAGCAATCTTAGAACAGGGCGTTCTGAGACAGTGCTTATGAATTATTGAGATTGTAAAAAAACCACTGGGTGGATTTTTCTCATTCTAGGGTGGTTTTGCTCACACACTGCCAACACACATTTATGGTCAAACACCATGTAAAAGTGAATTTTGCATAATAGGTGCCCTTTAAAGCCTGACATTCAGCCTCCTGCTCTTCATCTAAATGTAACTGAGAGAGTTATATGCTGCAATTATTATCTAAAACACTCAGTAATGCCTCATTTTCTATATTAATATTTATTGAATTAAAACAATATTGCATACAAGCAGCAATAACTAAACTTAACAATCAGTGTTCCGTTGGACTGTTGGTGTAAGCAGAAACTTTTGGCTTGGTTGTGGAAAAACAATTTGTAAATCATATTTTAGCAGTTCCTAGCAGAACCACTAGAGGGAAACCTCTTAAACGGTTTTAGCCGTTTAAGATTTGAAGTCGTGACTAGTGATGGGCATTCCGGCTCTTTTTCGTGAGCCGGCTCGTTTGACTCAGCTCCCTCTTTTGGCTCACAAACGGCTCTTTAAATAATACATGTTTTAACTATGACTTTGATTATGATAGGTGTGAAAACAGTTCTAATTAAATTATTAAATGAACTCATACTCACAATGTCTCACAATTTCTTTAAAAATGCATTGATTTGTTATAAAAAAAAATACTATTAAACATTTGTATTTAAATTACAACTTTTTAATGTATAGAACCAACATTCAAAACAAATAAAATCTGAACAACATAATAGAACCCATATTAAATAAAAATAAAATAAAAAAATAAAATAAAAAATAAATAACTGAAAGGATTAAACTGGTCCCTCTTTTTCTCTTTTTTTATTGCCATATGAGCTCTCACTAGTTAGGATATATTATTCATAATGAACACACACACACACACTGCTGGCCATATTTTTATTTTATGAGAGATTTGCATTCAGAAATGCTGTTTTTCCTCTCCTCCGAGTTTCGACTACAGACCGTGAGGCTGATCAGACAGTCGAAACGAAAGAGTGTGTGTGCTTATATAGCCTAATTATAATTTTTTGTGTTGTTCTTTGAATTATTAGTCTATTGTTTTAAATAAAATTAAAACCATTCATTACATAATGATTTAATTTCTATAGGCTATATTTTGAAAAATAGAGTCGGCTCTTCAGATATGTGAGCCGGCTCCCGACGTTCACATAAAAGAGCCGACTCGTTCGCGAACGACCCATCACTAGTCGTGACTGTTTCTGGCTGGTAAGGGAAATATTAAAAAGGGATCTTCTGACTGTCTATGAAAACAAACACTTCATCTCTATTTTAACAGGTTCTCTCAAATTTCAATGAGGCAATGTGAAAAGAATTACACTGCAGACTCAGCGAGTAGGCTACTTTACACTGTAAATTTCAAAGTTGTAAAGATTATTGGAGTACATAAGAAAATTCTATTTCAGTCTTTCTACTTCAAAATGTTGTATTTAATTCAATGTGTTACATGCCGTTAATTATTTGTAATATTTGCTAGCAAGTAAGTAAATCCTACACATTTTTTGACAGTGTATGTTTCAATACATTTATCAGATGAAGAGCCTAAAAATAAAGTTTATAATACAAACTCACTCACCCCACATTCTAAGGACATATTGTGTTGTTTGACTACTAAAGGGTAATTTTCCTCTGGTGCTTGTGTTCCTTACTGATTGAGAGGCCATCATCTCATTAATGATTTGCTCATATTGTTCTGCCAGCTGTGTGAGCTTGCGGGTCTGCTCCTCCTTCAGCGACTTCAGGATGGCTTTGTGGTTGTCACTACTCGATCCGTACCGGAAACACGATGTGCAAAATGCATCTACTTCCTGTCTGAAGTATGTCGAAACAATTTACGGCAGTTATTTGATAATACCAAGCTGCAACCTCCCCCTTTCTCTTGTGAAGCCAATACGGAAGTAACTTAAACTGCGATTCATCGACTGGCCGCTAGGGACAGGCTCCAAAAGAGAGCAGGATCTCATAGAGTCCCATGTTAAATTGGCCAAGTTTATATCAGAAAAAAACATGTTTACAAGTTGATTCAAATTGTAGTTTTGGTCTATACTGCTATTTTTGCCCTTCATGACAATTCTGAGGGGGTTGAATTTTTTTATAACTTATCCGTTTAAATTATATTAAGCCTTAAAGTTCTGCATAATTAAGGGCGTGGTCACTTGAGTGACAGGTAGATTGCGCTGCTGTCTGTGAGCTGTCATGTTACCTCAGCTGCCGCTGAATTTGGCATCTCAGCCGTTTTTATGCTTTTTTTCTCGATTGTTTTATACAATTATAAAATATGGCTTGCTGCATAATACTCGAGACTGATGTGTGTCTGTGATGTGCATGCATGGGGAAGAGACACAGAACACACGTTGTATTAAATGAAAAATCTTAAATGTCTGAAACCTAAAATAAAGCACGTTGAGGTTAAAAACACCGAAATTTGCCCATTTTCAGTTATCCGGGAGTGACATGCGGTGACGCGCAGCTAAGATGGCAGCGGCCTCATTTTCGCTTCAAAACTGCTGTTCAGTATGGAAGGCCAAAAGTGCCAAAACGTGTGAAACTGACGTGTTAACACGTAATAGCGTCTTAAAGCGTAATTTACGTGTTAATATGAGGGGTGACTTCAACAAAATGTGATGATTGCTAAGCAAACTGAGAGGAGAACAAACGTGTATACGCACGCCAGCCGTCTGGCCAAAATCCAATAGTATTCAGGTACAGACGTCAGATATGAGACGTTAGACATCACGGTCACGTGTTGGAGCTGCGCTCAAAGTGCGCGGCGGCGATGGCGGCGACGTAGTTGAGAAAGTATATTTTTCACTTTGCGTTATGGCGTTCTGAATGGCTCAAATATATGACTTTGCAACATGCACTCGTCTCACTGAACGTGACGTTTGCGTCTGTCGAACGTGATGTCTGCGTCTGCCACATTACAGTTCGACTGCCTGGACGTGACGTCTACGTGACGTCTGCGTTTGCTGCAAGGGTTTCCAGCACATTCCATACACTAATTTGAGCTTTATTGTACCTATTCATTCTCTATTATTGTTTACACTTATCCTCAATTATGTTTAATTAGCAATTAAGTGCTTTTTACCTTTCTTATTATAGCTTTTTATTCCAAAAAGTAAACATTTATACAAATGATATAAAAAATTCTGTATGCAATTTCTTCTTGTCCACATATTCACGGATACTTTGAAGAAATCATAAAAAAGTTTTTCTAACATGTATTCACCACTTTACGGATTACATAGGCTAATAAGTTTGTTTTCGATTTGAATTATTTCAAGCATTTTATAGATATTTTTACCATTAATGAGGCAACTATTCGCTTAGTCTCGGTTCATTTTTGTGAAGCCTTCCTTCTTAAGCCAGAGACGAAATGCACATTCTGTTTGTTTTTTTTATATTTATTTATTTATTTATTTATTTTAATCAATAGCGCACATTTATCTAGGGTAATTTTTTTTTTAAATTAGTATGGTAAAATGCATGACGTGTTTTTTTTTTCTTTTTTTTTTTTCTCATCCATAAATATTATTTTATGCAAGTCGTGTTGATTTGTGAAGAAGGCTAAATTGATCAAACATATGCTCATTGTGCTTCCTGCGGCTGGCCGCTCGGTTGTTCCTTAAAAAAAAAAAAAAAAAAAAAACTTGATTTTAACAAACATTCTGTAACGAATGCGGGACTCAGGTAGGGATCCAAATGCAAAGCTTTATTTACAGTGAGCGTTGTCATACAGGCAGGGTCAAACGGGAGCAAACGGGAACAACAAGGAACAGGCAGAATCGTAGTCAGGGTGCAGGCGATGGTCAGGACAGGCAGCAACGGGTCAACAAACAGGAAACAGGCAGGAACGGTAACACAGGACAGGCAGACAGGATATAACGCTTGGTAATGCAACACAGGGAAAACAAGACCTAGCAGTGAGGTGGTGTGTGTATGAGTCTTTTATAGTCCGTGTAATGAGCTGCAGCTGGGTGTGGTGATTGGTGATTAGTGTGAAGTGTGTGCAGGTGAGTGGCAGAGAGGATGATGGGAGATGTAGTCCGGGAACTGACAGGAACAGACGGTGATCATGACATAACGCCCCCCTCCCGGAAGGCGCGTCCTCGCGGCGTAAAAGGAACAGCTAGGGAGGGAGGGTGGGTGCATTGGAGACCTGCATGCAGACAGAAACGGGGTCCCCAATGCAGGTCCAGGAGCCTCGGGCGGCCACGGCGGGTCAGGAGGCTCGGGCGGCCACGGCAGGTCAGGTGGCTCGGGCGGCCACGGCAGGTCAGGGTCTATCGGTGACCCCAGCGGGTCAGAGTCCATTAAAGGCCATAATAATTTGCAGTTCAAAGATGGCCATAACAGTTCAGAGGCCCTTAATGGCCATGGTTGAGCAGGGTCCCCACCCACAAGCACCCCACCCTCAGGTACACTGCCCCCCCCCAAAAAGTTCTTGGGGATTTCAGCGGGGCCCGTCGCAGGTTCGTGGACCGAAGGCCTGGATGGCACCAGCAGGGCAGAATGCTTGGGCGGTGGCAGCGGCAGTGCAGGCGGCCTGGGCGGCGGCAGCAGGGCTGACCAAGGGTGCTCAGTGGTCATATCAGGGAGAGCGGACAGCTCGGTGACGGCCTCCATGGCCGTATCAAGAAGAGTGGACAGCTCAGCGATGGCAGCAGGCTCAGGCTGGAGCTGCTCTGGGACGACAGCTGGCGACTCGGGCTGCTCTGGCACGACAGCGGACGGCTCTGAGACAACAGCGGGCTGCTCGGGCTGGCAGACTGTTCCAAAGTCCATAGAGCTTGAGTTCATCAATGCACGCAGGACAGCCAAGACATAAAAAGTGAGCACAGCCCTCTGGGCCAAGACAGGACAGACCAGGAGAGCAGGCTGTGCTGGAGCAGACTCACTGGCTGGAGCGGACTCACTGGCTGGAGCGGGTTCTGGAGCGGACTCAATGGCTGGAACAACCCCTTCTATTCCAGACACCGAAAGGGCGGCCATCTTGCCCGTGGGCACTGGCGAAACGGCCATCTCGTCCATCGCATCCAGAGAGTTTGAGTGCGTAGCAACCGGCGGACTCAAACTTGAGTGCGTTGAAACAGACGAGCTTGAGTGCGTTGAAACAGACGAGCTTGAGTGCGTTGAAACAGACGAGCTTGAGTGCGTTGAAACAGACGAGCTTGAGTGCGTTGAAACAGACGAGCTTGAGTGCGTTGAAACAGACGAGCTTGAGTGCGTTGAAACAGGCGGGCTTGATTGCGATGCGGCCGGCGGGATTGAGAATGAGACGGCTGGTGTATGCTTGGGAATACCAGCCGCCCGTGCTGAAACCAGCGGTGGGTCAACCACACTGGAACGTAATCCATGACGTTCTCTGACTGATCTAGAGACGTGACGTGGCTCTGAGCGATCAGCGGCGACGTGACATTGCTCTGGGCGATCAGCGAAGGCGTGACGTTGCTCTGGGCGATCATCGAAGGCGTGACGTTGCTCTGGGCGATCAGCGAAGGCGTGACGTTGCTCTGGGCGATCAGCGAAGGCGTGACGTTGCTCTGGGCGATCTGTGAAGGCGTGACGTTGCTCTGGCCGATCTGCGAAGGCATGACGGTGCTCTGGGCGATCAGCGGCGACGTGACATTGCTCTGGGCGATCAACGAAGGCGTGACATTGCTCTGGGTGATCAGCGAAGACGTGACTTGACTCTGGGCGATCAGCGGGGGTATGAACTGGCGTTGTTGTTGTTGTTGACGCCATCTTGTGAATGTCCTCTTTAGCGGCAGCCATTACGTGATGCAACGTGGTGTCGTGTTCCTCCGCGACACCCACGGTAAAACTAGAACCACTCAGCTGCAATGCGAGGACAATATATTGCTCCAACGACCACCTGGGATCGTGAAACGGCATGACGGAACACAGCGGATGAGACAGTCCTCCTCTGAAAAAGATCATGAGACATACCTCATCAAAACACGTTAACTGTGCCAGTCCGATAAACTCCTTGACATAATCCTCTAACGCTCTGTCTCCTTGACGGAGACACATCAACTGAGCAGATGGATTCATATTGCCGAGACGGGAACGCTCACAAAGCTTGCTGGACCTGGGTATGGCTAGGTCTTCTGTAACGAATGCGGGACTCAGGTAGGGATCCAAATGCAAAGCTTTATTTACAGTGAGCGTTGTCATACAGGCAGGGTCAAACGGGAGCAAACTGGAACAACAAGGAACAGGCAGAATCGTAGTCAGGGTGCAGGCGATGGTCAGGACAGGCAGCAACGGGTCAACAAACAGGAAACAGGCAGGAACGGTAACACAGGACAGGCAGACAGGATATAACGCTTGGTAATGCAACACAGGGAAAACAAGACCTAGCAGTGAGGTGGTGTGTGTATGAGTCTTTTATAGTCCGTGTAATGAGCTGCAGCTGGGTGTGGTGATTGGTGATTAGTGTGAAGTGTGTGCAGGTGAGTGGCAGAGAGGATGATGGGAGATGTAGTCCGGGAACTGACAGGAACAGACGGTGATCATGACACATAGAATGTTCCCAAAATATTTCTAAATTAACTAAAGAAACGAAAAGAAATTGACCACCTTGCCATTAAAAAACAAAACTGAAATTTTGTAGTGGCTGCACATCAGCTGTGTTTGGGAAAGAGAGAGAGAAAGACAGACTCGGCTAAAAATATTCTGATTATGGTTATGGCTAAAAATCCCAGAAAATATCGAGATATCATTTTTGTCTCTATCGCACATCTTTATATAGCCTATTTAATTAATCTTTGCTTGTTTGGTACACAATCCACTGATCATAAAGCTTAAAAAAACTTATCTTAGGTTTTCTCAACGATATCTGGTTGTCCTGCATCTTCAAAAAACAAGTTAAAGTTAGTCCATAATGCAGCTGCTAGAATTCAGTAGTTTTTACTTCTATTCATGACTTATTTCTTAACTTATCTGTTTTCTTTTCTTCTTGTGGCTACTGAAACTATTTATTTATTTATATACTTGTATAAGCACCCAATCATTTATTTCTGTTGTCGGTAAAATGAATTAAACATGGGCCAACGACGCCATCTATTGGTGAGCGAGTGCCAGCGTCGTTGTTTAGCTCTATTTTCATTTCACGCAACGATAAGGATCGAGGACACGACAAATAAATAAATAAACAAATAAAATTGGTGAATCATTTATATAAGGTTTTATTTATTTATATATTGAAGGGGCGGGGTCTGGTTAATATTGTTATTATTATATTGTTACAATTTAAAATAATGGTTTTCTATTTTAATATACTTTATATTTATTTCTGAGATGCAAAGCTGAGTTCTCAGCATCATTACTCCAGTCTTCTTTGACGCATGATCCTTCAATGTCAACATCGGATATTTTTACAGGATTGATTGATGAATACTGGCAGATTATTATTCAAAATATAGAAATCTTATCAATTTAACATTATTGCTGAATAAAAGTTAACATTTCCTTTTTAAAAAAGAAAGGAAAACATGATAAAATAATATTAGAATCCTAATTTATATTTTAAATGTAAAATATAAGAAGAGAGGTGCTTGAAAAACTGAACATTAATCAGGCATAATGCATTTTTCCATGTATTTTATTATTATTTTACAGCAACAGCCTCAGATCTAGCAGCTGATTGCGATCGATGGGTTGGCCATCAAGCGTGTAGGCTACATTAAAAATGTAAAAAGATAAAAAAAAAAAAAAAACAATAACCCCCAAATGTAAAAAAATTTCAAAACGGATTTCATAAAACTAAACGACTTGAGTATACCTATAAGCAACACAAACTTCGCTAAAACATTGCTTTTAGGCTTTATACTTTTTATGTTAGCCTATCTTTATACTTTTACAATTTAAAAAAGTAAAAAAAAAAAAAAAAAGTCTAAATTGTTATTTATTAATATATGTATATTTAATATGCACATAATTAATGTATATTGAGTTTGCCGGGGGGAAAAATTCAGTAAAAACTGACAAAAAAAAAAAGAAAAGAAAAAAAGTCAGACGCAGATGTCACGTTACAAGTCAGACGGAGATGTCACGTCCATTGAGAGCAGTGAATGAAGTGCAGGTAAATTGTGCATTGGCTCACACACTGCACTGAGCCGTGTGAGGACCGTGTTCTGATACGTGTTAGCGAAAAAATAAATAAATAACTTCACTGCTACACGTGAATCACGCGTGAACGTCGGACTCTACACTTCACTGCCACGCGTGATTTACGTGACGTCTGCGTGACGTCTACGCCTCGTCTGCGTCTTGAAATGAATGGATTTAATAGCAAAAAATTAAGACGTCAGTGAGACGTTCAGTGAGACGAGTGCATGTTGCAAAGTCATATATTTGAGCCATTCGGAACGCCATATTGCGTCTGGATAACGTACGTGTGGATAAACGTCTGGATAACGTACGTGTGGATAAACGCCTGGATAACGTACGTGTGGATAAATGTCTGGATAACGTAGGCTACTATGGAAGGCCAAAAGGGCCAAAACGTGTGAAACCGACGTCTTAACACGTAATTACGTGTTAACGCGCAAATTACGTGTTAACGCGTAATTACGTGTTAAGATGTCGGTTTCACACATTTTGGCCCTTTTGGCCTTCCATATGTATACGCACGCCAGCCGTCTGGCCAAAATCCAATAGTATTCAGGTACAGACGTCAGATATGAGACGTTAAACGTCACGGTCACGTGTTGGAGCTGTGCTCAAAGTGCGCAGCGGTATGGCGTTCCGAATGGCTCAAATATATGACGTTGCAACATGCACTCGTCTCACTGAACGTGACGTCTGCGTCTGCCGAACGTGACGTCTGCGTCTGCCACATTACAGTTCGACTGCCTGGACGTGACGTCTACGTGACGTCTGCGTTTGCTGCAAGGGTTTCCAGCACATTCCATACACTAATTTGAGCTTTATTATACCCTTTCATTCTCTATTATTGTTTACACTTATCCTCAATTATGTTTAATTAGCAATTAAGTGCTTTTTACCTTTCTTATTATAGCTTTTTATTCCAAAAAGTAAACATTTATACAAATGATATAAAAAATTCTGTATGCAATTGCTTCTTGTCCACATATTCACGGATACTTTGAAGAAATCATAAAAAAGTTGTTCTAACATGTATTCACCACTTTACGGATTACATAGGCTAATAAGTTTGTTTTCGATTTGAATTATTTCGTTTTAAAGTAGTAATTTAAAGCATTTTATAGATATTTTTACCATTAATGAGGCAACTATTTGCTTAGTCTCGGTTCATTTTTGTGAAGCCTTCCTTCTTAAGCCAGAGACGAAATGCGCATTCTGTTTGTTTTTTTATATTTATTCATTTATTTATTTATTTTAATCAATAGCGCACATTTATCTAGGGTATTTTTTTTTTAAATTAGTATGGTAAAATGCATGACGTGTTTTTTTTTTCTTTTTTTTTTTCTCATCCATAAATATTATTTTATGCAAGTCGTGTTGATTTGTGAAGAAGGCTAAATTGATCAAACATATGCTCATTGTGCTTCCTGCGGCTGGCCGCTCGGTTGTTCCTTAAAAAAAAAAAAAAACTTGATTTTAACAAACATAGAATGTTCCCAAAATATTTCTAAATTAACTAAAGAAATGAAAAGAAAAGAAAGAGAGAGAGAAAGACAGACTCGGCTAAAAATATTCTGATTATGGTTATGGCTAAAAATCCCAGAAAATATCAAGATATCATTTTTGTCTCTATCGCACATCTTTATATAGCCTATTTAATTAATCTTTGCTTGTTTGGTACACAATCCACTGATCATAAAGCTTAAAAAAACTTATCTTAGGTTTTCTCAACGATATCTGGTTGTCCTGCATCTTCAAAAAACAAGTTAAAGTTAGTCCATAATGCAGCTGCTAGAATTCAGTAGTTTTTACTTCTATTCATGACTTATTTCTTAACTTATCTGTTTTCTTTTCTTCTTGTGGCTACTGAAACTATTTATTTATTTATATACTTGTATAAGCACCCAATCATTTATTTCTGTTGTCGGTAAAATTAATTAAACATGGGCCAACAACGCCATCTATTGGTGAGCGAGTGCCAGCGTCGTTGTTTAGCTCTATTTTCATTTCACGCAACGATAAGGATCGAGGACACGACAAATAAATAAATAAACAAACAAAATTGGTGAATCATTTATATAAGGTTTTATTTATTTATATATTGAAGGGGCGGGGTCTGGTTAATATTGTTATTATTATATTGTTACAATTTAAAATAATGGTTTTCTATTTTAATATACTTTATATTTATTTCTGACATGCAAAGCTGAGTTCTCAGCATCATTACTCCAGTCTTCTTTGATGCATGATCCTTCAATGTCAACGTCGGATATTTTTACAGGATTGATTGATGAATACTGGCAGATTATTATTCAAAATATAGGAATCTTATCAATTTAACATTATTGCTGAATAAAAGTTAACATTTTCTTTTTAAAAAAGAAAGGAAAACATGATAACATAATATTAGAATCCTAATTTATATTTTAAATGTAAAATATAAGAAGAGAGGTGCTTGAAAAACTGAACATTAATCAGTCATAATGCATTTTTCCATGTATTTTATTATTATTTTACAGCAACAGCCTCAGATCTAGCAGCTGATTGCGATCGATGGGTTGGCCATCAAGCGTGTAGGCTACATTAAAAATGTAAAAAGATAAAAAAAAAAAAACAATAACCCCCAAATGTAAAAAAAATTCAAAACGGATTTCATAAAACTAAACGACATGAGTATCAGTGATGCGCGGGTTGATCCAAAATGAGCGGGTGCCTGCGGTAATCCGCGGTCACCCGCGGTTACGAGTCATCCAAAAATATTTTTAATGATATTCGGGTCGCGGTCGGTCGGGTCGTTTGAAATAAAGATGCCAATTAAACCTTTGTAATTTTCAGTTTTACTTAATAAAGGTTTCAGTTTTACTTTCATGGGTATTTGTGAACATTTATTTATGGTTATTGTAGCCTCAGTCTTTGGCTTAGCCTACCTGTTTTTGTTTGTCTAAAATGCGTTAATAAATACTTTATTAACATATTCTATCCCTGCATTTTGTGCTTGTGAGAGCTTCAATTGGGCATTCACGTGGCGAAATAGCCAAGTCTACTAATACAAGTGAGAAATCCTTATTTACCTTTTGAATGTTGAGCGTTATTAACTTTTGAATAAATGCTGACGCGGGACAAAATGCCCGATTTCCCAACACGTTGAACTGAGCAATGAAATTGTACAATTTTAATAGGCTACGTTACTTTTAAACGCATAGGCCTATAGCTCAGTAATGTCAGTTTTATGTATTTTCTAAGAGGGGGTGGGATTTTTGTTGGGAAAATCGGGGGAGAGACGCGCACTTCGATTAGACTGGATAAACACATGCAGCATCTTAATTGTTAAGAAAATGAAACGAAATAAATGAATAAATCAAGCCTTTATTACATAACACTACAACATTCAGAAAAAGAACAGTTTGCGCTCCTAAGGGCTTTCACACTTTTCCAAAAGTGGGCCTTCTCTCAGTTGACCTGCTGATTAGGCTAATTCTTTAAGCAGGGTCGAAACATAAACATCGCATTCATCAATAATATGCATCTGACAGCTGAAATGGAAAATGATGGGCCGCCTCAAGAACTGCCTGCTCTCGCCGCTGCACCTCTGAGGGCACCACGTCAGGTCCTGAAATATTTCTCTCCTCCACAGGCCGGATATTATTGGCCAGGGAGGCTGATGGGGTTCTTACGTCTATGGCCCAATGACGCTACAATGAGCATTTACTGCTTTTAAAAAAATGCGGGTCAGGAAGCGGGTCGGGTACAATATTTTCTTCTTTTTTTTTTGCAGTCCGAGTTGCGGGCGGGTTAGTTGAAAACGTCGGTCGGGTGCGGGTTGTTTATACATTGACCCGCGCATCACTGATGAGTATACCTATAAGCAACACGAACTTCGCTAAAACATTGCTTTTAGGCTTTATACCTTTTATGTTATCTTTAAACTTTTACAATTTAACCCTTTGATGCACAAGCTATGAAAACCCCTTCTAATGCACAACATGGGTCAAAAATGACCCGTATTCATTTCCTATGTAATTTCAATCATGGTTGAGTGTTTCTTTGCTGAATCTTTGAAAGAAATGTATTTTATCATTCATTTATTCCAGGTATTCCTTAAATATCTTGTTTTTGATTGACAAAAATCATTATGTTCATTTTTTCTTTCTTACTTTATAAACAAACACAGTTTTTGTCTGTCTACATCAATTTTACACACATGGGTCAAAAATGACCCGTATTCATTTCCTATGTAATTTCAGTCATGACTGAGTGTTTCTTCGCTGAATCTTTGAAAGAAATTTATTTTATCATTTATTTATTTCAGGTATTACTTAAATATCTTGTTTTTGATTTTCTACAAATAATTATGTTTATTTTTCTTTCTTACTTTATAAACAAACACAGTTTCTACATCAATTTTACACACATGGGTCAAAAATGACCCGTATTCATTTCCTATGTAATTTCAGTCATGACTGAGTGTTTCTTCGCTGAATCTTTGAAAGAAATGTATTTTGTCATTTATTTATTCCAGGTATTCCTTAAATATCTTGTTTTTGATTTTAACAAATCATTGTGTTTATTTTTTCTTTCTTTTTTTCATAAACAAACACAGGTTTTGTATTTCTACATCAATTTTACACACATGGGTCAAAAATTACCCATATAGAAACCTTTGCAAATTTTCGCAAGAAGGAACATATTTACTGCAGACAACTGTTCATCTGCCACACATTTCATGTCTCAACATGGCTGCTTTTGTATATTTGATGGATGAAAGACATATTATATTTCATATAATAGGCTGTATATTATATTTCATAATTTGTATTTTTTGTCATAAACCAATGCTACTGGTCACCTTTTACATCTATCAGTGTTCCTGAAAAGTAACAGTTTTGAACAAGGTTTCTGTCCAACAGTGAAAATATATAATAAGTGTATCGATCAACAGTGATTTTGAATTTCTTTATCTAGAGTGTTAGTGGCTGGTCCTCAACAGAACTGAGGTGGATGATGACATCACTGTAAAAAAAGCTGAAAGTGTACTTTGCGAACAGTCAAACGCAATTTAAATGTGTATGTGCAGGGTTGCACATACACAGTTACAGAAATCCGGCGGAAATTATAAAAAGTTACAAAAATCTGTATGCTGACCCTCACGTACACATAAAAAGTGAAGTATACGTTGGCCTTTAGAAAGGTAATGACACACACATTCAAAAAAATTCATTCAAAAAGAAAGGAAAAATTAAAATAAGGATTTGGTTATTGAGTAATAGATGGAATAATGAATGATAAAATTAATTTATTGTAATATATGCGATATAGAAAATAACTAATTCGGGTCACTTTTGACACATGTTGTATTTGTCCAAAACTGTTACATTTCAGGAACACCAATTGCATTGATTTATGACAAAAAAATTAAAAATTATGAAATATATAGCCTAATATATTAAATATAATAAGACTTACATCCATCAAATATACAAAAGTAGCCTTGTTAAGATGTAAAATGTGTGGCAGATGAACAGTTGTCTGCAGTAAATATGTTCCTACTTGCAAAAATTTGCAAATCTTAAAGATTTCTATATGGGTCATTTTTGACCCATGTGTGTAAAATTGATGTAGAAACTGTGTTTGTTTATAAAGTAAGAAAGAAAAATAAACATAAATATTTGTAGAAAATCAAAAACAAGATATTTAAGTAATACCTGAAATAAATAAATGATAAAATAAATTTCTTTCAAAGATTCAGAGAAGAAACACTCAGTCATGACTGAAATTACATAGGAAATGAATACGGGTCATTTTTGACCCATGTGTGTAAAATTGATGTAGACAGACAAAAACTGTGTTTATAAAGTAAGAAAGAAAAAATGAACATAATGATTTTTTACAATCAAAAACAAGATATTTAAGGAATACCTGGAATAAATGAATGATAAAATACATTTCTTTTAAAGATTCAGCAAAGAAACACTCAACCATGATTGAAATTACATAGGAAATGAATACGGGTCATTTTTGACCCATGTTGCGCATTAGAAGGGTAGTGATACAAAAATGATTTTTATTAAAAAAGTAAGAAAGAAAAAATTAAAATGAGGATTTGTGATGATCAAAAACAAGTTAATTGAGGAATACCTGGAATACTGAATGATTAAAATAATTTCTTGCAAAGATATAGAAAATAAAAACTCAACCGGGTCATTTTTGACCCATGTTGTGCATCAAAGGGTTAAAAAAGTAAAAAAAAAAAAAAAAAGTCTAAATTGTTATATATTAATATATGTATATTTAATATGCACATAATTAATGTATATTGAGTTTGCCGGGGAAAAAAATTCAGTAAAAACTGACAAAAAAAAAAAAAAAAAAAAGTCAGACGCAGATGTCACGTTACAAGTCAGACGGAGATGTCACGTCCATTGAGAGCAGTGAATGAAGTGCAGGTAAATTGTGTATGGCGTTCCGAATGGCTCAAATATATGACTTTGCAACATGCACTCGTCTCACTGAACGTGACGTCTGTGTCTACCGAACGTGACGTCTGCGTCTGCCGAACGTGACGTCTGCGTCTGCCACATTACAGTTCGACTGCCTGGACGTGACGTCTACGTGACGTCTGCGTTTGCTGCAAGGGTTTCCAGCACATTCCATACACTAATTTGAGCTTTATTATACCTTTTCATTCTCTATTATTGTTTACACTTATCCTCAATTATGTTTAATTAGCAATTAAGTGCTTTTTACTGCTTGTTTACTGAGGTCACGTGGCAAATCGCGTTTGGTCTCGTTTGCTCTGAGTCAGTAAGGCGTGGTCAAAGCCAGCTTAGTATATAAACAGTTGTTATTTAGCATTCATTAGAGAGAATCATTGAAGCTACAAGAGGATCTGCATACTGTAAGTGTTTTGCTGTCGTTTCTAGTTGATTTTAGTGCTGTAAAGTTGCTTTACTGCTTGTTTACTGAGGTCACGTGGCAAATCGCGTTTGGTCTCGTTTGCTCTGAGTCAGTAAGGCGTGGTCAAAGCCAGCTTAGTATATAAACAGTTGTTATTTAGCATTCATTAGAGAGAATCATTGAAGCTACAAGAGGATCTGCATACTGTAAGTGTTTTGCTGTCGTTTCTAGTTGATTTTAGTGCTGTAAAGTTGCTTTACTGCTTGTTTACTGAGGTCACGTGGCAAATCGCGTTTGGTCTCGTTTGCTCTGAGTCAGTAAGGCGTGGCCTGCTGAACTAACGTTGTAATAAGCTGGTATAAGTGCACAGTGTACCGCGGCAGCGGACGCGGCAGCCCTCATGTGAAGCCCTCCTCGTGTGAAGACCGAAGAGTGTAAAGACCAGCGACTCTACCTGTGCGACTCCACCGAGCAACTACACAGACAAGACACTTGAGTATTGCTCTTTTCTTTCTTTCCTCTTTATACAGTGTGTTCTTGTCTGTCTTTTGACTTGTTTTAGATATGTGCTTCCAAATTCCCACTATTACTAACCCTCGTAAATCGCACGCTACACGCTGTAAGCAGTGCAACCATAACAACCTGCGTTCTTTACCCATGTCACCTAGTACATTGTTTTCTATTTCGATTGGGCTCTGGAATTGTCAGTCTGCTGTCAACAAAGCAGAGTTCATCACAGCTATTGCTACTTATTCAGATCTCCATCTCATGGCTCTGACTGAGACATGGATCAAACCAGAGGACACTGCCACACCAGCAGCCCTCTCCTCTAATTTCACTTTCTCTCACACCTCACGCCAGATTGGGAGGGGTGGTGGTACTGGTTTGCTTATGTCCAATGAATGGAAGTTCAATCCTTTACCATCTCTCTCTGAAAATGGCTCATTTGAATCACATGCAATTACCATCACCTACCCTACCAAAATTCATGTTGTAGTTGTTTATCGTCCCCCAGGTCAGCTAGGTAACTTCTTGGAGGAGTTGGATGTGTTACTCTCATCCTTCCCTGAGGATGGCACTCCTCTGCTAGTAGTTGGTGACTTCAACATCCATCTAGACAAACCTCAGGCTGCTGACTTCCACACGCTGCTTGCCTCATTTGATCTCAAGCGAGTGGCTACCTCAGCTACCCACAAATCAGGTAACCAATTGGACCTCATCTACACACGCTGTGGCTCCACCGACAATACACTGATTACTCCACTACACACCTCAGACCACTTTCTCATTACTTTCACACTCAACCTGACCCCCAACTCATCACACACCCCACCACACGTCACTTTTCGGCGAAACCTACGCTCCCTCTCACCATCTCATCTATCCTCTTCGGTCTCATCCACACTTCCTCCCGCTAACCAATTCTCAACAATGGACACTAACACTGCTACTGACACTCTCTGCACCACTCTATCATCTTGCTTAGATGATTTCTGCCCCCTTTTAACCAGACCAGCCCGCGCCACCCCCTCTGCCCCCTGGCTCTCTGATGTTCTCCGTGAGCATCGGTCTAGACTCAGGGCTGCAGAGAGGAAGTGGCGCAAATCTAAAAATCCTACTGACCTTAGCTTATATCAGTCACTCCTTTCTTCTTTCTCTACTAATGTCTCCAATGCTAAAACCTCCTACTATCACACTAAAATTAACAACTCAAATGACTCCCGAACACTTTTCAAAACTTTCTCTTCTCTTCTTTGCCCTCCTCCCCTCCCTCCCACATCAGTTCTTACAGCTGATGACATTGCCACATTCTTCAAACATAAAATAACAACCATCAGCGGCCAATTCTCCACACCACACACTGACAAGAACATCTTAATTGAAAACACACAAATTCTCCCCTCCTTCTCCATGCTTTCTGAGGCAGATGTTTCCAAACTCATTCTTTCCAATCACCCTACTACCTGTCCGCTAGACCCTATCCCCACTCCTCTTCTTCAGGCCATCTCCTCCTCAATTCTACCTGCACTCACTCACATTATCAATTCCTCCCTTCACACTGGAACATTTCCCACAGCTTTTAAGCAGGCTAGGATTACCCCACTGCTTAAGAAACCCACTCTGAATCCAGCTCTTTTAGAAAACTACAGACCAGTATCCCTTCTTCCTTTCATTGCTAAGACACTTGAGAGAGTTGTATTCAACCAACTGTCTACTTATCTCTCAAAGAACAACCTCCTTGACAACCACCAGTCTGGTTTCAAGAGTGGCCACTCTACTGAGACTGCCCTGCTCTCAGTCACTGAAGCCCTGAGACTGGCACGAGCATCTTCAAAATCATCAGTACTCATCTTGCTGGACCTATCTGCTGCCTTTGACACAGTGAACCACCAGATCCTCCTGTCTACACTCATGTCGAAGGGCATCACGGGAACCGCGCTCCAGTGGTTCGAGTCTTAACTCTCAGGTAGGTCCTTCAGGGTATCTTGGAGAGGTGAGGTGTCCAAGTCACATCATCTTGCTACTGGGGTACCTCAGGGCTCTGTGCTTGGTCCACTTCTCTTCTCCATCTACACGTCATCACTAGGATCGGTCATTCAGGATCATGGTTTCTCCCATCACTGTTATGCTGATGACACACAACTCTACCTCTCATTCCAACCAGATGATCCGACGGTTGCTGGTCGCATCACAGCCTGCCTGACAGCCATTTCTGCCTGGATGAAGGACCACCACCTCCAACTCAACCTTGCAAAAACGGAACTGCTTGTGATCGGTGCAAACCCAACACTTCATCACAACCTTTCAGTTCAACTTGGGTCTTCAACCATCACTCCTTCCAGGACAGCCAGAAACCTTGGAGTGGTGATGGATGATGGTCTAACCTTCACAGATCATGTTGCAGCAACGACCCGGTCCTGCAGATTTGCCTTGTACAACATCAGGAAGATTAGACCCTTCCTATCTGAACATTCCACACAAATTCTTGTCCAAGCTCTTGTTCTATCCAGACTGGACTACTGTAATGCTCTCTTGGCTGGCCTTCCAGCATAAACTATCAAGCCTCTGCAACTGATCCAGAATGCTGCAGCAAGACTGGTCTTCAACGAACCGAAGAGAGCGCACGTCACTCCTCTCTTCATCAGTCTGCACTGGCTGCCAGTAGCTGCTCGCATCCAATTCAAGGCTCTGATGTTTGCTTACAGAACGACAGCTGGCTCTGCACCGCTATACCTTAACTCACTACTTCAGACTTACGCGCCCTCCAGAAACCTACGTTCTGCAAGTGAACGGCGCCTTGTGGTGCCATCATATAGGGGCACAAAATCACTCTCACGGACCTTCTCCGGGACTGTTCCTGGCTGGTGGAATGACCTACCACGCTCTATCCGAGCAGCTGAGTCTCTAGCCATTTCCAAAAAAATGCTAAAGACGTATCTTTTTCGTCAGCACTTGACCCAGTAGTAGTAGCACTTACCTTGACTAATATTCTTCTCCTATCTGTGTATTTCTTTATTTAAAAAAAAAAAAAAAAAAAAAAAATTCGCTATGAGCACTTTACTGACATAACTGTGACTTCACTCAGCACTTACATACTGTTGTTCTCATGTTGATTTAATTGATTCTACTACTCTCATTTGTAAGTCGCTTTGGATAAAAGCGTCTGCTAAATGACTAAATGTAAATGTAAATGTTTTACCTTTCTTATTATAGCTTTTTATTCCAAAAAGTAAACATTTATACAAATGATATAAAAAATTCTGTATGCAATTGCTTCTTGTCCATTGAAGGGGCGGGGTCTGTTTAATATTGTTATTATATTGTTACAATTTAAAATAATGGTTTTCTATTTTAATATACTTTATATTTATTTCTGAGATGCAAAGCTGAGTTCTCAGCATCATTACTCCAGTCTTCTTTGACGCATGATCCTTCAATGTCAACATCGGATATTTTTACAGGATTGATTGATGAATACTGGCAGATTATTATTCAAAATATAGAAATCTTATCAATTTAACATTATTGCTGAATAAAAGTTAACATTTTCTTTTTAAAAAAGAAAGGAAAACATGATAAAATAATATTAGAATCCTAATTTATATTTTACATGTAAAATATAAGAAGAGAGGTGCTTGAAAAACTGAACATTAATCAGGCATAATGCATTTTTCCATGTATTTTATTATTATTTTACAGCAACAGCCTCAGATCTAGCAGCTGATTGCGATCGATTGGTTGGCCATCAAGCGTGTAGGCTACATTAAAAATGTAAAAAGATAAAAAAAAAAACAATAACCCCCAAATGTAAAAAAAATTTCAAAACGGATTTCATAAAACTAAACGACATGAGTATACCTATAAGCAACACAAACTTCGCTAAAACATTGCTTTTAGGCTTTATACTTTTTATGTTATCTTTATACTTTTACAATTTAAAAAAGTAAAAAAAAAAAGTATAAATTGTTATTTATTAATATATGTATATTTAATATGCATATAATTAATGTATATTGAGTTTGCCGGGGGGAAAAATTCAGTAAAAACTGACAAAAAAAAAAGTCAGACGCAGATGTCACGTTACAAGTCAGACGGAGATGTCACGTCCATTGAGAGCAGTGAATGAAGTGCAGGTAAATTATGAGGGGCGGTCCGTGCCAGTTCTAAGGCTAAGCAGGCGAAGGATAAGCTTACCTCATCAATCATCAAAAGTCAACGACATTGACGAAAGGGTGACGCACACACACGGAAAAGCCACTTTTGCAGGAAACCGAATAGATAAATTTGGAATTAGGTGAACATTATGTTTTATTGACAGCACTGGGCGTAATGACAGAAATCAGAGTTCACAATTAAATGGTACTTTCGATGAAAGGAGATAATTACTGAAATGTAATTTCTTACAGATGAGGGAATCGTGAATTGCTGGACAGACGGATGGCTGAAGCACACTGGCTGACTATAGAGATACACACAGGAAAACAATGGGGAACAGACTATGGAGAATATCGTTGGAATACATTCTTGAGTTGTTTCCTATACATACATGCTTATTCCGTCTTCTATTTGTTTATATTATTGTAAATAATTTTGTTTTACATTTGTAAATACATTTGTAATACATTTTATTTATCTACACACCACACGTTGTATGTGTTTATTACAAATTCAAACAGTAAAACTGTCACAAAACTAACAGATCTATAAGAACCAATTCTTTTCTTGTATACACACACACCAGCACATGAAAGCAGTATTAAAAATCAGGTAAACAAGAGCAAACCTTTACCAGAAACATGAATATAGTTTACTACAAAAAAAGAGTAAAAAAAAAAAACAACAACAATGAAGGAGGCCTGCAGATGTTGAGAAGAACCATGGATTCAACATTCATAATGATTTTTCCCTCCATAATGCATAAGAATGTTCTATGATGTAGATGAAATTCTCTAGGCAGATTTAAATTCGTGAGTAAACATTAGTGATTGCAGTACTGTACAACATTTGCTGGATGTTTGTGTAGGCTATGTAATTTTTGGGGGAAGTGGGAAAAGATTATAACAAAACCACTCATTAAAAAACAATAATAAGCATGTACTTTCATTAGTGTATGTCTATAGATGAATATGTTATAAAATCAATAGTGAACACACCTGTAGTTATGATGATATAATTTAGTTTTTAATAAACGTATTACTAGAATAAACTGCAGTGCAGTGAATAATGAAATTTCATCAACATAAGAGTGTTTACTGTGCTGTGTTAATTGTTTTGAGAGCAACAACATTCATTCATTTGAAGACATGTGTTAGGATTAAAATAAATACAAATAAAAAATGCTATAATTATTATGTGTAGCCATAGTTGTAGCCTATTTATGCTCACTGTTCATTTTTAAAGATTTATTTTAGACAAAATCCTGCCATTTGCAATCCTAATCTGCTTGTGCAAGTACACCACACCACCAGGTGGTGGTAAAGTCACACGTTTTTTATTTTGCAAATGAAGGTTAACACGTAATTACGCGTTAACACGTAATTACGCGTTAACACGTAATTTGCGCGTTAACACGTAATTACGTGTTAATACGTCGGTTTCACACGTTTTGGCCCTTTTGGCCTTCCATATATACACGTTAGTTCTCCTCAGTTTGCTTAGCAATCATCACATTTTGTTGAAGTCACCCCTCATATAGTTAGCATCGTAAATAGAGAAACGACACCTCATAGAAGTCACCCCTCATATTCAAACTCTATCTGATCTAACGTTACCCGTCTTTCGCACGACCGTCACTCCAAAATAACAATGCACAATCACAGTGACGCCGATTGTGTTAAGCATTTACCTTATCTGAGAGAAATGTAGCAGAGCGTTGATCCGACAGTCTCTTCATAGGAAGATTACAAACGGCGATTGATGACGCACAATAATTCTCTGCTGTTATTTTGGTGGTTTGCTTCACGATGTGAGTACAGGACTCTTACTTCCCCTTGATGGTAGACAATATTTTTTATTATTTGCTCTATATGTTTCGTCTCACTGCTTCTTGAATCTCGCGCCGCCTGAGCTGACTGGAATTCTTTTTGGTTGTCATGACAATGACGTAGTTTAGGGCGGCTATATTCCGCGTTCATTTACACTGAACCAGAACAGTATCAGAGTCGCCTTTTAACCTCTCGACGATGCTGAATGGCTTTTTTAGTTAGCAAACAAATTGCTCGAAATACCGATCACTTTCATGTTTTTTTGCACAACCTGCAAAAATCACTCGATGCTGATTGAGACACGGTAAACCTGTCTGGAGTTTTCGCATTGCTCTGCTAAGTACGTCACCCGGATCGTTGATCTGATTGGTTGAAGGACTATCCACTTGCGTGACTAATGCTCGTTGATCACGCCTCTTGTGCAGTAGGAAATACATAGCAAACTCCCCAGACCAATGTTCAATTTTAAATTGAGCTTGGTCTGGTGATAGCCAGACTAAGGTTGTTCCAGACAGGCAGTTCTATTTTTCATTATAAAATCTCTTGGTACTCATACCCCCTTAAGCTAGTCCCAGACTCAAATGCATATTTGAGCTGTTTTAACTGAAAGTAACTTGCGCTAACTTATCCTAAAATATATGACTGCCATTGTTTTGTCTTAAAATGCACACCAGCAATTTTATTTATTTATTTAAGGTACGTTTATAAAAGCTACTTAAATGCCATAATAGAGTTTTGGCCTTATCCTGGCTTAATCCAAGCCGTGTCTATGAAATTAGGCCATACTTACCTTTGATAGTAAAATTCTTAGACGCCTGTTTCACCTTCCGACGCTCTGTGAGATTGTCAGGAATGTCTCCTTTTAAGAGAAATTCTTTAATATGTACATAAAACGCAAAAGAATCCATATTGCTATCATGCTTCACTCTTCAGCACGTCTCTATCGATCATATGCGCGCACACACAGTACAAATCATGACATACCCTGCGTTCCATTCGGAAGGGCTCATCAACTATGCCCTAATCCCTTCAAAGGGTTTACCCTCCGGAGTGTGTTTTTAGGAGGAGGTGCCAATGATTCGTCAGTGGTGGTGCCTTCAGCTGATGGAGAGGTTTTGCCTAGAAGGGTATGACTCCAGATAAAATTTCAATATCTTTGCAGTATTTAATCTAGGACTGGACCTGAATATTTGATTATTAGTGAAGAATATGTTTAGCCTCCTCCCTCCACCGCTTTGAATATTCTGTGTTGATTGCTACCGAATGCTTCAAAGCTAAAAAAAAAGCCCTTATTTAGTCACTGTTAGCAAAGTGATACTAAAAAGGTGTTATACAAATAGAGTGCATATACATTTTCATTTTTTCCAAAGACATGGACGGAGATTTGCATTCTGGACAGAAGAGGCATCCCAACTCCTTCAGGGAACCCTTGAACCTGTCTATAGGGTTAGGGTATCTAAATCCACCACCAAACTGTTGCCCAGGGTAGGGTTGCACCAGCAGTAAGTTCTTTCTTAAATTGGAACGTAAAGTCCACACTAGTGGCTTAGTAACTACTAGCTAGTTTGTAACTAACTCTGTACTTTATTCAATTGCACCATTTGTTCTTAAGGAAGAACGTAGCTATAATATTACGTTTACCCTCAGTCATCCTTCAAATACAGGAGAAGAAATTGTTGAAATTCTGTGAATTTTAGTTTATCCTTCATTCTGACTTATTTTGCCTCACGTAGCTAACAGTAAAAATAAGTTTCCATTAAATATAATATTAATATGTTTTTATATGTTTTTATATGAAACAAAATTAATTAGGATCAATAAATAAATATTCATACAAAAATACATAAGAGACATTTATTGATTCTCACTGAATTTATTTGACATGCACAACACGGAGTGATAGGACCGATGCACACAACGGTGCGCTGTTTAACGTGTTCGTATTGACAAGTGGCTAATCTTTTCACATAATGTTCTCTTTCTTAAAATGTAAGAGAGTGTAAATGTCAGCAGCATCATATATGTGTAAAGAATGAAGTCTGTCAGGTAAAACAAGAGCTTATTGATGCAGTTCAGTCAGTCTGCTATTTTATTCCAACCGTTACTCCTGATAGGGGGCTTCCGTAAATATCTAGTGTATACGTAGAGTTACGCTTCAACTAAGTTTAATGGTGCAACACAAATATATTTAGTAGTGCGTAAGTTGTAACTTAGTGCCCATTTACGTGAAAACTAGTCTACATTGTAACTTGCGCACAGCTGGTGCAACCGGCCCCAGAAGAACAGCTGTGGTTAAAGAGGACACTGATATGGTAAATTATTATTATTTTTTTTTTCCCATGCTGGAAAAATGGTTAAATTAGTTTATGTGCCATTATTGTCTTATCCAGGTGCAACAACCTAGCCTGGTAATACCAGACTCTGCTACTTCACTTTGCTTCGTAGACAGAGTCTGGAATGGCATAATAGAGAAGTGTTTTCTCTCTCGCTAGGGGGCGCTTGTCTGAAGTTTAAAATCATTGGTTACCCGTTATGTGCCTGTACAGCCGCATCGAAGCACAGACATCATGCATCGAACTCAAATCTATGATTGAACTTCCACTGTAAACCTGTTGTAAACACATGATGATGCGTTTATCAAACACTCTTCTTGTTCTGGCTTCAGTTTGAAAAAGAGTTGAATGTTCTCCATAACAGAGCGAATTACATCCCGTGTCTCGTTTCCCATTTCCGCCATAGACAGTAAAAGAAATGGACACAGCGACCCCATTGGAACTCAATTGAGTCAAGTGAAGCCCATTTTTAGCGATTTTTAGCACTTCCGTTTCTGACGCGCAGACTCACACTAAGCTTGATGACGTCCTCAACCTGGCATGCAAACTGCCATCGTTAATCTTGCAGAGACGGCGAGCTTGAGCGGGGAGTTCTTTGGCGTGAGTGAGCAGGAGTAAGTATTCTGATTAATTATTTTGTATAGTATTTTAAAATGTAACGCCAGTACGCCATATTAAGATAATCTCCCCGATTGTCTGCGAGCTTCTCCTCCTGCCTGTACAGTAATTTCTCAACTATGCGACAGAGAGTCGAGTGGTTATGACGCAATCGTTAGCTTATTTTTACAAAAACTGTTTCTACGGGGCCATAATGTAACATAGAAGGTAATGGAGCCCTTTATACATTGTCGTGTATCTTTGGAAATAAATAATGGACAAATGGAGTCTTTAAACGCCTCAGATGTAAAGTTATTCACTGTCAAAGTGACGCCAAAATGAATGGGAATCAATGGGGATGCTAACACGAGTGAAGTTCTGCTACAAGATGGCAGCACGCGGCCGACTTCAACTTCCGGTCGACTTCCTTGGGCACTGATTTCCGCGGTCGTTTCGGTTTTCGATTTCTCTAACCTACAATGTAAAACTCGGCGCTTAGCATCTACGTCACGGCTCTCAGCCCGCCCCCTGTTCGTTGATTGGCCCGGCTGTTTGCAGACCGGTGGCAAACAGAAAGCTCTGATGCTGTATCAGACTGAGTACAGAAGCAAAATGAAATTGAGCGGAAGTAGGAAGTCTGACGTAGTCAGGCTAGCAACAACCAACAGTTGTCAGAGACCTATATACAGCATTGTACTGGGTGCAAAATCACAGTGAAATGTTTCATGGGGAGGTGACAGAGCCTGCTTTTCTGAGGATGAACCATGATGACCAACAAAATGCCCTCAGGAAGGTCCAAGAGGGTGCATCCTCTGAAGCAAAGGATGACTTATTGTTTATATTTCAGCTGCAAGAGGACATGGAAACATTTTTGTCTCACTGTGCTGATAAAGAAGGCCTATGTGTTAATGCCATGTTCCCCATTGAGCAATTCCAGTAGAGGGAGGGAGGGAGGGAGGGAGGGAGGGAGAGAGACGGACGAGAGTGAAGTGAGGCGAAAGAAAGGAGTGGGTTTACTTTTGTGAGGAAGGGAGAGATCAAGTGAGTGAGTGAGTGAGTGAATGAAGGATGGAAGGAATGAGTTCACTTATGAATAAATTGAATAAGTTTTTAAATGCAGACATTTGTTAAAGTATGCTGAAATAAGTAGAATATATCTTTGGATAAATTAATGGTAAAATGTAAACTATTTTATTTAATTGTACTTCATTTTTTTCTATTTTATTGAATCAATTTAATTCATGCCATCATTGCCATGTATTAGCATCGATATATTTTACAAAAAAAAAAAAAAAAAAAAAAGGGTATTCATGTCAAAAGAATCACAAGATGGAAGGAATGAGTTAATTTATGAATAAATTTAATGAATAAGTAAATTTTTTTATTTTCTTTTTCAAATGCAGACGTTTGTTTAAGTATGCTGAAATAAGTAGAACATGTCTTTAGAAAATGAATATTAAATATAAACAAACACACTTATATACACATCTGTATTTCCCAAATGGAATCAAGCAAATGTAAAGTATTTCGTTTTAATTGTATTTCATTTTTTTCTATTTTTTTTTAATCAATTTAATTTATGCAATGCATTAACATTGATATATTTTACCCCAAAAAAAAAAAAAAAAAGTATTCATGTCAAAAGAATCACTTATAGAGAACTATTTCCGGTACGGATGGGGTAGTTGTCATAACCATAGACATATAATATTATATATCTATGGTGACAACTGTCAGTGGCAGTAAATTCGCGCATGCGCAGAACAAATCGTGTTTCCGGTGTTACAAAATATTCGGTTCCTGAAATATTCTGTTCCACTGGGTGGCGCTAAAGCGAATATTCATAATATCTTTCTATTGTGGGCGTGTCCTTGAGAGAACGCGCAAGTGAATGGAACTGAAAATATTAGTACACGCTTCTCAAATCGCATCGGTTTAATTGATTATTTCGAAAAGGTAATAAAGTATTTAGTGTTAAGCAACAGTTCACATGTTCAAAGCAATGCATAGTTTGTGTAATATGATAAATCGTCAGAGCTATTTTGCCTGATTGAGTACAGTATAGGACGGGAATTCAGATAAACAGTTAACGTAATGATACATCAGAGCAAACATGAGCGAATAACCTTGTTTTACACTGATGTGTTTTCTGTTTATCTTTTTTATTTGTGAGGCTTTAAAAAGTTTTTGAATAGTTTGATTAGTTTGCTTCCTTTGTTGTAATTCTATGACTACAGGCTACTGCATAGTGTTGACAACTTGAAACAAACCTCTACAAATGTAGGCTATGGCCTAATAAAAAGCTATAGCCTGGTGTGAATATTCTGTCATCCTTAATTTCTTGATTATTTTGATATTTTCAGTGTTTATCACCACAGTAAGACTTACATAGGCTACCCTTTCTCAACACCAAACTACAAATATTTTCTGTTTTCTCATATTTTACTGGATATCATTATCATTATAGTCCAACAAGTAAATGCACACTTGATGTTATTTGTCACATATTTTTGTTGCAAAGCAACATAAATTTTTTTTGAGTTTTTCACTTGCAACTGTTTTTCCAGCAAATTTCTTAACGTGTAAATATTTGTACAAACAAAAATATTCAACAACTCAGACATAAACTGAACAAATTTCACAGGTGTTTGATCAACAGAGTATCTGAAAGTCTGATGTGGCACAAGCTGCTTTACAGAGCATCTCATCCTCATGGACAGCACCAGATTTGCAGCTCTTGCTCTGAGATGTTAATCCACTCTTCCATCAAGGCATTTCACATTCTCAAACATGTCTGGTGGGACTTATGGTTACATGTGGTTTGGCACTGGAAGGACCATCAGCTGTCCTTCTGTCTCCTTGTAGCAATGTCTCAGGCATCTTCGTGTGTGTGTGTGTCATCCTTCCCTGGCCTGCATGCGCCCTTATAACACACACAATAAAAGTGATCATCAAATCCTTTTAACAGTTTATTTTACAGACTTTGTGTAAGCCTTCCACTTTTTTCACAAAACCTTTTTGCTTTCTAGAAACCCAGTCAGTTTGGGTTAAAGTTCTTTAAAATATTAGCATTATAAACACTGAATTAATACCAACATTTGAAATTAAATTAAGGACATGCATCAGAAAAATTGGGAATGTTAGACAATAAATATATGAATATATGAATAATGATTTTGCAATGTTGTCTAATGTCCGGCGTTGAAGCAAAAGTGTCCAATTATGCGGATTAATAATGGACACAGCAATGCATCATGTATTATAAGATCATTATGTTTGTAGCGTGATCCATTAAAACGTACAATATAGCCTATTTCAATTCAGACCTAGTGGAGTGATTATTATTAGCCTACTCCACTAGGTCTGAAATGTAGTGTTAGCTGCAAATATGACGAGCTTAAATTTTTAAATTATTAATTTACTATTAATAAATGTGTAAAGTGGCATAAAATGGCATAAGATGGATATACTCAATGAAGTAGGCTAACTATGTTACCTAAGATGGTTGAATGGTTGTATTCCACAAATGGTAAAATAAAACATATATAAGACAATAAAACATTTACTGTAGGTGCCATGAAATTTACTGATTTCTTTTGCGCTTCTGATTTGGCAGTGAAATTCGCCGTAAGATGTGAAGGATTCTATGGTCCAGTTAGTATTTTCACCCCATAATGGCGGCCGTGCTACCGGAGCGCCATCTAGAGGCTGTTTCCCAAAAAGTTTCAGAGTGTCGCCTCTTTGCCTAAAGCAGAGTTCAGACTGCACGATTTTCAAAGTAGTCAGGTCACTGTTCTTTTCACACTGCATGACTTGGCCAGCATTCAGTCGCTGCTGTGTTCAAACTGCACGATGGATCGGCGACAGAAGGTTTCACACTGCATGACTTTACAATAGGAAGAATCACCGACAACTCTGTCTGGCACGCAAACTACATTTCACAACCAAACACACGCGAGACATGACAAGGAAACAACGCAATATCATGCGTGCAAGACCAGAGTTGTTATTATTATTATTAAAAACGGTAGCCCGCAAGAAGCTTGCAATACGAATTGCCTGCGCGCTGATTTGCAGCGAAAACAAGAAAAATAAAAGAAGAATATGGAGGAGGAAAGGGTTGGGGAGACTGCGATTGTGTGTTCTGCAACGAGAGTTGGAGGTAAATAAATAACTTTTCAATGTGCTGCTGTTGCGGATGGTCAAGCAAATGTTTGTGCTTTGTTTCTGTTTTATATAATTGTAATGTTTATGTGTAGGAAGCCATGCTTGCTGATATTGTGGTCTATAAATCCTCCCCGAACTCCCCGCTGCTCCGTATCTTGCTCTCTCATTGGCTGTAGGTCATCTCCGATGTAGTTTTCAGTCAGAACACTTTTCACACTGCAGGATTTTGAATCACCGACAGGTCCAGATATTTAGCATGCCAAATATCTCACGGGTGTCGGCGACTCGTCGGCGATTCTCTCAGATTGCGTCTTTGCTCATTCACACTGCGTGATTGTCACTCGCGTGAACGAGCACCGATTTGCCTGTGATTTCGGGCATTTGTCGGCGATTTCTCAACCTGTCGGTGAGCCAAAATCTGGGCTAAAATCGTGCAGTCTGAACTAGGCTTAAGAGTGACTGTCGTCACTACTCGATCCGTACCGGTGTTACAATATATTCGGTTCCTGAAATATTGTTCCACTGGGTGGCGCTTACGCGAATATTCATGATATCCTCCTATTGTGGGCGTGTCCTTGAGAGAACACGCAAGTGAATGGAACTAAAAATATTAGTACATGCTTCTCAAATCGCATCGGTTTAATGGATTATTTTGAAAAGGTAATAAAATATTCCTTTGGAATATAAACCTTTGGAGCTTTGTTTTGATGACAGTCTTCATGCCGGCAGTTACTTAAAGAATGTTATTTTTGTTTAAAATATTATAATTATGATAAGAACATTTTGTTTGACAAGGCAGAATATTGCAGCACAAAACCCTGAAATATGTCAAACATAACACATACTCAAACAACCTTATGTACCTGATTTAAAACAATTTTAAAAGCAGTCAAATAAAAAAAAAAAATCTGATAATAATCATATAATTTATTCTGTGAGGTAATACAGCACAAATGCACAGAAAAAATACACAGCTACTTTACAAGATGATGTTATACTTGTTATTATCGCCAATGTCATAAGGTTTTGTTTTGCTTTTGTGATGTTTCCACATTACACTCATCATCTTGTAAAGTCACTGTCTGTTTCAGACTAGATGTGAGAGCTGAAGTCTTGAAGAACTCTGGCAGTGTGTGATCTGGACATGCAATGAAGGCTGTTCCTGAGTGCCAAGGCCCTGTTTTAATATTTACCTCATCCTCACTGTTACGGTATGCTGGTGCAGAGATGAGGCAGATACGGATTTCCACAATAACGTAGAGCTTTAATCAAACAAAGGCAAGGAAACACCAAACATAACGTTAACACAACAGAGAACGGACGAGGAGTGAAGGGAGTGAGTGCAATATATGGGAGTGCAGACAATAGAGTCCAGGTGCAGGTGATCTGTGATGATGAGGAGCTGACGAGGGAAGTGTGTGCAGGTGAGGAGAACAGGAGGATTCTGGGAAATGGAGTCCAGGGAAACAAGGGATCTGTAACAGTACCTCCCCCTCCCGGTAGGCGCGTCCTCGCGCCGTAGATGTAACAACCGGGAGGGGGGCGGGCGCCCTGGAGACCTCAAACCGGAGCAGGGGAAGGAGTAAACTGGAGTGGAGGTCTCCAGGGCAGGTCCAAAAACCATGGCGGGTCAGGAGCCGTGGGCAGCCATGGGGGGTCAGGAGCCGTGGGCAGCCATGGCGGGTCAGGGGTTGAAGGCAGCCATGGCGGGTCAGGAGCCGTGGGCAGCCATGGCGGGTCAGGAGCCGAAGGCAGCCATGGCGGGTCAGGTGCAGCGGGCAGCCATGGCGGGTCAGGTGCAGCGGGCAGACATGCAGCGGGCATACATGGCGGGTCAGGTGCAGCGGGCAGCCATGGCGGGTCAGGTGCAGCGGGCAGCCATGGCGGGTCAGGAGCCGAAGCCTTCGAGGCGTTGAGCCCAGGCGTCGCTGAAGGACTGGCGGGTGATGGCGGAACCGAAGGCTCCGCCGACCGAAGCGCAGCCGGGGCTCCAGAAGGCCGCAGTTGAACACAGACGACAGACAACAAAGTGAACACTAGGGGGAGTGAGGAAGCCAACTGGAAGCGAGGGACGGAGGGACGGAGCGGAGACGGAGGAGTGCAGTCCAGAGGGGAAGGCAGGCTGACGAGGGACCAAGGTGTGAACGGGGGCAGGATGGAGACTTGTGAGGCTGGAGGACTGATGGGCAACGGTGGAGCAGAGGGAGGTTGGAGCCAGGGTGTAGGTAATCGCCCAGAGGTCCGAGGTGGAGATCTGGGCGAGGGGGCTTGAGGTGGAGGTGCAGTATAGACATGACTTGGAGGAGGCGGGAGAGGGAGGCAGGGAGGGAAAACAGTCTTTGGGCTGGAGAGTTCAATCACAGAGACCATACTAGGAGCGGCAGGCTCGGCGGCGGCGGCTGGAGCGGCAGGCTCGGCGGCGGCGGCTGGAGCTGAGGGCTCGGCGGCGGCGGCTGGAGCTGAGGGCTCGTAGGCGGCGGCTGGAGCTGAGGGCTCGTAGGCGTCGGAGACTGGAGAACTTTGCTCGGCGGCGGAGACTGGAGAACTTTGCTCGGCGGCGGAGACTGGAGAACTTTGCTCGGCGGCGGAGACTGGAGAACTTTGCTCGGCGGCGGAGACTGGAGAACTTTGCTCGGCGGCGGAGACTGGAGAACTTTGCTCGGCGGCGGAGACTGGAGAACTTTGCTCGGCGGCGGAGACTGGAGAACTTTGCTCGGCGGCGGAGACTGGAGAACTTTGCTCGGCGGCGGAGACTGGAGAACTTTGCTCGGCGGCGGAGACTGGAGAACTTTGCTCGGCGGCGGAGACTGGAGAACTTTGCTCGGCGGCGGAGACTGGAGAACTTTGCTCGGCGGCGGAGACTGGAGAACTTGGCTCGGAGGAGACTGGAGAACTTGGCTCGGAGGAGACTGGGGTTGAGGGCCATTTCATCCCCTCAAATACAATTAAAATCCCCACAGGCACTGGAGCTGGCTCTGTGGGGACTGGAGCTGGCTCTGGAGATACTGGAGCTGGCTCTGGAGATACTGGAGCTGGCTCTGGAGATACTGGAGCTGGCTCTGGAGATACTGGAGCGGGCTCTGGAGATACTGGAGCGGGCTCTGGAGACACTGGAGCGGGCTCTGGAGACACTGGAGCGGGCTCTGGAGACACTGGAGCGGGCTCTGGAGATACTGGAGCGGGCTCTGGAGATACTGGAGCGGGCTCTGGAGATACTGGAGCGGGCTCTGGAGATACTGGAGCGGGCTCTGGAGACATTGGGGCCGCTTTCTTCCTCCTCCTCCGCTTACTGGGCCCAGTAGCGGAATATGGGTCCAGCCTGGGGCAGGCAGGGAGTTCGCTGGAGCGGTATGCGGAGGAAGCCGGAGGTTGACTGACTGGCCCGGCCAACCGTGTTTCTGGATGGACCGGACGACAACACTGATCCTGAACCTCTTCTACTAAGAAATTGGAGCCATTCAACCACAAAATTAAATTGATAGTGTCGCTTAAGGAGAAACAAAAAACAGGTTCATCAAAACGGATAGTGTCGTCATCCAATCCATCTAAAAACAAGGAGATCAACTGAGCATCAGGCCAGTCAGACAAGAAAGCAAGCTCCACGAACTCCTCCACATACCTCTCCAGCGAACGTCCTACCTGCAGGAGCCCGATAATGCGTTCGCTGGCTGTTAGAAGAGTGAGAGGCGCTGGAGGAGCAGGAGCCAGGGAGCTGGTGGAAGTCTCCATTTTTTTTTTGTGGAAAATCCGGTCGGTTTGGGTCCGTTCTTCTGTTACGGTATGCTGGTGCAGAGATGAGGCAGATACGGATTTCCACAATAACGTAGAGCTTTAATCAAACAAAGGCAAGGAAACACCAAACATAACGTTAACACAACAGAGAACGGACGAGGAGTGAAGGGAGTGAGTGCAATATATGGGAGTGCAGACAATAGAGTCCAGGTGCAGGTGATCTGTGATGATGAGGAGCTGACGAGGGAAGTGTGTGCAGGTGAGGAGAACAGGAGGATTCTGGGAAATGGAGTCCAGGGAAACAAGGGATCTGTAACACTCACATTTAGCATTGCTTCTTTTCACACATTGATTTGAATTTTTAAATGTCTTTTCAGAGACATTTGTGTTACATTCATAGAGTAATGACTACTGTACTTGTTATAACATTTAATGTATATAATATTTATATAGGCTACAACTGAATTTGTCGTTTTAAAAAAAATAAATAAAACTCAGAAAAGATGAGAAAATATGCAAAAAAAAAAAAAAGTCAATTTTCAGGATAATATTTTAAAGATGATTTTGTACAATCCAAATAAGCTTTACAGATATTTAGAAAAGGTTTTAACAATGTTTGTCATGTTTTTCAATTATTTCACATACACCTATAGGTCAGTCAAGGTAATGAATGAATGTGTAGCTGATAGGTGCTAAAGTTGTCATATCAGGTGTTATATCGTAACAAAAACCCTTCAAACGGACCGAACGAGATTCTCGAGGCCTGCCGCTGCGCTGAGTGAGGCGTGTCTGTGTTCAGCTGCGGTGTACGTGGACTCGCTGCCGGTGTATATAGATACTGTAGAAAAGTGGTATTGAACTGTTTAGCATATTTTAATAGAGAGATATTGTAACGAGGTCAGTAGATATGGGAAGAAGGAGGCGGGAACCGGCGAACATTCAACAAACTTTAATATAAAATAAACAAAGAACAAAACGAAAGTAATGCCGGCAGACCCTCGCGGACGTCTGCCGGCCACACAAACATAATAAAACATAACATAAAGTCCAGGCCTGGTCCTCTCTCGTCCTTCACTGATGTCGCTCCTCCTTTTATGCCTCCGGAGCTCCTCCGTGAGAGACTCGAGGCCGGCACGCCTCGCAGGTGATGCTCATTATCACTCGCGTCACTGGCCTCGCGCCGTTCCCTCGCGGCTCTCGCCCGCCCTGCTCGTCACATACCCCCAACACCCCTCGCAGGCCGGGGGGTACTCCCGCGACTGCGCTTACTCCCCCCCGGGGCCTGTCTCGGCGGCCGCAGCACCTGGGGGTAAGGACAGACGAAACGAGAGAAAGGAGACGGAAGCAAGGGGAGCGACAGGACGAGAGAGGGGAGAGAGGAAAAAAAAAAGAGAAAAAAAAAATTCTTGGTCCGGTGCCCCGACACACTGCCGCTCGGTCCTCAGCCTGCCAAGAGGCTCCTCTTCGCGGTGCCATGCGGTGGCACTGGACGCTCGGTGGACGGCCCGATCCTCGACCGCCTCCTGGCGGCCGGCGATGGCTCCTCCGACTGAGGGCAGCCGGCAGCGAGTCCCCCGTCCCCTGCTCCTCCCCTTCATGGCGGACGGCAGCAGGCTCCGGCCCACGGCGGCAACTCCTCCGCTCCCTCCTGGACGGCAGCCACCCCACCTCGTCCCAGGAGCACGGCATCCGGGTCTCCGTCCCACCTTTCACTAGGCTCCAGCACCACCGCCTCGGGCAGCCTCTCGCGGTCTTCACTCCCGCGCTGCCCGAACTCCACAGCACCGCGATCCCCCTCATCAGTGAGGGCTCTCCGACAGCATGTCCCTCCTTCCTCCCGGGTTTCGGCACCAATGTAACGAGGTCAGTAGATATGGGAAGAAGGAGGCGGGAACCGGCGAACATTCAACAAACTTTAATATAAAATAAACAAAGAACAAAACGAAAGTAATGCCGGCAGACCCTCGCGGACGTCTGCCGGCCACACAAACATAATAAAACATAACATAAAGTCCAGGCCTGGTCCTCTCTCATCCTTCACTGATGTCGCTCCTCCTTTTATGCCTCCGGAGCTCCTCCGTGAGAGACTCGAGGCCGGCACGCCTCGCAGGTGATGCTCATTATCACTCGCGTCACCGCCCTCGCGCCGTTCCCTCACGGCTCTCGCCCGCCCTGCTCGTCACAGATATGTTTAGAAAAATATATATATATATTTTAACAACATCACCGTTAAGAAACCTCTATGCTGTATGCTGGCTAGACTTTTTTGCAATGTATTTGTGGATTATTTTGAACGAGATATAAAACGGGGACATTTCCGGGGACAGCTCCAGTCGGGGACGGAGCACCAAAAACCGGGACTGTCCCCGGAAAACGGGGACGTCTGGTCACCATAACATGTAGTGATGTTAAATAATGCATTGCCCTTCTGTTTGTTGTTCATCTTCCTGTTCATTGAAATGGAAGCCACAGCTGGTTTACGTGTTGCATGGTGGCAATAGACCAAATGTAAGGATCGTTTGTGCAGTCACACGTCAAATATTGGAAAATTATTGAGAGTTGAACACATGATGCATCGTTTAGGAGGTAGTAGTGCTATTTTTTTTTTTTTTGTATTATGGCTGGATGCTGTCACGACCGTCAGTTTGAGTGCCTGAATTAGCCACTTGAGGGCACTCCATCCTGGACTGTTTTCACCCCAAGGACTACATATCCCATCACGCACTCCCCGGACTCATTATCTTATTATCATTGCACTCACCTGTTTGGCATCATTTCATTAGTGTTTGTGTATTTATACTGAGGTGTTTCTGTCTGTGTTTGTGGTTCATTGTTAATGTCACCCCAGATGTCTGTTCCCAGGTTTTCTGGTTTTGTTTCTAGTTTTTTGTTGGACTGCTGTTTTTGGATTTTGACCCCAGCTTGTTAACTGGATTACGCTTTTGGATTTGCCCTATTAAACCCCTAGCACTTGGATCTACCTGTTTGCTTTGTGTTCTACCGTGACAGAATGAACCACCATTAACAGATCCAGCAGCATGAGCTTCCGGATTCCTCCGCCAGCCACCACGAGGGAGCGAATGGCTCGAGTTCGGGCATTGACGGCCCAACGTCAGAACAGCTGGAAGGTAGGGTGCTTTGCCCAGTCCTTCTTGACGAGGACGGTGGGGCTGGGCTACAATGATGAGGCGCTTAAGGAGATTTTTAAGGCAGGTCTGGATGACCCGTTGCCCCAATGGGAGATGAAGGGGCTTCAAATCTTGGACTTCTGGGGTTTTGTTAGTTATCTCTCTCATATAGCCCAGTGGGCAACATTTTCAGCCAGAATGCACTCCAGCCCGTGAATCCGTTCCTGATGCCACTAAAGAGGTGGACGCTGAATCTCTGCTTCCCACACGGAGGAAAGGGAAGAGGAGGAGGAAGGCTCCAGTCAGTGAGTCCGCTCCAGTCAGTGAGTCCGCTCCAGTCAGTGAGTCCACTCCAGCCGGTGAGTCCGCTCCAGTCAGTGAGTCCGCTCCAGTCAGTGAGTCCGCTTCAGTCAGTGAGTCCACTCCAGAGCCCGCTTCAGTCAGTGAGTCCACTCCAGAGCCCGCTTCAGTCAGTGAATCCACTCCAGAGCCCGCTCCAGTTAGTGAGTCCACTCCAGAGCCCGCTTCAGTTAGTGAGTCCACTCCAGAGCCCGCTCCAGTTAGTGAGTCCACTCCAGAGCCCGCTCCAGTTAGTGAGTCCACTCCAGAGCCCGCTCCAGTTAGTGAGTCCACTCCAGAGCCCGCTCCAGTCAGTGAATCCACTCCAGAGCCCGCTTCAGTCAGTGAGTCCACTCCCGAGCCCGCTCCAGTTACTGAGTCCACTCCAGTCAGTGAGTCCATTCCAGAGCCCGCTTCAGTCAGTGATTCCACTTCAGAGCCCACTCCAGCCAGGGAGTCCGCTTCAGAGCCCGCTCCAGCCAGGGAGTCCGCTCCAGAGCCCACTCCAGCCAGCAAGTTCGATCCAGTCCCGCATGCTCTCCCTGTCAGTCCTGTGATGGCCAGGAGGGCTATCTTCTCTTTTTATGTTTTGGCGGTCTTGTATGCCTGGAGGAGGCACTCAGGTGTTTTTGACTCTGGATCAGTCTGCCAGCCTGAGCCCGCTGCCGTCCCAGAGCAGCCCCAGCCTGAGCCCGCTGCCGTCCCAGAGCAGCCCCAGCCTGAGCCCGCTGCCGTCCCAGAGCAGCCCCAGCCTGAGCCCGCTGCCATCCCAGAGCAGCCCCAGCCTGAGCCCGCTGCCGTCCCAGAGCAGCCAGCGGTCATCCCAGAGCAGCCCGAGCAGCCAGCGGTCATCCCAGAGCAGCCCGAGCAGCCAGCGGTCGTCCCGGAGCAGCCCGAGCCCGCTGCCGTCCCGGAGCTGCCCGCTCTTCCCGATATGGCCACGGAGCACCCTCGGTCGGCTCTACTGCCGCCGCCCAGGCCTTCTGCCCTGCCCCCGCTGCCCAGGCCGTCTGCCCTGCCGCTGTCATCCAAGCCTTCTGCCCTGCCACCGCCGCCGAGACCCTCTGTTCTGCCGCCGTCATCCAAGCCTTCTGCCCTGCCGCCACGGCCCGGGCCGTCTGAACCACTGTAACCAGCCTGGGCGGTTCCTCCAGCGCCACCCTGGCAATCAGTCAGGACTCCAAACCTGCCAGTGGTCGCCTGGTTGGATCCTCCAGCACTGCCCTGGTGTCCAGTAGGACACCCAGGATCTGACCTGCCAACCCTCCCCCTGATCCTCCTCCTGTCCACCTCCCTCCTGAGTTGCTGGCGTTTGCTGGTGGGAAGCTAGAATGGAGATAAAACTCTGTCCACCAGCTGCTAGGGAAACTCCAGAATCTGTTTTTGATATTTTACGAGACTTGTATGGGGGAAACAGACATTTGTACAATTACAACAAAGGTTTTATGAACGAAAACAGAAAGAAGGTGAATCGTTGACTGATTTTTCCCATGCTTTAATGTCCTTAATGGACTTGATTCTTGCTGGTAATCCAGTCAGTGTTCCAAGTTCTGATAGGGTGCTTCAAGATCAATTTGTGGAACATGTTCGAGATGTAATGCTAAAACATGAACTTAAACGATTAGTACGGAAGAAGCCATCTTCTACTCTACTGGAGGTTCGACGTGAAGCTCTTAGGTGGGTGGAAGAAGGGAATAGAGAAGTAGTTGCTTCATATGTTCAGCCATGGTGTAATGTTACTCAAGGCATGGTGGTTGAGCCTGAACCTAAGGTTAGATTTCAAGAATCTTCAGAACTAAAAGAAGTTAAAGAAATGTTGAGGCAGCAACAAGTACAAATACATGAACTTGCTCAGCGTCTCCAAAGCTTTATGTCTCAAAAGAATGAGTCCTCTGTCACCTCAACTAGGCAAAATAGTTCACGACGATGCCTTCGCTGTAATCGAGTTGGGCATATAGCTAGATATATCCTGGCCTATAGATGCAAACTGTAGATCACCTCAAGTGACTGTGAACGAGACTTCTGTGGGGGAGCCTGATAGTGTAGTATTCCCTACTGTTTTGAGTCATATTGTGGAGGGGGATAATGAAGTTTCACAGACACCTGTTTGCCCTATTATTGTACAACGTCTTGTAGGCAAATGCCTGATTGTAACTGTGCAGATGGCGGGAGTAAAGATTTCCTATTTATTGGTCAATGGTGACCACCGTAACAGAGTCATTTTTTGAGAAGCATTTTCGACAACTGGGAGTAGATACACTTAAAAAAATTTAATTGGCGTCAATTAAAAGCAGCCAATGGTCTTGAGATACCATATGTGGGATACTTTGAAACCGATGTGACTGTGTTGGGGCAAACTCTTCTAGGACAAGGTATTTTGGTTGTGAAAGACCCTGTTGATACTTTGTTACATCAGAGGAAAGAGCTGACTTCTGGCCTTTTAGGCATGAATGTGATTGGACAATGTTAGTCAAGTCAAGTAAAATTTCTTTATATAGCGCTTTTACAATTGGTAATTGTTTCAAAGCAGCTTTACATATTAGAAGCACAGAAAAAAGGGAAGTGGTTAAAAATAAGCTGTACAAACAAGCGTGGTAATATGTAACATATACAAGATGGTGCTACATTAAGCCAATGTCGGCTAACTCCCAGGGGTGGAAAAAAACCCCTAGGAGAAAAACCCAGCGTGGTAACACTGGGAAAAAAGTCCTAGGAGGGAAAAAACCCCTTGGAAGATATATATAATATATGTAAATGGATATGGAGATCAAAATCTGAATTATACATTTTTATTATAGAAATTAAAATTAGATTATATATAAATATATGTAAGCGGATATGGGGATTAAAAATCTGAATTATAGATGCAGCCAGAACTGGATCTGTAGGCCCATTGTCTCCTGGGCTACGTTGTAGTCAGGTCCAGACACAGGTTCTCCATCTGATCTGGATACGGCTGGATCCAGCACCCGGCAAACCTTAGGATAAGCAGAGAGACAGATATTAGCGTAGATGCCATTCTTATTCTGATGTACAGGTATATATAGTGTTATAGGAAATGTTCTCGGTTCCGGCCGACCTAATTTTTGCAGCGTAACAATCCTTTAACGGATTTGAAAAATGTTAATGTATTGATAATGTGTTATGTGTATGCAAGAGCAAAGAGATGTGTTTTTAGTCTAGATTTAAACTGACAGAGTGTGTCTGCTTCCCGAACAATGCTAGGAAGATTGTTCCAGAGTTTAGGTGCTAAATAGGAAAAGGATCTGCCGCTTCAGTTGATTTTGATATTCTGGGTATTATCAACTGGGCTGAATTCTGAGATCGTAATAAACGTGAAGGACTATAATGCATTAAGAGCTCACTTAGGTACTGGGGAGCTAAACCATTTAGAGCTTTATTAGTAAGTAGCAAGATTTTAAAATCTATACAATGTTTAATAGGGAGCCAATGTAATGTTGACAGAACTGGGCTAATATGGTCATACTTTCTGGTTCTAGTAAGAACTCTAGCTGCCGCATTTTGGACCAACTATAGTCTGTTTAAAAGCCGAGCAGAACAACCACCCAGTAGAGCGTTACAATAATCTAGTCTTGAGGTCATGAATGCACGAACCAACTGTTCCGCATTTGTCATTGAGAGCATATGTTGTAATTTAGATATATTATTTAGATGGAAGAAGGCGGTTTTACAGATACTAGAAACATGACTTTCAAATGAAAGATTGGTATCAAAGAGCACACCCAAGTTCCTAACTGAGGACGAAGGTTTAATGGAGCACCCGTCAAGTGTTAGAGAGTATTCAAGGTTTTTTTGTGAGGAAGTTTTTGGTCCAAAGATTAGGATATCAGTTTTTTCTGAATTTAATAATAAGAAATTTCTTGTCATCCAGTTTTTAATGTCAGCTATGAATTCTGTTAGTTTTGTGAATTTGTAGGTTTCGTCAGGGCGCGAGGAAATATAGAGCTGAGTATCGTCAGCGTAGCAGTGAAAACTAACACCATGCTTCCTAATTATCTCTCCTAAGGGCAGCATGTACAGAGTGAAAAGAAACGGTCCTAGTACTGAGCCTTGTGGTACTCCATATTGAACCTGTGATCGATACGACATCTCTTCATTAACTACTACAGACTGATAACGGTCAGATAAGTACGATTTGAACCATGCCAAAGCAATTCCACTAATGCCAATATAGTTTTCAAGTCTTTTTAAAAGAATGTTGTGATCGATAGTGTCAAAAGCAGCACTGAGATCTAATAACACTAATAGAGAAATACAGCCACGATCGGATGATAGGAGTAGATCGTTTGTAACTCTAACGAGAGCAGTCTCAGTACTATGGTATGGTCTAAATCCTGACTGGAAATCCTCACAGATTCCATTTCTTTCTAAAAAGGAGCACAGTTGTGTTGAAACTGCCTTTTCTAGTATCTTTGACAGAAAAGGTAGATTCGAGATTGGCCTGTAATTTACTAAATCTCTCGGATCTAGTTGAGGTTTTTTAATAAGAGGTTTAATAATAGCCTGCTTAAAGGTTTTTGGTACGTATCCTGTTAAAGATGAATTAATTATATCAAGAAGTGGACCTACGACCTCTGGAAGCATTTCTTTCAGTAGTTTAGTCGGCATTGGGTCTAACATACATGTCGTTGATTTTGATGATTTGATAAGTTTAGATAATTCTTCCTCTCCTATAGCGGCGAATGATTCTAGGTTTACCTCAGGGACACTACAGTGCACTGTCTGAAGCGAAACTGTAGACGGTTGCATGTTTTTAATTTTCTCTCTAATATTATCAATCTTGCAAGAAGTTCATAAAGTCATTACTGCTGTGCTCTATGGAAACGTCAGCAGTTGAATCTCTGTTTCTAGTTAATTTAGCCACTGTGTCAAATAAATACCTAGGATTATGTTTGTTTTCTATTAAGAGATTTGAAAAATAAGTAGATCTAGCATTTCTAATAGCCGTTCTTTACTCAATCATTTTTTCTTTCCACGAAAGGAGAAAAACTTCTAGTTTTGTTTTCTTCCAACTACGTTCAGCTTTTCTAACAGCTCGTTTTAGAGCCCGAGTGTGCTCATCATACCACGGAGTTGGATTAGTTTCCTTAATCTTCTTTAGACGTAAAGGAGCGACTGCATCTAATGTGCTGGAAAAGAGAGAGCCAATAGTTTCTGTTGCAGCATCGAGTTCTTCTAAGTTGTCAAGTATACTAAGGCGATGAAACTGCTCGGGGAGATTATTTATAAAGCAATCTTTAGTGGTAGATGTGATGGTTCTACAATATTTATGGCTGGGTGGTGGTTTTGTAGCCTCGGCTAATTGTGTTATACACAACACTAAATAATCTGATATATCATCGCTCTGCTGTAGAATTTCAACAGCATCAATATCAATTCCATGTGACAGTATTAGATCTAGGGTATGATTACGACAATGAGTGGGTCCTGACACGTGTTGTCTAACTCCAATAGAGTTTAAAATGTCTACAAATGCCAATCAAAATGCGTCTTTATTATTATCTACATGGATATTAAAATCACCAACAACAAGGACTTTATCCGCAGCCAGTACTAACTCTGATAGAAACTCAGCAAATTCTTTGATAAAGTCAGTATGGTGCCCTGGTGGCCTGTATACAGTAGCCAGCACAAATGTCAACTTACATAATGTTACATAAAGCACCATCACTTCAAAGGAATTATATTTGAAATTCTTTTGAATGATTCTGAATATATTACTATAAATTACAGCAACACCTCCCCCTTTGCCTTTCTGTCGAGGATTGTGTCGATAATCATAACCTTGAGGACTAGATTCATTTAAAGTAATGTAATCGTCTGGTTTTAGCCAGGTTTCTGTCAAACACAGCAAGTCTACTTTATTGTCTGTGATAATTTCAATTACAATAAAGAAGAAAGAAGAAATAGATCTAATATTCAGTAACCCAAGCTTTATCATTTGTTTATCTGATTTATCTGTGATTTTTATTTTTTGAACATCAATTAAATTTTTACCCTTAAAAGTTTTCGGAAGTTTTTTGTATTTACTAGTTCGAGGTACAGACACAGTCTCTATGTGATAATATCTAGGTGAAAGAGTTTCTATGTGCTGTGAATTATTTGAGTTCTGTGACGTGAGGCGGCTAGCAGACGGTCGGTTTAGCCAGTTTGTCTGCGTTCTGATCTGGGCCCTGGTTTGTCATGTTTCAGCTCTAAGACTATTTGCCAAATTTCTAGATAGAAGAGCAGCACCATCCCAGGAGGGATAAATACCATCTCTTTTCAACAGATAAGGTCTGCCCCAAAAGCTTTTCCAATTGTCTATGAAACCTATATTATTCTGCGGACACCACTTAGACAGATAAGTGGTGATGATAACCTGCTAACTATCTCATCACTCCGACGAACAGGAAAAGGGCCAGAACAAATTACTACTGCTGACATTGAATTTGCGAGTTCACACACCTCTTTAATGTTAATTTTAGTGATCTCCGACTGGCGAAGTCGAACATCATTTGTGCCGACGTGGATAATGATTTTAGAATATTTACGTTTAGCATTAGCCAGCACTTTTAAATTTGCTTTGATGTCAGGTGCTCTGGCCCCCGGCAAACATGTGACTATGGTGGCTGGTGTATCTATTTTCACGTTCCGTGTAATAGAATCGCCAATAACTAGGGCACTTTCAACAGGATTCTCAGTGGGTGCATCACTGAGTGGGGAGAACCTGTTTGATGTTCTAACTGGAACGGAAGAGTGGTGTTTGTTCTTGCCATTATGCCGCCTCACAGTCACCCAGTTAGCCTGCTGCGTGGCTTCTACAACCGGAACCGAATGTGCAGTGTTTACTAGGCTAGTCGCATCCAAAGCAGTATCTAAGGTCCTTTCATTCTCACTATCCTCAATTAAAGTTTGGATGTGTGTCTCTAATTCTGAGATTCTCTCTGTCAGCCTGACAATATCCCTGCATTTATCACATGTGTAAGTCTCACTGCTGACAGAAAGAGCTAAGCTGTACATGTTGCATTTAATACACATGATAATCGTCGGACATGACTTACCGTGTGTTTGATGAACGCCGTCCGAAAAACTGCAACGCACATGGGACTCGCTGGCTGGATGTCTCGGTCGCTTGCCGGTGCCTGGGGCAAGGGTGATGTGCGGGATGCTGTACCTCGCGGTGGATCGATGAATGCCGGGCAGCAACGTCTCCACAGCTTCCCGATCTGGCGAGGACAGATCAGAATAACATACATCGGATAAATACGCCATTAAATCGACAAGGAAGGTTGGTTTAGAGGAAAAAAGAAAGTAGACGGTAGCTAGCAGGCTAGCGGGCTATGGCTAACACTAGGTGATTACGCTGGTGGATTACTAGTAATAAATCGTTCCGTTTAGTAATACTATGCAATAGGTTAAGTAATCTAGTGAAAAATAAGAAAGTTATAGTATGTGAATAGGAATAAAGAGAAGGATTTAGGATAAACTCCACGAAGCTCCGAGCGTAGGTCAGACAGCAGGCAGGCAGCAGCGTTGAGCATATTGTGACATGTTATAATGATTTGTTTGAAAAACATGGCCCAGCACTATTTTCAGTTCCACAGGTCAGGCAGGCAGAATTAGGCTGGAAGGATGCCCTGTCACAGTGCCTTCGAGCAGATGATGCCCCTACTCCTGGATTTATTGGTTATGTAAAAGTGCAGTCCCGCCATCCTGTTCAGATTCCAGCCGGGACCATGAAGTTAGTGCCTGCATTGTGCCCTAAGAGTATAAAAAGTTGTACCTCTGTCTTTTTAGAACCTCTGGGTCCCGATGAGGGGGGGCTGCCTGCTGGGGTGTTAATCTCACCTGTCTTGTTGCAGTGTATCCAAGTAATAGTTCAGATACCAGTGGTTAATGTTAGCATGGAACCCCTATATTTACCATCAAGAATTAGACTGGGTAGTCTGGCTAGTGCTGAGGTAGTGATGCAATCAGATCAAGATTTTTTTTTAAGGAAGATTTATCATGTGACTCTAATACCATGATTGTATTAGAGTCACATGATAAATTAGAGTGTCAAACTATTACAACAGCTTCGAACATTGACATTGAAGGGTTAGAATTACAGGGACTTTCAGAGACTGAGAAGGAGGCGGTTAGGAGACTTTTAACAAAATATTCTGATGTTTTTGCTAAGAATGATAGTGACCTGGGGTGTACAACCTTAATTGATTGTGAAATCCTGTTAATAGATAATGCACCCGTACGCCAGCGACATCGTAGAATTTCTCCCAGTCAGTTTGAGGAAGTAAAGGCACATATTAGACAGTTGTTGGACAGCCAAGTCATTAGGGAGAGTTGCAGTCCGTATGCTTCACCTATTGTATTGGTGAAGAAGAAGGATGGCTCACTGAGGATGTGTGTTGATTACCGCCAGCTTAATTCTAGAACTCACAAGGATGCCTATCCCCTACCAAGGATAGAGGAGTCACTTGATGCCTTGAAGGGAGCAAAGTGGTTTTCAACATTGGACCTGGCTACATCGTTTTAAAACTGCTTTTTGCACCCCATTAGGGCTCTTTGAATTCAATAGGATGCCTTTTGGGCTGTGCAATGCCCCAAGAACTTTTCAAAGGTTAATGGAGTGAATTTTTGGGGATCAGAGTCCCCAGTTTTCAGTCCTTATTGCTCTATTTAGACGATGTTATTGTTTTCTCAGCTACCGTCAAACAACATCTTCATTGATTGGAGCTGGTGTTAGATCAACTGAGACAACAAAATTTGATGATAAAACTCAGTAAATGCTGCTTCTTCCGGCCAGAGGTATGTTATTTGGGGCATGTGGTCTCTTCTGCAGGAGTCAGTACAGACCCAGAGAAGATATCTGCTGTAGCTAAGTGGGCTCGTCCGAAAAATCTTCAAGAACTTCGATCCTTACTTGGCTTCGCTAGTTACTATCGGCAGTGCCTGGTTTATACAGACAACAATCCAATCAGTCATTTGCAGACAGCAATCTTGGGGGCATTGGAACAATGATGGGCTAAACAGCTCGCTGACTTTGATTTGGAGATTAAGTATAAGCCTGGACGTTCCAATGTTAATGCTGATGCTTTGTCTCGAAAAACTGCTGCCCTTGTAGCGGAACTGTCTATGACCACTGCTGTGCCAAGGGAATTATATCATTGTGCTCATGACTGTCAGTACGTTGTTCTAAGTGAAACAATTTCTGCTCTCCCTGAACAATCCAGAGAAAATCTCAGCAATTTGCAAGGATCTGATTCAGTTATTGGCCGTTTCCTTGTTTATTGGGATCGCCAAAAGCCACCAAATGCACAGGAGAGGGCATTGGATTCCTCAGAAGTAGTTGAATTGGTACGGCAGTGGGGAAAGTTGGTGAAAATAGAGGGTGTATTGTATCGGCGATTCTGGCCCCAGGATGAACATCGAGAAATTTGTCAAGTTGTGTTCCCAGCGGCTCTCAAGGAAAGGGTCCTTACAAGTCTGCATGATGATCATGACCATCAAGGGATTGAGCGGACGGCGAGTTTAGTGAGAACTCAGTGTTATTGGCCTGGTATGTTCAAGTTCATTGAAGAATGGTATCAAAAATGCCAACGCTGCACCCTAGCTAAAGTGGTACGACCAAAAGTACGTAGTTTTATGGGTCACTTGACGGCAGAGAGGCCATTAGATATATTGGCCATTGATTTTACTTTGCTGGAACCTGCATCAAATGGACTTGAAAATGTACTGGTTATGACTGATGTTTTCTCAAAGTTCACACAGGCTATCCCAACAAAGGATCAAACAGCATCGACAGTGGCACGTGTTCTAGTAGAACGTTGGTTCTACTTATTTGATGTACCACGACAAATTCACTCAAATCAGAGGCGGTGCTTTGAAAGCAGACTCATTCAAGAGTTATGTAGACTGTATGGCATTTCAAAAACTCATACTACACCTTATCGACCACAAGGAAATGGCCAATGTGAGCGTTTTAACAGAACAATGCATGACTTGCAGCGGGAGCATGTTTGTCTGTACGCAATTTCTATCTTCACAACTTAGGTAACCCGTGGCCATCTGTGGGTTTTGTTATTTTTATTTGGTTTATTTTTGTTTACCTTTTTTTGTGGGTAATTGCATTGAAGGTTTGTTGCATCCTTTTAACATGTTAATGTTTTTTTCCTTCGCAATTATATTATTTTCTTTTGAATAAAATGTTTGTTTATTGAAGCTTCACTACTGCCTTTTGCCTGATTATTTCCCTTTTTTGGGTCACAATGTCACATATGCAAAAACAGACTTTTTTTTTTTTTTTTTTCCAAACTCAGAACATTGAGTCTTTCATGAATTCTTATACTTACATAACTATTTCCCTGGGAATGAGGGTAGACTATCTCAGACCCTAGCTTACCCTTAGGGGATTATTATGCCTTGAAGCAATAAGGGTAGCCCCTAACTAAGTGTAATCCAATAAACGCTGAGGTGGACACCGCTCCCTTACTGGATACCGGCGACCTACTGAGTTTCCATTTTCTGTCAGAGCAACCGGTGACGATGGTTCTTTAACAAATGGACAATTTGAGGTCATAATAGGCTCAGTGCCATAGTTCCGGGCCAGTACTGATGAGCCTGTTGAAAAGGTTCTGTCCTTGGCACGCAGGTTCCTTCGCTGTACCTGACTCTTTTGTTGCTGCAAGACAGTTTCTTTGAGTGTTGCTGGCTTAAGCAGCTCAAAGCTTGTTCTGAACTCTCTGTTGAACAACAAATTTGCTGACAACACTTTGGTAGTCGCGTGCGGAGTACTGTGATAGCACAACAAGAAGCTATGAAGGCGTTGATGAAATGTGCCCTGTCCGAGAGAAGCTTTCAAGGCATGTTTCATGGTTTGGACAAACCTTTCTGCTAACCCATTTGTTGCAGAATGGTAGGGTGATGACGTGATATGTTGTACACCATTTGCTAGTAGAAATCTGGCCATCTCGTGGGATGTAAATTGGGGCCCATTATCTGAGACAAGCTGCACTCGTGATCCAAATCTACTGAAAATTTCTCCCAGTTTCTCAATGGTCTTCTCAGCTGAGGTAGATTTCATAATGGACACCATGTACACGGCATGAGGTACACGTCCTTGCTTTTTCCTCAATTTGGCCATCCACTCTTGGCCACCAGAAGTAGCTCCTGGCAATCTCCTTCATGCGGACCATTCCACAGTGTCCTACATGCAGCTGTTTAAGCACTGGCTTACGCAAAGCCGGGGGAATAATCACTCTCCTTCCCCACAGTTGTCACAGATCCCTTGTTTCCCTGGACTCCATATCCCATGATCCTCCTGTTTCTACACCTGCACTCACTTCCCTCGTCAGCTCCTCATCATCACAGATCACCTGCACCTGGACTCTATCATCTGCACTCCCTTTATATGGCACTCACTCCCTTCACTCCTTGTCTGTTCTTAATGTTGTAATGTGTGTTTATGCTTCGGCTCCGTGTTGGATCATTAAAATACCCATCATTGTGGATTTCCGTATCTGCCTCATCTCTATTGCATACAGCACCGTAACAGAAGAACAGACCAATACCGCTGGATATCCACAAACCAAAAGATGGGATTGTTCCTGATTCCTGTGGCTCCAGCTCCCCCACAGCCTCTCACTCCGACATCAGCGGCTGACCAGCTCGTCAGCCTCTTCCAGGTGGGTCGTTCACTGGAGAGGTATGTGGAGGAGTTTGTTGAGTTGGCTTATTGGACAGATTGGTCAGATGCTCATTTGATCGCCCTGTTTTTGGATGGACTGGACGAGGACACCATCCGTTTTTCTGAACCTGACGATTATGTTTCCTTAGCTGATGCTATAAATTTAGTTTTGTATTTAAATTGCTCCAAATTCTTTATCCAAGAGGTTCAGGATGTTAAGTGTTCCTCTCGTCCAGTCCTTCCAAAAACACGGGCAGCCTGGCCAGTCTGCCAAGCTCCGTCCTCCTCCTCATACCCCTCCAGTGAACTTCCTGCCTGCCCCTTGCTGGACCCACATTCCTCTATTGGGCCCAGAAAGCGGAGGAGGAGGAAAGCCGCTCCAGTCTCTCCAGAGCCCGCTCCAGTCTCTCCAGAGCCCGCTCCAGTCTCTCCAGAGCACGTTCCAGTCCCCACAGAGCCAGCTCCAGTGCCTGTGGGGATCTTAATTGTATTTGAGGGAATGAACTGGCCCTCAGCTCCAGCCGCCGCCTACGAGCCCTCAGCTCCAGCCGCCGCCTACGAGCCCTCAGCTCCAGCCGCCGCCTACGAGCCCTCAGCTCCAGCCGCCGCCTACGAGCCCTCAGCTCCAGCCGCCGCCGCCGAGCCCTCAGCTCCAGCCGCCGCCGCCGAGCCTGCCGCTCCAGCCGCCGCCGCCGAGCCTGCCGCCGCCGCCGAGCCTGCCACTCCAGCCGCCGCCGAGCCAAGTTCTCCAGTCTCCGCCGCCGAGCCAAGTTCTCCAGTCTCCGCCGCCGAGCCAAGTTCTCCAGTCTCCGCCGCCGAGCCAAGTTCTCCAGTCTCCGCCGACGAGCCAAGTTCTCCAGTCTCCGCCGCCGAGCCAAGTTCTCCAGTATCCGCCGCCAAACCAGCTCCATGCTCCTCCACCCACACATTGACTTTATTCCTTGGACTCCTCTATATGATCCTTAACCTCTCCAAGTATTTTTTGGGGGGGGGCCAAGTACCCGTGGGTGGGGGACATGTGGGCGCCACACATGTGGGTGGGCCTCTGACGTGGCCTGCCAAGGCTCCTGACCCGCCGTGGCCTGCCAAGGCTCCTGACCCGCCGTGGCCTGCCAAGGCTCCTGACCCGCCGTGGCCTGCCAAGGCTCCTGACCCGCCATGGCTCATGGATCCGCCCTGGAGACCTCCACTCCAGTCCACTCATCCCCCGGCACCTGCATGAGGTCTCCAGGGCGCCCGCCCCCCGGGAGGGGGAGGTACTGTCACAGATCCCTTGTTTCCCTGGACTCCATATCCCATGATCCTCCTGTTTCTACACCTGCACTCACTTCCCTCGTCAGCTCCTCATCATCACAGATCACCTGCACCTGGACTCTATCATCTGCACTCCCTTTATATGGCACTCACTCCCTTCACTCCTTGTCTGTTCTTAATGTTGTAATGTGTGTTTATGCTTCGGCTCCATGTTGGATCATTAAAATACCCATCATTGTGGATTTCCGTATCTGCCTCATCTCTATTGCATACAGCACCGTAACAACAGTAAGCAGCCTGACTGCACTGAAAGTTCATGACGTCGAGAGACGTATGGTTTTAGCTCCAGGTCATCGCTCTCCCCTTTGCCTGTCATGACCATATCCATGACTTTTGACAGGACAGGGTCATTTCGTGTGCCCTTGCATACTTGTGCAGCTGTTACTGGGGCCCTTTCCACCTGGCTGAAGTAAAAAATTTCAGCCACCTGTGCCGGAGGCCCGGATGCCGTGCTCCTGGGACGAGGTGGGGTGGCTGCCGTCCAGGTCAGGAGGGAGCGGAGGAGTCGCCGCCGTCCGCCGTGGGCCGGAGCCTGCTGCCGTCCGCCATGAAGGGGAGGAGCAGGGGACGGGGGACTCGCTGCCGGCTGCCCTCAGCCGGAGGAGCCATCGCCGGCCGCCAGGAGGCGGTCGAGGATCAGGCCGTCCACCAAGCGTCCAATGCCATCGCATGTGGCACCGCGAGGAAAAGCCTCTTAGCAGGCTGAGGACCGAGCGTCAGTGTGTCTGGGAACCGGACCCAGAATTTTTTCCTCTCTCCCCTCTCTCGTCCTGTCGCTCCCCTTGCTTCCGTCTCCTTTCTCTCGTCTCGTCTGTCCTTACCCCCAGGTGCTGCGGCCGCCGAGGGGGGGAGTAGAGCGCAGTCTCGGGAGTACCCCCCGGCCTGCGAGGGGCGATGGGGGTATGTGGCGACCAGGGCGGGTGAGAGCCGTGAGGGAACGGCGCGAGGCCGGTGGCGCGAGTGTTAATGAGCTTCACCTGGGAGGCGCACCGGCCTTGAGTCCCTCACAGAGGAGCTCCGGGAGCATAAAAGGAGGAGCGACTACCGTGAAGGACGAGAGAGGACCAGGCCTGGACTTTATTTTATGTTTTATTATGTTTGTGTGGCCGGCAGACGTCCGCGAGGGTCTGCCGGCATTACTTTCGTTTTGTTCTTTGTTTATTTTATATTAAAGTTTTGTTGAATGTTCGCCGGTTCCCGCCTCCTTCTTCCCCCATCTACTAACCTCGTTACAATTATCTATACATTACATTATCTGTAATTATACATTAGTTTCATTATTGATCGTACATCGTACAGAGGTACAAATACGATATTGTACTTCTGGCAACACTGCTTCTTGTTTTGCCAGACAACTTTCTAATTTACAGTCATTAGCTCCGACCAACAGGAAGTCAGATATTTTACATTTACATTTACATTTAGTCATTTAGCAGACGCTTTTATCCAAAGCGACTTACAAATGAGAGTAAAGTGCTCATAGCGAATTTTTTTTTTTTTTTTAAATAAATAAATACACAGATAGGAGAAGAATATTAGTCAAGGTAAGTGCTACTACTACTGGGTCAAGTGGTGATGAAAAAGATACGTCTTTAGCATTTTTTTGAAAATGGCTAGAGACTCAGCTGCTCGGATAGAGCGTGGTAGGTCATTCCACCAGCCAGGAACAGTCCCGGAGAACGTCCGTGAGAGTGATTTTGTGCCCCTATGTGATGGCACCACAAGGCGCCGTTCACTTGCAGAACGCAAGTTTCTGGAGGGCACGTAAGTCTAATTTTGGTTTGAATGTAGATTTTTTTTTTTTTTTTTTAAAGAAAAAGTTATTTTCTCCTTGTAGGGGCTTAATTCAATTGCCACCAAAGTCGGTCAACATGAAACAAAGACACTAAAGATGAATTGCGAACGATTATATATCTCAATTGGCATTTCCATGGAGAGGGATTAAAGTAATGACAAAAAAGGGAAACAGAAAGTGTCTCATATCTTGTAAAATCATTGTTTGATTTAAATTCAGTTAGGATCATATGTTTGGTAATTGAACCTGGATGAATTTAAAATGAATTTACTACATTTCAGAAAAATATATTTGTTTTCTTTAAAATTTTGTATTCTATGATTAATTCATGACACTAAATAATATTCTTTTGAATTATACACCATTTATTTCTATCAAATAATATTAACATTGAAAAAGAAACTCAAATGTGTGTTTCTTCTAAACAATGTAGTATGTGTAACTTAAAAAAAAAAGTGTGAATTATGCAATAAGGTCATAGTGAAATGCACACAAAGGAATTAATAAGAGGAATCTAAATTCTAGGCGATTCCTCTTTCCCTCTGATGGACATGATCATTGTGTTTGGGCCATGCTGAGGCAGTGTTTGTCGATGGAGTATGCTCTCACTGTGAGAGCTTGACCGACGGAACATTGAGGTCACAGAACTCTTATGCCTTTAAACGCACAAGGAACTTACAAAGATATGGAAAGCGCAGTTCTTGGCCAGAACACGCTTTGCTGGGTCCTTCGTCCTCACTACACTTGATGGTGAGGCAGTGCGGAAGTACGTGGGCATTCCCCAGGTAGAGTGTGCGATTGCAGTTGTAGAACTTTCCAGCAGGTGTCGCTATTATTTTACATATGCATATCATTATTGATAGATGTTATTATTATGTTTGGGGTATTTGAAGAAATAAGTATGTATATTTACCATCTCATTCTAAATTTTAGCACATTTATGTTGTATTTCGTATATGTTAATCTTACTAGGTTACAGGTATGTTTTATTATCTTTCCTAGTCACCAGATTATGTATATGTATATGCGTAGTTAGTCAGTGCGCAGGCGCCGCCTATGTTCATTTTCATTCTGTTGTTGGATCAGGACTGGTACGCTTGCCGGTGAGTGTCTGTAAACTGGCATTGGTAGTAATTCAGATTAAGAATTAATATTTTATGATTGTATAATTTCATTAGTTAATTCTGATGTTTGTTTTTTGTTTTTCATTGTAGGTTTACGACCTAGCAGTCGAACTAACTGATTAGTTAAGTGACAAGCTAAAGCGTCACACATAACTAGCTTGTGGATGATTATTGTGCATTTGTACACAATAAAGGCTCGAGTTGTATCCGCCGTGCTTGTCCTGAAACCCTTCCAGTGGGGAGTTTAGTGAGCAATACCAGATAGCTTATTAAAAAACTGGACAGCAGAGCTTTTATTTTTATAAGTTTACCTCATCTTTGACAGCAAGGGCTTACACTGCTGCTGGCCAGCATGTAATTACATCTGTAATTACATGCTCCGAGCTACGTAGGTTACAGCACAGGCCCTGGGTTGGGCTTGTGGCACTGCACTCTCGTGACATTTATTTATAAAGCACATTTAAACACAATATAGATTGTTCCAAAGTGCTGTACAAAGTACAAAACAGATCTACACATAAATAATTACAGGTTTCCAAATGCTAAAGAATAAAAATACGATTTAAGAGAAGATTTAAAAATTTCCAATGAAGGAGCAGACCTCACATGATATGGGAGACCATTCCAAAGCTTGGACCCAGCCACAGAAAAGGCCCGATCACCCTTTGATTTATAGCGACACGAGGCACAGTTAAGAGCAAGGGAGTAGAAGATAGCGGGACAGTATGTTACAAGAAGATCACTTATATATCTTGGTGCACCGCCAGACAACACCTTATAAACAAACAAAAAATCAACTCTAAATTTAATGGGAAGCCAGTGAAGGGATGCTAAAGTAGACCCAGTCAGAAGTCTTGCGGCTGCATTTTGAACAACTTGCAATCGTGATAATGAAGACTGAGGGAGACCAGAATAAGGAGAGATGCAATAATCTAATTGTGATGTTACACGAGCAGGAATCACAACTTCTAAATCTTAGCTTGAAAGGAGATGCTTCAACTTTGCAACAGATCTTAAATGAAAAAAAAAAAACTTCCTCTAAGAACAGCACTAATTTGTTTATCAAAAAATCGTGAAGAGTCAAAGATCACTCCAAGGTTTTTGATTTGTGTACATTTGTTGAAAGAGGACCTAACTGGGCTTCCAGAGCCGGAAAGGAGTTTGCAGGACAACCTAGAATTAAAACCTCTGTTTCATTCTCATTTAGCTGCAAAAAATTGTTTGCCATCCACCTCTTGATAACATTTACACATTTCAATAACACATCCGATGAACCAGTGGTGTCAAGCCTTACTGGAAGGTAAAACTGGGAATCGTCTGCATAACAGTGATATGAAATGTTATATTTCTGAAAAATGAGGGCCAAGGGAAGCATATAAAGGGAAAACAATAAAGTTCCTAAAACTGATCCCTGGGGCACACCACACAAAACAGGTGCAGATGACGAGGAAAAATTCCCTAAATTTACAGAAAAAGTCCTATTCTCGAGGTAAGAAGCAAACCATTGCAATACAGTGCCTTTGACACCTACCATAGATTCTAGTCGTTCAAGAAGAATGTTATGGTCAATGGTATCAAATGCCGCACTCAGGTCCAACAAAACCAGCACAACGCAAGAGCCTGAATCCAGAGCAAGCAAGATATTATTTGTGACCCTCAACAGAGCCAGATTGGAACATGTCCAAAATATTAAAAGAATCCAAATAAGACTGAAGCTGTGAAAACGTCTTGGGTAACGAGTGTAACCCCTGTTCCCTGAGTAAGGGAACGAGACGCAGATGACGTGATGGGAACCCTCTGTATTTTGTGTTCGTGAAGCACCTCTGTATCCAACCAATGAAAAGACGTGACGTCAGAGGCGGGTGACGCCACGGATCAGGAAGCTATAAAGCACACCTGAACACAAAGCACGCCAGCTTCTGTAAAATGTCTAAAGCAAGCGCACCAGGTATGCAGGAGATACGGCCACGTGACGTAGCGTCTCGTTCCCTTACTCAGGGAACAGGGGTTACACTCGTAACCTGAGACGTTCCCTTTCGTGGGAACTATCGACGCTACGTCAGATGACGTGATGGGAACGCAATCCCAACTACACCGTGTCTCCGAGTGCCTGGCTGCTATCTTGTAGGACCCTGGCCCCCGGAGTGATATTAAGATTAAGATTATAAAATCTGATGAAGGTGTGCTGGGATGACCATCCAGCCGCACCACAAATTTTGTCCATGGAGACTCCAGATAAGAGAGCTCTGGACGCGGCCATACCTCTCGTGGAATGAGCGCGCACCACTAAGGGACACGGACATCCCACTGTCGCATATGCAAGTGAGATGGCCTCGACCACCCACTTGCTCATCCGCTGCTTAAATGCTGGGCCCCCCCTCTTAGGGGACCCGTAACATACAAACAATTGTTCTGTTTTCCTCCACAGGGCAGCTCTGTGGACATACGCATCTAATGCTCTCACTGGGCAAAGCAGATTCTTCCTTTCCTGATCCGAACTCGTAAAAGGAGGCGGACAGAAAGCCTCAAGTACAATGGGACCTGAGACCCTCGTTGGAACCTTTGGAACATAGCCTGGTCTGGCATGCAGGAAGGCTTTTACCATACCAGACACAAATTCAAGACAAGATGGAGCGACTGACAGCGCTTGTAAATCACCAATTCTCTTCAGAGAAGAGACGGCCAGAAGAAAAATGGTCTTAAGTGTCCAGAACTTGTCTGACACCTCCTCTATTGGCTCTAAGGGAGCCTCAGGCAGCCCTTGGAGCACAATAGTGAGGTCCCAGGTTGGAGTTTTTGTGCGCACCACAGGTCTCAACCTGAGTGCACCACGGAGGAAGCGTACTACTAGGGGGTCTCGACCCAGCGAGGAGCCCCCTACAGGGATATGATGAGCCGAAATAGCGGCCACATATACTTTCAGCGTGGAAGGGGTTAAACCTTCCGAGAACTATTCCTGAAGGAACTGAAGCACGTCAGAAACAGAAGAATGGACAGGGTCCAAATTACGTTGTCCACACCACATAGAGAACAACTTCCATTTATATAAGCCAGCACTGCATCCACGCACTTCGTGAACGTGCGGGGTGAGAGGGATAGGCCGAAAAGAAGAACCCTGTATTGGTAAGCTTCGCCCCCGAAAGCAAACCTGAGGAACTTCCTGTGAGAAGGATGGATGGATACATGAAAGTATGCGTCTTTCAGATCAATCGCTACAAACCAGTCCTCGGACCTGGGTCCAGTTGCATAAACCACTTAGACTAGTCTTAAAAGTTAAGACACTAATTTTTTTCTTGAAGAGTGGTCCTAATTTTTTAAAGTCTGTTACATAAAAAGGTAGACTGGTGTAATTGGAACTGGAAAAATAACATTGATTACCCCTTGGTTAACTGCAAGTTGGTCAAACTAGTTCTTAAGACACAGTCTTAATATAGTGACTAAGTTTTATGCAACTGGCCCCTGATCTGAGGGATGATCTGTCTGAGTGTAAGCATTTTGAACTTCAACTTCCTTACAGATCAATTTAACACACGTAAATCTATGATCAGACGTAATCCTCCATCCTTCTTCGGAACACTGAAGTAGTGGCTGTAAAAGCCCGACATTTTGCTGGGAGGGGGAACCCTTTCTATAACCCCTTTTTGCAAAAGCGTCGTAACTTCTTGCTCCATCACCAGAGACTGCTCTGGGGTTACCACTGTGGGAAGCACCCCGTTGAACTTGGGCAGTCGCGAACCGAACTGAATTCTGTAGCCCTGTTCTGTCATGAGCAGCACCCACTTCGAAATGTTCGGGAGATTTTTCCATTCTTCCAAATATTCTACTAAGGGAACCAGTCTCTCGAGGCTGGTCTCTGGTGTTTTTTGAGCACTTGGCTCGTCTATCTGATGCGGCGCACCGGCAGACAGACGAATCACATGCTGGCCGACCCTCCTCTGAGGATCGGTGGAAACCGCTGTGCCCTGACTCACGCTTGGTGGCAGGGTTGACAGAACGGTCCCCTGAAGGCATCGAGGAGGACCCGATATCCGAATCCCCCCGAAGGGGGCCGCCCTCGAGAGATCCTGCACTATAAATGTCAGGACCTCTTCTTTGAAGCCTTCCGAGAGATAATGACGGTCCTCAGATCCGTCCTACCTCCGGACTTTTAAATTCCTCAGAATTTAATGTATTCAATATTTAATTTAATCCTCAAATTAAATGCAGCTAGTTCTTTTATAAATATATATTTTTTGAACAGACTGAATATATTTAGAATACAAAAAAGAATTATAGCTCGTAATAATTCGCAAGGTATTTTAGGGAAAGAGAGAAAGGGAACTCCCGTCTACTCAGATCCCTTAATATATACATATACACATACACACACATGCATAATTACGGACACGTGATATATGCGCAGCCTCGGCAAACGCAAGACCCCTACGCCTGCCCCTTCCCCTTACCCCTTGAAACAGAGTGTCAAGGGGTAAGGCTGAAAATATTCCCCTAAGAAATGGGACACCACTACTAGACCGTTACACGTCATCATAAGTCGTCGCTAGCTCCTACGTCATAGATGCGCCGATGTTTATCACACAGTTCTAAAGGCCAATTCACACCGCACCGACAACACTCGTCTGTTGGAGTTTGTTGGATCGGTGTGATACCCCTGTTGGCATTTGTTGGAGTCGGTTTTCACTGGACTGAACATGTTTAATCGGCGTTTGTCGGGTCGTGGAATGTTTGTGCGGTGTGAACAGGTTTCCAACAGACGGCAACAAACTCTGACGTAATCTGACCTGGCCACGAACCGTTGCCATGACGATGAGGCAAGTCCCCTGCAAAGACAGCTGTTTGATCGCGCCCACGCCCGCACCTCACACACACACAACAAAGCAGTGGAAACCTGACATCGCAGCTTGTTCATTATAAAAAATAAAATACTGATAAAAAAAAATATATATATATATATATATATAAAAGGTACAATAGTCCATAGTGCAATCCGTACCATTCAGCAAGAGCAGCTGCTCCACTTCACCGAAAGAGAGAGGTAACTTTAACCACTATGAGAGCAATGCAGGTTTACCTTCAGTTTCGTTTTTAATAATTCATTTTGGCTTGTTTAGCTACATGGTTGTATATGCTTATGGGTCTCGTTAATAAAAAGGATTGTTTGTTGAAAAAAAAAAAATTGTTTGTTGGTGCGGTGTGAATTGGCCTTTTAAGATGCCATCGATAGCTGTAGTGATCTCTGTTGCTTGGGCGACAGCTATTTTTTTGCATTTGTCTTCAGTTCTTCGCATAAGACAAAGGACATACAATACTGATGAATAAGCACGCAAACTGAATGCACTTTTTGTTTATATCATGTAACGTACACGTATTTATGGACGTAACCAAAACAAAACAATACATTAATCAGGCATGCGGCAAAAAGACAAGTTAGCTGCCACCGGATTTGAATTTATGTTGTCAAATCAACGCGGGTTTCAATAAAATATAAAAAAAAAAAATTGTTGTGGAAGTATCATAAAGTAAAAAACATTAGCGAACTGTTTTCATAGCGATTTTAACAAATCTTTTTTCGGAGAACATAACCGTATACATGAACACAAGATTAAAGGCAACATAAAACAAGTGATTATTTATTACTAAAATACTGTTTACCGTAAAAAAATACTTACATTTATCATGGGTCTCTCTGCTCGCTTGGTCGGCCATGTTGGAAATTTATCATACCCCTTCGTCTGAAGTGTGGTCCCGAAAAATCTTTGTTTGTAGGGCTACCTCGCCCTTCCCCCTACCCCTTCCCCTCCAACCAAATGAGAATTGGGACACCCCTACCCCTTCACGTGAACGCGCGAAACAAAGGGGAAGGGGGAAGGGGTAAAATTGGGATTGGGCCTTAATCTACGCGCTGCCTCTGCAACGTGAGATCCAAGCCATATATTCTTTAATGAAAACTCAATCCACGCGCTGCCTCGGCAAGCGCGAGATTTGAGCTTTGCATTAGGCTTTTATTCCCTCGAGAATAAAGCCAACAGGAGTGGAGCTACAAAACTCCCGCTAGTGCATACTTTTCTTCGGGACATTTTTATGAATGAACACTGTCACTGTCAGTTGTGAGCTGACGTGCATGCTCCACTCCCAGCAAACGACACATAAATCGTGTGTATCCCAACTCGCTTTGTAGTGTAGCACAGGGGGAAAATCAAACTGCTGTTCACGATTGATTTGTTATAAACGTGTGATTTTGAAACACGATATGTGTGTGTGTGTGACTGTGAGGTGGCGATCCTCAGATCGATATCACAATATCCACCTCCTCAGAGCTGGACATGTGAGTATCGGTGCCTCAACCCAGGGGAAGAAACCGCAGAGCGTGCTTCCACCTGGGAGACGGCACTGAACCTGGCAGGTGAGGGCAGAGAAAAGGCGGCACCCGTCTCTAACCCCTCTGTCAGATCCATTTGTGAACCCCACGAACGGAGCCTCCGCCCTGCCTCAGCAGAAGCGGGACCTGATCCGCGAGTAACACTCGCCATAATACGTGTCTTTTTTATATATAAATATATGGATTGGTGTGAGATACTCTTGTCCTCAGACAAAGAGATCGTGACTTGTTTATATGTGATAAGACAAACAACACCAAATAAGACACACAAGATACAGAGAGCGCTTGCTGAAGACAACAGAAGCTGGCGTGCTTTGTGTTCAGGTGTGCTTTATAGCTTCCTGATCCGTGACGTCACCCGCCTCTGACGTCACGTCTTTTCATTGGTTGGATACAGAGGTGCTTCACGAACACAAAATACAGAGGGTTCCCATCATGTCATCTGACGTAGCGTCGATAGTTCCCACGAAAGGGAACCCTACTTTCTCCAAAAGCTTAAAAGACAGTTTAGAGATTGGTCGATAGTTACTGCACATTTCCGGTTCAAGTTAAAGTTTTTTCAACAGAGGTTGCACAATTGCATGTTTAAAACTAGCTGTTACCATAGGACTAATGGTAGAAAAAACATCCTTAAAAAGACGAGCTGGGATAATATCTAACTTGGAACCAGAACACTTCATAGTAGAGATTATATCTGCTAACTGAATTGGAGAAACTGGTTGAAAGTTAGACAGACAACTCATAGGGCAGGGCAGTTGCAATTGACATGGTTCAGAGTAAACAATAGAGCATCTAATATCATTATTTTTTTGAGTGAAATGTTTTAAAAAATCTTCACAAAGGCTTCTCTTATTTAATTTATACAAAATATGTAAAATGATGGTTACTTGAGTTTATAGTTTCGCTGTATTAATGTGAATTGTCTGTATTAGTGTTTTATATTTTATTTTCTTTAATATATGCTTTATTTAGAATTGTCCACTATATGTTCACAATCACTGAGAAAATGTAATCAGCAGAGCTGCATATCTCGTCCTGCTGTCTTCTCATGTGATATCGATGCACTGTATTCTCATCAGCCTTTTGGTGCTGTTTGTCCCTGTCTTGTCCCAGGCCCAGTAAAGCAACTTTGAGTGACCATCCACCTGATCTCTGCCTGAATTATTCCAGTTGGAGTAAAGTAATTTCATAAGTGGGAGGGGTAACTCGATTTACGCACTGCCGTCACCTCCCTGTCATCATGTGGGTAATACGTTGCTTCCTGATACAATGTGCGAAAACACATATAATCAAAATATATTACTTATAAATAACAGTTAGGTCTGATTTATTAATTAAATTCTGATTGGATTATGATGGTAATAGGCACTTAGCTAAAGATACAATTAGTTTTGTGCCTCTGACAATTGCTTCGATCTTCTTTTTGCTCTGAATGGTATGTAGAAAATACTTGAGGTTTGCAACAGACTTGTCCCACCACCTACAACACAAATGAATGTTTCTTTAAGTGCTTCAATGCTTGAAAAATGCGCAGAAAACTACTTTTAAACAGGAAATGACGGAATTTTGCCGTACATATTTACAGCGGGTCTATTCAAACTGGATTAGTATTACCTGGCTGAGGTAATTTTTCTGGACCTTTATACAGAAGGTAAAAGTCGCCGTAATCTTTACTGTCATTGTCCGTAATGATTACAGAGATGGCACATTCGGACGGGACTAAAATCACTGTGAAGCTCTGGTAATAATTACTTTTTAATTACCCCATCTCCCCATGTAAAACTAATCCTGTCCGAATAGGACTTAAGTCAGTAAAGATTATGGTGACTTTTACCTTCTGTAAAAAGGTCCGGAAAAATTACCTCAGGTAATATAGGCCCGCTGTAAATATGTACGGTAAAATTCTGTCGTTTTGTGCTTAAAAGTAGTTTTCCGCATGTTTTTCAAGTGTTTCATGAATGTTTCTTCAAGTGTTTCATGGATTCATTTGTGTTGTAGGTGGTGGGACAAGTCTGTGGCAAACCTCAAGTATTTTCCACATACCATTCAGAGCAAAAAGATGATCGAAAGCACTTGTCAGAGGCACAAAACTAATTTTAGTTTTAGCTAAGTGCCTATTATCATAATCCAATCAGAATTTCATTAATAAATCGTTTGACCGGACCTAACTGTTATATATAGTTTATATATTTAGATTGTATGTGTTTCCGCACATGGTATCAGGAAGCAATGACGGCGATGCGTAAATCGAGTTACCCCTCACTTCTGCTAGTTTTACTGAGATATCTTATCCATAGACTGTAAAAAAAAAAAGATGGATGCCGCGACGCCGCTTCCTTCCATTGTAATGAACTGAAGCCAAAATGGGCAGACGAATGGGTGCTGACACGTTACACAATACGTCAAAAAAAAAAAGAAAAAAAAAAAGCTTCGAGCCTGGGCATGCGCAGAAGGAATCGTAAGTGGAGCCCGGAGGCGGAGTCGCGGTATCAAACTTCCGCCCAGACGACTCCATCATCATTCATGTATTTTAAATAAACTATAAAAATATACACAATTTAAAATTCTACCTATAAAATAATAGGCTATTCTGTTTCTAGAGCAATAATATTTTTGAAACAGCAAATTCAGTAGATAAACTCAATATAATATGCCACTAGAAACAACTCTAAATTGTCAGAAATGGTCCTGCCTTTTTAAATCAAGTTCAACTAACTTTATAGGAGATCGATTGCTGTAATTGGAGTAGGCTATCATTAGTTTTGTCCTGCTAATTATTATTTTGTTGGTGTTAAATAACAAAGAAATCGAAAATTAATAGTTAGTTATACATCTTCAATCTCCCCTCGAAACGCCGACAGTCCTCAGACAACCTGTCAATCAACTGCGAATCATGATGACACACCCCGTTTTTATAGCATCAAATTGCTAGCTAAAATCTAAATTATCACAGTCTCATTCGACTGCATTGAGAGGGTGGGGTTTATGACCTGTATTGCATCCAGCCACCAGGGAGCGATCAAAGAGCCTGCAGCTTCACTTTTCAGGACTTATGAGACACACCCGGTCTTATCCCATTAATATAGAGTGCCCCAGGGATGACGCATTTTTGTAGACAAAACCATGTAGCATTTTAGGACTTCCGGTTCCAACGCCGTAAAGTCTATGGGTTTTTTGAATGGGTTTTTGCTAAATCGCCTGAAATAAGGTCTGTGGTTAACAAAGCCTCTAAATACTTTCACGTTTTGATCCATGACATAAAACACACCAGTTATAACCCACTTGTGATTTTTTAAACTTTTACTGTGTCTTAAAATCGGCGGTTGCTAACAAGTTGCTAAAAGGGACTACTTCCTTTGGCGGGGACTTTAGACGTCATCACTACAAATGGGACATTTGGACAGCATTTCTCATGAAAAAGTGGAAAAGTATTCATAACAGCACAGATCACAATCAGCGAGCATGTTTTTAAATAAAGCTGTTTCTTAAATACAGTTCCAGGAAGCTTGGTGGTGACGAAGTTGATCCACGACCATGGTGTGCTGTAGTCCGTTTATAGCCTACTGTCAGCCTTTTATATCTGAGGACTTTATTTAGGCTTTAAAATCTATAAATGTTGTGTTAACTTGTAAAGATTATCTTGATAGACAAAACGTGTAAGTGTCATAACCCTTTGTTAAACACAGAGCTTATTTTCTTCGATTTTCCAAAAGTCTACAGGAAAAATGCATAGGTTTTTAACCGAGGGAACCCGTGCGCCTGCTAACTTCCGGGTTGGCCTACAAAAACGCGTCATCCCTGGGGCATTCTATTAAAGATGTCCTGTGGTAAAATTACATTACTCCCCCTCCCCATGTAAAACTAATCCTGTCCGAATAGGGCTTTAGATATCCGTACTACCAGAAGCCCTGAGTTTTGTGATCTTAAAGAGTGTTATGGATTGGGGCTGCAGAATATTGGTTAAATACACAAGAGCTAAACAATTTAGGGCCTTATAGGTCAGTAGCAATACTTTATAATTGTTACAGAACTTAATAGGTCTATAATATCTCACATTTGTGCGATATTATAGACTGGATGTGACTGAGCCTTCTCTGGCTTATTCAGTGCTTGGTGTGTGTGAGCGGTGCGTGATACATCTGTAGAGGCTTAATTGTGCTAACTGGAAGGCTGGTTTAACAGAACATTGTACTGTATGGTCTGATTTTTGTAATGGTGTTAAGTGTTAATTTGAATAGCATTGAGGTTTAACTGTTTAAGACTCAGAATACTATTTTAAACTGCATTGAGTAGAGTATTTTCTGAAATTGTTTGAGGAAGATAACATCAATCCAGGGTGGAAACTTTTATAGCAGAAATGTTTGTGTGAATGCATTCAGTAAAGATGAGTATTACATTTTATTGAAACCTTTTTAACTTTTATGGAACCTTTAAGAGTTCAAATTTGGATTCAAGATACTCTTGATAATCAGCACTCTTATGATGTGAATAATAAGTGTATCTTATCTTAACTGTAAAAAAAAGAATCACACAAAGTCTTATTTGCTGAAATATACAGGTTTATTAAGAAAGGTACTTTTACAAAAAACATTCATATTATATGACTTCAGTAAATGCTCCTTTCAAGTTTTAAAGATTTATTCTTCTTTGACCTGGGAAAGAAGGAATAGGCAAACAGCCTTATTAACAAAAATGTGCTCCACTTTACATAATGAAGATAATATAGATGTGCAAATGTCATACAGGACATGTAACATAAGCAAAATTATCATAGTTCCACTTTACTTCTGCTAAGAAGCAGTTCGTGTATTTGGATAAACAATTTGAATAATGAAAAAAAAAACTCATCTACTCAGTCTAACCTTTCCAGCATCACGGCTCTTAACTCTGAGCTTGTTGACCTGAGACTCAGAAATGTCAGCACGCTCCTCAGCCTCTTCCAGCTCATGCTGCACCTTCCTCAACTTGGACAGGTAACCATTAGCTTGCTCCTCCTAAAGGTTTATATATATTATATATATATATATATATATATATATATATATATATAAAATCAAATTAGCATTCAAATATAAATAATTACAGTGTCAAAATGTTCTATTAGGTTTTACATACCGCCTCTTCAGACTGCCTCTTATAGGCTTTGACCTTCAGCTGCAGTTTGTCAACCAGATCCTGGAGTCTGGCAACGTTCTTCTTGTCCTCATCAGTCTTCAAAAAATACACATATTTATTAGATTAAGTCCTGATCCTTTACTAATAAATAGGCATTGTCAGTACATACAATATTATACGGACTCTTTTGTCTGAACAAACTTATGAGGAATATAGTCATACCTGATAAGTGAGCTCTTTCACTCTCCTCTCATATTTGCGGACACCCTTAACAGCATCAGCTCCACGTCTCTGCTCTGCTTCAATTTCAGTCTCAAGCTCATGAACCTATAATAGAGATTATTTTTAATCAAGCAATTCATTCATAATTTATCACAATATAACATACTTCACATTGCCCACATTATAACTACAGAGAGGCTTACTCTGGACTCCAGTTTCTGGAGTTGTTTCTTTCCTCCCTTCATGGCCAGATTCTCAGCCTCATCCAGACGGTGCTGCAGGTCTTTCACTGTGACCTCCAGATTCTTCTTCATCCTCTCAAGGTGAGAACTGGTGTCCTGCTCTTTCTTGAGCTCTTCTGCCATTAATGCAGCCTTTTGCATGAATGCAGAAATTCATTAGATCCATATTTTTTAAGTACACACGTGTCTTGGTGAGGCATTTGTCAGCTACTGTTACTCACATCAGTGATGGCCTTCTTGGCCTTCTCCTCTGCATTTCTGGCTTCCTGTACTGTGTCATCAACTTCACTCTGAACATGAATAAGGTCAGCCTCAAGCTTCTTCTTGGTGTTCAGGAGACTTGTATTCTACAAAATGATAGGCAACAGTATGAAAATTTTGAATGATGCTCTCAATTTCCTTAATTTCAAGGAAACAATATACACTTACCTGAGAGTGCAGCAGCCCAACACGCTCACTGATATCCACCAGCTCTTGTTCAGCCACTTTGCGTCCTCTCTCTGTCTGCTCTAGAGCACCTCTCAGCTCCTCAATCTCAGACTGCATCAGAGTGTTTCTGCGCTCCACCATGGCCACCTGCTCCTTCATGTCTTCCTGTCCTCTCTGGGCATCATCAAGGTGCAGTTGGGCATCCTGAACACAACAAAAGCTTTACAATGAGTTTTTGATGTGCTTTCTGTTGGGCTTTACATAACACATGTTAGATAATAAAAAAAAATATATTAATACATACCAAAGTCAAAAAGAAGTAACATACCTTGAGTTGTCCTTGAACGTTCCTGAGCTGCTTCTGGGCTTCAGCAGCCTGGCGATTGGCATGGCTCAGCTGAATCTCCATCTCATTAAGGTCTCCCTCCATCTTCTTCTTGATTCTCAGAGCATCATTCCTGCTCCTAACTTCAGAGTCCAGAGTGCCCTGCATGGATTCAATGATTCTCTGGCTGTTCCTCTTGATCTGCTCCATCTCCTCATCCTTCTCTGCAAGCTTCCTGTCAATCTCACTTTTGACCTGGTTTAGCTCAAGCTGGACACGAAGAATCTTGGACTCCTCATGCTCCAGGGTGCCCTATGAAAAATAAAAACTGCATTTAAATATCAAAATGAAAATATATATTAACAACATAGTATAATAGTTCTAGCAATAATTCCATATTGATCTTCAGATACTTACTTCAGCCTCCTCCAGGGCAGTCTGAATCTCTGCCTTCTCAGTCTCCACTGTCTTCTTGGCTTTTTCCAGCTCATGGATGCCTTTCCCAGTCTCACCTAACTGCTCTGTCAGATCTGAAATCTCCTCTATAGAAAGAAACAATATATAATCCTTATCATAATAAACATTCATTAATCATATGTGCTTACTTTTTAATGCTCACTGAGAATTAGAACATTGAAGTTTTTTTCTAATTTAACGGTTTCATTCTTACGCTGCAGATTCTTGTTCTCTCTCTTGAGGGTCTCCAGTTGATCCAGACTTTCTTCATAGGAGTTCTTCATCTTGAACAGTTCAGTGCTGAGTGAACGAGCCTCTTTCTGGGCACCTTCCAGCTCTGCCTGACCTTCCTCATATTTCTGCTTCCATTCTGCCAAGACCTTTAGTGGAGATATTTCAGAATCGAGTTTGTTTAAAAAATGATGAACACAGCTCATTCCAGCAATACTTTACAAAGAGAATATCACATGACTAAAATTGTTTACCTTGTCAAAGTTCCTCTGCTTCTTGTCAAGGTTAGCAGCCAAACCATTGGCTCTCTCCACATCAATCATGAGGTCCTCCACCTCAGCCTGGAGTCTCTGTTTGGTCTTCTCCAGAGATGCGCATTTGGAGTTCACTGCCTCAACTTGTTCCTCTGCCTCTTGCAGACGCTGAGCCAGCTTCTTCCTGTTAAGTAATACACATTACTCTGAATTCTAATCTATTAAATAGCTTTGAGAATTGGGAATATTATTCAATAATATACATACTTGGATTCTTCAAGCTCCTCAGTGCGCTGAATGGCATCAGTTTCATACTTGGTTCTCCATTGAGAAACCTCGCTGTTGGCCTTTGACATTCCCCGCTGCAGCTCAGCCTTTGCCTCCTGCTCTTCCTCAAACTGCTCACGGAGCAGGTCACAGTCATGACGAGCTGATTGTACAGCATGGGCCAGTGCATTCTTAGCCTAGGAGACAAAGTCACATAATATTAGCTTGTCTCTACAATATTTTAATTGACAAGTATGTGTATGTATTAATTATGCTGTATTACCTTAACCTCCTCTTCAATATGCCTCTTAAGCTCCTCAATTTGCTGAGTGAAAGCTTGTTTGCCTCTGGTGAGCTGAGAAACTAGAGCTTCCTTCTCCTCCAGCTGACGGCCAAACTCACCTTTATAGATTTAGATTCACTGTGTCAGATTGTGCTATGTCTCTATCAATTCATTTCAAAACAAATGGATGCAAGATTTTATCAGTCAACATTAAAAAATGTCCTCTAATAAGACTTTGTTTATATATATATATTTTTTTTTATGATTATTGTTAATTATTGACATTAATTACATAGATATAATATTGATTTGTTCATGACTGGTCACAATTTGTCAGCAGTTACCATTTTCAGTTTGAAATCTTGCTCTTTGAGCACTGAGATCATTTATCTGGCGACTGTTCTCATCATTCTTGGACTTAAATTCACTAAGTTGGTCCTCAAGTGTGCGGCACATCTTCTCAAGGTTGCCCTGTAAATACAAAAGTCATTAGATATTTGAAAAAACTTAAAAACTTGTTATATGTAACCCGTGCTGGCAAAATGAGTCATAATGAGCACATTTTCAAATGAACTAATTTCAAACTCAAATGAGTTATTGCTAGAATCTTCAAAATGATGTATGATTTCTTGGAAACAGACAAAAAAAAGACTTAGCTACATCTATTTAAATTCAATAGAGTCAGCAAAGTCAATTTCGAGAAAAAGCTAGTTAAAGTTTTCTGAAAGGTTCCAAAACAAAATCACCTAGCAAGCATACCTTAAGATCCCTGGTAATACCACCAAATTTGGCACACACCAAGTCAAAACCCACATCTATTGGTGAAATATATATTCAACTTTTTTTCCATGATACCACAATTGTTTGATTAACATTAATGAGACAGACAGCCTATATATTAAGACCTACTGTCTTAACACTGATCTAATATAATGTTACACATCAGATGTTTTCCCCAACAGTGAACCAAACATTCACTTAAGACATAACAGATAATGTATGTGTGAATACACACCAAGACAGACATTTTGAAATACTGTAAATCTGTGTACATGTGTATGCGCAGTCTGAGTCGCATCTTTGTGCTCATGCTTTGGATCTTTCAGTCAGTGCAAGTAAGATCATTTTGCATGAGTTTGAAAATCACATTTCATTGGTTCAGACTCATGCAATCAAGAATTTGCTATGATTAGTCACAAATTTGGAATGCTACGCTTTACAACGATATCAAACTTGTGCTGAGGGGAAGTACCAGTCGTCAAGAAGCCAGCAGAGAAAAACTGCAATTTTCATCACTATTAAAACAAAGGAAAGTTTTGGGAAGGTACACCTCTCAGAAAACGTACAAATAAAAGATAATTTTAAATGTTTAATTACTATTTGGAGCATTGGGATCACTAGACGAGGGTTTAATAAACTAATTTTTATTAAAAACCTCAAATTCAACCAAAATCTACTTTTTTCACTTGTTTTGCCTGTAGCTCGTGACACGGGTCACATATATTCTTCCGAATATTTCCCAACCTTTGCTTTGGCAACAGCTTCCATGTTGCTGGAAAGATCATCAATCTCCATTTTGTATTCACTCTTCTCCTTCTCAAGCTTCTGCTTGACACGCTGCAGGTTGTCGATTTGCTCTCCCAGCTCAGCCACACTGTCTGCCTGCTTCTTGCGTAGGGCAGCAGCTGTAGCTTCATGCTGGAGGGTGGACTCTTCAAGATCACGACGCAGCTTCTGGAATTCAGCTTCACGCTTCTTATTCATCTCGATCTGAGCAGAATTGGCTCCTCCAGCCTCCTCAAGCCTCTCACTGATCTCCTCAAGTTCCCTGGAGAGATCAGCTCTCTGTTTCTCAACCTTGGCACGAGCAGCACGCTCAGCCTCGATCTCTTCCTCCAGTTCCTCAATGCGAGCCTATGGTGGAAAGTAGTTCATTAGATTTAGGGTGATAATGTATTTGATCATAATGATCATAATGTTTGAAACAAAAAAATCTAAATACCTGAAGCTCCTTGATCTTCTTTTGGAGTTGAGCACCCAGAGATTGTTCATCTTCTATCTTGCTGAGCAGCTGGCTTGTTTCAAAATCTTTCCTGTGGGTGTTCAACAATAATTAGTTTGTAAAAAACAAACAAAAAACAAAACAATAAAACAACAATAAATGTTTTCAATGTTTTCAAAGATTTCATGCTTTAATTACTTTTTTATTTTCTCATCAGATTGCTGCTTGTCATTCTCCAGGTCCATGACGGACTCTTGTGATAATTTCAGGTCTCCTTCCAGCTTTCTCTTGGCTCTTTCCAGGTCCATGCGGAGCTTCTTCTCTTGTTCAAGGGAACCCTCAAGCTACAGGAAATTATATATAAAATATGTCCACAGTAGAAAACAGTTAATTTGATGAATTCATGTGTTCACACGTACATATAATTAGATAGAGTAAAGGTTATGCCTATTTGGTGAGCTGTCTGGAGAAAGAGCTCAGAGCTTGAAGTTTGGCCCGAACTTAGAGAACTCCCCCCGGTTGTAATAGGAATTAGTTAGATCTAGAAGTGAGGTGATGGGTTGGTGGAGGGATGCTGAAAACTGTTAATGAACAGAGGTAAGTGTGCTGTATATATATACCTCTTATCGTTAACTGAGTTGATTAACTGAATGCACTCCTCTCGTGTTAATTAGGTTAATTATCTGAAAGTGCTCTTCCTGAACTTTGTTAATAAAACATAATTTAATATCATTAATAAAACATAATTTAATATCATTAATTTACATCATCAACTTGCTGCTCAAGTTTTGTCTTTGATTTTGTCAGGGTGTTGACTTTGTCCTCCTCTGCCTGGAGATCATCCAGTGTCTGCTGATGTGCCTCTTGGAGGGCTTTCTTCTCCTTCGTAAGCTTGGCAAGGCTCTCATCCTGAGATGTCATTTCCTCAGTCAAGTTCTTAACCTGTGTGATTTTTAGTTTCAAGTGAGGTTATATTTTACAATTTATATTCTATATCAATATATAAGACGGAGATTAAATCTAATCTTAAACCAACTCCGTCTCCAACCTTATTCTCAGTGGCATGTTTCTCCTTCTCCACTTTAGCCAAGGTAAGCTCCAGGTCATCAATGTCTTTCTTCAGCTCAGAGCACTCATCCTCCAGTTTCCTCTTCTTGGCTGTCAGTTCAGCATTGATTTCTTCCTCATCCTCCAGTCTTTCAGTTGTCTCTTTGAGTTTAGCTTCAAGCTGGATTTTGCTCTTGATCAGACCCTCACACCTCTCCTCAGCGTCTGAGAGATTCTCAGATTCCTGTTAGTAAAATAGATTGCTATTTGATTGGAAACCACATTGCTCATTTTAATGGAGCCAAAATTCAGTCAGTTAAAGTAAAAATACTCACAGATGCTACTTGCAGCTGCAGATCATTTTTCTCTTGCAGCAGTGATACCATCTTCTCTTCAAGCTCCTTCTTTTTGGCTTCAGACTTAGCCAAAGACTCTTTGCATTTTGTAAATTCCTCTTTCATGCCCGACAGCTCCTTCTCAGTCTCGGCACTCTTCAGCAGAGGCTTAATCTTGTAGTAAACCTTCATCCATGGCCAGTGTTTGACATTCATGAATGAACGGACGTTGTATTGGATAGTGTAAATGGACTCCCTGTGAATAATTCATCATTAAATGACATAATTATCATTATTTACTGTTACCACAGTTATCATTGATGTCATTTTTATTCATGACAATACTCACCTCCTCTCCGTCATTTTCACATACTCCTTCCTCATCACATAGCCACGGCAGAGAGCCTGAGTCATTGTGACCAGAGCAGCCAATTTCTCATCACGCATCTCCTCAAGAGTACCCAGAAGACCAGCTTTGAAGAACACCTGAATTTATGTAAAACAATAAATCAAAAGATATTGATTTAATCTGTATAGGCTAAATGATCATAATCAGTGAATCTTTGAAAGGTCACTGCTGAATATGAACCTTTGTGTGTCCAAATCTGTACTCATCATGAGGAACATCGATGGATCCCAGGAGTTTCTCACTGGCCTTCTTGTTATCCATAAACTGTCCTTCAGGGATAACACCGGCATTCAGCACCTTGTATCTGTGGAAAATTTATCAAAATACTTCATGTCTTTTAATTAGGAGTCCTACAGGAAATGGTATTTTCATGTGGTCTAATTTACCTCTGCTTAAAGTCACCATATTGGATTCTGCTGGGGAAGCCCTTTCTGCAGATTCTGATACCCTCCAGTACACCATTACACCTCAGCTGGTGGATAACCAGGAAGTTCTCCATGAGACCTATAACGAACAGTTTACACCATGAACTTGGTAAATTAACTTCATGGTAATGGCCTAATGGGTATGACAATGTTGTATGTTTGGTCTTGGTGGAATGGATCTGCTACGCTTTTATTGCTGCTGCAGAGCAAGTACAGGACTTGCTACTGCCAATACATACACGACATGCTGCTGTGAGCTAGTAAGAGATGCTGTTGCTGTACAGTATAATGTACATGAATGCTGGGGAAGATGCATGGTTTCTGAAGCGCTGCTAAGGCAATGCTACCAAAGTATTTTGATGGTTGAGCATGCAAGCTCATTGGCTACTGATACAGTAGGAACCAATCAGCTGTACCCTATAGATAATGATGTGATTACGAGCAGGTTGATTTAAAGGACCTATTAGCCTGCGCCATCTAGAGTTTCATGGCAGAACTTTGTATATCTTAAGCCTTTAAATACTTTACCTGGAGTCTTGGACTCATTAGGAATCAGACAGCGCACAAAGTGAGGGTGAGTGCTCCTCAAGTTGGTCATGAGTTTGCCCAAGTTCTCCTGTGGAGAATAGAAAAGGGTTGGCATGCTTTATATTTCATTTTTTCCTCAAGTACAGCAATATTGCTGTGATGTCATCTTCATACACACCCTGAACTGGGAGGACACAGTCTGCATGGATCCACCCTTCTTCTTGCCACCCTTTTTAGTAGTATCTATTGAGATACAAATATAAAGCAACATGTATAAATGCAAAAACAAGAAAAAAATGTTTGGTTAAATTGTTGTTGGTTTTTTTTTCTTTTTTTTTCTTTACCCTCAACAACAGGTGGGTAGAGAGAAGCCAGCAGTTTGTTAGAAGACTTCTGGTACAGCTGCAGAACAGACTCATTCAGTGGATCCTTGTTCTTGTCCAACCAGCCAGTGATGTTGTAGTCCACAGTTCCAGCGTAGTGAACCAGAGAGAAGTGGGCTTCGGCCTTGCCTTTGGCAGGCTTTGGTTTCTGGAAAGCATTGTTTTTGCCAAGATGCTGATCATACAGCTTGTTCTTGAAGGAAGTGTCTGAAGCCTTGGGGAACATGCACTCCTCTTCAAGGATGGAGAAGATACCCATGGGCTGTTTATAAAAGAATGTTGTTTATTACAAAAATATGACATTTTGAGAATAGACAGTGGCATTGAATAAATTCATAAACCATTAAAAACCTTCTCAATGAGCTCAATGCAAGAAGCCAAGTCCATGCCGAAGTCAATGAACTCCCAAACAATGCCCTCCTTCTTGTACTCCTCTTGTTCCAGCACAAACATGTGGTGGTTGAAAAACTGTTGCAGTTTCTCATTGGTGAAGTTGATGCACAGCTGCTCCATGCTGTTGTACTGGAGGAAAAAATAACAGAAACACTGACTGACTTCTGAATATGCTTCAATGTGACAAAAAAATAAATAAAATAATCATTCTTACATCAAAGATCTCAAAGCCAGCAATATCCAGCACGCCAATGTAGAAATTTCTTTGTTGTTTTGTGTCCAACATCTGGTTGATACGAATGACCATCCACAAGAACATCCTCTCATAGATAGATTTGGCCAAGGCGCTAACTGAGTTGTACACCTGTAGAATAGATATTTAATTCTGCTTCTGCAATAATTAGCCAGAATGTTTGATTGAACACATGGACATGCTGGAAATGTTACTATACCTGCGGCACGGTCTGACCTTTGGTCACAAACTCATTTCCGACCTTGACTCTGGGGTAGCACAAACCCTTTAGCATTTCAGCAGAGTTCAAACCCAGAAGGTAGGCGATTTTGTCAGCCTCTGTTAAATACATTTTAAAATAAATAATAAAGCTCTATAGAGTCTTTTGTGTATGTGTAAAATTATAATAAATTAGGAACCAGGTACTTTCATTTTTATTTTTAGATGTATTGATATGCACAGCAATGCACACTCCTAATTTATATTTACACTAAACATTTTACACACAGTCAACGCAGCTGTTACTATTTTAAAGTCCAGGATAAAACAGAAGCACTAAGACTGGTCTCGATATATTGCAAAAAGCACACAAGTCTCACCCTCATTGCCATCAGGCTCAGCCTGCTCCTCACGCTGCTTCTGTTTAAACTTCATGTTACCATGATGAAGCACAGCTCCAGTGAACTTGTAGATGCCCATTTTCTCCTCAGTATTGAAACCCAGAATGTCAATAGCATCCTGTAAATTACAGAGAAGAATGAGATTTATGATTTGCCATATTTATATAGAATAATTCAATATTCAAACAGAAATGACTCACATCAGTAGCATCCAGCTCCACTTTATCATCAATGCTGGCCACTGTGATCTGACCCTGACTGCACATGGGGAAGTCATAGGGGTTGGTGGTGATGAGCGTCATTTCTGTAAAATACACAGATTTTTTTGAAAGAGTATCTATAAATATTATCTGGCATTGAAACATTGAATGAAATATGTGCACCTACCAATCAGCTCAGGCTTATGGTTGGTCATCATCTGGTAGAAGATGTGGTAGCCTCTCTCATCTGGAAGCTGGAATGACACTCTAGACTTCTCCAGCAGATCTGTTGAGAGAATGTACTTGAGTCACAATCATCTGAAGAGTGACAGACAAAAACAAATGTACAGGATGGATCAATGAAATCATGTCCACCTACATGTCTCAATGTCAGCACTAGCCAGTTTTCCAGATGTACCGAAGTGAATTCTGATAAATTTACCCTGTTTAAAACAAAATAGCATAATACATAAATAATAATAATGTCTTTATAGAAAACTCTGTATAGAAAAAATCTGTAAACAATCTGTAAATCTGTAAATAAACAGTGGTTAACTTACAAAACGAGAGGAGTTGTCATTTCTCACAGTCTTGGCATTACCATAAGCCTCAAGCAGAGGGTTGGCAGCAATGATCTGGTCCTCAAGAGAGCCCTGTGATGTTTGAAGGGTTTTCAGTTATTTAATATTTCATCTCTAAAGACTGCATTTCAAAAATTCACATATCATATAGTTTGTGTAAATTAACATCTTTCAAAATAATATATATGACGTTTTGTATCTCATACAGTACCTTTATTTTACTCTCTTTCTTCTTTTCACCACCTGATACTGCAACTGTGGCAAAGTACTGGATGACACGTTTGGTGTTCACAGTCTTTCCAGCACCGGATTCTCCACTGGTTTATGAGAGATTAGAAAACAGAAGATTAAAAGACATGTAGACTTTTCAAAGTATATTCAGAAGTTCAATTCTATATTGTAATTGTAAATATCTCCATAAAGATTTGTCATCTACATTATACTTTCAATTTTTAATTTTTGTCATGGTCTGAGATTAAATGAAAATACTTACGTAATCAGGACAGACTGGTGTTCTCTATCTGTTGATTGTAATTTGTAAAATATCCAGTAAATACTTTTATATTAACAGCATCATCTATTTCACCTTAATGAATTCTATATAATTCAATACCATAATGTCTTACCAGTTTGCATAAACTGATAGGCGTTGTCAGAGACAGAGAAGATGTGGGGTGGGGCCTCCATACGCTTTTTGCCTCTGTAAGCAGACACCACTTCTGGATCATACACCGGGAGCATCTTGTAGGGGTTCACAGTTGCGCAGAAGAGCCCAGAGTAGGTCTGAAATGAGTAAAGAAGTGGTCAGATTGCAACAACACAGACAAAACTTAAATCCTTTTTTATGTTGTTTCAGAACCTACGTAGATCATCCATGCAGCATAACGCTCTTTGAGGTTATACAGCACAGAGGCTTCATTGAGATGGGTCATCATGGCCATGTCCTCAATCTTGTCATACTTGGGAGGATTCATTGGGTAAACATCTTCTTCCTTAGCAACTCTCTCCTATACATTTGATAAATTAGATAATAAAGAAAACAATGTAACAAGTAATTTAATGAGCCATTCAATTAATGGAATTTAAAACTCACCTCCTTAGTGTCAAGCAAAACAACCGTGACTTTGCCACCATCTTTGCTCTTGATTGTTCCCTTGAGGTACAACTCTTTCTCATCAGCCACATAGCAGGCAGACTTGGCATCAAATGGTTTGTTCTGAGCCTCGATTCTCTCCTTCTCAGGCTTACGAAGGTAAATGGAAGCCTTGCCATAAGCGGCCATCTCCGCGTCCGTACTCATGGTGGCGGCTTACTAAAGAGAAAAGAGAAAATTATCCATAAAACATTTCATAAATATTCCATGTAACAATAAAGGCAAGACTCATGAAATGAAACACATGAATAGTGTTAGGAAAGAGACATATTACTAAGTTTAGACTTACACAAAACAGACACATAAAACAATACTTTAAACATTTAGATAGCAAGCAAGAAGCAGGTAAGGGGCCCATTAAAGGCAAAAATAGTTTTTGAATATGTCTTTCTGGTGAAATTGATATGATGTTGTCGGGGGACAGCCCACGGTACAATATGAATTGTGGTATATAACGAAGTTTCAGTTCAATACAGAGATTCTCACTGTCGATTATGAGTCTCACTTGTGGACTTTCTGCTCAAGCATCCTCTGGCTACGAGTATGAATGGAACAGACATTAAATTACATGTGTGTACTCACTAATGCTCACAATACCCTATTTTGGGTAAAAAGAGGAAAAATAATACCTCTCTCTTAAGAGAGTTTTTCTCACTGTAGATAAGTGTACTGGAGTTGTTTTTTTGTTTGTTTGTTTATTTTTTTTCTCTCAGTGAGTGCATAAAAATTCCTGACAAAAATTAAGAAATTACTGTCACAAATTTTGTATTATAATAATTTAATATTTTATGATGAAACTTTAGACCTTTCTAATGATTTATATTTATGCAAATGTCATCATGGATTATGATAGCAACACTGCATGCCAATTTTGAATTTAATCAGACCAACAGTTCTGTAGTTAGAGTCAATTTCATGTTTTGCTCTATTATACCATCATCAGTTGGCCCTTTCCTGCTTCTTTTTCTGTTTCAAAAGAAATGTGTAAAATTTGGTGAAAACATTTCATTTAATTTAAGAGTTATGGCCACTTATATTTATATTTACATTTACATTTATGCATTTGGCAGACGCTTTTATCCAAAGCGACTTACATTGCATTATACTATACATTTGTATCTGAGTATGTGCTAACCCTGGGATCGAACCCATGACCTTGGCATTGCTAGTGCCATGCTCTAACCACTGAGCTACAGGAAAGCTTTACAGGAAAGATTTATATGCATATAAATAGTTGACACATGTATACAGTATATCAGGACAGAAAATTAGGTCATAGGGAGCAATCGATTCAGCATGAGTTAAGATTTTTCTTGTTTCTTACAGTTGTAAAGTTATTAGCATGATTGCAAGTATGGACAGTTTGTGATGCTATAGGGGGTTTGAGTTAGAGACTCCACATTTGCTGTCCTTCATGTTTAGACTGTCCTCAATTTTTGTGCTAAATTTGTATAACTTTCCCACAAGAGTATCTATGGGCTCTTATAGACTCAAAAGAGAAGAAAAACAGAATATAATAACAATAAATAAACAAATACAATAGGTGCCTATGCTTGGCCCCTAAAATCCTTAAAATTATTAATACATTTAAACATATTTCTTTGTAAATAAATTACACAAGCTTTTAAAAGCAGCATGCTTCACCAGTTTTCATCTATGATACAGACTATAACAACTGTTTTCCTCGACCCTAATCCACACTCTGAATCATAAACTCACTTGCCTTTTGTCCTTGAGACCAGATGAAATTTTCACTACCCTTGAATAAAAAAAATAAAATAAAAAAATCATTAAATGTATTCATATAAATAAAAAACAATTACTTTTAGTACAGATGCATAAGTGATGATGATAAAATGACATTCAGTTACAGTCAGCACAGGCTCTTACCACTGGATGAAACTTCTGAGGTCTTCTGCATCTCTTCTGGTCTATCCTCTTGGCTTTTATAGCAGTTGTTCATGCACACCAAGCATAATCTATACATGGGCATATATTCTGAATTATGATGAGCTTTCTTGAACCAATATTAGAAATTTATGGACAGACTTACAGACATCCTATCTGATGGAATCAGTCATAAGTCAAACATTTATTTCTTTATTACTTATACATGTCTCTGACTACTGTACAGCTAAGGTCACAGCTTCTATCTCAAAGTTCATGTGTTATTATTTATTTTTAGTCTATTAATATCTTACATTGACATATGACACACACTGAAGTAAATAAATCCTTTTTTGGAAAGAGGGTACATTTGGAACTCATGAGAGTTGGTATATGAATGACCCTATAGCTTTATGAATGACCCTTGCCTGTTATGTACTGTATAGGCCCATTTAGTTTTTTTAAAAAAGTGCTTAATACAACCACATCACAGTAAAGTTAATTCCACAGAGTTAAAGCAAGAGTTGTAGTGTGATTTTCTCACTACTTATTAAAAACAGTGATGATAAAAAAATAAAATAAATAAATAATAATAATAAAAAGTATTCTTAAACAGTATTTGTTTCTTCCTTTTTTTTTTTTTTTAATCAGAAAACTTTTCACCCATGACAATTCTTGTAGCAGGCTATTGTGTCAGCATATATAGTTTAATAATGTACAAGAATATAGAAAACACATAATAAAGGGCAGGTTTCTTTGTAAAAGAAAGCCAGTGGTCCTAAAAATTGGCACATTCCCATACTGCAAAAATCCCTTTGTTACTATTTCTGCAAATGTTCAAAGGTTACGTCTTGGTGTTCAACAGCCACAGTCTAAGCTTCAGCCACATGGAGACTAAAAAGTTAGATTCAAAATCACAATTTGTTCACCACTGGGTGGTCAAAGCCAGCAAACAATGCTAATAACAATGCTGTAAACAGAATATCCCATCTATCATTGCTCATATCTCTCATTGTAAGTCATTAACAACTAGTTGTTCAGTTTGGTTCCATACACTACTAGACTTGTAACCACCCAGAGTACCCTAGCAACTTCATAGCAACACCCTAGCAACCGTGTAACAATACCTTTTAACCACTTAGAGAACCATAGCAAACACCCAGAACACCCTTCATATATGCTACAAAACCCTAGCAACCACTTAGAATACCCTAGCAACCACATAGCAAGACTCTTGGAACCACCCTGAGTACCCTAGCAACCACATAGCAACACCCTAGAAACCACTCTGAGTACCCTACCAGCCGCTCAGAATAAAATGCTCTGATACTGATACCACGCAGCGTGTACAGTACAGTGCTCATCAGTTGTTGGCATCAGAGCATTTTAATGAGTATGAGTACACAAGCGGAGTAACGGGCACAATACTGGTATCAGTGCATCCCTACTTGCTATAAAAGTATGAACTATCTGTCAGACAACAGAAGGTATGTAGTATGTGTACAAAGATTTTTCAGCAAAGTTTTGATTGTGTCGATAATTTTAAGGCCATAGAAGTTTGTGTTTCAAATATGATACAGTAGAATCAACAGAACAGTAGTAGGTAGTCTACTGTTTAGCAATCAACTTTCCCATTTCGCCACAGAAGAAACAAACAACAGCAAATCCTCAGGCCTGCTCAATAGAGCGGTGCAGGTATGACGTCAGAACCCGGAAGACTAATTGGCTGCTGGTTCCTTCGAGATTTTCCTGTGGGGTTTTATAATGTGTTTTTTCAATTTATGAGTAAAATAAAGCCTTTGGTAAACATAACTTGACGATACTTTGACGTTTTGTTCTACAACGTAAACTGCACACACTCACAACACTTATCTAGTTATTTATACAAAAAATATATGTTTTCAAAAATGAACATAACTGCTTCAAACTTTGCGTTTTTACTATGGGTGTGTTTATTCTTTTACATTTAAAAGTACCAAGGGTTAGACGTTAGAGGCTGACCACAACCATCCTATCATTGGCAACACTCTTTGCTTTCCTGTGACTACTAACTATGAGTAACTCATTTCTGGCGACAGCTAAAAGCTTACAGGAAGCGGATTTTCAGTTACACTTTATTTTGTGTCCTTACAGTATAATTATACATTTATGTACAGAGAAATTAATTAACTACATGTACTTTGGGTTAGGTTTGGGTTTAGTTTAGGGTTAATTGCGTGTAATTATACATGATTTATAGTTATTATTATGAGTGTAACAATAACACTGTAAAATAAAGTGTTACCAAATTTTCCAATCACTTAAGCTTGTTTTCATTTGATGGACTGATTTAAACTGCTGTTTTCTGCAGCTACCTCCTTCTGATCCTGCTGGCAAGCTTACCTCATCTAAATACTCAGAGACATTCCCCTTAGCCTGACCTTTCAGTTTGCCAAGTTGTAATTTCAGCCTCCTCAATATGCTTTTCCGCATCTCAAGATTCATATCATATCTTTTTAATTATTATCTGTTAGCACTTTCTTAAATGACACCATGAGTTTAATTGCTGGAATATCCCATTTCCATTCCAGCCACAATCATGGTTCTTTTGGGCTGCTTTAAGCCATGGTATGCCCTCTATAGCCAATCAAAAATTCAAGAGGGATTATCTCTGATTTAACATGTGTTATCAGCTGTTTGCCCCATACATATATGTGTCTCATATACTGTAGGTTGTTTATTTTACACCTAAGTCTCATCATTTAATCTGAAGTTTAATATTGTGTAATGTTGTATACAGAAAGTATTTATAAGCAAAGATGAGGGATAATCTGGGTGTCATAAAGACAACCTATTGAACAAGTAGTCAGCTAGCTATAGGGAAAGGTTGTTACCAAGGAGTTTTTGTTTACATTTTCTCTTTGGCCGTTCTCTTGAGTGTAATGAGTATTGTCTTTCATGTGTGTCTAGTCATGGGTTTATAATCATCCCTTCCAAGGTGGAGACAGTAGCTGCATTTACATAGACCCAAATAATTCAACTATATTCGAACTAGTAGCACAGTCGGAACAAAAAAAAAAAGTCACATGTAACCACATCAGTTGGAATTAATTGGCCAAATCCGATTTAGGACATGTATAGGATGACAGGACATGTAAGCACTTGATCAAATTGAAAACTGAAACTGGAATGTTCTGCACATGTACACTGATATAGAAAGGGTGTACGGATGTATGACGCACGGAACAAGATGTTGTTGTTGAATATTGTGTAATAAATGACTGTTGTGTCAATCTAAAATTCTCCCTTTACTCATCATCTGTGAATGATGATAGGTAGCCAACATCAAGTGTTAGATAATGTGTATTTGATTTGTGCTATGATCAGTTTACACTCATTCACTTCACACACATAATGTGTAGTAATTTTAGAGGTTTATCTATAATTTTGTGCTCTCCCCCAGCTCACCTGTTATTCATCATACAATTGTAACTTAAGGAGTGACCATGATTGACAAATATTTTTCCTATTATTCTGTAATTTGTTTGGCACTGTAACAAGTTTTTCCTCAGTAATTGCTTGCCTTATCGCACTCATGGTTAAGTTTTGAGTGCCATCTGCATTGTGACCGAAAGAGCACATAATATATAAATGAGATATAAATGTCCGCCCACTCTTGTGTGCTCTTTTGGCCATAACACAGCTGATGGCACTCAAACCTTTACTACATAGACTATATAGTTTTTCTTAGTTACAAACCCAAACCTGACCCGAACCCGAAAATATTCATGAAACATCCGACTCGAACCCGACCCGAAACCAACCCGAAACCTGCGAGTTCTTTGGGACCCTTCAGGCTCGGGTCAGGTAGCAGACCCCTGCTTCAGGTATGTTCCTAAATGCATAAATGATTTCCAAAAAAGCACAAAATGCTTTTTTGGAAAAGTATTCATGTAAACAGAAAGTTATATCTTGAGTAAAAATGTGTAACAGTCCATTGGATCTGTGCATTAGCTCTTAAAGTGACAGCAGCCTAATATACCTGCTGCAGTCTGTCATTAATGATAATTAAACAACAAATGACAAAGGAAAATCACTCACTGATCATGAATGGATAACTTAAGTTGCTTTAATCAGGATTAATCTACAAACCCGATTCCAAAATAGTTGAGACACTGTACAAATTGTGAATAACAACAGAATGTAATGATGTGGAAGTTTCAAATTTCAATATTTTATTCAGAATACAACATAGATGACATATCAAAACTGAGAAAATTTATCATTTTAAGGGGAAAATGAGTTGATTTTAAATTTCATGGCATCAACACATCTCAAAAAAGTTGGGACAAGGCCATGTTTACCACTGTGTGGCATCCCCTCTTCTTTTTATAACAGTCTGCGGAGACAAGTTGCTCAAGTTTAGGAATAGGAATGTTGTCCCATTCTTGTCTAATACAGGCTTCTAGTTGCTCAACTGTCTTAGGCCTTCTTTGTCACATCTTCCTCTTTATGATTTGTATATATAAACGAGAAATGGTGTCAAGATTATTTAGTAAAATACAAGATGTGTGATCCCAATGTGGAAATTATCGGCATGACTTTAAGACCATTTTATCTGCCTAGAGAATTCGGTTGTATTTTGCTGTTCATGGTTTATGTTCCGCCCAGTGGTAAACCATCTCAGGCAGCCAGCCTGATTGCAGACTATGTTCATGAACTACAGCTTAGGCACTCAGATGCACTGTGATTGTGCTGGGGGATTTAAACCAGTGCAAACTGGAGACTTTGTTGCCAGGATTCGAATAGTGTGTAAAGACTCAAACAAGAAATAATACTAATCTTGACGTGTTATGTGAATGCCAAAGACTCTTATGTGTCAAAGAGTATGCCTCCAATTCTAAAACCAGAAAAGAAATTGATTAGACTGTGGTCAAACGAAAGTATACAACAACTGAAAGCCTGTTTTGACTGGACAAATTGGGACATTTTTCAGGAAGGTTCACTTGATGAAAGAACTACAGTGTTAAATGACTATATCAATTTCTGTGTAGAGTTGGTCATACCTACAGAGGAAATTAAAGTTCATCCAAATAACAAACCATATGTGACTAAAGATATTAAAGAAGTTATAAATCTGAGGAAAGTAACATTTAAGCCGGGGACACACCTAACGATTAGCTGAAACATTCTAAGACTGAACTGAACACACATACCGATTGTTTCCTTCGACTGGAGCCGATTTTAATCGTTGACAGTCGGAGAAGAACACAAACGTTTATGATTGAGACCGCTGCTAAGCAACACACTGTGCGCGGGATCTTGAAAATGGATGTAAACAAACAGCTCGCGCTCTTCATCTGCAGCTATATTTGTGCGGAAAATAACTAAAAAAAGAGGAAAAACGCGCAGGATATGTGTGAGGTCCTGGCTGGAGAGGCAACATGGATTTGTTCTCTACAGAGAGAATTTGAGGTGAGTAAACAAAATCTCAATAATAGGTAGAATATTTGTAATTCATATGTTTAAATCTATTTTTAGGGCTTGCACTCCGGTGGTGTCGGCCTTTGTTAAGCAATGATAAGCTGCGATCCTCAATGAAGCTTGTTCGACTTGAAACGGCACTGTACAGACCATTAAATTACCACAGAAGTAACGTTAACTTCTACCACAATGCGACCTCAAAGGGCACTTTCACTTTTGCGATCAAAGGGGCAGGGCTCTTTATATTCTCTCTGTATATATTGTATCAACTGTTAATTTTGTATCCGTATCAGATAAATAATATTGGCTGGTGGCGCTCCAGGACACTCGCCCAATGCCGTCTATGGATAATCCGGCCCTGTACATTACCTGACACGTTCAAAGCTTCCGCAATAGCAGCCCAGCTTCTTTTCTTATCGCTTCTATTATGGTATTCCTTCGAAGATATGTTGTATTCGTACTCTTGCCAGAGTTCAACCAGTTTTTCTTCCATTCCGGTTGTCCAATGTGTTTTTATGTTTCAAACGTTTTTGACGCCATTTCGCCGCTTGTTTACAATCGCCTGACACAGTCTCCAAGGAAACAGAGACGTCATCGGTCGCAAATATCATCCTGCCTTCACGTGCTCTCAGTGCTATTGTAAAGATGACTTTCCTTGAAAAAAAAAAAATAACGAAACTTGATTTGCTCATAATCACTACTTCAGAAGTGGGAATTATCAAATTTGAGAAGAATCTTTGTGAGGAGGACTGGCAATGACTGTTTCTAAAATTCTAAGACTAGAATCGTTAAACGCAGCACACTGCACGATTTTAAGCACCAACTGTAAACACCGACTGAACGCAACTGGCTCTGACTCGGCGCGATTGGACATGATCAGTCGTAAGTATCAAATTACATTCATAATCGGGCTTACAATCGTTAGGTGTGTCCCCGGCTTTAGGAATAAAGATATTAGGGTACTTAAACAGAAAGAGAGTTAAGAATCAAATGAAAGCAAACAAAAGAAGTTCACAAGAGGTGTCTAGAGGAAGCCTTTAAGTCTAATAATACTAAAAAGGTCTGGGACATTATGAAAACAATGATTGAATTGGCATGTCCAAATAAATCGATTGGAATTGATAATGAACTTTGTTTTGGGAATGAATTAAACATCTTTTTTTACAAGATTTGAATCAACAGATAAACATGTTAAACGCAATCAAATAACAGATACTGTGGTTCCATCATCATTGAATAGAATTTTTATAGAGGTTGAGGATGTTAGGAAAATGTTTCAGTCTATAAACACGAAAAAATGTGTAGTGCGGGTCTTTTAAAGAATTTTGCATATGAATTGGCTCCGGTGTGGCAATCAGTATATCAAGCTTCAGTTGACACACATACTGTCTCTGTGTTATGGAAGACCTCATATATAAAACCATTACATAAAGTCCCATGTCCAAGAGAATATAAAGATTTTAGACCAATAGCCCTTACTTCAGTAATTGTGAAATGTCTTGAAAGATTGATACTTCCGCTCTTAGTTCAGATGGTAAAAGATAAACTTGATCCTTGGCAGTTTGTCTATAAGAAAGGTTGTAGTACTGAAGATGCAGTTGCTGCTCTGGTGCATATCATCTGTAAACATTTAGATAAATCCAATACAACTATAAGAACCCTGTTTTTAGATTTCTTTTCTGCGTTCAATACCATAAAGTTTGACATATTGGTGTCAAAACTTGTACAGTTGGGTGTAAATCCCCATCTGATTCATATATCTGGTATATCTCATTCCTCACCAATAGAGTTCAGAGAGTTAAAGTGAATAAAACGTTGTCATCTGCCATTATAACAAATGTCGGAGTACCCCAAGGTTGCGTCAGCTCTACCATACTTGTATACAGATGACTGTCGAACTGAAAGTTAAATCAGTATATTTTAAAGTATTCTGATGACACTATGTTAATATCTGTGTTGAATGATTTGGACAGTGCTGGGTTTCATCAACAGGGTGTGACTAGTTTGCCTGAGTGGTGTGAGAATAATGATCTTGTCATAAATACAAGTAAAAGAGAAGAGATTATATTTGGGTCTACATCTGATACTCATACAATGTTTTTATTCATAATAGTAAAATCAGGCAAGTTAAAACTTATAAGTATTTAGGTGTAATGATTGATGATATGTTAACATGAAAGATCACATTGATGCTCTCTGTAAAAGAACAAGGCAGAGAATATTTTCTTCTTCGTCTTAGGTCTTTCGGCATAAGCAAACAGATTTTTCTTTTGTTCTTTATGTCTGTAATAATGAGTGTACTGCAATATTGCAACTCTATTTGGTATAAAATTCTGTCTGTTAAACTAAAAACGCAGTTGTTTAATCAATTAAATATCTGCTCAAGGATTGTTGGCCTGCCTCTAGAGAAGCTATATGACTCAACTTATTATAATAATTTGTTGAGACTGGCTAATAATATCATTTCTGATCCTAATCATGTCCTGCATAATGAGTTTGAATTATTATCATCAAATCGGAGGTACAGAACAAAAAACTGAAACTGAAACACTCGTTTGTGCATCAGGCGATCCTTGAGCTAAATAAGACACTTAATCGTAAATCAAGATTATTGTAAATGCGCTGTGTTGTGTAGTGGGATGTAGTAAGGGTCGTTTTTTTTTTTTGTGTGTGTGTGTATGGATCAAGTGATGTTGTGTAATAGATGATTGTTGCAAACATGGAAAATATACTGTGATGCAAGAAAAATTTCAGACATGTTCTGACAATAAAATATCATATCATATCATATCATATCATGATGCGCCTAATGTTTTCTATGGGTGAAAGATCTGGACTGCAGAATACCCGGATCAATTTCTATACCCGGATCCTTCTTCTACACAGCCATGATGTTGTAATTCAATTAAATTAAATTCAATTCAAATTTATTTGTATAGCGCTTTTAACGATACATATCATTTCAAAGCAGCTTTACAGAAAATGGATGTCAACATTACAATTTAAAGAATGTAGTTAGCAAATAATATACTTTAGGTAATTACAATCACTGTTAGCAGTTTAACTGAAGGTAGAAGTAATGAGCTCCTGGAAAATGAATTACATTAACAATAAATTAGGATATAGAGATTGTGCAATGTGAATGTTAAACTAGATGATTGCGTCTCCCGAAGTCCTCGCAGGAGCTGGCGCCGTCTCTTCACAGGTGATGGTCATCTGAGGTCTTCTTAAGAGGCTGGATACAAACTGAAGCTGATGTACTCTCTAGTCACCTCAGGGCGGGTGTCCCGAGGTAAAACAGAAAAGCAAAAGGAGAACAATTAGCGTAGCTGCTGTTCATAACTTTAAGCAAAGATAGTCATGTGCAGTTGATCTGGTATGAGATGCGTTATGTGAATGCTTGGCTAAAGAGATGCGTCTTTAATCTAGATTTAAACTGGGTGAGCGAGTCTGAGCCCCGAACATTATCAGGAAGGCTATTCCAGATTTTAGGAGCCAAATGTGAAAACGCTCTCCCTCCTTTAGTGGACTTAGATATCCTAGGTACAACCAGAAGTCCAGAGTTTTGTGATCTTAAAGAGCGTGAAGGATTGTAGGGCGATAGAAGATTGGTTAAGTACACAGGAGCTAAACCATTTAGAGCCTTATAGGTCATTAGCAATACTTTATAATCGATACGGAACTTAATGGGTAACCAGTGTAGAGATGATAAGATTGGTGTTATATGATCATATTTTCTTGACCTGGTAAGAACTCTAGCAGCTGCATTTTGTACTAATTGTAGCTTGTTTATTGAGGAAGCAGGACAACCAGCTAATAATGCATTACAGTAATCTAGTCGAGACGTCATGAAAGCATGAACTAACTTTTCTGCATCAGAAATAGATAACATATTCCGTATTTTAGCAATGTTTCTGAGGTGAAAGAAGGCTGTTTTTGTAACATATGAAATATGATTTTCAAAGGACAAGTTGCTGTCTAATATAACACCTAGGTCTTTAACTGTCGAGGATGGAGTAACAGTACATCCTTCTAAATGCAGATTGTAGTCTGAGAGATTCTGTGTACAGGTTTTTGGCCCAATAAGTAATACTTCAGTCTTATCTGAATTTAATAGAAGAAAATTACTAGTCATCCAATGTTTTACTTCTTTAACACACTCTGTCAGTTTGGATAATTTAGAGATTTCATCTGGTTGTGTTGAAATATATAACTGAGTATCATCGGCATAGCAGTGGAAACTAATCCCATGTTTTCTTATAATATTGCCGAGTGGCAGCATGTAGATTGAAAATAGCAGAGGTCCTAACACAGATCCTTGCGGCACTCCATAGTTTACTATCGTTATCTTAGATTTTTCCCCGTTTATATAAACAAAATTGTGACGGTCTGATAGGTATGACTTAAACCACCGTAATGCCTGTCCCTGAATACCAGTGTAATTTTGTAGTCGATCTAGGAGTATTTTATGATCTATAGTGTCAAACGCAGCACTGAGATCAAGTAACACTAGTATTGAGACACAGCCTTGGTCAGAAGCTAGAAGCAAGTCGTTTGTAATTTTAATGAGCGCAGTTTCTGTGCTATGATGAGACCTGAATCCTGACTGAAATTTTTCATAGATAGAGTTTTTTTGCAAGAAGGAGCACAATTGGACCGACACCACTTTTTCTAGTATTTTAGACATAAATGGAAGATTTTAAATGGGTCTGTAATTTGCTAATACGTTTGGATCTAATTGAGGTTTCTTAATGAGAGGCTTAATAACTGCTAGCTTGAACGGTCGTGGGACGTGACCTAGAGATAAAGACGAGTTGATAATATTGAGAAGAGGCTCTTCTGCTAAAGGTAACAGTTCTTTCAGTAGTTTAGTGGGTATTGGATCTAATAAACATGTTGTTGGTTTAGACGCAGTAATAAGTCTATTTAGCTAATTGATGCAGTATGTGGTCTGGCATTGTCATGTTGGAAAATACAAGGTCTTCCCTGAAAGAGACGATGTCTGGATGGAAGCATATGTTGTTCTGGAACTTGGATATACCTTTCAGCATTTATGGTGCCTTTCCAGATGTGTAAGCTGCCCATACCACATGAACTCATGCAACCCCATACCATCAGAGAAGCAGGCTTCTGAACCGAGCGCTGATAACAACTTGGGTTGTCCTTGTCCTCTTTAGTCCGGATGACATGGCGTCCCAGTTTTCCAAAAAGAACTTCAAATTTTGATTCGTCTGACCACAGAACAGTTTTCCACTTTGCCACAGTCCATTTTATATGAGCCTTGGCCCAGAGAAAACACCTGTGCTTCTGGATCATGTTTAGATATGGCTTCTTTTTTGACCTATAGAGTTTTAGCCGGCAACAGCGAATGGCACGGTGGATTGTGTTCACCAACAATGTTTTCTGGAAGTATTCCTGAGCCCACGTTGTAATTTCCATTACAGTAGCATTCCTGTATATGATGCAGTGCCGTCTAAGGGCCCGAAGATCACAGGCATCCAGTGCGCAAAGAGATTGTTCCAGATTCTCTGAATCTTTGGATGATATTATGCACTGTAGATGATGATAGGTTCAAACTCTTTGCAATTTTTCTCTGAGAAACTCCTTTCTAATATCGCTCCACTATTTTTCACCGCAGCATTGGGGGAATTGGTGATCCTCTGTCCATCTTGGGAAGAGACACTGAGAGACACTAACACTCTGAGAGGCTCTTTTTATACCCAATCATGTTGTCAATTGACCTAAGTAGTTGCAAATTGGTCCTCCAGCTGTTCCTTAGGGGAACGCAGGGCGGGCGAGAGCCGTGAGGGAACGGCGCGAGGCCGGTGACGCGAGTGATTTAATGTGTACACTAAAACTATGCAGTGTTATTTTACATTTGATTATTACATTTTTTGCTGTAGGCTATTACTTACCTGAATACCACCATTAGTCTGTCTTCCTGAAAAACTTAAAACACTATTTAATTTGTATTTTCATTCCGTTTTATTAATTTGTCAGTTTTGTTTGTAAATTAGTTTCTTTGTTCTTACTGTATTGCTGACATTTACTTGTCTTATGCAATTTTTTTGAAGACCTTTTTCTAACATCAGTTAACCTAGTATTAGTTTTTGCTGAAGTATCGATAATTGTGAAATTTCACTGATCTAAAAGACAGGCGCAGGGTCACTGCGTATGAAATCTTAAAAATGCTCCCTTTAGAAAATCCATTCCAAGGTAGGAAGGCATCAAGCCATGTCCGATTCCAGTATTAGCTTTACTTCTCGTCTCCTGAGGTACTGTCAGTATTTACCAGACTCAAGAGATGAGAGGTGGTGTAACTCAGTTTCAGGTAATTTATTCAACAGTATGTGCAGAAAAGGGCAAAACATGCAAGTAAACTTGAAGTAGAACCGTTCAATGTAATATGGAGATGAATAACTTGGAAAGTCTTACAAGCAGATCACTGGAGAACATACACAGGAGATAAATCCACAAGACAAGTTTGCAGGTAAGGGGGTCTGAGTCCTTGATGTAGCTAAGACTGAGTGAATATGTGTGCCTTTTGAAGGGGAGCTGATTGGTTTGGTGATGAGGACCAGGTGCAGGTGATTAGTAGCCGTGGCAAAAGAACACTTGGAAAGTACAGGAAGGGTTAAAGAGCAGATTTCAGATACAGTGGATTCCACTATTTCAGTGACCTCTACTTGTTGCTGTTCATGTGAGAAAAGAGTGTAGACATCCAGTCCAGCCACAACACCATGGGACCTTACTTTGGGACTCCAGAACGCTGCAGGACTCCTCACGGCAGGCCCTCAACACATCAAGCCATATTGTAACTTTCCACCCGGGTGAGGTCTCTTGCCGACATCTTCATCACCATCAAACCATCAAGACCTTCCTCTGAGACTGCATCTGAATGCTCATTCAAAAGCTAAGACATTGCAAGTATCGCACATTTTCGAACATTCACATTTCTGTTGATTCTGTGGTCACTGCTTGCAAAACAACATTTTTATAACTTGTGTAGTACGTTTTCTGTGGCCACGAAAATAACCTTTCTGAGAGTTGATGGCAAGAGACTTGCGATCAGATCAGAAAATTGATCCATATGGAAGAAGGTGGTCAAGAAACGTGCAGGCTGCCAACTTTCCAGCAATTTTTAGCATGAATTGCTATAATTTTTAACAGTTCATGTTAAGTTTTGGTGTTCATTTTGGTAGCCTAGGCTAAATAGTATACCAATTTACATAATGTTCTTGAAAACAGTACCGAGCAGCAGCCCCCTATATTTATGATTAACAATCAAATGATTAATTGGTTAAAAACTAGCTGCTATGAATACAGGTGCCATCAGTTGTCTTCTTATAAATGAGTTGTTGTCATTGAGTCAGTGTTGCTAATGCAAAGTAGGCCCTTCATTACCAAACACCAAGTAACTAAATTATGATACATTAAATTAGAATACATAAATTAGGAGTCATTTGCAAACATTATACTGTTGGTTACTTTAAAACTAACCTTCATCTGGAAGATCACAGGGATATGTGAATATTTGATGTGTTAAAGCCACAATATGTAAATTTTCACCTCTAAAGATCGCTAATTCAAAACAAAGGCGAAGCTCGATGACACCTTGATTTCACAAAATCATGGGATGTCTTCACGTCTACAGCCGGTGGAAAAGAATTGGGACAGGACTCAGGCAGAAATCATGTTCATAGAGAGATTATTAACACTCTGAGGTCTGAGGGTATCGCCGGCGATACCACCGCGGTTTTTTTCTTTCCAGTGTGAAAGAGACTCAAAATACTCTGTTAATGTTGCACATACAATTAAGAGTTATTCACCATTTTAATCTGTGGAATATCTTCTTTTATTTGTGTACACTCAGAGTAAAAACAAAATGTTGTGCTTTTTGTAAAATAAAGAAAACTAACATGATGCATGATCTCTCGTCTCCCTCTGAAGGAAGTCCAATCTGATAGTTCTCAGAAAATGAACTGTAACTTAGTGAATACTAATCACAAAAAAATTAGACTTATGTCTAAAAAAACGTTGAAATGTCAGGTTTTAAATCATGTAAGTCAAATCGAAAACAAACATTCTGTGTTTATGTAATCTGTATGAAAAGAGAGCCATGTCAGAAATCCGTGATTCAGGTCATTATCCGCTAATGCGGCCACGCCCACGGAGGGAGCGCTATTCAGACGCAAATTATGAGGCAATGCATGCATTCATCGTCTCAATCGTGTATTTACAACGTGATCTCATGAGAATACGTGTGCATTTTTACGTGAAGTGTGGTTCTACCACACGTACATTTACTAACGTTTTCATACACACAAAAACGTACAACATTGACGTATTTATAGCACTAAAGCGTACAAATACTTACGTATTAGCAGCTTAAAAAACGTAAAACATCTAACGTAAAGTGTGAATGTATATGAATTACCATGTATTAATATTAAAATCGTGGCTTTAATGATTCAAATATGTTGTGTTCAATTGTCATTAACGTTACATAATGTTAAACGAGACTACACTTTGAAACCTTAAAATGAATAACATTTCTATAATCGTTTTGTAATATTTTGCTGTGCGATTTTTTTTTTTTTTTTTTTTTTTTTTTTCTTTCCCTATGCAGTGACTGACAATACAACCATAAGATACACCAAAGCACAACATAAATTAACAAATCACACCCATTTTATTTGTTTGCTGTACTCCATATCTTTACAATCCATATGTTTGCGAGGAACAGATTCAAATTCAGCCCTTTATCTGTCGATCTTCACCTTCATTCTCAGCAACAGCGACCGTCACAGTCAAAGCCCGCGCACGTTATGATTCAAATTTAAAAAATAGCGCCAGTGCGCCTGCGCCACCCTCGAGAAGCGTTACGACATGGTTTACGGCACTGATATCGAACGCTCATTGGTTCTCACCTGCTTCGTCGCAGATTGCGATTTGCCGTGTTTTAGTGGATTGACATTTGAAATGAGTGCGCGCCTTCACGGAGAGAAGACAGATTCATAATTTCACGGATTAATAAATTATATTCTGCTCTGTACCCTATAAAAACTATTACGTTACAGCCAGAGAGGACTGCGACTGGAACTCATCATCATTTTAACTTTTGGTACCACTTTTGACATATTTGCAAAAAATAAATGATTGTGATTAACGTTACGCTTGTTTGTCTTTTTTTCATTTATTAACAGTATGTAGTTTTAAGAAATTGTTATGGGTAGGTTTAGGGGTAGGTGTAGGATAAGTGGCTCAAAATATCGTTTTAATGTCATATTTTTACTAAAATTGTCATTTTCCTACACATTTCTGTCCATTATGATTTATTCTTTTAACATTATGTATAATATGGGTAGGTTTAGGTTCGGGGTGGGGTTTAGGGATATTACATTCATCTAAAAATGTTAAAAAGGGAACATTTATATATATTTTATACATATATTTTTATGACATGAAAGATTCGTAAATATTTTACGTTTTATTCGCAGTAAAAACGTAAGTATGTTTACTTTTTGGTGCCATAATTACGTCAGTATTTGTACGTTTTAACACCATTCAAAACGTACAAATATGTACGTTTTGTGTCTTTTAAAGTTACGTATTAATAACTACGTATTAACAATGAGACCAGGCTGGTATTTATTGTCTTGAAAAGTGTTTTGAATAGCCATAGTTAGCGATCTCTGTCCTCTGTTAGTTCGGTTAGTTCCTGGATTGCCTATTCTTCTTTAGTGCTCAGGCATTTGTGGACTAAAGGTGTACAGAGCGCCCTCCGGCTGCGAGTATGAATTGAAAACACAGTATCCAGCACTCATAGTAATGACAATAAATCCTGAATAAATATTACTCTTCTGTATAGAAAATTGACAAACATATGAGAATCCATCAATATTTCTCCAAATGTGCATGCTTTTAAGCTAAAAGCCTATATGAAATGCCATAGAGGTAACATAATTATTCAGACACTTTGCATCACAAAAAATACATTATATTTTAAAGAATATAATAGAATACCATTATTTTAAATTGTAATAATATTTCAGAGTATTGCTGTTTTTTCTGTATGTTTGATTTACACCATGATGAGATTTGAACCATGATCACAGAGGTTTTTTTCACAGCCTACCTGACTGAAAGGCCTCATTAATATGCAAGTCATTTCAGGTCATTATTATGTGATTCTTTTATCTTCTCAGGTGAGAATCACCCATTATACATGAGGATTCACGCTTCCATGCATACTGTGTTTCTTGACCAAAGATTTTTTTGAAAATTTTAAATCTCTCTATTGTTTTATATGAACAAGCAGGCAGCATAATTTTTTACCTCATTTTGAAGAAAAACTCTAGTCTACAACCTCAAATACCCAGAAGTCTTGTGAACAAAGATTTAATATATATTTTCTGGCTTTATTTCAGTGACTTAAGTTTTTTGTTTTTTCAATAACCACGCATAAATGTTATTCCTTCAAAAACACAAACATGTACATACATGTTCCTCACATATTAGCCTAGTTTGTGCTGAATACAGTGTAATGACACTTTTTCCATTAATATGTTTATGAAAAACTGAAATATGCACAAATGTCAGGGCATGTCAAAACTTCTCAGGGTCCCAAAAATCCTCAGACCCCTGAGGGTTAACGTTACTGTAGTATGAAGCAGAGCAGGACCGAATGCTTTGAGAGCAGTAACAAGCCCACGCGCGATTACTAATGAGAGATGAGTGCGACACACAGCTCGACAGTAGCAGATCTTTTATTATGCCACAGTCGCTGCTTCCGCTTCTTTCGGTCATGTGCACGTAGGGTACAGCAGCACTGTTTATCACATTAGATACATTTGTGTGTTGAAAGTTGGTATAGTGCGTTCGCTTAACGGCTACTATGAGACGCTTGTTGCACACTGCAGTAAGCTAGATCAATATTAGTCATGGTAAAACATGGTACTCGTGATAAATCAAGAAAACGAGATTCAAACAAAAAGACTTAGGGCCAGATTTACTAACAGCTTGTGCCAGCGCAAACCCTCTTTTGGCATTAAAAAACTAATGAATTGCTGTAAAAATTACAGCAATATTTTACAGCCGATGGCTGTATTTTAATAATACAGCATATTGCTGTAAATTGCAATGAATTCCGGGGGCGTGGCGGTTTGAATCAAATTTACAGAATATTGCTGTAAATTTCAAATATACAGAGGCATTATGGGATTTCCAACGGTCAAGATTCGGGTAGCAGCAAGAGGAGTGATTTACAACTGTGGTAAGTGACTTATTATTTTATTTTCCCCCTCAGTCTTTGGTAAATATGTATGTATTTACATTCGCGATTCATATTGGTAACCCCGGATTGACGCATCCTCCGTCTGCGGGGCGCGAAGCAGACTTGCGCGGGGTTTTCCTCAGCGCGGTCGCGGTAGGATCTCACACATTCCCCGGTGCTTTAGCATAGCGGCTATGGGTCAAAAATTAATCATTAGAAACAGTTGGAATTCACGAGAACTTCGTGTTCATCAGCGCACTTGGTCGTGATTATTTTATGGCGTAAATCACATTTGTACAGGCAGACAGTCATCTGTTAACGTGCCGAAACAAAAAGGCCTCGCGAATCGCGACGCGATCAGGCCGCTCACGGAGGATGTGTCACGCAAAATGGTGTTGCTTCATGCTGTTAATGTGACCAATGTGATGTATTTGTGGACATTTTCTAACTTAAGGTAATGCAAACACTTTAACATATCTGTTTGATATAAGTTTGCCTTGTATAGTTAATTTAATATTACCATTACCAAAACCAAATCTTTTTTTAACTTGAAATGAAATGTGCTATTTAACGTTACAGATATGAACAAACTGATCATCCTGTATCTTACTTGTCTTTTAGATGTACATTTTACATCTATTGAGGCCTTTAACACAACTACAACTAACTATTTGTTCCTCAACTAAATTAGACATTTATTTTTTAGGGTGAATGTTTTAGATGTCTCTCTATTTGACCCTGGCAAACAAATTAGTTAAATAAGGTGTTTAGATTAGTGGGACATCTAAAACTTTCAGGGAGGTAAGTATTCAGGACTGGAGTTGTAGGCTAATACTGCTCTACCACATGGTATAATTTCAAAAACATGATTACATGCCCCAAAAGCTAAAACCAATCTGAATTCTTGACCCTTTAGGCACTTTGTAGGTATTTATCTGGAGAGAGGAACAAAGACGAAAGGAAAAGTGTCATCTAAAACAACAGGCCACAGTTCAGAAGAAACGGGTTGCGTTCAACCTACATGTTACCACTCTTCTGTGCAAAGTGATGGATTTTCAGTGGAATTTCTGAAATGTAAGAAATACACACACACACCAAGATCTATTTTTCCTTTTATTATATACTTTTATTATTCTATATCTGTATCTGACTATCTATCATCCCTCTGTCTGTCACTGACTGTATCTGTCATCCCTCTATCAGTCTCTTAAAGTATTATGTTTTGTAATATATCTAATGTATTGTCCTCTGTGTTTCTTTCAATATTTCTAGTCTCTCTTTGCATCCTGGGATGGAACATCATCTGGAGCAGAATTGTTCTTTTTTGATCGCAAGTTTGTTGGACTTGTTGTTTGGCCATGTTGGTATGTTCATGAAGTGATAAAAGTGATGTGGGTTTTAAGAAATGTTTTTGTATGACCATGATGTCCAATAAGTAATTTAAAAACATTTTCATGACAAAATTTTGTCCCTTTAAAAAATAAAATGATTTTCTAAATAAAAAATAAATTCAAAATAATACACCTTTTTATTGCATTTTTTATGTAAATTTGAAAGATATATTTATTACATTTTGACTGGTTTTTCAAGATTAAGAAGCCTCAAATATCTTTTTTTTTGGGAGGGGGGTGAATTAAGTTATGCATTATACAACACTTTATGCAGTTAAAATTTGTTTAAAGCTTATGCAGTTAATAGATTAAATTTAAAATTCAGCTCTCATTAAGTGAGCAATAGCGAAAATATATTGTATACTGCATTTTACATATTTATTCTACTTGACTAAACTACTTGAATGTGTGTGTTTGCTATTTAAAGAAGTATGTTAAACGCAGTATACAATGTATTTTTATGTAAAAATGCAGAATACAAAATATATAAATTACTGTAAATTTTACAGTAAAATACTGGCAGCAGGGTTGCCAGCCAGTTACTGTAATTTTACAGTAGTGTTTCTGTAATTTAATTTACAGAATTTTACTGTAATTGAGAATACAGTAAAATTCTGTAAATTAAATTACAGAAACACTACTGTAAAAATTACAGTAACTGGCTGGCAACCCTGCTGCCAGTATTTTACTGTAAAATTTACAGTAACCTTTTAACAGTGTACTGTCGGATTTACTTAAGACATTCAGTATAAAATTAGCACTGAAAACGCGTGGACTGAGTTGTGTTTGAGGCTGACCTTATTGCATATGCATTTTTAGGAGTTTCCCTTTCAGATGCAAAATTTATGGGAGGAGAGTATTTAAATGAATCAGACAATGTGATTTACTAATGGCTGCGCTTGTCAATTTACTGGTATTTACACCATTATTTAAAGCCCTAAAAAAGCATGTCTGAACCCATTGTGTGACATGGCTGCAATTGTTGCTGTTAGGAGGAGACACCGCAGAGAACATAGAGCGCGTGGTAGAAGGATTATTAATTTCTTTGAAATGCCACAGTAAGACCTTATCCGAACATATCGTTTGCCTATATCTACATCTATAGGCCAACATAGTTTGGCAAACTATATTATACAGCAAGGATGGACAACTCCGGTCCTGGAGGGCCAGTGTCCTGCAGAGTTTATCTCCATCCCTGATAAAAACTCTCTTTCCTATAACTTTCTACTAATCCTAAAGACCTTGATTAGCTGGTTCAGGTGTGTTTGATTAGGGTTGGAGCTAAACTCTGCTGGACACTGGGCCTCCAAGACCGGAGTTGTCCATCCCTGTTATACAGTATATGTGTTTGTCAGATTACATGTTAAGTTGCGCCTGTGTCGACCCGCACCTGATGCGAACATCAGCATCAGGATTCAGCTCTGTTTATTTGCGACACCCAACTCTAATTTGCACTGCTCTTGGTAGATTGCGTTAGTCATTATGTAAATGATCTGACCATGTCTGTGTTCTTTAATTTGCATTGTCAGCAGATCACGTGCAAAACTTGCCAACTTGTTTTGACCTTTGTTTTGACCTTTTCCACTTGTCATTTTGAGAGAGAAATTAGTATTGTAGTAATTAAATATTTTCTTAGTTATCACCAAATCTCTTTCTACCCTGTTGTAGATCACTAAACCATTATGATACCTCAGCAGCCATGAAATCAGTTTTGTGATGTACCTTTGTGCTCAAACGCTGTATTCAAAGCCATTGCCTGATAGGGCAGCTTGAGATATCCACAATGACCAGAGATCTAACAATAATGTAAAGTATAAAAAAATTTTATATTAAAATAGCAGACCAAAAAACAACCATTAGTTTTTAAGCAATCTGGTCCACAACAAGGTTTCACTTATTTTGGGTGTGGCAAAAATCACATGACACTCAAAGCTTCAGAACCACAGTGAAAAGCATCAGGACTAATGTAGATTTATTTTGGATTCACTAGATCTTGTGCTGTACTCTTGCAATGTATACGGTAAAACCCAGTATACACTAAATGAATAGAAAGACAAAACTTGAAAGCTCCATTTTAAACATCAAGGAATAGGCATGGTGTAAATAACTCTGCATACAGGCCTTCACTTTACAACATATAATGGTACCCACACAAAATAAGTATTTTAATATCAATTCTAAGTTATTGATCATAAATTACAATATCAAGGGTCATGCAAATATCTAATGGGTCTTTTACTTACTAAATCAACAAAGTAGCAAATGCATGGACATGTATGAATGTGGTGAAAAAAAAAAGTAATCAGTAGGACTAGGTAGGTAACAAGACATTGCATTTTAGAGTTTTAGCCATAAAAGAAAATATAAAGATTTGTCTATATTTCATTCCCATTTAGCCAGCTGTTGAAAACTGACACCATTTTATGATTATAGTATACTTGCAAGATGTGGGAAGGTAAAATGATTTTAGTTCATCATCTACCACTCTAGCAAAATCATGTGCAACACCTTTGTTACTTTACAGACATACAGGAATGCACTCATGCTGGTGTTTCCTTCCTTATACAACCAATTGATATACAATGTGAACATGATCTGGAGGAATGAATTAGCAAAAGTTATGATTTGCATTGAATGACACAATGATCATTTGCAATCAGTTTATTATTTTAAATGTTCACAAAAATACATAACAGAATCTTAAAACAGGTTAAAACAGACATTCTTTTCATGGCCCCCTTTCTGATCTGACTGGGTCCTCTTCAGTGAACTTTCTGTCTGTCTGCCAGGTACAGTATATAAAAAGAGCTTGAATATATCTACATCTTTTATAATGGTGAAGTTACAAATAATAAAATGATATTCATTTGAAACACTTTCTTTGGAAGTGTAAGTGAGTAGATTCACCATTATTCATCTCTGTGGGTGGTAAAAATTACAATGTTGTAGCAGCAAATCAATTCACAAAACTCTAAAATGTTTTGAATATGCCTGGAAAATGTACACTAGGCCAGAAGTATCCATATACTTTTACATCCATATAACATCCTCTTTTAAATAATTGGTCTATTTCAGTTAGAAATATTCAAGTAATAATAAAAAGTAATGAAAAAAAAATGCAAATCTAAATACTACAGCATACAATAACATTCCAGAGAATGTTGGGCTTTCAGCACTGAGGCAACTGTTCAGGGTTTTCTCTTTCAGCATGAAGGGTTCACATACTGTCCATTCACAATATCTTCTTCTGGCTATCATAACAATAATTGCTTTTACTTAAACAATGGAAGAGACACACAGACTCAAAAAATTTTGTATTTCTACCCAGATTACCAACAAACTCATCATCTGCAGGGAGAAACTACTAAAATAAAAGATGTAAAGATGTCATTGAGGATAAGATATTTCACTTGGCCTTCATAACTGTTACAGATCCCTTGTTTCCCTGGACTCCATTTCCCAGAATCCTCCTGTTCTCCACACCTGCACTCACTTCCCTCGTCAGTTCCTCATCATCACTCATCACCTGCACCTGGACTCTATTGTTAGCACTCCCTTTATATTGCACTCAATCCCTTCACTCCTGGTCCGTCTTGAATGTTAGTTGCTGTGTATGTTGGTTTCTCCTTGCCTGTGTTCATTAAAATACACCATTATTGTGGAAATCCGTATCTGCCTCATCTCTACACCACCATACCATAACAATAACATCTGTTTTGAGTTTCTATTTTGTCTTTCAGTTATTTAAGAATTTATTCATGTTCAATTATTGATTTTTTTTTATCAAATTATTAATCTATTTAGCTACTAACTGTTGTTAGAGTACTGTCATTTTTGATACAATATCCAATGTCAATAAAAAAGGACCTAACTGACATGACTTTTGGTCATTTTTTTAAATGTAAAACAAAAATAGAGACTATAAGGTCTTATAAGACCAGACCGATAGAGGGGTAAAACATAATATCAATAAATAAAAAATAAAAAAACTAATACTAGGCAATAAGCCCAGTGAAGCTGTGATGTACAGTGAATTTAGAATAGCTGAGGGGTTTTGGGGGTTTTAACAAAGACCCTTAGCTGTTCTAAATTCACTGTAAACCATGGCTTCTTGGGGCTTATTGCTTAGAACAATATATTGCTTATAACACAATTAAGGTCTTTTATAACACAGTTCAAACCATGGTTCTTTATGGAAAAAATAAACAAGAGTTGAAAAAATAGTTCTATTTGGCACCAAAAAGGGTTCTGCTATTGTTACAAGCCAAGGGACCATAATCAGGTTATGTTTAGAATATTTTTTCTTAAGAGTGAACATACTAATGGCCATATAGACTACTGGATGCATGTGTGTATTCCTATGGGCAGAGGCTAGTCATCACAAAGCTATGCACCCAAATACTAATGAGCCTACTGCATTTTCCATTATGGGAGACACTCAAAAAGACTGAAACAAATCATTTCAAATCAAAAGGATTGAAGCAGTGTTTACTGTAAAGTTTCTAAAGCAGGTAAACACAATATTTATTGTCTGTCAAAATGATGGAAATCACTGAAATATTATCGCTCAATGTTCCAGTTTATGAACATTTTTGATTAAGGTAATGTTTCACAATACAGACACAGTATATATTTTTTACTATATATTTTAAAATTTATTTTTAATGTTTTATGGTTGAAGGGTGAGTAGAATAATGTCATCTCATTGTACCCATTTTTTGTACATGCTGATTATTGCATTCACAGAGCAAACCTTTTGCTGATTGTTTGCAGTTTAACTGAAGTTACTCCCATAATTTGAACAAAGAGTCATGGGTCGCAGGAAAATGGCTGCTGCATAAAAGCTTTTGTCTAGCAATGATTAACTATGTTGGCTTCAAACACCTTTTTGCCACATTTAACCTTATGTGTCAATTAAAAAAAAGTTACACATAAGTCCAAAGAGGAAAAAAATGTCCAAAATCTGTCATAAAAATTTAAAGAACAACCTTGGCAGATCATTGGTTAAAAAAAAAAAAAAAAAAAAGGTTTAAAAAGTGAAATAATAAAAAAAGAGTTTTAGAGGTTTAAGTTTATGAAAATTATTTATGAACAATATTTTATATAAAATATATATTTTATGAAAGATGTTGAAACTGCTAAACAATCTAAAACTGTTCTAAAAAAAAACTCTAAAACTGCTAGAAAATCAAAGCCATAAATCTAAATATGTTGTGTTCCAAATTTGTGGATGATATCCCAAAAAGGGCTTTCAGTAAGATTTTGTTTGGGCGCAGTACCAAATTAGATGCCAGCTAAACTCTGCTGGTACACACAGGGGTTGGATTTGCAGTACAGTAGATTTTTTCTCTCTCAATTATTACATGCACACACACACACAATTTTTTTAATAAACACATATAAACCACACTCTCACATCCATACCAACACATCCACACATTTATAGCTGCATAATTTATCCAAAGGGCTCTATAATATGCAGAAACAGAAAATAGGAATAAAGCGAGTATTTGCTTTAAATGACACCATTTGGTAAAAAATAGTAAACATTTTAATTTTAAAGCCTTACAGAATGAAAGCCTATTATCGAAGATTGCAACACTTTATAATTAAATGGCCTTGGAATTAAAAATTGCAGTTTTAATGTGTTTCAATGGGGACATTTTTGTCCTTAAGGTCCTGGGTGTAACTATTTTGTGTACCTAGTGTAAAATAGATTTATTAAAGGAAATGGGGGTGAAATAGTACAATTTCAATAAAAATTGAACACCTGAGGCAAAATGTATGCAATTGGCATTAAGAGGCAAAATTATAATAAATAAATAAATTAATTAAAAAGACAAAAAATGTCCATAAAGATGCACTAAGGTTAGGTTTCTTTTTGTTTTTTGTATCAGCCATGGAGTAAAGGGAACTTAAGGCAATGCACAACTATATTATTGACCACTTAACTGAAAATATAGAACAGTGTTTTTACTGTTATTACATGTTATCACATTGATTTCTTATGATCACACATTAACACACTTTTCTTATTTGTTTTTGTTGTACTTGTTGTAATTTTATACAAATCAATAACTACAATTTTTGTAACCCAAAGTAAAGCAATGGCTCATTGCAAACTTTTCAAAAATAAAACAGTAAAATATATCCCATTGACTTGCAATCAAAGAGGGGCCCGAGCCAGATCTAATGAATCTCATAGAGACTTTGGGGTCTCATTTGATTTGGGCCAGTATGTGTAACGATCACCGCCTGTTCCTGTCACTCCCCGGACTACACTTCCCACAATTCTCCCTGTCAGTCACATGTTCACTCCACACCAATCACCTGTCGCCACATACAGCCATGCACACACTCCTCACTAATCACCACACCCAGCTGCAGCTTGTTACCTGGACTATAAAAGGACTCTCACTCACACCATCTAATCGTGAAGTCTTGATTACTCTGTCTGTCTGTCTGTCTGTCTGTCTGTCTGTCTGTCTGTCTGTCTGTCTGTCTGTCTGTCTGTCTGTCTGTCTGTCTGTCTGTCTGTCTGTCTGTCTGTCTGTCTGTCTGTCTGTCTGTCTGTCTGTCTGTCTGTCTGTCTGTCTGTCTGTTCCTGTTTATTGACCCGTTGCTGCCTGTCCCTTGACTACGACTCTGCCTGTTCCTCACTGTTCCTGTTTTGACCCTGCCTGTACAACCACTCTCTCTTGTAAATAAATGCTGCATTTGGATCTCCCGCCTGAGTCTCCATTCGTAACAGTATGTAATCATTTAGCAATCACCAAGCACACTCTAGCAACAGCATAGCAAGATGCTAACAACCACTGAAAACACCTTTTATATATATATATATATATATATATATATATATATATATATATATATATATATATATATATATAAAAAAAAAGTACAGTTAGATAAATGCTCAACATTGCCAGTTAGTAGTAAAAAAAATATACATTTTTACATATTTTTCCATCATGCAATCAATACTAATTGGCTTTGAGTTATTAATTAATTTTGTCATTCCATGCAAAAGTTGGATGTTATTGAAGAAATTAAATCTGCTATGCTTCAAGCTCTTTACCGCAATCAAAGCCATTTCCTTAATGTTTCAAAACTTGCTTGGCATCCTATTTGCACGTTTCTGCAAATGTTGCTGCCAAAATGTCAACCATGACGACTGCCCTGTTGTGCCCTGCAGCTCAGTCTTGTCCGAGCCAAACAGTCTACAGAAACATGCACTAATATATATATATATATATATATATATATATATATATATATATATATATATATATATATATATATAATATATATATACTTGCTCTCTTGGCCATATCTCTTGTAGGACACGTTATATATATGCCTGTGTGATGCAAGTGGCTCAAAAAAAAATTTGGAGGGTGGGGTCAATGTTCTATTACAGGGATTAATCCTATAGAAAAATAAAAACCAACCACTCTTCTGAATGTTGTCAATGTCTATGATGATAACAACCCTGCCTGAAACTAAATAAAAAATATGTAATAACTTTTTTCTTTTGAGGCAAAAAGTGGGTAAAGAAATATACAAGACATTTTCAATGTATGGTAGTGACAAGATGTTTGTAAGGGACAGTAGTGTGAATGACCTGTACATAAATATGTATGCACTGTAGTACATTCAGGCATGAATTTCAATGCCTTCCACTGTAATGAACTGTGTAAGAAAGTACTGTCAGTAACGTGGCAAAACCTATTGGAGAAGAATGCAGTCAGGCAGCTTGGCTTCATAGACTCTTAACATTTAAAAGGCATTAAGATGAGAGGTTGATAACTTCACACCTGCTGTGTTTTTATTGTTTTGGAATAGCTCTCATTGTGTAAATAGTCTGAGTTCAGCAATATTCTGAGTTACAGCAATAATTGATAGCTACAAACCAGCCAAGCTTCTCATCACTCACAGCCTTATAAATCCCTTCAGGGGATAAAGTGTTTATCCCAGACATAAAAAGCACATAGCATATATTGTGTTTTGAGTTCTAAAAAATAATTTTTTACAAATAAAAAAAAAAAAAGTATGTTAAATGTGTTAACATGATAAATGTCAAAACACATTGAACAGCCCTAATTTAGAGTTGATAAATATAAATAATTTTGCTTTACTATAATTTCTAACTTTTTAAATCATAGTTAATATTTTAAATTATCCACAAACTGAATAATTCAGCTGTATAAGGTAAGAACAACATTTTCAATCTACATCTTCTTTAAGCCTGAAACGTTTAATTTTTTTGTTTGTTTGTTGTGTATCATGTTCAAAGGGTTTGATACATTTTTGTCAACACAGTCATCAAGATATATGTCTTATATCCTGAGTTTGTTTTTATTGGTCGTGTTCCATACAAGGTCCTGAATTATGATACTTGGGTACAGTGACCCCAATCGATTGACTCCAGGCATGTGATAAACATCTGAACCGGACACCCTATCTAGTTTCCGCTGTCAAAGCTACATTTATTTCCGACCATGCCAACTGCTAACTATAAGGATTTTGAACAAACAGCTGCAAGCTTAACTCAGCACCAACTGATTACCTGGAATAATTTAGTTAACTGCAGTTCTGAGCTTTGTATATTTTTATATTTAATAATTTAAAATAAATTATTAATAGCAACAAATTTTATGACATAATTGACCCTTCCGCATTTGATTGACAAGTGATCTAACCAATCCGCCATTTTGTCCGACAAAGCAGTCAGGAGTTCAATAGTATCAAAGAATATACTAACAAGAAGCGACACTCAATAAAACGTTTCATTGCAACACTGGCCCCCAGCAGCAGTCCTGCGTTTCCGCCATTTTGTGGTGAAAGCGGGTCGGCAGTCCACTAGTTTCTATGGCAATATCAGCTGCTTTGTTAAAGCAAAACGTACATTAAAGCTGAAATCCAACCTGAATGATGACAACACAGAATAAAATACTATCACTAGTGATCCTCAAATCCTTTTAACAGTTTATTTTACACACTTTGTGTTAAAGTCTTCCACTTTTTTCACAAAACCTTTGCTCTGTAGAAACCCAGTCAGTTTGGGTTAAAACTCTTTGAAGTTCTAGTATTAGCATTACAAACACAGAATTAATACCAACATATGAAATTATATTAAGGACATGCATCAGAGAAATTGGGAATGTTGGACAATAAATATGTAACAGCTTGATTTTGCAGTGTTGTCTAATATTAGTCTGTTAAAGCAAAAGTGTCCAAAAGGAATTATGCGATAACGTACATAGCAATGCATCATGTTATAGCTAAGATGTTTTTATCGTGATCCATTAAAAAGTACAATATACATATTTCAATACAGACCTAGATACTATTATTACTCCACTAGGTCTGAAATATATTGTTCGCTGCAAACATGATCTTAAATTGATTAATTATTAATTTACTGTTAATAAATGTGTAAAGTTGCAAAAAAACCGAAATACTCAATAAAGTAGGCTAATACGTTACCTCAGATGGTTGAGTTGAATTCCACAACTGTAAAATAAAACGTATATAAGACAACATTACTGTAAGAGCCATACAATTTACTGCTGACTTAATAAAAAAAAAAAAAAAAAAAAACTGTTCTAATACGCTTCTGATTTGGCAGTGAAATTCGCAGATTTTGGGTGCGTAAGGTGAAGGATTATATGGGCCAGGCTATTTTCACCCCATAATGGCGGACGCGCTACCGGAGCGCCATCTTGTGGCTGCTACCCAAAAAGTATCAAAGTGTCGCCTCTTGGGTTCTATACACTCCCTGAAAATTATGCCATGATTTACTCACCCTCAAGCCATCCTAGGTGTATATGACTTTCTTCTTTCAGACGAAACACAATCCGATATATAAAATAATCTTCAAGAATTATAATCTTCGTGAATGGTAACCCACATTCTGAAGACAGAAAAAATGCATCCATCCATAAAAAAATTGATGTGCGCAATATGTGCAAAGAATAGGCTACACTAACAATAAGCAACATTGTTCCGCTGAAACACCTGCGCCCAGCAGCAGCCCTGTGTTTCCGCCATTTTGGGGTGAAAGCGAGTCGGCAGTCGATTAATATCAGATGCTAAAAAAAAAAGAAAAGTACTTTAAAGCTGAAATCCAACCTGAATGATGACAACGTAGAATAAAATACTATCACTAGTGATCATCAAATCCTTTTTACAGATTATTTTACACACTTTAAGTCTTCCACTTTTTTTCACAAAACCTTTGCTCTAGAAACCCAGTCAGTTTGGGTTAAAGGTGCTAAAGAGGATGTTTTGTTTTATATATTTTTGCAATATTACTTGAAACTGTCTTTACTAACTGATAAAAGACTATTTATTAGGTGCACTGAAAGGAATAATATTAATATACATCATCTGTGCACGAGGTAGTGTCTTAAAAACATCAGCCAATCGTTTACGCGATCATCGAGTAAACGATTGGCCCTCTGGCTTGTCAATCACTGCCGTGACGTTCCTTGTGAGAGACGTGCACGGATTGGACCTCTGGCTTGTCAATCACTGCCATGACGTTCCTTGTGAGAGACGAGAGCGGCTGCGCGCTCCAGTAACTTTCCACACTCCACAGGCGATGCATGCAATGTTTTTGTCAGGAGACAGGAGTAACAACTGCAGATTATGAGTTACCTGCGGTGAGTCCGACATAATGAATCCACTAACACAACACAGCGAATGCCGGTGGTAAACACTCGTGTTCCAATACGAGTGTTTACGAATTTGGGAGGCGTTCCTTCTGAGGGGGGTTGTTCTTACGCATGCGCTCATTTCAAAAACTCAGTAACAGTCTTTGGATTCTCAGTCGACGAAAAAATCCTCTCTATCACCTTTAAAACTCTTTAAAAGGCTTAAACACTGAATTATTAAAATTAAGATAATAAATAAATAATAAATTAAGGACATGCATCAGAAAAATTGGGAATGTTGGACAATAAATATATGAATATAACAGCTTGATTTTGCAGTGTTTTCTAATGTCCATTGAAGCAAAAGTGTCCAAAAGTGGGAATTATGAATGGACACAGCAATGTATCATGTATTATAAGATCATTATGTTTGTAGCGTGATCCATTAAAACGTACAATAGCCTGTTTCAATTCAGACCTATTATTACTAATACTCCACTAGGTCTAAAATATATTGTTTGCTGCAAACATGATGATCTTAAATTTATTAATTATTAATTTACTATTAATACATGTGTAAAGTTGCACAAAATGAAAATAAAAAAGTAGGCTACGTTACTTCAGATGGTTGAATGGTTGGATTCCACAACTGGTAAAATAAAACATATAAGACAATACAATATTTACTGTAGGAGCTACACAATTTACTGGTGACTTAATTTAAAAAACTGTTCTATTGCGCTTCTGATTTGGCAGTGAAATTCGCAGATTTTGGGTGCGTAAGATGTGAAGTACTCTGGTCCAGTTAGTATTTTCACCCATAATGGCGGCCGTGCAACGGGAGCGCCATAGTGGCTGTTTCCCAAAAAGTATCAAAGTGTTGCCTCTTGGGTTCTAAGCTCTTTGATATGAGTACGGTCGAATTTATAAAGTTTTATATATTTTTCTTACAAAAACACATCCCTTCGCATCAAAAGGCCTTTAGCCGTATGGATTACTTTTATGGATGGATGTATTTTTTTCTGTCTTCAGAATGTGGGTTAGGCTACCATTCACAACCATTATAAACCTTGGAGGACTAAGGATATTTTTCTCGGATTGTGTTCGTCTGAAAGAAGATTATCATATAAACCTATGGCTTGAGGGTGAGTAAATCATGGTCATTTTCATTTTTGGGTGAACTATTCCTTTCGGTGGACTTGAACTTGAAAAATGGTGTGTACCTACCAACACTGTAAAAAATGGCTGTAAATTTACAGCCAAATTCCAACAGTAAAATACCGTAATTTCAATAAACAGTTAAATCCTGTAAATTTACAGCTAATGGTTGGTAAATTAATTACTTGCAGTAAATTTACAGCACTTAACAGTAAAAAGGTTTGTTCCTGAGAAAAACGGCCTAATACTGTAAAAAACAACACATGGGGGCGGAGCATCTTCAACGAGCCTCATTCAAACTCCTGCAGAAAGCGCTGCGGTCAACCGACTGAATCTCTTCGTCTGCGTGTGCTAAAGAAGGAAACTGTTCAAGGTAAGATTATTTCTTTGTTGTTCTTTTATGTTGCACTCAACTTGTAAAATCGCCTTTTTTGTGGCTCTTGAGATATTTTTGGCTGTTGGCGCGAATCGCGTGTTACTGAAAGACAGACCATAGACTGTAAAAGAGACAGATAGACAGTTATCAACGGTGAGGCATTTCAGTAGTTAGTGTTCTCCAAACTCCGATTTTAACGTTAGGTTTTGGTATAACTGACGACGTGCCGCTGAATTATTAGAAAAACAATGCATAGGCCTATCCGAGATTGTAATGCAGCCACGACTCGAAGCGGCCCATCGTCAGGTAAGTTATTCCTCCTCGGTCATCACACCACAAGATATTGTTCAGATGTTGTATTTCAAGACATTTTTCAGGTTTTTGTTCTTAAAAACGATATTGTATGTAAATGTATTTATTACACATCTCATCCCAGTCCTCCGTTGCTAATTCAGATCGTCATTTTAGAACTTACGTTATTACATCACATCTGAGAAATGTCACAATGCTTTTTAATTGCAAAATTATTTTGATAAAGTTTCAGTGTATGTTTAAGTTTATGTGCGTCTGCACTATATGTGTGTGCATTTGTATGTGATAAAGAGCGGGAGAATGAGAGTATGGGTTAGACAATAAAACATGGAAAAGGTTTTTCATTTTTATCCTCCTGTTTGTTATATTTATTTGCTTGATCAATTTCTTTGTGGGGTTTGGTTCTTTTGCGGTTTTTAGGCTCTAAGGACCTTTGAGATGACTGAAATGGTTTGGCGAAGTGATATGGAACTGTAATGCGGTCAAATAAATCCTCAAGATGCCTGGAACTACTGCCTTGAACAGCTGTAGTATAAACAGATAATATTGCAAAAGTGGTTTGATTTTCTTTTATAGGAGCCTTTAAATTGATTTACATGTATTCCTAGTTAAATCAGAGTTATGTACTTTTGCAAACTTTATGCACACATGTAACACATGCAGTGCTATCTGTTACGGTATGTAGGTCGAGAGACGAGGCAGATACGGATTTCCACAAACGGAGCGGAGACGGAGGAGTGTAGTCCAGAGGGAAGGGCAGGCTGACGAGTGCACAAGGTGTGAGTGGAGGCAGGATGGATACTGGTGACGCTGGTGGACTGATGGGTAACGGTGGAGCAGAGGGAGGTTGGAGCCGGGGTGTAGGTAATCGCCCAGAGGTCCGAGGTGGAGATCTGGGCGAGGGGGCTTGAGGTGGAGGTTCCGTGTAAACATAACTGGATGGAGGTGGGAGAGGGAGGCAGGGAGTGAAAACAGTCTTTGGGCTGGAGGGTTCAGACACACAGTTCATAGGAGCAGCTGGCTCGGCGGCGGAGACTGGCGCTGCTCTCTCGGCGGCGGAGACTGGCGCTGCTCGCTCGGCGGCGGAGACTGGCGCTGCTCGCTCGGCGGCGGAGACTGGCGCTGCTCGCTCGGCGGCGGAGACTGGCGCTGCTCGCTCGGCGGCGGAGACTGGAGAACTTGGCTCGGCCCAGAAGTCTATCAGCCAGGCCGCATCACTGGGCGGTTTGTGTGAGGCTGGAAGAGGTGCCCAGTCCATCCCTTCATACATAATTAAAATGCCCGTAAGGACGGGAGCGGGCTCTGGAGATACTGGAGCGGGCTCTGGAGATACTGGAGCGGGCTCTGGAGATACTGGAGCCGGCCCTGGAGATACTGGAGCCGGCCCTGGAGATACTGGAGCCGCTTTCTTCCTCCTCCTCCGCTTACTGGGCCCAGTAGAGGAATGTGGGTCCAGCATGGGGCAGGCAGGGAGTTTGCTGGAGGGGTATGCGGAGGAAGACGGAGGTTGACTGACTGGCCCGGCCAACCGTGTTTCTGGATGGACTGGACGACAACACTTATCCTGAACCTCATCCACAAAGAATTTGGAGCCATTTAACCACAAAATTAAATTGATAGTTTCACTTGAGAAACAAAAAACAGGTTCATCAAAACGGATAGTGTCGTCATCCAATCCATCCAAAAACAGGGAGATCAAAACTGCTTCAGGCCAGTCAGACAAATAAGTGATCTCAACGAACTCCTCCACATACCTCTCCAGCGAACGACCTACCTGCAGGAGCCCGATAAGGCGATCGCTGGCTGTCAGGGTGAGAGGCGTTGGAGGAGCAGGAGCCAAGGAGCTGGGGGAAGTCTCCATATTTTGTGAAAATCCAGTTGGTATGGTCGGTTCTTCTGTTACGGTATGTAGGTCGAGAGACGAGGCAGATACGGATTTCCACAAACATGTACTCTTTACTTCAATAAACAAAGGCAGGAACACCAACGTACACAACAAAGAACCAACAAGGAGTGAATGGAGTGAGTGCAATATAAAGGGTGTGTTAATGAGAGAGTCCAGGTGCAGGTGATCCGTGATGATAGGGAGATGACGAGGGAAGTGAGTGCAGGTGTGGAGAACAGGAGGATACTGGGAAATGGAGTCCAGGGGAACAAGGGATCTGTAACACTATCTGTGCATTTATGAGGCACATACAAATTCACATGCATGTTTCCAGTAGCATATGCAGAATACACCCATAGCTTTCAGACACACACTCACTCAATCAATCAATCAATCAATCAATCATTATTCACTGTTCTGTGGCTACCTGGAAAACAGACTTTTGTTAAGATGATATTTTGTCTTCTTGTTTTTTTTTTTTTGTTCTAATGTAAAAAACACGTTGGTCTAAACCGCTCGATTCATATGGTGTAGTTGTCCTATCTCTTTATGAAGGTTTTGAAGAATCAAAGTGGTAGATAAAAAGGCAGTCAATGGATGAAAATCTGACAGCTTCTGTAATCAAAAAATCTTAATTTGTGTTCGGAAGATGAACGAAAGCCTTACGGGTTTGGAACAACATGAGGGTGAGTACTTAATGACAGAATTTTAATTTTGGGGTGAACTAACCCTTTAACTTATTGTTTGTATTAATATTGATAATCAGTTTGGGTCAGTTTCAGTCAATTTGTCAATGCCTATTTTTTGCAAATGATGCACCATAATCTATTTCTTCTTTATTTATTTTCTCTCCATCTAGTGAAAAATTGTTTGACATTGCATTATATACTAGATATACTAGAGATGTGTTAATTATGTATTATGTATTGTTTTAATTTTTCTGTATTGTAGAATTATAGCTGTAACCATTGCTGCAAGTACAACAGTGCTGAAACCGTAAAATTACGGTAAATGGCTGGAACCACAGCTGCCAGTATTTTACTGTGAAATTACAGCACGGCTGTAAAATGGAAAAACGGTGTTGAAACCGTAAAATGGAAAAACGGTATTATAACCGTAAAGTGGAAAAACAGTATTAAAACCGTAAAACGGAAAAACAGTGTTGAACCGTAAAATGGAAAAACGGTGTTGAAACTGTAAAATGGAAAAACGGCGTTGAAACCGTAAATTTTTTTTTTTTTATGTATGTATTGAATTAATCAGATTAATTTGTTGCAGAATTGCTTAGGAGTAAACCGCTCTAGTGGAGGAGCTCAAAGATTAGGCTACTACTTTCTATGGTGGTCTGATGCAGTGTAAATGAGATTAACTTGACTCATGGATCAATTGATATTTTATATAGCAAGGGTGTATGAATTCCTAACAAATGTAAGTCTATATTTTAGACTGTTATTCTATGTTTTTTCTAAATATTCTATATTTTTATTGTAATCATATTTATCACTTTAACTTGAAAATTAAATGTAGACTCCAAGGGGAAACAAAAAAAAACAAAAAAAAAACAGTCAAGATGTTGACTTATACTGTGATAGACCACATTTTAGAATAATAATAATGAAGACAAAATAAATAGAAGTATGGATATTAGGCAGTGTATTGAGAATCACAAAACTACACTCTTTAAAGTAATGGGTCTGTCATGGATGCTTTTCCTTCACTCTTGTCCAATTAATTATTTAATTAATTCTTAAATTCTTAAAATTAATTTTATATTTGTAATAAGTGTAAATTTCAAGCATTTAAGTAGAAATCTTTAGATCAAAGAGTTTTTATTAGTATTATTAGAGATTATTAGTAACATATATTATGTTGAGTGTCTCTTGAGTGAACTTTTGGCTGGACTTATAAAAAGTAATCAAATATAACCTTTCTTTATTTAGACATCTTGGCGTGGTACATCGTGTGGTCCACTAACTGAGGAAGGGAACATTATTGGATGGCAAATGTTTCTCGCTAGCAGCCATTTGTAATGGGAAGACAGAGTTTTCATCTGCTAAGGGGCGCAATGGGAGCTCAAATAGCAACATTCTCGATCCAAATATCAGGAGGTTGTTTGACTCAATGGAAACATTACTAGACTAAACTGTAATACTTCAAATACTTTAATAATTCCTATACAATGTATACAACCAGTCTAAGAACTGGTACATGATATTAATGAAAGTCCACCCCAGTAAGTACAGTTAGATAAATGCTTAATATTTAATTAGTACAGTCAAAAAAATATTATTATTTTAAATAATTTTTTACTCTCATGCATGCAATATGAATGGGCTTTGAGTAATTAATTACATTTTTCATTCAATGCAAAAGTTGGATGTTATTGGAGAAATTAAATTTGCTAAGCTGTTTAACGCAATCAAAGCCATTTCCTTAATGTTTCAAAACTTGCTTGACTATTGCACATTATGGTGAATAATCCTATAGAAAAATATAAGAAAAGTATAGACTACATTTAAAAACCAACCGCTCTTCTGAATGTTGTCAATGTCTATGATGGTAACAACCCTGTCTGAAACTAAAAAAAAAAAAATATGTAGTACATTTTTTTCTTTGCGGCAAAAATTGACAAGATGTTTGTAAGGGACAGTAGTGTTCACAGTCCACTGTAATGAACTCTGTGTATGAAAGTACTGTCAGTAACGTGGCAAAACCTATTGTAGAAGAATGCAGTCAGGCAGCTTGGCTTCATAGACTCTTAATATTTAAAAGGCATTCAGATGAGAGGTTGACAACTTCACACCTGCTGTGTTTTTACTGTTTTGGAATAGCTCTCATTGTGTAAATAGTTCAGCAGCTCATCAAGGCTTCTCTACTAGCCTGACTTCGTCATACTCATATTCTAGGCAGAAAGAATGTGAGTCTGATACTGCTCCATTGCACTTGAATTATGGGGCGTGTCTAAACCGAACCAGTAAAACAAACAAACTCTGCACTCAATTGGATAGATCTACAACCAATCAGAGCAACGCAGTAAGTGACGTATGTTGAACTTGTACTTAAACTTTTACCGAATCCCGTTGGAAGGACGGCAAACACATCTTTCCCATCGACAAATGCCTTGATTGTGGTTCTTTGTTCGTCTTTTAAAGGGATACTCCACCGTTTTTTCATATTAAACTATGTTATTCCCTTAACTAAGACGAGTTGATACATACCTCTCTCTTCTCAGTGCATGCACTAAATCCCTCTGTCTCGCGGCGAAACTTTATTAGCACTTAGCTTAGCCCAGTTCATTCAATAGGGGCCAAGCAGAGAAGCTACCAAACACCTCCACGTTTTCCCTATTTAAATACGGTTACTCGAGTAGTGTAACTCGACCTAGGACGGTGACACAAAACAAAACGTTGCGCTTTTCTAAGCGTGTAAAATGGATAACGTCTCGGTTACGTATGTAACCCTCGTTCCCTGAAGGAGGGAACGGAGACGTACGTCAGTAGTGACCGACGAATTGGGATATCGCTTAGAGAGCCCTATCAGCTTCGTGTAAACTAAAACAAGCCAATGGAATTGCCGTGCGATATTTGCATAATGCGCACCGCCCCCGACAGGTGTATATAAATAGGAAGCAGATGCAATCACACTCTGTTTTTCGCTGAGGAGACAACTGGTGTCCGCGCTACAGCAAGGGTACAGAAACTGTGGCGACGGGACGTACGTCTCCGTTCCCTCCTTCAGGGAACGAGGGTTACATACGTAACCGAGACGTTCCCTTTCAGTCGGTCACATTCGAAGTACGTCAGTAGTGACCGACGAATTGGGATCCCAACTAAAGCGCCACAGTTACGAAACCCCTTCCAGTGCCCAGCGCAAGCTCAGCCGCCCATAGCACCGGCTGACGGTGAAGGGGGCGAGCTTACACCGAGAGAGTCTACTGCTGTCTAACCAATACCCACTAAGTAAACTGGACTACACTGGGGAAGCGAACCCGTAAGGGACGCTGCGGAGACCACTACCTACCCAATGGGGGAGGAGTTTACGTGGGAAATACACATATGGACTGGCCCGGGGAGCAGTACGCATATGGAGTCCCTGGGATGGCTCCACCTGGTAGGGGGAGACTCACCTGACAGGTGACAGCAGAGCTGGCTCTGCTAAGGGAAAGACACGGACTCGGCCCGTAGGGAGTTTTAAACCGTGGAAAATTACACATATGGGACCGCTCACGTAGAGGGGTCACGACAGATGGGCCCCAGCCAACAGACAGCGTCAGCGACGGATGTAGGCCTGGCATCAGACACTCCGCAATGTCCGAGCCTAAGGGGGAGGCGGAGGAACTCGACAGGGTTCGCCAGGCGGGGAACACGACTGGAGTGAAAGTATGCACGTATCCGGCGAGTGGCGGGAATGGCATTGCAATCCGACACTTAGAGTGGGTACAACACGTCTACCGACTAGTGGATGCGAGTACACGTGAGGATACCGGCTCTACACGTAGGCTATAAAACCTAGCGAACGTGTTTGATGTCGCCCAGCCCGCAGCTCTATAGATATCTGTCAGCGAGGCGCCATGAGCCAGCGCCCAGGAAGAGGCCACCCCTCTGGTGGAGTGGGCTCTCAACCCGAGCGGGCAAGGCACGCCCTGGGATTCGTACGCCAAGGCGATGGCATCCACTATCCAGTGGGCCATCCTCTGCTTGGAGACAGCCTTTCCCTTCTGCTGGCCTCCGTAACAGATGAAGAGCTGATCTGAGGTCCTGAAGCTTCGCGTTCTGTCCACATAAACGCGCAGAGCGCGGACGGGACAGAGCAAAGCTAGGGCTGGGTCTGCCTCCTCCGAGGGCAGCGCTTGCAGGTTCACTACCTGATCTCTGAAGGGAGTGGTAGGAACCTTGGGCACGTATCCAGGCCGGGGTCTCAGGATAACGTGAGAATCACCGGGCCCGAATTCTAGGCACGTTTCGTCGACCGAAAATGCATGCAGATCCCCAACCCTCTTCAGGGAAGCCAATGCAACCAGATAACCGTCTTAAGAGACATTAGTTTCAGGTCGACTGATTGCAAAGGCTCAAAGGGATGACCCCGGAGAGCTGTGAGAACCAGGGTCAAATCCCAAGAGGGTACGGAGGAAGGGCGAGGAGGATTCAGTCTCCTGGCCCCCCTCAGGAATCTGACGATCAGATCGTGTTTCCCCAGGGACTTACCCTCAACTGTGTGGTGATGTGCAGCGATAGCAGCGACATACACCTTCAGGGTGGAGGGAGACAGCCTTCGCTCCAACCCTTCTTGCAAGAAGGAAAGCACGGATCCGACCGAACATGATCGGGGGTCCTCTCGCCGAGAGGCGCACCATTCGACGAACAGGTTCCACTTCAACGTGTAGAGACTCCTAGTGGAGGGAGCTCTAGCGGAAGTGATGGTGTCTACGACCGCTTGCGGGAGATCACTCAGAACCTCCGCATCCCGTCCAGGGACCACACGTAGAGGTTCCATAGATGGGGACGCGGGTGCCACAGGGTGCCCCGTCTCTGAGTCAGGAGGTCCTTCCTCAGAGGAATCGGCCAGGGAGGGGCTGTCACGAGGAGAATGAGGTCTGAGAACCAGGTCCGAGTGGGCCAGTACGGAGCCACTAACAGAACCTGCTCCCCGTCCTCCCTGACCTTGCACAGGAGTTGTGCGAGAAGGCTCACTGGGGGAAACGCATATTTGCGCAGACCCGGGGGCCAGCTGTGTGCCAGGGCATCCGTGCCGAGCGTGCCGCCGGTCAGGGAATAAAACCACTGGCAGTGGGCAGTTTCCGGGGAGGCAAACAGGTCTACCTGGGCCTCGCCGAAATGCTGCCAAATCAGCTGGACCACCTGGGGGTGGAGCCGCCACTCGCCCGCAAGTGGAGGCTGCCGTGACAGCTCGTCGGCTGCACGGTTGAGCACACCTGGGACATGAGTGGCCCGAAGGGACCTCAGATACTTCTGACTCCACAACAAGAGATGGCGGGTGAGTTGCGACATGCGACGGGAGCGTAGACCACCTTGACGGTTGATGTACGCAACGGCCGCAGTGCTGTCTGAGCGGACTAGAGCGTGCTTGCCTGACAACAGCTTCTTGAAGCGGGCCAGCGCAAGACGTACCGCTAGCAACTCGAGGCAATTGATATGCCAATGCAGCTGAGGCCCCGTCCAAAGACCTGCCACTGCATGCCCGTTGTACGTGGCCCCCCATCCCGTGGCAGAGGCATCTGTGGAGACCACAGCATGCCTGGACACTTGTTCTGGGGTACTCTGGCCCGCAGGAACGAAGGGTCCGACCACCGGACAAGGGTGCAACGGCAGCTCGGTGTCATGGGGACACGGAGCGTGCCGCACTGCCACGCCCATCTCGGGACCCGGCCGCGGAGCCAGTGTTGAAGCGGTCTCATATGAAGCAATCCGAGCGGCGTGACTGCGGCTGCAGACGCCATATGCCCCAGGAGCCTCTGAAAATCTTTCAGTGGAGCCGCTGTCCTGTGCTTGAGCGAGCTCAGGCAGTTCAACACCGACTGGACGCGCGCCTCGGTGAGACGCGCAGTCCGTGCGACCGAGTCTAGCTCGAGACCGAGATAAGAGATCCTCTGCCCGGGGGCGAGTTTGCTCTTGTCCCAGTTGACCCGAAGACCCAACCGGCTGAGGTGAGCTAAAACCATATCCCTGTGTTCGCACAACTGCTCTCGCGAGCTGGCCAGGATCAGCCAGTCGTCGAGATAGTTGAGAATACGAACGCCCTGTTCCTTGAGGGGAACAATGGCCGCCTCCGCAACCTTCGTAAAGACGCGGGGTGACAGGGCCAGCCCGAAGGGTAGGACTTTGTACTGATATGCACGACCCTCGAACACAAACCGGAGGAAGGGTCTGTGTCGAGGCAGAATCGAGACATGAAAGTACGTGTTCTTCAGGTCTATTGCTGCAAACCAATCCCGGGGACGGACGCATTCGAAAATGCGCTTCTGCGTGAGCATCTTGAACGGCATCTTGTGAAGGTACCGGTTCAGGACGCGCAGATCCAGGATTGGCCGTAGCCCACCGCCCTTTTTCGGTACAATGAAGTAGGGGCTTTAGAACCCCGACTTCATATCGGCTGGAGGGACCGGCTCGATTGCATCCTTCGCCAACGACACCTGAGTGAAGTGGACACCCCTGAAAACCGGGGGATGCCGGGTGAACTGAATCGCATAGCCGAGTCTGATAGTGCGAATGAGCCAGCGGGACGGGCTGGGGAGCGTGATCCACGCCTCGAGACTCCGAGCCAGCGGGACCAAAGGCACCACAGACGCACCGGGGGTGGGGCAGCAAGGCAGAGAGGGACCCGACTCGGACGGCATGGGAGCGGCCCGGAGTGAGGTCGGACTCTGCGAGGCAGCAGTGCGAATGGGAGACGGCGCACGGCACGCGGTCTGCGCCATCACACTGCCGCCTACTGGTGGAATGGGAGGGGGTTGCGAGTGGCGAGGCGGGGCCTGGCACACTGGCAAACGCGCCCTCTTGTGACCTGGAGTTTGAGGAAACTGCTCTTTTTGTGGCAAAGTGGGTACCGCTGGACTCCGGAGAGCCAGCGGCGGTAGATGGACAGCCGCCACAAAATCCCCCCGGCCCTCCTCCGGGGGTGGGAGAGCTGATGGAATACTCTCCCAAAGGGCAGGAACCTTCCGCTCCAGGTCGCCCGTCTCAGGGCCGAGTTTTCCCTGACCGCTTGCCACCTGGCTTGGCAGAGACGGGCTGGGCACCACGTCCGCGACCGGCACCCTGCTGTTTGGCTGGTGTAGGTTGCTGCTTTGCTGACTTAGCAGGGGCGGAGGAAGACGCAGGCGGGCGCCCTCGGTGACTAGCGGGCTGAGGCTGAGCCACGGGCGGCTGGGTGGAGGCAGCAGCGGAACGCCATGGCATGACATGTCTGATAGCCTCAGCCTGCTTCTGTGCAGCGGAGAACTGTTGGGCACAGCTCTCCACCGCGTCGCCGAAAAGGCAGACCGGAGACATGGGGGAATCCAGGAACCGATGTTTGTCGGTCTCCCTCATGTCTGCCAAGGTATCCCTTTAAAATTAATGCACTGTCGATTTCTTTCATTACAGACGTGATAGCGGAATCTAAACATCTTACTTCTCCAGCTGCAGTCATCGTTGGTGAAAACCAAGGGTGTGTCTCAATCAGTTCCCTAGCTCCCGAGCTCGTGAATCAGTATATCCTGTACACGAATTCGGGCACTGGTAAGGACAGTAAAAGATGCTGGTTCACTACACATTGGGACACTTATGACTCTATTTCCGGTGACGTGACAACGTCCTCATTGTATAACATCAGTACTGGTATTTATGAACAATAACAGAGCTGATAATTTAAACTACATTATGATTAATTATTTGCTTGTTACTTATACGTGCAACATTTCAGCCGTGAATAAATTATGTGTTAGCTATTATGTTCATTACCTGTCTAGCGATGTATGTTTATGCTGAAATATAATAAAATAACAGTTTGTATTTTTAAAAACATCTATCGCGTATCGTTATGTGTAGTGATTTGGCTCACTGAAGTTTCGCGCTTCAGAACTTCCGTTAAGGGAGCATAATGAGGCTGTTTCTCAATATGTGTTCTTCAGCGATCTTGCGTCCTTGTGTTCTTGCTTTACCTCATCATCAACCGTCGAAGTTCATTCCAAGGCTGCGTCCGAAAACTGGAAAATGCTGCCTTCCGAGGACACATTTCAAGGTAGTAAGGCATCAAGGCACGTCCGAATCCAATGTTAGCTTCACTTCCTCTCTCATGAGATACCTTCCTCAGATTGATTTTTGAAGGAAGCATGTATACTTAGCTGCCTTTGATATCCCACAATCATGTGCTTTCCATTCTGTGACAGTTGAGCTAGAAAAATAAAGATGGCGTCCAAAAGTTGCGTTTGCTGCTCAGTTTGTGTATAAATGTACGATTTTGATCAACATATTTCATATTTGATATCATTTCTATCGAGAAATTACTACTGTAGTAATTAAATATTTGTTTAGTTCTCACCAAAGCTCGCGCTATATTGCTGTAGATCATTAAACTGTTACGCTGCCTCAGATGTCTGTCCGAAATCAATTTCGTGAGGTACCTTCATGCACAAATGCTGCCGTACAAGTCATTCTCTTATAAGATAGCGAGGCAGCAAGACAGCTACCTAGGTTTTCGGACGCAGCCCAATACTCAAGAACGCAAGAATGGAGGATGCATGAAAGTACCCGGATGTGTTCTTGATATCGAGGATGCATCGAATGCAAACTTGAGGGAATCGAACCGTTAAAAATCCCAGAAGACGGTGCGGCGGTCGACGTACGGAAGCCTGTAAGCTTTGAAGTTCTCGTGAGATTCCAGCTACAAGCTCGCAAATACGTGACGGCTCGTGAAAGTAAACCGTTTGTTTTGCTTAATTTTAATAAAATGATAACCTGAAGAAAGCCTGCAGTATTTTTATTGACATATAAAAAATAATCTTAACATTGACAAAGCATAACAGCCAAAGGCTACTCATTTTCATAAATACACGCGGTGAAATAAAAAGATAATTATATGAAAACAATGTCTATAATTATATGAAATATTTTTTTTGAACAGGTTATGACATTTGACCCGAAGACCCAACCGGCTGAGGTGAGCTAAAACCATGTCCCTGTGTTCGCACAACTGCTCTCGCGAGCTGGCCAGGATCAGCCAGTCGTCGAGATAGTTGAGAATACGAACGCCCTGTTCCTTGAGGGGAACAATGGCCGCCTCCGCAACCTTCGTCAAGACGCGGGGTGACAGGGCCAGCCCGAAGGGTAGGACTTTGTACTGATATGCACGACCCTCGAACGCAAACCGGAGGAAGGGTCTGTGTCGAGGCAGAATCGAGACATGAAAGTACGTGTTCTTCAGGTCTATTGCTGCAAACCAATCCCGGGGACGGACGCATTCGAAAATGCGCTTCTGCGTGAGCATCTTGAACGGCATCTTGTGAAGGTACCGGTTCAGGACACGCAGATCCAGGATTGGCCGTAGCCCACCGCCCTTTTTCGGTACAATGAAGTAGGGGCTTTAGAACCCCGACTTCATATCGGCTGGAGGGACCGGCTCGATTGCATCCTTCGCCAACGACACCTGAGTGAAGTGGACACCCCTGAAAACCGGGGGATGCCGGGTGAACTGAATCGCATAGCCGAGTCTGATAGTGCGAATGAGCCAGCGGGACGGGCTGGGAAGCGTGATCCACGCCTCGAGACTCCGAGCCAGCGGGACCAAAGGCACCACAGACGCACCGGGGGTGGAGCAGCAAGGCAGAGAGGGACCCGACTCGGACGGCATGGGAGCGGCCCGGAGTGAGGTCGGACTCTGCGAGGCAGCAGTGCGAATGGGAGACGGCACACGGCACGCGGTCTGCGCCATCACACTGCCGCCTACTGGTGGAATGGGAGGGGGTTGCGAGTGGCGAGGCGGGGCCTGGCACACTGGCAAACGCGCCCTCTTGTGACCTGGAGTTTGAGGAAACTGCTCTTTTTGTGGCAAAGTGGGTACCGCTGGACTCCGGAGAGCCAGCGGCGGTAGATGGACAGCCGCCACAAAATCCCCCCGGCCCTCCTCCGGGGGTGGGAGAGCTGATGGAATACTCTCCCAAAGGGCAGGAACCTTCCGCTCCAGGTCGCCCGTCTCAGGGCCGAGTTTTCCCTGACCGCTTGCCACCTGGCTTGGCAGAGACGGGCTGGGCACCACGTCCGCGACCGGCACCCTGCTGTTTGGCTGGTGTAGGCTGCTGCTTTGCTGACTTAGCAGGGGCGGAGGAAGACGCAGGCGGGCGCCCTCGGTGACGAGCGGGCTGAGGCTGAGCCACGGGCGGCTGGGTGGAGGCAGCAGCGGAACGCCATGGCATGACATGTCTGATAGCCTCAGCCTGCTTCTGTGCAGCGGAGAACTGTTGGGCACAGCTCTCCACCGCGTCGCCGAAAAGGCAGACCGGAGACATGGGGGAATCCAGGAACCGATGTTTGTCGGTCTCCCTCATGTCTGCCAAGGTCAGCCAGAGGTGGCGTTGCTGGACTACCAGAGTAGACATCGCCTGGCCAACAGAATGCGCTGTCACCTTCGTTGCCCGGAGGGCAAGGTCAGTGGCAGCGCGCAGCTCCCCAAGCAGCTGTTGGTCAGGACCTTCCTGGGGCATCTGCGACAGCGCTTTTGCCTGATAGACCTGCAAAAGGGCCATCGCGTGCAGGGCAGAGGCAGCCTGCCCACAGGCACTGTAAGCTTTCTCAGTCAGACCGGCTGAGAATCTACAGGCCCGGGACGGGAGACGCGGCTCACCGCGCCAGCCAGCGGCCGTTGGACACACTTGCATCGCAACAGACCGCTCGACTGGCGGGATCCTCGCATATCCCCTGGCTTCCCCGCCGTCCAGGGAGGTGAAGGCGGACGAGGGACCAGGCCCTGTACGAGCCCTATACGGAGCTTGCCAAGACCTGGTCACCTCATCGTGTACTTCCGGGAAGAAAGGCATTGGGGCGGGACGCTGGATTTGACCAGCGTGACCCCCCCCCAAGTACCAATCGTCCAACCGAGATGGGCCGGGACAGGGTGGAGGGTTCCACTCAAGCCCGACGCACAAGGTGGCCCGGGAGAGCACAGCCGTGAGCTCGGGATCCGACTCGGGCAACGCTACCGTCCCGGGCGGCAGCGCGTCCGAATCTTCCTCCCCCGAGGACTCAGGCTCACCTTCCGATGCAGCGATCGACATCCGATCCGCCGCCGGCACACCAAAGGTAACGGCTGGACAGTCCGTAGAGGGCCCAGCGGAAACCAACGGTTAGTTCACACAAAACAGTCTTCTTAAACAGGACACCACTGAATCGCTCCGAAGCGAAAGACAGAGTGCGATTGCATCTGCTTCCTATTTATATACACCTGTTGGGGGCGGTGCGCATTATGCAAATATCGCACTCCAATTCCATTGGCTTGTTTTAGTTTACACGAAGCTGATAGGGCTCTCTAAGCGATATCCCAATTCGTCGGTCACTTTCTGACGTACGTCGAACGTGACCGACTGAAAGGGAACTATATTGTATGGCGGAATACCACAGCAAGTGCTCGGGAGCACTTTGACTTGCCGCAGTAATATCTTCACTCGTGAAAAGTCCCCCGGCCGGTGAGAGGATTTTTCACGAGTGAAGATATTACTGCGCCAAGTCAAAGTGCTCCCGAGCACTTGCTGTGGTATTCCGCCATACAATATAGTTATCCATTTTACATGCTTAGAAAAGCGCAACGTTTTGTTTTGTGTCACCGTCCTAGGTCGAGTTACACTACTCGAGTAACTGTATTTAAACAGGGAAAACGTGGAGGTGTTTGGTAGCTTCTCTGCTTGGCCCCTATTGAATGAACTGGGCTAAGCTAAGTGCTAACAAAGTTTCGCCGCAAGACAGAGGGATTTAGTGCACACACTGAGAAGAGAGAGGTATGTATCAACTCGTCTTAGTTAAGGGAATAACATAGTTTCATATGAAAAAACGGTGGAGTATCCCTTTAAAATTAATGCACTGTCGATTTCTTTCATTACAGACGTGATAGCGGAATCTAAACATCTTACTTCTCCAGCTGCAGTCATCGTTGGTGAAAACCAAGGGTGTGTCTCAATCAGTTCCCTAGCTCCCGAGCTCGTGAATCAGTATATCCTGTACACGAATTCGGGCACTGGTAAGGACAGTAAAAGATGCTGGTTCACTACACATTGGGACACTTATGACTCTATTTCCGGCGACGTGACAACGTCCTCATTGTATAACATCACTACTGGTATTTATGAACAATAACAGAGCTGATAATTTAAACTACATTATGATTAATTATTTGCTTGTTACTTATACGTGCAACATTTCAGCCGTGAATAAATTATGTGTTAGCTATTATGTTCATTACCTGTCTAGCGATGTATGTTTATGCTGAAATATAATAAAATAACAGTTTGTATTTTTAAAAACATCTATCGCGTATCGTTATGTGTAGTGATTTGGCTCACTGAAGTTTCGCGCTTCAGAACTTCCGTTAAGGGAGCATAATGAGGCTGTTTCTCAATATGTGTTCTTCAGCGATCTTGCGTCCTTGTGTTCTTGCTTTACGTCATCATCAACCGTCGAAGTTCATTCCAAGGCTGCGTCCGAAAACTGGAAAATGCTGCCTTCCGAGGACACATTTCAAGGTAGTAAGGCATCAAGGCACGTCCGAATCCAATGTTAGCTTCACTTCCTCTCTCATGAGATACCTTCCTCAGATTGATTTTTGAAGGAAGCATGTATACTTAGCTGCCTTTGATATCCCACAATCATGTGCTTTCCATTCTGTGACAGTTGAGCTAGAAAAATAAAGATGGCGTCCAAAAGTTGCGTTTGCTGCTCAGTTTGTGTATAAATGTACGATTTTGATCAACGTATTTCATATTTGATATCATTTCTATCGAGAAATTACTACTGTAGTAATTAAATATTTGTTTAGTTCTCACCAAAGCTCGCGCTATATTGCTGTAGATCATTAAACTGTTACGCTGCCTCAGATGTCTGTCCGAAATCAATTTCGTGAGGTACCTTCATGCACAAATGCTGCCGTACAAGTCATTCTCTTATAAGATAGCGAGGCAGCAAGACAGCTACCTAGGTTTTCGGACGCAGCCCAATACTCAAGAACGCAAGAATGGAGGATGCATGAAAGTACCCGGATGTGTTCTTGATATCAAGGATGCATCGAATGCAAACTTGAGGGAATCGAACCGTTAAAAATCCCAGAAGACGGTGCGGCGGTCGACGTACGGAAGCCTGTAAGCTTTGAAGTTCTCTTGAGATTCCAGCTACAAGCTCGCAAATACGTGACGGCTCGTGAAAGTAAACCGTTTGTTTTGCTTAATTTTAATAAAATGATAACCTGAAGAAAGCCTGCAGTATTTTTATTGACATATAAAAAATAATCTTAACATTGACAAAGCATAACAGCCAAAGGCTACTCATTTTCATAAATACACGCGGTGAAATAAAAAGATAATTATATGAAAACAATGTCTATAATTATATGAAATATTTTTTTTGAACAGGTTATGACATTTGTTTGTGACGTTATGTTGTATTTACTGTGCATTAGCCACTTATAATATGCTGGGACGGTCAGTGGGTCAGTTGAGCAACAAGACCGCAGCACATCTCAATTCTCAAATGATGCGTTCTCTGTCCTCGCGTCCTTCCGAGATCGTTCTTTCAAGGTCGCCTGGCAAGACCGGACTCCACGAGAACGCAAGTCCGTTCTCTGCGTTCTTGGAATTGAGAAACAGCCTGAGCATCGATGCTCCCTGGTTTTCTTGGTGCATTGTGGGACTTTTCAGGGAGCGAACGTTTCAGTGCCCTGGAAGGATTCTGCGAATGAGACAGCCCTTAAAATGGCCGACTCCCTGGTCAGTGCCCTGACTACTGAACTAGGGAGCTGATTGAGACACAGGGCAATTCAACCCAAGTGCTCTTTGATGACGTGGGTGGTTACGTAACCGCAGATAGCCTGTCCATCATCGATTAAAGCCCGTCCTGGCAATTTGATTGGCTCGGCCTTCTGGGAGCCGAGCATAATTACTCCACAATGGATCGAGTCCAGACCGAACTTCCTGTCCAAAAAATGTTGTGGGCGGGGTTCGGGCTGGTACCCAGGCTACTTCTCTACAGCAATAATTGATAGCTACAAACCAGCCAACAACTATTAAGCTTCTCATCACTCACAACCATAAATACCTTCAGGAGATATAGTGTTTAGCCCAGACATTAACAGCTAAAGCAGAACATGATTTACAAATAGCATATATTGTGTTTCAAGTAATTATATATAATATATATATATATATATATATATATATATATATATATATATATATATATATATATATATATATGTATGTTTTACAAATTTAATTAAAAAAAGTACAGTAAATGTTTTAATATTTTATATATTAAAACTCATGGAACCGCCCTCCAGGGTTCCCACACTTTGTTTAACTTCAAATTTAAGGACTCTCCAGGTCCAATATACCCTCAAATTCAGGGACTTAAAGGTGCTAAAGAGGATCTTTTCTTCGACTGAGAAACCAAAGACTATTACTGAGTTTTTGAAATGAGCGCATGCGTAAGAACAACCCCCCTCCTTCGAAAGAACGCCTCCCAAAACTCGTAAACACTCGTATTTGAACACGATTGTTTACCACCAGCATTCGCTGTATCATGTTAGTGGATTCATTATGTCGGACTCACCGCAGGTAACTCATAATCTGCAGTTGTTACTCCTGTAACACTGCATGCGGCGCCTGTGGAGTGTGGAAAGTTACTGGAACGTCACAAGGAACGTCATGGCAGTGATTGACAAGCCAGAGGGCCAATCCGCGCACGTCTCTCACAAGGAACGTCACAGCAGTGATTGACAAGCCAGAGGGCCAATGGGCTGATGTTTTTAAGACACTACCTCGTGCACAGATAATAATATTATTATAATATTATTCCTTTCAGTGCACCTAATAAATAGTCTTTTATCAGTTAGTGAAGACAGTTTCAAGTAATATTGCAAAAATGTATAAAACAAAACACCTTTTAATTGTGGGGACACATTTCAAGCGGTTACATCTTGTTACCTTGTAAAATACAAATATGTTACAGTTTTCATGTGTCAAACACAACTATGCAAAAAACTATGCTTTTTTTTTTCTTTTTTCTCGTATATATGACATTGTGGTGGTGTTTATGTGCATTCAGTTTGTAAATACGATCTTTCCGACGTGACTTGAACGCACCTTAATTTTTTCTTGCCTCATGGGTTTACATCTGTGAAACAATAAGGTACCATCGTAGTAGTTTCCTGCATGCCGGAACGTCATGGTAACGTACAAAGTACCTCACATGGGAACCACTTAACGTAAGGCATAAATAGCATAAATGACATAAATCAAGAAAGCTAGTAGGCCACGAAGTGTTGGCGAAATAACACATTAGCGGACAAGAGGGAATAATATGCAATTTTTTCCAGAAAACTTCTTGCACAAAATAAATTTAAGCACTTTCAA